>NC_142400.1:11371683-12074183 GCF_059441095.1 Idiotropiscis lumnitzeri | reverse complement strand
AGAAAGTTAAATCATTTCAAATAATGTATCACCAACTCCATTACATGTTTAACTCCGGCTAGGGTAATATTTGTTTCATCAGCAGTGGGGGACAGATGCTCAAAACAACAGTAATCATATATTAGAAATAAAAATTGTTTTCATTAAAAGTTATTTTTCCAGGACACCCTGCATAAGAACTTCACAGTTTCCAGGCTTCGTCACTGGCTCTAATCCGTTGGATTTGAAAATAGCTTTACGTGACCAACCTATAGTGGCTAGTTCTAAAATAGCTGAATCCATATAGGTACTTCAAATAAACTAGCAACAAACAAATAAGTATGCCCAATTGAACAATTTATGTTTCACTCCAGTAAGGCAGCTTGTCTAAAGCTTGGGAATTAATACATGATTAGACCAGGAATTTCCTCCCCTAAAATAACTAATCCACTTGAAAGTACATACATCCGTCAAATAGCTACTTGGGTGCAGCATGCAGTGAATGTTAGAGCACACATTCCGACTGTTGTTTTCGGATCGTATTATATTGTGAAGACCAACTAGCGAATATGCTCAGTAAATTCCACCTATCAAGGCATCTCTAACCCAGGCTAAACTTGGCTCTTTACCAAACCAAAACGACCTTAGTCTTTCAGTCACGATGTAACACTTCATAAATACTTATTGGGCACCAAATCCTACTTTTCTATTACAACGGACGCAAACTTGTAGTTTCTTACATCATTCCAGGGAGGATGGGTTTCACAGACAAAATGCAAATGGTTGAAGTTGAGGACAATGTACCGCAAATAGGTGAAGGTTCACTATATTACCTCCAAGTGACCACTGAAGGCTGCATGGTGGAGTGCGGTCCGGCCAGCTCTGTCCGATACATTCACATTGCTGAGCAGAGGAACGAGCGCTTCGGCACAGCGGACTGCTTTGTTGGCCGCGGCAATGTGTAGCGGCGTCTGCCAGTTCTTGTCTCGGGCATTTACATCTGCAGAGTGTTTCAGCAATACTTGCACAGCCTCCTGCCACAAAATGGAACAAAACATTAACACCATCATTTGACAAGTTTATTGTTTTCTGTGGCGTGCAGTGTGTTCTGTGTACATGTTTGCGTGTGTGAGAAAGAGTCCGAGGGACATTTTCATACCTCGCTACAGGAGGCAACAGCTCGGTGCAGAGGAGTGAGCCACTTGCTATCTTTGGCATTTACTCTGGCACCTACAGCAAGTCAGGGGATACGAGCAGTCAGTGGATTTAAGGACATGAACAACAATTGGCAGTTTGTCACAAAATTGAGCCTTGTGATAAATTGTCAAAATTCATTCTGTGGAAACCTTAAAATTGTAAAGTGACGTACAACATGTAAAATTAACAATTTTCATAAAAATATGCCTTATACCACACAACAACATATATGTTGGAAATGCCAATTGTGACATTATGAGAGGCCACCCAGTATTATGAGATTTAAGTCTCATGGGTGTTTTATTTTTTTTTCTTCTGTGGAGCCACCACAGAAGGGTGCCAGTGCTGGACAACCAAAGAGCCCTAAATGAATCTTATTGAATCGTCGCAGTAATAAGTATGGTTGCACGACATACCAATCAGTATCATTCGCCGTCAAAAAATCTTACTGCAACCCTAGTCCAAGTTATGTCGGCAGTCGGTTGGTCAAAAACAGGCACAATAGACTTGTTCATTTGAAGACAAATTACCACATGAGTCATGATGTGGAAAGCATCAAAATGCAAGTAAAGTTTAGGAGGTGGGGCCCCTGGAAGAAAAACGAGGATTCTGACCGTGGATCTACTGCATGCGAGAAGGCAGCTCTTGGTTGAGCGAAAAACTGGTGGGTTGTTGCTTTTTGGCTAAATGTTTTCAATAAAACCTTATGGATCGAACACTAAAGCATATTGTCTGTCTTCATTGTTACAGGAGAGTGTTTTGTGAATTAGCTGATGGTTAAGAGAAGGCTGCTTATCAGCTTGTGTTTGTGTGTGCCTTTTCAGACTAAATTTAATTTGTTATTAGACTGTGCATACGCAATTCGGCTATAGAACCACATCTTTGATTTTAAAAGGGACACCTCACTATTTCCTGAATTATTACCATCAACAGTGATTCTTTTCTAACCTCAAAGATAGTCACAGGTTTGGAAAAAAAATAAACTAAATAGTATTCAAAGGAGAAGTGGTGAAATTTCTTAACTGAATTGGGATTTGACTCGGAAAATACATTGTGAGGCAATATTGGTACTTGAATAAAAGATGTGACCATATTACTCAGATAGAACAAAACTCAACTTCTATTTTGGAATCATCAGCATAACTCAAAGTAATATTTTGATATATGCATTGTAAAATGAAACAGACCTGATAGGATCAGAAGTTCTATAATTTCTGCATCTCCAAGGTAAGCAGCAGCATGGAGTGGCGTCCGCTTCTCATTGTCCTGTAAGAATGAGAGATGGACTACTGTAATACAAGGCTCTGAGGTCCTGATAAGTAGTGAAAAGAAATACATTGTTCAGCCCCACAAAGATCACTCACATAAACAGTGAAACAATTACAATGTTTCACAGGAACACGTTAGATGGAACAAACATCCCTACTGCAGTCGTGAGAAATGCAACAAAATAAAGCGCCGAACACTGCTATTTTCATACTAAAAATCAATTAAAGTACAATAAAGTGTTTGACCCCCCCTCACCAAAAAAAAAGAACAATCAGCGGCGATTACCTGGGCATTCACGTCCTCCTTTTTGAATATAAGTGAGCGCACTTCATCAGGGTCCACATTGAAAATTGCTTTCAGCAAAGAAGGCTGTGGAACAAAAAAAGCATAATTTGATTCTAATTTCTATCAAAATGTTGACATATCACCGCAGTAGTTCCCATTAAGTGAACGCATCCAAATGGAATAAATGACAAACTAAACCCCTTGACCTCAGCACTACGAATGTCTGTGGGATCCTCACCCTCAAGAATCACTACACACATCCGACTCATCTGCTCAATGTTGTCACCCCAAAAAAGGTTCGACTTTCCGATGCACTTTCAAATAAAACGGATGACACGGGATTATCTTGTAGGCCCAGTGAAGCAATCACTGTGACATGTGTTGAGAGACAGCGATAACAGTCTTTAGAGGAATAAAAGTCCAGTCACAGGCTCAAAATGTTGCCATACGTGTTGGAAGTACAAACAACACTGCACATCTTCGTTTCTTTGCCAGCGAGAAAGAGATGATGCTGCAGAACCTCCCTCCTGCTGTGAATTTGAACATCCTTTGTGAAGCAAGACCAAAACCATTATTATTGGGTTGGTGGAGTGGTAGACAGAATCATCAAACAGGTTCTCCATGAAAATCGATTTAGGGAGCACCCTTCCTGCCTCTTATAAGGGCTATGTGTTAGCTCCACCCCATACAGAGGCGTTTGCACCAAAAAAGTACCAATGAACGCTTTGCATACAAAGCTACCCACCATTAAATCCAAAATGTTCTTTATCCACAGTTCGCCCCTATATAGATAATGACATTTTATTCTCTAATCCTAAACTAGAGAAAAAAATGCAACCATGTTGACCATCTACTTAGATATAAAACTCACTTGTTAAAGAACCATAATCAATCGGTTGCACTATGAAGTACTGTGGATCATTTGCTTCGGGTACACACCCCATTTGGAATATTTTGACCCAATCAAGCCCAATGCGGTCAAGAATTTATTCCCAACGAGAGGGGAGATTGAGATTAATTACTAATCTGATCTGTGTGCATGAAAACACTTATTCCGACATGTCTGAACAAACCGTTTTTACCGCGCATGTGTGTGACGTCAGTATACGCGTTTCGGTTATTTTCGGATGCTAGTAGAAGCAAACCGAGAGAAAGAAATGGCGGGCGCAAGACTGAATTGGTACATTTGCGCCTCCATTAGGAAGTCTTACCTCTATGTAACATCGCAAATGGGAAAATTACACAAAATAATACCAACATTTAAAGGACAAATGAACTGAGCAATGCTTTGTTGACACCGAAGTCGCTACAATTTTTTCTTCTTCTACTATTATTTCCAGTACATTTGGTCAATTTGCACATGTAAAAAAAAATTCTGATCGAAAATGTGATGCATGGGCACATGTCTGAATCGCATTCACATTTTCAGTGGCCATGAAAACGGTGCATTCCATTATAATTTTAACCCCAATTGGATTAAAGAAAATGATGTTCATGTAAACGTTGCCAGTGGCGGTATCACAGCAATAAGTCAAAATAGGTATCGGGAGTCATCATTCCTGATTAGAATAATTGCCCATGTAAACTGAATAACTATTAAATGTACCTTTGAAATACAAGGAAAATTGATTTCATACAAAACCACTTCCTTTGTATCGCGCATTTCATAACAGCTGCAGCTGTAATAAAGCGCTTTACACAAAGTCTAATAAGACAGTGAAATTTGCAGCGTATTTCCTTCCCTAAACCACAAGGTCAAGCCCAAAAAAATGCTTTTATGCTTTGCTTCAGGAAGCCTTCCAGTCTTTGAGACCCCTTTGCAAAATTAATTGACCACCTCAGTACAAAGTATGGGTTGCCTGCAATGATATTGAAGATCCAGCAGGTGTTTGTGTGCTGGAACAACAGACTTTGAACAGAATTTGCTCAGTGTGTCGCAGCACTTTACATACCCATCAATATGAAATGCATTCAAGTCTTGCACTAGTGATGAAGAGCTTGAAAATAATGGCAAGACTTACTATACACTGATAGTGTATTTTATACTCTCCTGCTCTGAATCAGTAGGAGACACGCGATAAATACATCTATACAGGTATTCTGCATTCAAAGCAAGTCTATGGCCTGAGTCACTGGCTTGACTTTACTGTCACTCTTAATAACACCAGATAATTATGTTACTTTGAAATGTCCACGGAAAGACACTACAAGGGTCATTTCAAGCTAACAAGTGGGCAGTTGTTCTTCTCAAAGTGTCTCATGTTGTTACTGTGTGTGGGACAAATGTGCGTTTTGTTTTCAGCTCAACTGCTGCAGAAGATTTTCTATACTCGACCAGAAGCGCAACTGCGTAGCTCCATGCCCCATTCAAGGCCTTTAATACGGTCACCATGGAGACTGCTCTTAAAGCAACCACACTGACGAACAGAACATCATTAGAATACAAGGATGACAGGAGGTATAGACATGCGTGATAAAAGAATTAAGTTTGCCATAAGTATAACAGTTATAATAACTGTTAACACACTGCATTTATTATAACCAAGTATTCGCTAAATATGCAAGTAATAACAAAAATCAGAGCAACTTGGACACTTGCATTTTTGAAAATATGGATTACAATAGTGATGTAAATATACGATACTGTCAAAAAATCGTTCCCCGTCCCAGTCAAATTGTATATACATGAGGTCTTGACCAGTTTATTAACTGGTTTCGTCAGAGTTACGAAGTCATTGAGCAGGTGTCACAATATCCATCACTTTCTATCCCGTTTATGTTCAATGAGTGTACCTTATTTGTTGACATGTGCCGCAATGGCGCAGTTACCGCAAAGAGCCAACAGCTTAAGGTTACCACGAAATGTCACAAACATTTAAACGTCACAGTCATTATCTCAGGTTATGTTGCCATGGTACGCGTCTCCAACAACGTTTTGGGTGTCATTTACCAATGGCCAAACTTGAAAGCAACTATTGAAGATGATTTACAATTGTTTTATATCACACGTTAACCAATAATACGCTATCTTATTAGCTGCGAGGAGGGGGCTGGCTAATTGTTGGAGAAAAGCAGTCCTGTTAGCAGGTTAGGACTCATTATGGTTGAGTATGGGTGATGTGTATCAACATTACAAGAAACGCTAAGCTTAAGCTTTGCTTAAACAACAGCGATGTCGCCAATGACGCATAGCATTTGACGTTAAATAAAAAAAAAAAATCAATTATAGCGCTACACGAAGCGATTCCGAATGGCTACTCTATTATAGTCTGTTGGAAAAACTCAAATGGAAGCTAGCAGTCAAACGTTATCTCAAACTTAAATGTCGCTTTCACCACAGCGCTCTTACCTGGTCTCGAATTTTGAGAACCACCATATTTCTGTGGTTGCAAGTATTCTCATGCAGGCTCGTGAAGGGCTATTGGTTTCCCTTGCCACACAACAAAGTGTTTGATCTTGTTGCTATCTCTGTCGCTAGTCTGCTGGAGGCCTAGCGTGACGCTAGCTTAGCTACCTTGCTAGCCCCCTGGCCTGATCGCACGCAAGTCAACGAGGAGCGGAAACGCCATAACATTACAGCCGCCATATTCTACCTCCCAAAAACAAGCATTTTCATTGGTCAATTTCCCATGTTGAGGACAGGAAGTTATTGGCTGTTGTTCGTTGACGCATTTTAGCTGCTTGGTTATGGTTTGACAGCACGTGCGATGTGGATTTTTAAGTCGTCTTCGAGTTGTGCGACTTGTTTTCCACTTGCAGGATTCTGTCGAATGAATGATTTCACTCAAGATGTTCCTATTAAATTTTGTTGAGGAACCACATAATGATGATGTCATCCACTATTAAAAACGGGCTACTATTTAAACAAACATATTTCTGCGAGATTTTAATGAAAGTTGCAGGTCCAGATGCAATGTAAGTCACTATTTTAAACTTGACAGAAAATAAAATATCATCAAACTCAATTAACATATCTTATGTGTGTCAAATTACATCAGTTTGTCGTTGGTGACCTAAAATTCTATTTGTGGACAGTTGTTCTTACGAATTATTCTCACATTAAAGGGGCACTTTAAAGATATTAACATTGGCTCTTGTATAATATATTTGCATGTAAAAATGACATTAGTACTAAAATGCTCCCCCCTAAAAGATTCTGCAGTGAGTTAAGGTTTTTTTATGTGATGAAATTTACAATTGTCACGCCCCCTTTTAGCTGGTTATTTTTTTCTGGTTTCAGCGCTCTACGTCACAGCAGGAAGGCAAGCATAGTGATATTGCTCGCTTTGTCAGTTCTGTTGTCTAAATTGGCGACTAATAGTCACCAAAATGCAAATGGACACTACTGCTCTTGTCCACTTCAACCTGTCAAAGTATAAAAGTGTTCTGCACAATAGTTTGGATTTCTTCACATCAAATGTGAGTTCATGTGATCACCTCCAAGAAATCAAAAATACTGTGCCGATCAATTCTTACGCAGGCTGAAGCGGACAAGAGCAAGAATGTGCACACAAACCCCGACTGGTTATATTTTGGACATTTAGCCATGCTAATATTTTGCTAAGTGTGAGGAGGCAGCCAACCTCAGCCTCTGTAAATATACAGCCTGGTGCTTTTATGCCGTGTGTCCTCACCGTGATCAGTAAAGAAGCAGTGTGCGAGTATGCCCTCCCAGTATACATCTATGTACCTCTACTCACTTCCACAGTTACTCATTCTCATATAAATCAGTCACGGAGTGGTGAATCCTTTTGATATGTTGAAGTGGACACAGGTAGGGATGTCCACGTGAATTTTGGTGCCAATTGATCACCATTTTTGGACGTTGTAAGCAATGAAAGTACAATGATTTCCAATGGAGAGTTTGTAATTGGTCCCTCTAATGACTTTTGTAGTCCATGAGGCTTGCAATTCGAATGTCTATGTTCTCTCCCGTGCTTGCGTGGATTTCACATACTGATTGATAGTCACTCTGCGTATTAATGTTTCAGACCATGCACTCCAGCGGCTGGAATGCAGCAATTGCTATAAAGTGGCTCTGGATATCCGATTTCTTATAGGTGCTCGAACTGATCATTTGATGGGAACAAAGTTGCCTTGGGGTGTGCTTATAAATAAAAATGATCCCTGCTGAGTCGTAACAGTGAGGCGGAAGTGCAGTGCTCACAGACATTATCAGAAAGAGGTGGTTAAAAAATATTTACGTAGTTGTTTAATTTCTCACGAATGTGTGAGCAAGGACTCCGGATACCCAACTGTTTTTAAACATAAGCCTAATAGGCTTGCAATCCAGGAGAGGACAGCTATTAAGCTCAAGCTAAAATGCATATGAGGCCATTTATTTGTCGATTAAAAAACTGGAATGCATGTTCCATACTGTGTACTATGCTATTTTTACTAAGAGTAAATGTGTTCTACTGTATCGAGACTGTTGTCTGTTGTAATGTGTACGTATTTGCAGTGATTTCCTATTAAGTAAGGGGGTTTAGTGAGCAAATGGGGTTCCAGTGAAAGAATGTCGGTTATCCTCACCATGGGGCTTTCTTGACTCATCTCATATTTCAAGGGCCTGAAGAACTGAGGGGGAGCTTGTGGCAGCTATGCTTATGATTTTAAGGGTAGGCAGTAGGTCTTTGCAATGAGGTAAGTTCTCCCGATGTGCTGCTAAAAAAATTGTGAAGGCCACAGTAAACCTCCGAGGGAATGCTTTAGCACTGAGGGCAGATGTTTTCCTACAAATTACATTTTCTAGCTAAATGGATGGAGAGAGATAAGTAGCTCTTAATATGCATTGCAGGAAGAAAAAAAAAAGGTTGTCGCTTGATTATCCATGAAATAGTATGACCAGTTCATGTCACAATTTTCAGTATTATTGTTGTAAGAAACGTTAACCAAAAACTGATAGATGCATTCACCAAAAGCACTGCAGCGAAGTTAATTAAAATACAAAAACTATCAAATTAATAACCCTGCGCACGTTTTTCACATCAGAAATTGTAAATAGCGGTAACCAAATTAAATTGCCATGCATGCCAGACGCTAAGAAAATGAGGCACAACAAATCACACAACACTTTCTACATTTATTCATCACGGGAATGTTAATAGGAAGTAGGTGTCCTGTATGGACTAACCAGTGATAACTGAATAAAGTGCCACAAATAAAAAACAAATGGAACAAAAATGCCATTTGCGGATTCATAATTATCTCAACAATCTAAGCAGGCAACAATACACAGACAAATAGCTGAGTGCACTTTAAAAGCAAGATGCAAACACAAATTATCGAATTATCCTCATACGTGATGTGAAAAGTCTTGTTAGCCAAAGACGTATCCATTAATTCAACAGTTTAATCTGCTTGCATGCCACCTGCAGATACGTCACCATAATGATTTTCAAGCAAAGGTGAGAGTATCATAAACGCCTTCCTTGGTCGTATTGTCGGATTCGTTGCTAATGCTATCTTGTTTTGGGATCACCTTGTTGCATCTTGGTGCCAAGAAACTGTGTTGAAGTGAGTTGAGGTGCTATATTTTGACAAAGGTGTGTTTTGCTGCCATCTTGTGGCATCTATAGACAATTCCAAGCCGTTTTGGGGATAGTCAAAAAGTCATGTTTTTTTGCTATACAGTATCCGGCAGGGCTTGGTCACTTATACACTGTGAATTTCAGAAACACTGTATTGATCATAATCGTCTTTTTAAAGTGTAAGGCTAAACATTTCAAATCTTACTTCGGTTGATCGGTAAATCCCTTCCCCTGTTGCTCGCTGTGAACTGAGCTCGTGTGGGTAAAATCTTCTCAAAGTCTTCTAATGTACTGCTAGCTTTAGCTTCGCTTGAATTATATTGAGCGACTTTTGCAACGCTTCTTGCGACTACTTTTTATCTTTTAAACGAGAGACTAGCAAAAATTAGAATTTGGCCCTAATTCTAGCAACATACTTATTTCCTCTCTGGTGGGGGGAAGAAGGCCAAGATTTGGCCTGAGAATTCTGTATCCAAATCTGCACTTTCATATACTGTTGGTATTGGGTGTAATAAAGGTCATAACGCTATCATTATACATTGCTATCTATATTATTATACTTCCTTTTTTTCTGCATATTTGTGGCTCCTGACTAGGAATGTAATTTGACATTTAATGAATGAACTTTTGTCAAAAAACATGTTGACATTTGATGAGTGGGACTGTGAGAAATATGTATAGGGAGAACTTTGTTGTACTCCTAGAATGAGGACATTTCTCCACTGAGTCCAACAGTAAAAGAAGAGCCCGACAAGAATGCTTTGAAGTGACAAACACAAATGCGAGACTGTGAAAAGCTGTATGTAGATTTATGACAATGACAAATATATGTATAATCTGAAGTAATCACTTTGGGCCTCACTCCTTTACCCAAAACTCCCACCAGTGGGGAAAGTGCTCCAATGGCACCTGCGTACTATCTACTCTCACTCAATCTGTACACCTGCTCAAGACATGAGGTATGAAAAAAAAATTCCTTCAAAAGACAAATGCTCAGTTTTGACTGACACTCTCAGATGATATTGTGCCAATTTTAGGATCATTTTACTTGGGCGAATGCAAACTGCAGCTCTAGTATTGGCTATCATGTAATGAAATGTCAGGTTACACCAGTGGCACAATACCATAACCGTCCATAACATACACAATGTTACGTGGATCAATGTTACCCACTGTGGTTTGCGTCATCAAAAAATATCACACAATGCAAATTCATTATTTCTTTTTTATTTCAACAGGACTCCCTCCAACATCACTGGAAAGTTAAGTGACCAATAGGTGGCACCTTTTCCATCATTACGATAGCTGCCACAATACAAAGTATTAAATACATAGAGAGGATCCTAAATTTGCAACAGAGTTCTGTTACAAAGGCAGCAAAGTGACCCGAATCAAATGTGAATTGAATATTGTATGGGAAAACACTTTGTGGTCAAACTGTAAATTTGGCGGGAAGTGAGCGTGCCACGTGGTGACGTATTCTTCTGCTGCTGCGCCAAGAAGTTAACTGCACGCCTTTTGCAAACCCAAAACGTTGTCATTGCCGAGGACATTCTGTACAGTACAGGTGACAAACTCAAGGTGTGCGGGTCAGATCCGTCCATCCTCGTCAATTCAGGTTGTGCTTATGCCTCATTTCCCCCTTGATTTCTGTTTAAAACAAGACATCAAATTGATAAGATTGAGCAACAGTAGGAGTACACTTGAACAATGGACTGGATTGGATCATCACTTAAATACATTATGACTGCATATGTACTTAACCACACTTGTACTACTTGTGTGCCCATTGTGGTGGGAATTGGGCTATATTTATATAGATCTACAATTTATTACTGCCAACAGCTAACACCTTCTCTTTCTGCGTCGACACCCTGACTTGTACAGTTTTTACCCTGAATGTCAAACAAAAAAAACTTTTAATGTCACATAATTAAATTAAGTTTTTTATCGCAGCACCGCAGTCCCGCTAATGACCAGTAGATGGCGCAGTATGTCCGTCTGGAATGAGCGTATACCCTACAGGTGCTCTGATGCTTCTTGAGGTTTCAAAATGCCAAGCAAACTCTGCTTTAATTCAAGTGTCGGACTTGACCGTAGCATTTAAAAATAGTATTTGTGAGCCAGTCGCTGTCATAGCTGCATATAAAAAGAGTTCACAGTTTCTGCATGATACATATGAATAGTGATTTTTTTTTTAACGAAAAGTGCACCTGCCGGGGTCTTTTGGTAACCAGGGGGCGTTATTGTGTCGGGTTGTCGTCATTTGTTTTTTTTTCATTGAATATTCAACTATTTATAGTTCCGTCGTCATACTGGCGCAGACACAGCTCGCCTCCTACACGTCTTCTAAATTTAACACGAACCGGTCAGACCCTGCTCTCAAGGTAGCAAAGAAGAACATTTCCTCCCTGTGGTACTTGGAACTCGATGGAGCGTGTGTGGATCAAATCATACTTTCCAACGATAAAAAGTAACGTAAAATGCAAAAAAAAAAAAAAAAATCACACACGCACAAATGTGACAAAATGCGCTCATTTTATTAACACCACTCGATTATGCGTGAAACACTTAAGGTAAGCACATTTTTTTAGCTAAGAGCTATAGACGAACGTTATTATGAAAATCATTTGTGCAACCGGTGGTTTGTTCGGTTGGCCCAATAAAATCTTATGTGCATCTCGGAACGATTGCCTAAAGCAGTATTTCCGTCACGACAAGAACAAAGTTCTGAGTCTGGGAAAAAGAGGTTATTACTATTTGTCCTCACCAACACTGTTTTCTCATACAGTTCCGAGAACATCTATAAATAGACACGTGCTTAAGGATGTATGATGTCATTCAGCGTACCAGAATGAAAAAGCTGATTCAGTTTCATCACCCCAGGTCACAAATATACAAAATGCTTTTCTCCTCGGACTCTGTTTCTAACTGATAAATGTTAAGTACATTTTTGGAATGCGAATGTGAAGTCAGTCAATTTAATGGCTAGGAACATTACCAGAGCAAATTTATTGTGCCTTAGGGCTTGCCTATAAGGCCTGAAAATAAAATATCAGATTTTTCTTTTCACAAAAAAATGACGTTCTGCCTTTAAACCACTTTTAACTTGCACATTTAATTAGTCTCCATTTGAGGTTCCACATTCTACAGTCACCAAATTATTAGCCTTCTATTCATATTTTAGGTTTCTTTACGGTTTTCTGTTTTTACTTCAACAGGTACGAATGCAACAAATGTGTGAAGAGACGAGACTGCAATAACATGCTTGAGTAAGTTGGTGTTTTTCTCAACTTAATTAGCCATGCAGCTGAAGCAAAGCATTATGACCGCCAACAAACAAAAACTATACTCCTGCTCATATGCAGGATTACATCAAATCTAACATTCAATTTTGATGAAATTATTCATTTTCCTCCTCCTATCCGGATTGGTGGGAGACACGTCCAAGTATGGATGCCCACACTTCCCTTTCTCCGGCCACCTCCCTAAGTTCCTCCGCTGGGACTCCGAGGTGCTCCCAGGACAGCTTTTTAACAGTCCAGTCCCTCCAGTGTGTGTGTCCTATGTGTTCCCTGAGGCCTTGTGCCGTTTGGTTATGTTTGGAACACTTCCCAGAGGATGTCCGGGGGTATCTAAATCCAATGTCCAAGGCTTCTCTGGATGGCTTCTCTCTAACTGTGATTCTTTCCCAAATGACTAATCCTCATCCTATCTCTCAGGGTCAGTCCATTGCAACCTTGTCACTGTAGAGTTCCTGACCATATTTGTGAGGGTTGGAACAATTGACCACCGTTTGGCTCAGGTTTCTCTTCATCCGATTCAGTAATACTGCACACTTTCCGCCAGTCATTCTGTTAATGTCACAGTTGACGTCTGCCTTACTTATCAACAAGGCCCCCAAAATTCTGAAATTCCTTCATTTGAGGCAAGGCTGCTCCCCCAATCTAATCCAGTTTCAACTCCTTTGAGGCAGGAGGATGTGGGTTGAACGGGGGGATGCAAACACTGACATGCACCAAAACCTATTCGTCAACGGGATGACTGACGGCAGCCGACATGCTACGCAAATAATTAGTCGACGGGGGTTGGGGGGAGGGGGGTTAAACCGACCCTGGTGTGTGCCAATCTCATCCTGGAATGGACTGGGCATAATAGTTCTCTCCCGAAATTCCCAATGGCCAACACGCCTCTGGGTGACGATAGGGAAACGAACAACAGAGAGTCGGAGGTTGCACTGCAGAGATGGATGTATTTATGGCCCCCATTCCTTATGCTCATTAAACTCATCTCAACATGCTTATTTTGGATCAACCATATCCTCTACATTCACACCTATACCGCCGCGTAACGCCACGTACACAGAGTTCCGCATTTCTCAGACAGCTTGCATGTGCCCTCCAACCACAAATGGGTGATGAATATTGAGCATGAGGCTGGACTCGGGACAGTTTCATTTGTCCACTGTGACATGTTCGGTAATGTCATTGGTCGGATGTAACGAGACGTTGGGTTAATATATTGACGGCTTGAAACTCGTCAAGATGAAAGACGAAGGGTTCAAATCCTGGGGAAAAAGTAGCAGTTTAAAGTCCGGAAAATATGTTCGCTTAATATGGCCATCCTTAGCCTTTGCAGAGGTCTGCAAATTCAGTTTCATAATTTATCTTAGTTTTTTTTTCTTGTTTTGCCATTTGTTAGGATTTTTCTTGTTTGAAGCACCACTTGAGTGACCAGCAATCTTCCTGAAGGTGTCAAAACATTCTGGAGTCTCTCTGTGCAAGGTAATTGGAAAGCAAAAGAACCACAGCTCCTCCAGTATACATATTTTCACATGACACTTGAAAAACACCACTCAAGCTTTCATGAAAGCCTTCTGTCGTCCCTCTGAATGACCTTTCATCCATCTTTCCATTTCACAATATTGAATATTTTTACATTAGACTTGTTCTTGGCAGGTTAATGCTCGCAGATGTCTGCACTGCTCAGATGGCTTGAGGGGGCAGGTACCATCTGAGCTGTGTCGAGGAGAGAGAGTCATTTTAACAGTACTCTTCACTTTGCCCGACACATAATTTCCTAGTACCAATGAATGTGCTAATGAGGCAAAAGGTTTTTTTTTTTCGATCGAACAAATCTTGGCAGGCATCTGTGAATTATTCACTGGACTTGATAAGTTTGCATAGAATCTCCAAACAGAATTCATAGACACAGCATGATGTATAACATCCCTGCTGTGTGCTACATATTCACCATTATAATAACCTTAAAGTTGCCATGTTCATGTTTGTTGGAATACAGTATAGAAAAGCATGGCACTTTAGATACGCCATAAGAAGTGTGAGTGAGCCTGTTTACACAAAATTCCGGTTACACAATGTATTTAGCCAGTGAAGGTGATGCATGACACATTCTCGCTGCCGATTTGTTTCTTGCGTATGTGGGCCATCCTTGACTGACCGTGACAGTGTGAAAGCAGTCTTCATGTCACTCTGCGCAAACGGCAGTAACAATAGACGAAAAAAAGAATCCCTGGGTGTTTTGTGCCCAAGAGTGTGACAAAGTGATTGATGCCAATCGTTTTTGTCGACTTGGCCACGCGAAATTCACACATGTAGGTGTGTGTGCAGGTGTGCTATTGTAATACAGGATGTTAAAAATAATGTGACAGTTGGCAGTTGGTAGATTTATTGAATTTCTCAATGAGCAGAATAATAAATATTCAGTAGTTTGTCAACTTGATAGCTCACTGCTGTATAAACTATCTTTACGTTATCATGTTGTATGTCCTGAATCATTAATCATTATTTTATAAGGTTTACTATATAAATATATATATATATATATTAGTGCTGTCAAGCGATTACATTTTTTGAAACTAATTAATCGCCCAAAATACCTAATTATTTGTGATTAATCGCCTTTTTCTACAACTATTAAGCTTTTAACAGGTATTTACTTGAATAATATATTGGAATTAATGTAAAATCACCTAATATGAAGTGTATTTTAATTCTAAGAATATCCTAATAGTTTTCTTTGATCATCTCTATGGGAATTTTTATGGTTTATTTTATTAATATGGTAAAGTGTTTGAATTTGGCTTTGCAAGCTATGCAAATACATTTTTGAAGTAAATAAAACTGAGTTAATTGAGTCAAAAAATAAATAAAAAAATAAATAAAAAATAATTTATATATATATATATATATATATATATATAGTGTATATATATGTATGTGTGTATGTATGTATGTTATATGTAGTGTTGCATCAGGTTACCAGTCACCGGCACCAGCCCGTGTTCACGCCACTGCTCAGTGAAGATTTATTTTGTTTAGTTTTGATGCTTTATAATAAGTGACTACATGGCAGATAGCCAAAATTAAGCACTGCTAGCAGAGCCCCGTAGAGTCTCGTGGATGTCAAGAGGCAGGCTATATTTGGCTGCTATGTTCCCTTCTCAGAGATAAGTTCTAGATCTGGACTTGACATTTCTCTTAGACTGGAAAAAATGGGTTTGGGTCAGTGAGTTTTGAAAGGCGGCAGAGAATTGTTGATGCCCAGAGGACGCTGTAGGTCTCTGTTCTATGCAAGCTTTTTGTTCCCTTTGTCTTTGCACTGTCCATGGCTGAGATGAAGAAATGTACTGCGGCATGAATAGTCCCAGTCAACTGGTAAAAACTGTGCATGTTTTTTTTCTCATATACAGCAACATGACAGTCATATGGTGTTTGGTTTTGACAAATCATTAGATGTCTGAATGGTTCTTTTGTAGTGTGCTGTCTGTCCATGGGCAGAAATCATGGTGTTGTCACAGGCTGAGGGTGTTAGTAGAGATACAACATATTAATATGAGATGTCAAATATCAGTTCACAGCGAGGATGACAGAAAGTGTCAAACCCACTGAATGTTTGCATTGTTACCGACATTATTTAGTCATTGTGAACGGAAATGCAATGTTTAACTTTCCTTTGTTTGCTTTCAAGGTGCACCACAAGCATGGAAGTCAAAAGCTATTTGTTGGTATGTTGTCATGAAAAATTAATTTAATTCACACCTTTATTGGCTTCTTGGCTACATTAGCTCCATTCTTCAGTCCTTCAATCAACACCATGGTGATGCTCATAAATATTCAAATCATTTTGAATCTCAAATCCGAGCCAGCATCGCTTGCTGGGTGAAAAGTAGTGTGGTTTTCACAGCGTAGAGTTTGGGCTGCGGCTGTTGATTCAGAAAGGAGCAAGAAGTGATACATGTGGGAGGAATAGCTCTCCTTCTGCCAAGATGCTTGAGGAGGAAGGAGAAGGTAATGCCCAGAACGAGAGGTTCTAGCCCAATTATTCTGTGAGTCGGCAGTGAGCAATCTGTTTGGACGTACCACACATGCATTTGTCACAAGTCGGGCAAAATTAGGCAGTCTTTGTTTGCTGCAGCTTTTAATTTCTTTTGTCAGTAGTATGTACTATGTAGTGTGCATTATTGTAGTACAGTTCATGAGATAACTGTAGAAGTGTTTGTTTCACAGTTTTTTTTGGTTCATCTTATTTCCCCATCAGTCTTAATGTCAATCAACACGCATTGTGAGTTAAATTCATGCTGCTGTCGTCAATCACTGAAGATGATGAATGAGCTATGCTTCCTAAGCTTTGCTACGACCAAAATGATGGGCAGATTGTCACCCGTTGCAGGGTGGGGTCTTCTTCCCTGATGGTCTAAACAGATGAACCTCAGACTTCACGAGCCCATTGGTCTTCCCGTCATCCTCCAGGTCTCGCACCTCTTTTCACAGTGCGTTACGCCAAAAATGTCTTTGTTGTTACCTTTCATCTGCGGCCAGCCACCACCTCTCTCAGGACATCCCGTGAGTTATGTAGCTACGGGCGATTGTGGCCGCTGCCCCTCCCTACTTGGCGTAAAATTTGCAGAACTAACCGATCCAGGAATTCCACAGGGACTGGACACACGGGCCGGATTTTTCTGAGCAGAACTGTCTTCAAGGCCTCTGTGGTCAGAGATGTGTGAAGGGGTTAGTGACCCACCTGCTTCCCAAAAAGATTTTCGCTTCCTTTGAGAAGTTAGAAAATTTTTTTTTTAATTTCATTTTCGTAGTATTAAGCATATTTGAATGCTAATATTAAACATGGCAATTACTGAACATGCAGCGAATCACTCAACCGACTTGACTTTTATCCAGTCTGTATTTCGTTACCACTCAGTGAGAAATGTAAAAAAATAAATAAATGTTTCAATGCGCCCTATAATTTAAATGATTAAACGATGAGCATGTTTTATATGACTGCCCTATTTTTTTTAAATCTATTTAATGAGGAGCTCTCACAATTCCTGATCAGTTCAAGGGTCCAAGATAGGGCAAATGTATAATGGTTATTTGTTCTGTCGTGGGAAAACCAGCACTCTAAAAAAGCTTCGGTGACTGAGAATAATTTTCTAAAATGATTAATCATTTCTGTTTTTCAATTTTTTTTTTTTTAGTGAAGAGAAGCAACATGTCTTCTTAACCACATATACTGTATTGTTTGTTTCTGATCATACCATATAAATATCTTGTCATGTTTCTGAATTAGGTAATAATAATAATAATAATAGTAATAACAACAACAATAACAACAACAACAATAATAATAATAATAATAATAATAATAATAATGATGATGATGATGATGATGATGATGATGATGATGATGATGATGATGATGATGATAATAATAATAATAATAATAATAATAATAATAATAATAATAATAATAATAATAATAAATAGTAATAATATAGTAATAATAATCTCAATGTGCAGGTGATTTCATTGAAGCATGAGTGAAGTCAACATAAGCATCGGAGCTGAGATGAACAAACAAAGACTGCATAGTATAGTGGGAATGCAGATAATACTGTGCTCATTTATTTGCTTTTAATTGCCCTTCTGTTTCGAGTGTGGTTGCAGCATTGAGTGTTGAATGTTAATTGTGGGTCATATGTCCATGCGCTGTAATTTCTCAAGCAGTTAATTGCACTCTTCCTAACCTGTAAAGTGCAATGTTGCAGATCAACGTACGAGTTGTTCTGTTCCACTTATCCCATTGTCACTTCCACTCTTGAAAGGCACTGAATCAAATGAAAAAAAGGCTAAGTTAACACACTGTACTGAGTGTGCCTTAATTAAAGTTATTTTAATCTATAGTATTTAATTTGAGATTTCTTGCTACACTTGTTGATTTTAAGTCACGTTTAGGTAGTTCATTACTCAACAGGATTAACAAACAAAGAAGTCCCTGTTGAAGTTCCTATTCTTTTTTCCTTCTAACTTTTCAAGGTAGACTTACAGAAGCACTTACAGACAGAAACCTGATTCCTGCTAAATTTGGAGAGTTTTGTGGCGTGTGAGGTTCGCCAAATGATTGTTGTAAGAATGAATCCCGCTCTTTATGAGTTTCACCAAGACAAAGCATTCAAAAGTACTGAGTATGGTACTGTGAGATGTTTTCATTGCCTTAATGATAAAAGGAAGAGCTTTTTTTGGGGAGGTATTGTTGTTTCTAAGGCCATTGAGACATGCACTGCAGGAGCAACAACTGCATCGTCAAGCTGTGTTGGCGTAGGTGGAAGTGGCCTGGACAATAAGCGTCAAACCGCCCTTCCCATAGTAAACTTGATTTCCTGCTCACAGCATTTGAGACAGGCCATGCAAAGTACTGTATGAATGGGACTTTGTCTTTAAAGGTCATTGACAAGATTGCAGTTGATGTTTCATATCGCTAGTTTGTCACAATGTTCTCGTCGTAATGGTGTTTGCGTAAGAGCTGGTTTATTCAGAGACCAGTCATTAAAGAACACTACAAGTATTAAGAAAGTCACGTTTTCTCAAACACTGCAGCACTTCACAAATATGTGCTTTATATTGTCATAATATTAAGATTATATCTCCAGGCCCCTCCGAGGGTCAGGATGTGCTCTGGAAGGACGCTTCCGATAGAGAACCTTTGTTTTTATGAATCCTTCAGGGAATATTTTAAGGTCAGCCAGCCGAGCGTTGCAGGATTGCAGTTCCACTTGTGTCACTTGCTGATGTGTCTCTAAAGTTACACATGATGAATTTGGAATCTTTCTGTTTCACTGTTGCAAGAATTTTGTCCACATATAATTGCATGCTATCATGCAGATAAAATCTTACAACGATGAAAGCTGCCATTATAATAAACAATTATCTCTTGCTTAATAGTACAATGTTGTTTTGAGGTAAAGGTTTATTGAAAGAGTGTTGAACACAGTGGGCTGGATGTATGTAGGTGGAAGTTGTACAACAACATGGTCAATTTGATCCAGCGGATCAATGCTTTCCAACACAGATGAGCACATTGATCAGTAAAAATACCAAGCGCTGCCCTCTGTTTCCAGTGTGCCTTTGTGCTGTGTCTATTTATAGAAAGCCAATGGCAACAGATGAATGCACAGCGTCAGAGACCGATTCAAAGTTAGAAAGTCAACTGACCTCAAGTTCAGTGCACAATACATGGATGGCTTGAAATTGCTTTGAAAATGTGTGTTTTTTTTTTTTTTTGTTTGTTTTTCATTTTGGAAGAAGGTGCTACAGTGGGTTCAGGCTATGCTTCAAAACTCAGAGGAGTCAGCAGATTATTGATGGTGCACACCACGCCACACTATATATATATATATATATATATATATATATTTTTTTTTTTTTTAAACTCAGTTTTATTTACTTCAAAAATTAATTTGCATATCTTGAAAAGCCAACAATTAATTACAAATTTTTTGCGAGCTATTCGTCAATTCAGTTATTTTAACACTAGGGGGCTTGAGGACAGTGTCACTCGGTTTGTTGGCCTTTTTGTGCCGTGTTGATGAGGGGAAGAAACTTTTTACTTTTCATTTTCACTCTTATAAGAGCCGAAACCGGCCTCCAATTAACCGTGTTATCATTAGCTATGTAGCCAAACTTGCTGGCAGCACTTCAGAACCAAGCTGCGCACTTGACTGCCTTCAAATGTTTTTTTTTTTCCTGTTATTTGATCCAACCTGTTAAGTGCATTCTATATCGCCCTGAAAGTCTAACAGGAAATACCACAGGATGCCAGACAGAGTCGAGTAACCTAATAAAAAGTGAGCGCACCCAAATCATTAGTGAGGAAACACTCACATAACGCATCCAGATGTACACACTAATTGGATTTCACCATCACATCAACAGTTGTAGGGCCTTTGTGCTTTTATGAGATTGACCGCAAGGTAAATGTAAAATGTTTTGAAGCTCCCAAACCTTCAACAGGTATAGACGCTGACAAGCAAAAAAACGAGACACACGAGCAACCCTTCGTGCACTCACACTCACATGAATGGAAAATGTCTTCCACCGTTGGAAGATGGTGACTCATGAGGAACTGATGTAAGTAAGATGGGGGGCCAATAAGGTCATTTGGGAGGAGAGTTAATTTCCCTCCAGTGTCAGAACAACCACCAGGGAGAAAATCAAGGAAAATGGTGGGCGGCGCTCTTACGTCAAGAGTTTGCTGCACCAGCTTGCCGTCCGTCTCCTGGGATGAACATCTCCTCTGAGCAAAGGAATGAACACCTGATAATGACCTTATTTGCTGAGTGATATGAGGAAACGGCATCTACACAAACATAAAGTCAGAAGCAGGCCAACGTCAAACAGATTTATATTTGGTCACTGGATCATCTCTGCCGCGTGAATTCACAGAAGCCCTGAAGTTCAGATAACAATAAAATGCTTACTCCCTCGCACAAATGGATTGTACACTCTGAAAAGAGAACAACACATTTCCTAGCCTGACCACATTTATATAGAGCGGTGTTTGTCCACCTAATTTATTTCTTGCAACACTTATCCCTCTCCCGCCTGCCTCCCTGCTGGGTTTCATCATGCACACTTTGTCACAAGGCAGCAGTGCCATGGTGATTAAGCCACAGAAGTCGGGTGTTGACTTGGGATTGCTTCAGTAACTGTGGCAGAGTGAGAGGTTTAATTTGGATGAAACGTACAAGCTCCTTCACGTTGACCACATTTTCTCATAATAGATTCGCGACCCCAAATGTACCACGACTGGAAATATCCATCCCCATGATCATTCAAGTTAACCATGCGTCAAAAATGATTATGTGCTTGCTATCTATTGTTGGTGCACTAAATTTTTTTTTTGTGTGTGTGTGTGTGTGTGCGTGACAACCCACTCAAAGACCTCTAGCGATATTGTTCACATCACAAATACGTTCATCCACTCAGTCGTATATAACCCTCACACCATTTATTTTAAACATTTATACTTGTCAGACAAGCAGTGCCCTCGTTAAAGGGTGGCTGTTCGTGCTCAGGCCCTGGATGGTTTGTAAAAGCCCGAATCTCAATTTTACTTTCATATGGTTTTTATTTGAAAATAAAATGTAAATTCAAAATAAATATCAACAAATAAGAACCAACTTGAAAGTAATATGCAGAACCAAGATAGAGTGGCAGCAGTAGCATTATAGCCTACGCACTGAGTAGCCGCAATTTGGTTTGCCGCCAAGGGGAAATGTTTCCTTGTTAACGCTGAAGGAAACATGAAGGATATTGCAAATTTTTTTTTTTTATTTTATTTTGCTTTTTGGAAAAGCAGTCACCATGGTGGTCAGAATTAATCAGCTGCTAAAAAAAACAAAAAACAATGCCAGCTGTGATGAAACGAGGTGATGTTTCAGTTTTTTTTTTATCTTGTTTGTGGCGTACTCACTGGATCAGTAGTCTTAGGTGACTTTAAACCTTCTGCAAAAAATTTGCCGTGCACTCAACTCATTATTTGAACTGTGAGGTTTTGTGCAAATTTAGAGGTGTATTTTTAATTTTTTCAATAAGTAGTTGAATTCCAAATGGTATTATTTCAATAGGGTCCTATGTTAGTTTTTGTTCTTATAAACTGCATTTTGTCGTAAGGCAGTTATCTTTTCGCAGTGGCGGTAGTTGTAATGTTATGAAAATATTGTTTTCAACTTTCATTAAGATTATGAACAAAGTTTCCACAAATATCCCAAATGATAAGTTCCTACTAATTGCAATGCATATTTTTATACATAGCCCACTTTCTTCATTACAGGCTGCATATACAATAATTGGTCAAATACATACACGCACACACACGCACACTCACAGTGGCAGTACACAGAGTGACTATCCTGCAGAGATGCTGACTTTCACACTTAAATGCTTTAATAGGACTAAAGTAGACAAAGGCCACGGGTGACGCAGTAGGAGCTATAACGGTCTCGCCACATTGCCGGTTTACTGGGCCCCGAGCAATTGGACGGAGCTATTTCCAATCCACAATCCCTCATCAGCCCCAGGAAGCTAGTCAGAAATAAACATTTTAGGTTAATCACTACTAACATATAGAGCAGGAACTGATTATTGACCTGTTGCCTCCATTTTATAGATGCGACATACAAAACAGAACAGGTTGAAAAGAACGCAGAAATAATCATTTACGAGCAATCGTAAATAGTTTGTTAGGGGAACATTATTGAAGTAGGTAATTCTCTAACGTATAATGCAACGGATTAATTTGAGCACAATGCAGTGCCGCTCTCTCTCATAAAAATAGCGACTCCATTCTCATGGTATTCATGTGATGGACTCACTTCCTCGTTTGAAAAACTATTCCTGGCCTTTGTGGAGGTCAGCCTCTGGGGCGAGAGTCAACAATCTCTCACTCCGACAGATGCTGCGACAGATGGAGTTCCGAGTCTTTAGCCATCATTACCTTGGACTTGAGGATTTGTTATCTCTCACACGATCTCATCCATTGGGAATGCCAACCATTCATGACAATAAGAAGAATGGAGAACTTAAGTGACAAAAGCTGTGTCATTTAAAAGTTGCACAAAAAAAAAAAAAAAGATTGCTAGTCACACTAATTGTCTCACAAGCGACATAATTAATGTCAGACATGAGTTGCACATCCCCTTAATGGCATTATTGACATCCTTGGCTGTGCTGTGATAAAAGGATGGAGAGGTTAAATGTTTGTCCAGCTGAAATAACATAGTAAAAGTCCTTCTGTGTGCGTGCGACTGTGCGCGCGTGCACGTGTGTGTGTGTGTGCGCGCGTCTTCAGCCAGTCGTCAGAGCTCAGCACCTAAAAATAGATGTTCTGGCTCCACGCCCCTGGCTGGGGGACAGGTCAAATTATGAAAGAAGATGAAAAATTTAAAGGCACAGGCTGCTTGGCCACAAAGCTGCCTTAGTGGTCAGATTTGATTTGACTTTTATGGGAGGGAGTCACATTATATCAACAATGGATGTTGGCTAGTTTTGGAAGACATATTAATAGAACACTCAAGAAATTGTATATTTTCTCATGGTTTGGCTTTTTCAAATGAGTAATGTGTTTGCCGTTTCTCATACCCCCACATTATACATGGCATTACACAGGCTGTTGCATGGAGGTGGCGGTAGGGGGGTGTAAACCATGAGAGATGCTCTTGACACAGTTGGTTTATGTAATTGCCGTCGTGCTGTTACGGCATCTTCCAGTTGGCTTCCCTGGCAAGTTGAAAGCATGCTTCCAGAGTAGCAGCACTGGCCTGAATACACACTTAAACCCCACACATACGTACGCTGAGCCGACACAGCGAGGGGACACACACTCTTCAATGTGTCTTCGATGAACACTGTGTTTATGTGGCCTACCACTTGAACCCATCATGTTGGGTGTTAGTCATAGAAAGATGGATTTACACTGCAGTGCTCAATTCCAATTTAGTGGTATCAGATTAAATAAATCTATTGAATGTTGGTGTAAACTATGAATAAAAAATATTTAATTGTCACTTAGTTTCACTACTATAAGGCTATAACAATACTACAAGTTGATTTAGCATTAATTCCAACATATTAATAAGTTTTTTAACTAAACAAAATCCATAATTAATTGCGATTTATCACATTTTTCAGATATTTACTTGGATAATATGTTGGAATTAATGCTAAATCAACAAATACGAAGTATATTTAATTCAAAGACTGTTCCAATTTCTTTGATTTTTGAAGACGATCTAAACCAGGGATGGGCAAACTTTTTGATTGGCGGGCCACAATGGGTTCTAAAATTTGACAGAGGGGCCGGACCAGGAGCAGATGGATGGAGTGTTGACCTCAACTCATCTGAGAAAAAAAATACATTTAATTTTAAATGAAAGGGAACAAATGCATTACAACAAAATATCTGTCACACCACAGTATTTTGAAAATAAAACATTAACAAGGTTTATTCATTTAATTATTTCCAAGTTCAGCGGGCCGGGTTAAAACGTTTAAGAGGCCGCATGTGGCCCCCGGGCCGTAGTTTGCCAACGCCTGCTCTAAACTGAGACATCTTTACAGGCATTTTTCTTCGAAACATTTCTCAAAACTGTCCACGAGCGCCACACTTTGCAAGGTCCAGAAGTAACTTCAGCACAGTGTTTTGTTCTGAGATGATGTGCTGAAGATGTACAGCTAATATGGTACAATATTTGCAAAGTATGCAAATTATTTTTGAAGTAAATCAAACTGAGTTAACTGAGTTTAAATGTTTAATTGAAATATTTTAAAATTAATCATTCAGATTTTACTTGACATAACACGATGGTGACTGATTAGTGCTCACCCTCTATTTAGTATAAAAAAGAAAAAAAAACATTCTCACTATTTTTGCCACCAATAGGAGAAGCGAGAGATCTCACATGGGCTGTCTTGACACGCTTATGTTTACTTATGTTTGGGTAGCTTTTACTTGTCAGCTGGTTCGTCCCAGAGAAAGTGAACAAGAGGTGGGAAAGCACCTTTAAGCATGCCTTTGTGGTCGCTTGCAGCAGGCGATATCTAAATATAGAGCCCTACGTTTTTGTGAATCACATAAAAGAAGCACGTTTGTGAATCCTTTGACAACTACATCAATGTAAAAAGGGATCCTACTGCTCGTCCACCTGAGAGAACAAAACGAAGACACAAATAGAGAGTGAGAGACTTGTTCCACAATTCAGCGAGGGAGGGGAGATCAAGACTCCATCTGCAGAGAGGGAGTCAGGAGACATGCCTTCTGGCAGGAGCTGCAGAAGACAGCTGTGTTTGGTGTGGTATTTTTAAACGCATCAATGCTGCTCCAATCCCCGCGCCTCGCCTGACCTATTTTTAGCCAGGGCTGGCTATTGTTCTATTTCTGTCACCTGTGGGCCACGCAGTTGTTGATTCACATGCAAATGAGGCTCACTCCCTCCCCAGCTTGTATTGCTGCCTGAGTGAGGTACTCAGCGCACAGCACACGCGACTTAAGCCAAGCAACTCCTTCACATTTGCAGGCTCCCCTCTGACACGTTGCGGAGAAGAGAAGGCAGGCATAAGCACGGTGGTTGACACTGTGTTAGTGTTTGGGTAGCGGCTGAAGGCAAAGAAAGTGCTCCCGCTTTCCAAGTGAGAGCGGTGCCTCAGCGCAGGAGGCGGAGAAAGGCTGTTGTGACGGTCGCTCCCCCGGGCGGCCGAAGGGGTGGCTATCTCTTGGTGACGGCGTGCGATGAGACCTGAGTGCTAAGTGGAGTATGCTGCAGACGATTTACGAGGGCGAGTCAAGTTTCTCCACAACAGACGACCGCGTTGGAGCCCAGCCGCTCCCCAACCAGAGCAGGATGCACAACGTGAACAGCTCAGGTGATCACAGCGCACAGCCTTTCTAGTTCGCTCACCTCGTGATGTCAGCTTTTCATTTTTCTTCTCCCCATTTGCTTTCCTACTCGTGCATTCCAGCTTCACATCGCACACACTCGTCCATCCTCGGCGTACTTGCCTCTCTCTCTCTCGCTCTCGCTTACTCGCAACTCTGCGCTCGGCGAGTCTCTCTTTTTCTGTGCAAAGAACAACTCAGCTGGGCTTCGTGGTAGGATCGGGCACTTCTTCCTGAATCGAGGTATTTGCTCTCATAATGCTATATGCCGCTCTGTGTTCTTATGATCAGTTGCACTGATGTGTTCAAGCAACCTTAAAGCAGCTCTGAATGAAGGAACATAGTTATTGTGCTGAACAATTCGAATAGGAAGTGTGCTGCCCTTATTCCCAAGCTCTTGCCGGCCAAAATGAGTCACTGAGATCATGAAGGGGATGTTGTTTTCGTGCACTTTTTTTCAGGAAGTGGAAAAAGTGTGATGGTAATGCTGAGGGGACAACTTAAAGGTTTCTCTCAGGGCATTTAGCCACAGATACTGTCTGCGCTATTTTTGGCTTCACATAAAGTGGAAATGTACAATACATGGGTGACTCAGATGAAAATGAGTATGCAGTGGTTGGACTCGAGATTGACTCAGGGCTCTTTTTGTCATGCTTTTCGCAATTGTTGAATGTTTGAATGGTCTGCATAGTTGTTATGGTCATAAGTGACACAGGTGTTTCGTGACGAAGTGCAGATTCATTCAGTTAAGGGCTTCTTTTAATAAACTCGAGTACATTATGTGAAATTAGGTGAGCCTCAATAAATTCACTCATAATTTTGAATTCGTGTTAAAGCTATATTTTGATCTTTAAAAAAAAAACAACATCACGATTTTGACTGCAGGCAAAACCCAGCGAGGCAGCGGGCCACACAAATTTAGAAAGAAGACAGGAGGATGATACATTCCATCTGTCAATAAATCATGTCACAGAGCGCCTGAATTCAGCCTCCTTGCTTATTCTGTGGGTCAGCTATTCTTAGGTGAGTTATTTTCGGCTTATGGCATTAGCCTGCTAAGATTAGGCGTCTGTGCATTATCACTCCATCTTGGCATGCTCCTGATATAACAGTGCCTTGGAACATATATTAATAGTGAAACCCTTGTGCTTGATGTATTTGTTCTCTCTTTTATTGTAAAGGGTGTTTTCGAGTGAAGTCTGTAAAGACGTAATCCTGATCTAAGGGTTATGTGCTATGAATTGAGGTTAATGGAAATGTGCTCTAGAAAGGAAACCACTATGGTGTGTTTTCTTAGATAATGCTGTTTCATTTTATGGAGTTTGCATAAATAAAAGGGCATGTGTGTCTGACATCAGACAAAAGCCTGCCGTGGGCTCTCTAACCAGGAAACTAATTAGTTGAGTCTAAAACATCATGCAAACCCACTTCAATAGGAACCTTGCAGACAATAATAGTCTTCATGTCCCCTCAGAATGTGTTTGAAGTGCTCACGACACATACACAAAAAACAATTATAATACTCCTGATAGATGAAAAGTGAAAAATCAGGTTATATAATCCATCTGTTGTTTGAGATTCTTGTTTGTTTCCACATCAGAAGGGAGCCATGTGGATGCTTTTTCTCTAGCTGTGGCTCACAGCATCGGTAGAATTGATTTCTGGTGATTGATTTATTAGCATATGAGTAATAGTAAGAAAGTGATATATTTACATAGGACTTTACTATCAATTTTAGAGGATGATAAGTTACTGTACATTTTTGGGGGCATTATTCTTGCTTTTAATAATTAATGTGTAGTGGATATTGTGTGTTGTTTTTTGTTGACGGCCAAACAAGAGACAGTAAGATGGCTGGCTCCTGCATGGTGATCCGGGTCACTTTTCTTTGTTAACAGATAGCCTGCAAGTCTGCAATCTGGCTCAGCGGCAAGGACGAGCCTGCGTCTTAAAAATAAAGCGCCGTTTCCTGCTTTAGACTTGCCAGCTGCTCGAAATAACAAGGCACTTAATGAGAGATCCAGTGCCACATTGCAGGCCCAAAGATCAACTTATTTTTCCCCCCTCGAAGATCTTCTGTGTCTCTGCTTCTATTTTGATTGTCAGACAGGGAATTTAGCTCAGCAAACATCTATTTTAAATGTCGGCAACATGCAACACAAATCAAGCTATTATGCGTAAATGCTGATGCCAGTTTTTCAGCCAATATCTGGACTCCTCGCAGCAGTGCAACTGGTGTGATGGGAGTTTCAAAGATGTACTAGTCTAAAGTTTTAGAAGTGTCTCACATAAAAAAAAAACATTGATTTATACTGATAATCCTGACGATGAAATGCTGTTGTGAAATTAATTGCACAATTGGTTTATGAGCAAGTTCCAATCAAGGCTTGTTTATCCCATTAGCATACTGCACGATTACCTCGGATGATGCTTGCACAGCAAGCTTCTTTTTTTCACTCGGAACATGATCAACTTTATTTAGTGACGAGACGCCAAACCGAAGGTGTAAGAACGGCTTTGCACTCTCAGTTCAGTGAGTGATATTTCTATTATGAAATGTAAGCCATTTTATTTTGAGCAGTCATCTCAAATTAAGGCTGTAATTGTCACTAACCAAGAGCAAGGCTCAGGCGAGGCAAACGGGCAGGAGAGTAAACACTTTTAGGAACAGTGGCGCGCCGACTGCAGCGGTCACAGGGTGTGAGTCACCCAATCGCCGCTCGCCGAGCCCTCTGCAGTGAGGAATTTGGATCATTGGGCAACAGGGTTCTTGTCTCACCCTGGTGCTAAAAACACATTTGGGAGCTGTCATTCATAAATATCTTGTTTACTAGTGCATGGAGCATCGGTGCTGCCATCCAACCATGAGGCACGTCATTCTAATCTAGAAAAAAAGTGTTTGTATCAAGAGTCACATTATTATAACGATGACCGGAAGATTACATGAATGCAACATGGCGCTTTTATTTTTGCGAGTGTTGAATTAAGATGGCAGCCTCACAAGTGTGACAGTCTTTCGCACATTGTCTATATTAAGAGCATTTATATTTGGCCCCAGTTACTGGTGGTTCGGTATTCATGTCTGCCTACGGATTATTTTTGTTTGTCAGAAGCTAAAGATTTCACTTTCAGGCAGTAATCTTGTGCAGTATGTGCTTAAAGCCCCAAATGCAATTTGTTGTTGGGTGAAGCACGTAGTCTGTTGCACGTTTGGACTTTTTTTTTCATGGCGAAACCAGGCAGTCGTGACGGATGTACATTGTCAATTCTCCTTTTGGTGCGCTTGAATAATCACCATACCTTAAGGATCTCATTATTTTCCCCGCAACTTTGCCGCTCCGCTCTTGCGCTATTCTTGTGGACGGTGGGCGGACAAGAATAGCATGGCCGCGTGAGGCTGTTGTGGTTTCCTCAAGGGCCATTTCGTGCAGCCTCGGTTATCAAATGTGGCCTTAAGCCTTCACACTGCCGCCTACACCTTCCCTCCATCTGAGAAATAGTGATAGAGGCTCAGCTTGATGCGCCGATCAAAGTGGCGATCCTTAATGTCATTCGCAGTCAGGGTAGGGAATGAAATATGAGATTAATTAAATATCACAGTGGCGAGTTCTACCCTGCCAGCAGGTGTTTTTTTTTTTTTATTGCTATTTTTAGGTCCATTAGGCAGAAGTAGCACTGACGGTGTCTGCCTCTCGGAGTCCTTGAATGGTTCACAGGTTCACGGCTGTCCCTGGAACAGCGCCCGTTACAGGACAATCCATTGTCAAGTACCTACATGCCAAGATGCATTTTCCTTGTCAACAGCGACGACTCTGATCTACAGGTTCTTATTCATGTGCCTGCCGAGCTGGTGTCCTCCTCTGTCATATCATTGAAGCTGTTTTTAGAACACCTGAGCCCAGGACTCCCTCCCGGCTCTCTTCACTCTTTGAACCTCTTCTAAGACTAGTTCTCACTCACTATTCGCTCTGTGTAATTTGTTTTTTGTTTCACCGCGTTTCTCTCAGTTGGGGACTCCGTCCTTATATAAGAGCTGATATAATCGTTCACATGTCACATTGCCACAGTAGGCAGGAGATGACATGCGGCGAGACTCCATATCTGCAGGATGGGGTGTGTGTTAGTGGGGGGGGCATAATTACGTAGCTGGTGTTGCTATGACAGCAGCAAGTTAGGGTGGTGGATACTAGGGTGTGGGGGTTGTCACAGACCAGGATTGCGCCACTTGCTTTTATGTTGCTATTTATATAATCAGCACCGCAACATACAAATGGAACGGTGGCTGTAAAAGAAAAACAAAAAAAAAAACAAACAAGTTGATGATGGTGTACCTGCCGCAGGGAATGTAAGTGATGGCGACTGCAGAGAAGGTGCTTGTGTGACTAGTTTAAAATCTGCTGTTGATTAAAAAAAAACGATGGTTGGTAATAGTGTCACAAACACAACCAAAAAAATGTCATTTGTGAAGTGTGTCAGTTTTGATCTTTTTTACAGCAAACATGCGATATACAGTGCGTGTTTGTGTGTGTGTGTCACCTCCTGCCTGGAGAACATTAAGGCAATGAATGCACTCAATAAGTCTCCTTTCAGCTACTGGAATTTCAAGTAGGTTTGGATGTTTCTTTGGTGTCAAAAACACAAGAATCCTGGTCGTTGTATGTTGCACCACCATCCAGCTACCATTTATTAGTTTTGTTGGACATTTTGGACAAAGTAGATTAATAGTGATATTATCCCAATGGTGATGTTTCTACAAGAAAATGTTTGCTTAATTAATTAAAAATTAATTAATTAAATAATCAAGACATGTTTATTACTAGGTTCACATTTTTTGGGGGGGGGCTATTTGATTTTTCATTTTATTTCTTGTAAACGACCTTCCAATATGTGAAGGAAGTACAAATATTAAACATAAAATCAGTGGTGATCTTGTGCTTAATATTGATACCTTATCACAATAAAAAACAGACTTCTTTTGATAGTTCTTTTTAGGAATATGAAGATGAAGGAGTCTTGTCTTCTATATTCTTAACTAGATATGGCTTTCCACTATACACAGAGCTAGGGGCATGAAAGGAAACCCGGTGTCTCCGTTTCTGACAATTACACATAATGACAAAAGCACTTCCCATGAACGTCAGCACTCATTAAGAAAACTGGAAAGTTTGCAGATATACAGTATAGCCTCATAAAGGCCTATAACATCCTGAAAGAATATTTGCCTTTGAGGATTTCTAAACGACACGATGCCCTGGAAGAGATGAGAAAAATGCCGTTTGTTTATTAAACATGCAGAAGACAGGATTTAAATAAATACTTGAAATGTCCACTGTGAGCTCCGTGCCAAATGTCCATTGGGTCCTCAGGACAGCTGCTCCCAGTAGACTCTGCCGGATGTGATCCCGTGTTTGTTTTTAGAAATGATTATAATTGCAGGTTTGCATGAGAGAAAGCTGTGCCTTCACAAGTCTCACTTTTTTCCTTCTCTTCCTCCCTCTCCATTTTACTTGTTGATCCTTAATATAATTATCTCGCTTTATTATGATTTTTTCCCCCCTCTATACCAGCACTGATATACCACCAAGACAGGCACACGTTCAGTGTTAGACATTTAATGTTTTTCTTTTCTTTATTCTCTTCGCCTTTTTTTTAAATACAGTGGAGATAAAGTCAGACGTCTCACTGGTTGTGGAACCCGTATCGCCGCTGGACCTGCGCACAGACCTGAGGATGCTGGGGCCAGGCTCGGACCCGGTACTTTGGGAGCGGCAGCTGCAGCAAGAGCTATTGCTCATCCAAAAGCAGCAGCAGATCCAAAAGCAGCTGCTCATCAGCGAGTTCCAGAAGCAGCATGAGAAGTTGACCCGTCAGCATCAGGCTCAGCTCCAGGAGCACCTCAAGGTGGGCGTCGCTTGTTAAGAGTTCCATACAACACACACACAGACATTTGGACACAGCACAGCCAGCACAACATAGTGTGGCAAGGTCCAGATAACTTGAAAAGAACAGTGAGAAAAAGAAGCAGCGGCTCAGTTATGCAGAGTATCGAGCATCACGGTATTACAGCACAGCGGGAAAAATATTTTAACATGCAAGCGTCAACTCATCCATCAGTGAAAAATAGAAAAGCAGAGTTAGCCTGCAAAAATAGCCGCCATTTCTAAAAACATCAAACGCCATTCATTAGAGTTGCTTTCCTCATGCTTCCCACTGTTTCCGCGGCGCTCTCAGCTTCAACAGGAGCTCCACGCGATGAAACAGCAGCAGGAACTTGCGGAGAAGGAGCGCCGTCTGGAGCAGCAGCAGCAGCTACAGCAGCAGAACCAGCAGCACCAACAGAACCAGCAGCAGAGCCAGCAGGAGAAAGAGCAGGAGAGGCACCGGCGAGAGCTGCACATCGCCAGCTTGAGTCTGAGGGCAAAAGAGCGCTCCAGAGAGAGTAAGAGCTCGACACCGAGGGGGAAAATCCAGATGAATTGAATGCTCACCAAAAAATAGACACAGTCGTTGCTGTTAGTATTCTTTATTGTTTTCCATTAAGGATCAATTATGGAGTCTTTTTTAATCAATGTAAACTTACAAACAGGTTTAGTCGTACAAAGATTTAAGCATATGGCATAATATTATGATATGCAAAATAATTATCTTCTACTTCTACTACGAAAGCGCATTATAAGAACTACATAAGCAGAGAGGCCATAAAGGAATAAAAAAAAAAAGTTCAACTCCAAAACACAATTTAATTCCCAAGTTTTTTAACATATTCTAATAGTGTTACTTACAGTGTTTCAGATTTGTTTTTTTGCATTGCTTCACTTGTAAAATTAAGAGGCTGAGACCGTCCCTGTAATTTTAAGTGCTGATTATAATAAAGACTATAATTAAAGCAATACAAATAGCAGAGGCTTCCCGGTGCCATTTAATCTTGGAATTTTGTTAAAAATGTTTTTTTATAGAACTATGAGAATAGCTTGGGATCTAAGGTTTCAGTTCTGTTTTTAAATTCTGTCTAATAATAGAAGGAGATGACTTATGACTTTGTCAGGTCAGGTAATTTGAAACGATGCCCTGGAACTGTCGGCCTCCTGTTTTTTTTTCCTTTCTAATGCTTGTTGGCCACTAGGGGGAGCTCTTTCTACATGACCAGGGAGAGAGCGAATGTAAAACTGAAATAATTTTGAAATTCAGGACGTGTTGTAAGTGTTGATGTACTGCTATGTATATATCCCTCGTCTTGTATCCTTAGGGTAACCCCAATCCTTGTTATTGCACCTTTTGGTCTCACAGGTGCTGTTGCCAGTACAGAGGTGAAACAGAAACTCCAAGAGTTTCTGTTGAGCAAATCAGCAAAGGACCCTTCCAGTAATGGTGGCAATCATTCATTCATCCACCACCCCAATCTCTGGTACAGGTGACTACTTTTAGTTCCGGCTGTGCTAAATAAAAAAGAAACACTTTTTGGGATGTGCGTTTATATCCAAACAACACATTGCACTCACTTGTATTCTTTGTTGTTTTCTGTGGTCAGGTCCTCCCATCATACCTCTCTGGACCAAAGCTCTCCACCTCTGGGCGGCATGTCCCCGACCTGCCATTACACTTTGCCATCACCAGTTGACGGCAAGGACGACTTCCCCTTGAGGAAGACAGGTCTGCTGCTTTGCATTAGTGTGACACACAAAGGACATGTTCAAATTCACTCATGAATCCACATGTAGGCTAACGCACACTTTGCTGCAACTATTCGGGGACTTTTGTGTTCACTACACTGCACTTGTAGTCAGAATTACGTAAGTGGACCTTGACTAGTATTTTATTATTTTGGCCCCTGTCTGTCAAGAGTTCTGAAAAGCCATTGAGTGTTTCATGGTTTCTGATGACCTACTAATAACTTCAGTTAGTCCCATTATGACCTGTGCCGCTCTCGTCTTTTCAGGGCTCGCCGCAAAACCACTATGAGGACACTCAAATTCCTTCTTTAGTTGTTTCCATTTCGTCATTCACTTTGAAATTATTTCACAGAAATGTTGTTGTTGTTTTACTAAAATTAGAACCACGACTAATAATATGCTGTGTGATTAACTGCAAAAAGTAGTAACAAAAACTGTAATGCAAGCCGTCAAATATTTCTCTGGGCTTTAAAAGCAATTTTGAATGGACACAGGTTCCCATCAAAAGGTGAAAAAACTTGGGTTTAGTGGTTTAAAGCTTGAGGAGCCATTTGGGGAAGGGTGAATAAATAAAGGCAATTCCCATCATTTAGTTTTCTCAAGACTTGGCAAAAAAAATAAAAAATCCACAATGAGGTCACCAAATTACATTATGTTCTTTCCTCCTCAGTGTCACTTTAATTACACTCCAAGACGATCCTACCTGTTGTGTTAGTTAACTACAAGCCTGTCATGGCGTGTAAATACCCAATTTGGACATTACTCAGAGTAATTCTATCCTTTAAGATACGTTTAAGATGGGGAAAAAAAAACAATGAAAAAAATGTTGATACATTAAAGCTTGAGGAAGACAAGAGCCGTGGAATGTGTTTTAGGCTCACTGTTCTTGAAAAAAAAAAAAGCAAAAACCTCAGCATGAAAAGCAGTTTGTTCAAAAATAAGCATTGTGCTCGCACATCTTACGCTGATAAAACGACTCGTTGCTTCATGGATTCCTGAATCTATATGCGGTCATTTCCTGCTCAGTCTTTCCTCCCCCGCTTCCTGTCCGTCATCATTAGAGCCCTTTAAAAGCATGCCACGCGAGGTTGACACACAAAGGTGCTGTTGTTCCCAGCCACCAACTGCCACTGATGGCTGATTGGCAGGTGATGCTGCGGTCCGCCTGGCAAAGGCAAGGACGGGCTCTGACATGATTGTTTGTTTAAGAAAAGATAGCTCTTTCAAAACAAGTTGGAGGTGACTCAAGTGCTCTTTGTGAGACACCCGACTGCTTGGTTCGGCCAAAGGGCAAAGTTCATTGTTTATCCTGGTCGAGCTTCATAATCACATTTGTCTGTAATATATATTTTGTCACACATACTTCTTTTCACGAGTCTTGGGTCTTTTACAATCCCAGTAAATGTCAACCCATTCCAAGTTCAACAAGAAATGTGGCGGTCGCTTGCCAAATAGTAAAATGGGAGTTTTTTTTTAAATGGCCACAGTGGTGTTCTATGGCTCGATTTAACAACAACAACAACAACAAAAGAAACATAGATCATAACTAAAAGGATTTGTGTACTATTCCCTGAAAAGTAAAGGGCAATTTCCCGATGTGTTAACAACCATACAAAAATCACAGATCTTGACTGGAATTTTACTGCTTCCTCCTTGGCCCTCGCTCATTTCTTGGGAATTTTTGGAAATGGGTACTATGTTGAGAAATGGATCTTCAAAAACAACAAGTGTTAACATCTCCTTGGTGCATAATTTGGCAAAAGTCATCAATCAAGACGTTTGTGGTACTTTTTCATGTGAAACAGCGAAAGAAAAATTTATCCCATATTTATATGCTATAAATGGCAGCAAGTTGGAGATGAATGATTCGCTTCTTTGCAGCAGTGTTGGTTCCAATTTTACCATCCACTTCCCCAACTATTCACCTCACGTCTGTGTTAAGATGACTATTAAGCCGACTCTCATTTCACCTGAAGACTAACGTACACAGTCCACCTAATTGCAGCTTAGCAGTAAGTAAGAACTGTACTCTTGGCCTAGTTGCCTACTCTGTGCCTGTATTGCGCATGCGTGAACTTCTCACTTGGACCGATGTGAAGCATCCTGTGTGGTCGATAAGGATATTTGCTACAGTCATTTTAAGACGGATGTGTTCTACTCCAGGACGATGGTCAACATCCAGGTAGAATTACATTTCGTACAAGAAGACAGAAAATAGAATGTTCCAGAAGAGCAACAGCCATCATCAACATTACAAAAAAAAAAAAAAGTGATGAATTGTGCAGGCAATGTTTCACGTGCATTTTCACTTGATTAATTAACTGCTAATGCTATAATGTTTACTCAACTTTAACTTTGAAAGACTGAGGGCCTCTGCAGAGGGGACGTTACTGCTTGGAAGTTGAGTCTATATATAGGACAGGCGTAAATATAGTTCAAGTTCCGGTGTACATACCGTACTTGTTCTTTTATTATTGATGTCAACTTATTTTAGTTGTGGCCTTGCTGTACTAAGCAACCAAAGCAGAGACACGTGGACAAAACCATTTTTAATTCTTTGACATGCCATCACTCCTAACCTGTCATTTGGAGTGAGTACGTATCACAAGCCAGAACACCTTTAGTGTAGGTAGTTTTCCCAATACCCGCTGAATTGGATCTCGGGATCATAGACGTTTTTCCAAGTTGTTCGGCCATCTAACCATTTAATCTTGGAGGTTCTACTGCACTTTAAGGCTGTCATAATTGCCTCTTGTATCTCGGAACATCAGGGTGTTTTTTCCATGGGGACCAGTGAGAAAGTGTTCCTTCTCATGCTGCTGTCTGGCGTTCCCGTGGCGACCAATTGGCATATGTTGCTTGGTGGCAGCAGTGTGTAAAAATAGAAAGTAATCAAGGCAGTGGGGCGTGAAGCAGATTCGCAGGACTCTCAGCAGCCTTCTCCCTCCCATTTCTCTCTCCTGCCTCCTTTCTTCCTCCCTTGCACATTTTCATTCATCCTCACACCCACAGGATTAGAGGTCCGCACCACGTATTAGGGATGAGGCTTTGACTGCTTTGACAAATGCCAGAAATAGCAGCATCTGGCCCACTGTGCCCCCGTCTACCCTTCAGCACTACCCCCATTTCCTTCATCCCCTGCGGCACTCCTACGTCATGGTCCCACTTCCACATGTTCAGCTGTATAATCTACACGATGTACACATAAAAAGAGCTCTGGAGATATTGATTCGGAATATAAATAATTAAAAAAGGCTTTATATTGTATAACAGGTTTACATAACATTACTGCAGAAATATGCCCATTTTATCTGATGAGAGTTTATTTTGTTCCTTTGGTTATGTGGGTGAATAATTCCAATGTCCGCTATAAAAAAAGATGTTTTCATTGCTTTGAAATTGCCTGTTTTAAAGCACTTGTACTAACAACAAAGATCATTATGGAGTAATTGATTTTATTGACATATTACACATATAGATAGATATATAGAGAGTATGTGTACGCCGATGACTGAGTGCCACCTCTGCCGACTTGTGATCATGTGACCTGTCTGCTCTACAGGTTTCTTGATTGACTTTGAAAAAAAAAATTATATTAGCGTTAGCCTTAGCTAGCGTTAGCCTTAGCTAGCGTTAGCCTTAGCTTGCTAGACTTTATGGCAGATATATATATATATAGTATACATATATATATATATATATATATATATATAGTATACATATATATATAGTATACATATTATTTTATTTAAATCACTTTTATTTACTTCAAAAATATATTTGCATACCTTGCAAATCCAAATTCAAACACTTTTTTTTTTATATATATATATAGTGTGTTCCGGCATTTATTCTCAGTAACTTCTAAGTCTAGTCGCAAATTACTATTTTTTACGTACTGTATGCTTTGAAAATGATTGATAATAGCGGGTGAAAAGTTAGAAAAGATATTTGGGCTGTTCTATCATCGTTGATTGATTGAGTCTGGATCAGGTTAGACCGAGCAGTGTATGGGTATTTCTGTTTTGGATTAGGAGGTGGGAGGTGTTGGGGAGAGCCTGAACATCTGCCATGTTTTTGTGTTAGTTTAACTGTTGCTACTGTATCAGACTGTGGTCACCAGGGCGGCAGGTAGCGGCAGAATTTCACTTGGAGTTCAGTGTTTCGCAAGCTAATTTAGTCCAGATGAGTTGGAAATAGACCTCATCCTGAGTCATTTAATTGGTCAAAAATGTTCTGTATTTTTGTGGAAACCCAAAATTGTTGAAGTGTGAGAATATAATAAGTTGATTGATAGTCTCTATTTTATGATGATCCAGTTTGCTTTCACAAGTTTCATTATATTGGCTGGATAAAAAAAAAAAAAAAACACTGCTCGACTTACTCACACCACCGGGTACTTTTTCATCGAATGTACTGAGTCTAAGCTAAAAGTCCGCTGCCTATTTTTGTATCATTTCTTTCTTTTCTTATTTTTTAGCTTCCGAGCCCAACCTAAAGGTGCGGTCCAGACTGAAACAGAAAGTAGCTGAGAGGCGGAGCAGCCCCATGCTCAAGAGAAAAGATGGCAACCTCATGACACCTTACAAGAAGAGGGCACTGGAGCTAATGGGTATGATCAAGCTAAGCTCAATGTTTTCTTTTCCAGCAAACACAAACTGGTCACAAATTAATTAACCGTTTCGAGAGGTATTTATTTAACAATGTTTCTCATCATGGTTGTACTGTGTGGAAAAATAATGCATCACATTAAGGGATGTTTATAATATTTTGGTGGCCTCATTTAGCTGCATGTCAAACAACTGGAAAAACGTAAGCATGTAGTGCAGTGTGCATGTAATTAATGGAACAGTTATTAATTGTTCAATGACATACAATCGGAGGATGCCCTTGATACATTGTAGGCCATACATTTGTTTTTATCTGTGATATTTTTTTTTTCGTGTACAGTAACTTTTATTGGGTCTCATTAGAATGAGCAAGTTGATCTAATGTTCAGGCAGCTCAGTTTATGGTAGCATAGGTGAGTACTAAACCATAAGTGTTATTTACTTATTTTTATGTAACCAATTAGTCAGTTGTAATTGTTGTCTCAAGAGGGCATTACGTGGACAAAAAAAAAAGTGTTTGTGTATAGTGTAAGTGTGCATGAATAATCTCTAATTCCTATATGTTCTGTAGACTCTACGCCCACAAAAAGTGCCCCTGGCTCGGGCCCCAGCTCCCCCATTGGGGCCTCCAGTGCCTTGGGGGCAGAAAATGGACCGTCCTCTTTGCCTACCACCACAAAAACTGAGGTACATTGGCCAAATGTCTGCACTGCCTTTTAATTACCAAATGAAGGAAACCACAGCATATGCATGTAAATTTTTATTTTCTTCGTGGGGGAGTACAAAATGCTTGGCTACCCTTCTGCTCGCAGCTATAAAAACAGCCATTTGCCCTCTGTCTGTTCCCCTCCAGTGAAAATGACTACCCGCACCGACATTAAAGAGGCACAGCTTGACCCATGTGTCCGACTGTGCCAGGTTTACTTGTGTTAAAACAACACATTTTGCAGGAAATGTGAGCGTTTAAGAGCAAACAACAGCAACAGTTAGAATGCTGCTCGTTTTTTTATCGCTCACATTAATCCTCCAGATGTTCTCCACAATTACGCTTTTTAAAAAACAATCTCAAGTTTGGCTCTGAGTTTCGCTGTTGGCTTGTCATTGTATTTCTGTCATTGGCTTGGCTTCGCGCCCCCTCAGAGGCATTTCTTGATCGATTCAAGGCTGATTTCTGGCCCATGAATCCCCTTGGACCGAGCTCACAAAGAGGACCATTATAACGGGTGGCAGATATGACACATCGACTTGCAATCTCAACAGAGCAGCTGTGTTTTCCTGAACTGTGGCTGTTTACTCTCGCAAGGACCTCTGGTGACTTAGAATGCAGAGACGCCCTGACATCAGGGCTCAGGGAGACAAACGGACTGTGGCGTTTAATTGAAATCCCAGGCGCTGGTAGCCAAAAAGACACCCACGTGCGAGCAACATAAACACACAAGCTTGCTATTGTTTCAGTGCATGCTGAAGCTCTCGTGAAGGTCATTGGTGGAGAGCGAGGCTGCCTGTAGACCTCATGGCTGTTGCAAAAGCAATGCATGTTGATGCACCGTTACATTAGGTATCCTTTTTCAGAGGGGACCGGTCCCTCGGGTCGAATATGGGCCGGATATCCCCATACAGGTCACTGAGTACTGGTAGGGGTCGCAAGGATAAACAAGGCTGTTCCAAAACCACATGCTGGTCCGCTTCTCTGCTGGGTACAGGAAGTGTGCCCCAGTGGTGGTGTCCTCCTAGAGAGTGGGGACCAACTAGCGTTTGACCCACTGGGGATGAAGGAACAAGGGATGGAATACTGCTTTTACAAGTTTCAGTAACCTAGCACATATTTCGAACTGCTGCCGTTTCTTGCAAGTGATGTCATATCTCTTTTTGTTTCTGTCCTGTGTCGTATAGCGATGGCCTTCACAGCCAAGATTATTCCGACCAGAGAGCTCCGTGTTGAGTTTATACACATCCCCATCCCTACCTAATATCTCTTTTGGGCTTCCGACTGCATCTTCACCTATTAGTGTAAGTATCTTCTCAAAATTGGATGGTTTTGCATCTTGAGAATCTGCCATCAGTGGCTGTCTGCATCTTTTATATGACCACAGGCCACTGACCCATGTGGCCTCCAAAGGTTTTATCAGCCATTAGATAAATATTGTCATGCAATGTCTGGTGTCAAGCGTGCTCTTATCTTCCTCCTCATTTATCACCACCTTTAAAAAAAAAAAAAAAACAAGTCCATTTAAGTCCAACTCTTGATAACACGCCACGTGATTTATCATTGTTCAGCTCTGGCACATTCCAAGTCGGCTTGGTCATCAACAGCAGTGTCTTTTAACCATAAACTGTTCATTTTGTACTCATTTTTACGACAGCAAATTATCCTATCCAATAACACTATTCTGAGTCTTGCTTGTGGTGCATAAAGTGAGTGACTATTTGAATGTTCTCTTTTTAGGCGGCTGTGGGCCTGAAGGACAGATCAATAGAGAGCAAGCATGGACTGCCGGGGCATCTCCTGGGTCCTGTGCCTCTTCAAAATGGTCTGGAGTCCAAAGTGAGCTCCAGTCACCAGGCCTTGCTCCAACACCTCCTCCAGAAGGAGCAGATGAGGCAGCAGAAGATTCTTTCCACTGGTAAGAAAGTCTTACCTGATGACAAATGTTGCATCACAGTATGTTCAAGTACAAAACCAAAACATTTGAAATAACATGAAGAGGAACCTAATATTTTTTTGGGTTGGTTACCTTACCAAGGTCCTGGCTCCTTGCCATCCCACCCTCCGTCCCCTCTGGCCATGAAGGATCGCCTGTCCGGCAGTCGCCCAAAACTACCCAAACATCGGCCGTTGAACAGGACCCAATCAGCGCCACTGCCCCAAAACACGTTGGCGCAACTTGTCATCCAGCAGCAACACCAGCACTTCCTGGAGAAACAAAAACAATATCAGCAGCAGGTCCATATAAATAAGGTTGGTCAACATATTGGAGTGCATATCACCTTCTGGCAGTCCTTTCCTTGATATAGCAGGAAGAGCGATGGACTTATTTTAAGGACATAAATCCACATCCAGCTTTTGTGAAAGTGGTGGCTGAAGTTGAAAGTCCTGACCTGTAGTCTGTTCTTCACAGCTATTCTGCTGCTTTTAAATCTGCAACGCACACTACTTCAAAACAGGGAAGAAATGCTTCCCCTGCACTAATTCTGTTATCATAGCTCAAGGCACTAGTGTTGTTCACATGCTAACACTGTGAAATTCAATTCAGCTAAGTTCAAACGGAGAAGGGGGAAAAAAAAAACCAGAATACATTTTTTTCCCTCTGTGGCAATATTTGTGTTTCTGAAAGCTGGCCGAGGTCACCTCGCCAAAACACAAGAGAGTAATTATTCTGGTGAGGGACGCGTGTGAGGTGACTGACGCTGTGAAAGGCAGCATTGTGTGAGCTGCACTGATGTGTCCTCATACTGGGCCCTGAAGGAGGAGTGGGAAACCACTGAGGAGGAAATAAAAAGCAAAAACTTGCTCAAGTGGTAACTGATGTGTACAGCTGACACGTGTTTCTTATCTACAACTTTCTGAGTATACCACGGAAATGAAAGATTTCTTTTCGTAGAATGTGTGATGATCCTTATTTTTTCACTGGCCTCCGGTCCAGTAGACGCTGGGTCTCAATCATCAGATGTGTAGACCAATATCCCCAAATAGACTCTTACCCCCGCCCCCCCCCTTGCACTAAAGCGACAATTTAAACTCTGATGCTATCCTGGACAGTGGTACTGAGGCCCGTAAAAAGTCTCTTGGACAAGTAAAAGAGAATTGAAGATTGTTGCAAGCATTAGTTCTGCCCAGCATTTTTGTTTGGGCCTGACACATATTGTAATATTTCATTGAAGTATCATCATTTAATCATGGAAAGAGATGATAAAATATATACATTTAAGGCTAGAATTAATCAACAGCCTGGGCAAATTTTCAATTGAAGACCATTTTTTTAGCTGAAATTGCCCCATGAAAGTGGCAGAAGAGGTTATGTTCGAAATATGTGAAAACGCTTTTCCACTCTGAAAGCACTCAAAGCGCATTAACGCTCCCTCCTCATTCACCTTCTGATGACGCATCATCAGGAGCAAATTGCTCCTGTTACCAGATGTAATAGCAGGAAAAAATCTTGCAGCATTCTGACATTCTAGAAAATTCTAAAACAAACAGCTATCCATTTGATAATCCTGTAATGACAAAAAAACAGGCATACAGAAAAGCCCGGTCCAAATAAACACGTTTCCGTTAAGAGACACCCGCCCCTCTCTGCTGCTGAGTAATTAAACAACCCCCATCCACTGTATTTAATAAGCTAAGGCACCCATTTTTCATGAAAAAAATCTCATTGCACACCACCAAACATAAATGTGATGATGAATAATATTGTTTCAATTACTCACACATTTACTTACTGAGTGTGAAATATGGGCTTGTTCACTTGAACACAAAGCTGAGATACTCACAGGTGACTTATTTGGCCTTAATAGCAATGTAGATTCACAGGTTTATTCCACTGTCAGTTTATGGAAGGGCATTCAATTATTCTGCTAGTCCCAATACATTGCTGGAATAGATAGAAGAACAAAAAGAGTTGTAAATTTAAATAATTTTGTCCAAATGAAGTGAAATCGGATCATTGGAATCGCTGGTGTACATGAAGCTCTATGAAGGTGATTTTATCTCCGAAGAACATCCCGTGAATAAGATGGGCTGTGATCATCCGGCCCAATGAGATCGCGGGGTAAAGCCACTTAAAGCGGAGGTTATAAATGGCCACTAATCAGGGATGAGCTCTGAGTGTTTACAGCGAGGGATCAGTGAAACATTGCCCTAATTAATTTCCAAGTAGAGGCTTGTCAGGAGTGGCTGTTTTTACACGTCCTCCGGTGCCTGCTACAGTTGGGGGAAGCAATGGAAATTTACAAGAGATTAGGCATTTGGAAACTTCTGCACCGTGTTTACACAGACAGAGCTAAAGAGATTAATAGAGATATTTATAAAAGGCCTACCTGAGGTAGATAATTTGGTTAGCAGGCACTTCTCCTTGTTGGCTCTAGAGCCCCCTTCTGGAGGAACTATTGAACTAATTAATTTCCAAGCATGCACTCACAGTACATAATCGCCACCAGAAGGGCAGCATTTTAGCATTCTTAACTGTCATACACGTTTAAAGAAAAGCTAACCACTGTAAAACAAGACAAAAAATGTTCTATTATTGATAATAAATTGTCGTGCTCAGATTATATCGCGCAGCCAGACACTTTCTCATGTTGCAGTAAGTTTGGATTTGGGCTGTTTGGTTATTGTGGCAATTTTCCACTCGGCACCACAAAACTGTGAAGAAGCCAAGGAAAAGCAAAACACTCTTGAGGAGTTTTAGTCACTTATTGAGCTTAAATCTGGCCAGATCCTTTGACACCGATTGAGTAATTGAATCGAATGTAACGTTTGTTTGGCATATTTTTCCAGAAGATTTGCATTGATTGTGAAATTAAAAACCCCCCCAAAAAGTGTTGGGCATTTGACTGGAGTATCTAATGAGCTGGAATTAGTCAATTTTGCTGTGCAGCAGGACAATTTGTTATATTCACTTTGTTTTTGTAATTGTGTTGAAATGTTAATTATTAAAAAATGAGTTGAGCAAAACAAAGCATGAGAGGGGACAGACAAAGATAAAAAGCGAACAGAGCGAATGTAAAACTCTAACGTTACATGGAAGTTGCATTTGAATTGTGATTATTTTTTTTACTACATCTTTGAATTCAATGCACAAAAGTGGCTGCTACATGAACAATCAAGTTGTCAATGTGTTCCGCAGCTGCTGTCCAAGTCCATTGAGCAGTTACGTCAGCCCAACGCGCACCTGCAAGAGTCTGAGGAGGAGCAGGAGGAGCTGCTGCACCGAGAGCAGCCCGAGCGCATGCAGGAGGACAGGCTGCCCCCCGGAGGAGTCATCCGGAAGCACACGCTGAGCAGCAGCGGCAGCAGCAGCGGCGGCTCCAGCGTGGAGCTCCCCGACGCCCACTACGGGGTCATCAAGGTGAAGGAGGAGCCCCCGGATAGCGAGGACGAGGGCTTGGAGGTGGAGAGGAGCACCTATCTTCACCAGGTTAAAGGGAGGCTGGTGATAAGAGCCATGATCTGAGGATTACGGGGAGCACGTCACACACTCCAACATTCGCAGAGAAACAAACAGCACATCCCTGTAGTGTACACACACGCGCACACACATGGCGGCACTGTAGGCCCTTCCTGGTCGCAGCAGCAAACGATCCCCTTTCCACTCAGTCGCTGCCTCGTTCATCAATCCCTTTGAGACTCTATCCGTGATCCTCATGTAGTAAATATGTAGGATACATTGTTGTGTACATAATACGAAGACAAACGAGCTGCCTATGGTCGTTTGGAGTCTGCTCGGCTGACACAAGTTGATGTACATGCTCAGTGTACATCTCCAGGGGACAGGTTAAGCAGGTGCACCGTGCAGACGAGCCAACTCGCGCTCCCACCGTGCACATTGTTGCCACTGAATGCTCCTCAGCACTGAATATGATCATGAATCTTTGCAGTGTATTTAAGGGATTGGGTGGGGGGGTGGAAGAGCCCTATCCCTACTCTGTTATTCTGGAAAATCTACATTGATATTCCATGTTAATGTTTGAACATCTGTCTTAGCCCGAATGTACATTTTAAAAGCTGACACGAGACGCTCCTCCCGTGTTGAGTGATGTCGACGGAATACGGTCCACTGCTCGGATTGCAGTTTTTAGGATAAAGCACTAAACCTCCCACCCCGCACCCCTCCAACTCGGGTGTACATGCTTCACCCAACACTCTCTCTCTCTAGCATTCTGCCTCTCTCTGGTCCCAGTGTTAGCTGAACTCTCCTCCCTGCGGGTCCAAATCAAGAAGCTCCTGCCCAGCTTTCAACAGAGGAGTAAGAGCGAGCGCGCGAGAGGGCCGGGCAGGAAATGCCTTCTAGAAGCCAGGACTTGGAGTGATTCATGTGTGCAGGAATGTTTGCGAGAGAGGAGGGCCTTGGCTTCGGCTAAGTAAGGAGTCTAAGGGGCCAGGCTTCACAATTGATTTACTGTCAAGGCGAATTACAAAGTGAGTGGGGATACGGTCAAGGGTCCTATATGTGGGAGATGGCTTCCTTTCTTTTCCCCAGTGGCATGCTTACCTCAACATGCAGGTTTGATGTAACGCATAAAGAAAACAAACAAAAAAAAAGACCTGGATGGGATCCTGATTCTTTTTTTTTTTTTTCTCATTTGATCCCATTTCCCTTGAAAGTGCCCATTGTGACATGTATAGTCTGTCTTAAAAGTGATCAATCCAATGTATTGGATAGCTGTAAACCGTCTCGTTCCATTTGTATCGTCAATGACATGTAAAATTGCTCGTGAGAGTCTGTGTTTGGATCCACGTGAGCTGTCTGTCTTATGAACTGTACATGTCACTTTGTCCAGGTTTTATTGTGCTCGGTTAAGTAAACCCCGTCAGAACAACATGAGTCCTGTTCTCTTGCCTCTATGATTTTATTGTGATGAGGAGAGAAGAACCTCTTGGGTGTGCAATTTCAAAAGGGGGTGGGGTATGTTTTTTTTTTTTGCATTTGGTCTTTTTTTCTTTTTGGCCTTGTGTGACAATTTTTTAAAATAAAAACTACAATTAATTTACCTTCGAAGTTATGGCATCTTTGTAGATTACTTTCAGAACTTGGTCAAGAAAGAGGTTTCATACCGATGGAAAAAATAAGTGAGCTCAAGTGCCCTTGTGCAATATTCCATACTCCAAATTTGAAGCATTCCTCTCACCCTGATATCCTATAGATAAGATAATAAAGGGATTTCTAATTCTAATTCTAAAAAGTGTAAACATCCACAATTGTGCACATGGTGGCATATACTTTCTTTTGGTATTTTCACAGACGTGAACAAAGCCGATTAGTTTCCTGTCCAATGGAAGCGGCTCCCTTTCAAATTGGCTCGTGAGACGTGCATAATCTTTCAGAAATAGACTCACTGGAGTCCATGTAGAAGACTTGTTGTTTTCCAACTCTCACGGCTGCAACATACCTGATTCAAATGAGCACGATACTTACCAGGCTTCTTCAGAGCTTGCTGATGAACTGATCATTTGAATCAGGTGGGCTGCAGCTGGGAGAGATTGAAAGCGGCCCTCCAGGACTGGATCTTGACACCCCTGGTCTAAAGTTTAGTCTACTTTCAACCACAGAATGGTCAGGTGTGCTGAGAGCGTGTGAAAGAAAATACACTCGAAAAACCATAGTGCCGTCTGCCAAATTCCCAAACATGCTAAAGTTAGCACAGGTATGCCCAACTTTTTGTAGTGCCCCACCACCAGCACACACGGAAACCAGAATCACAGAGTGAGTTTAAAACAGGACCCCACAAGACACAGCTTGGGGGTCATTTTAAAAAAGTGCATACTAGCATATGAGTACAAGTACGCCAATGAAATGAACATACTAAAACATATACTTATCTGTACTTCAGCCTCACATAATCGAGATGTAGAGTATAGAATTTATCTATTTAAAGGAGGGAAAGACGCAAGATGGCCCATTTTTCACAAACAAGCACAGTTTTTTTATGTAAGGAAATGGAAATTAATTATTTGTTTTATAACTATTCATTCTAGAAAAATTAGGAAACAAGTGACGATTTTTATTAATGAGGAATATCAGAGTCTGTCTCGGGGAGCATTTAAGTACTGCTGTCATTTTTACATGCACACCTATTATATAAGTGCCAATGTCACTGAAGTGTCCCTTTTTAATTAGTCATGAATATTTAAGTTGAGCTATTCAAAAAGAAATTATTTCCATGACATTTCGAGCAGCACACGGTAATTATGTTCAATTATAAATATGGCATTAGGATTAGGAGGGGTTTCTTTGACCTCTCAAATTTGAGAACCCCCTGCTTCAGATACTCACGATTTACGATAATTGAAATGATTTTTTTTCATTTTGGGGCACTTCTGTACAAACTACAGTTTTGGGACCCTCAACTGGAAGTTCCCTTGTAAACTTCTGTTCAATTTGACACAAACCTTCTCAAATGGGCTTTTCCCACGCTAAGGCAGCTCTTTATTCTCCGGCATCTATGTCAACTCTTTACAGGGGGCTTAAGAAGCTCTCTGAATTCTCCGTTTGAAGTGAATGAGCAGGGCAGATTGTGGCAGCATTAGTCCAGTCAAGATAAGGTGACCTGATGTATGACTTGCGCGCATACTCTCAAACACAGCTTAGGCAATTTCACAGCACGTTTAGCGAGTGGTGCTGGCCTGAGATGCCATACGCGCCATAAAAAGCCACTAAGGCCAACGTGTATACAACACACAAGAGTTGGTTCTGGAATTGAGCTACTGTTAAGTGTTGCACAATGAAACAAATGTTAACGTTTGGAACTCTCTCTCAGTGCATGTTAGGCATCTATTGCGGTTTTTTGAGAGTGAATGAGTTAAAGTGGACATATAGAAAAAAATTGTTCAATTTGTATACAAACAGTTTGCCCTCCGGGGTGTCAACTGGAAATTGTATTAAAGTCAAAATGTAACACATAGGAAGAAGAGTGTTTTTAGCAACCCAGCCTAATTTAATGATTAAAAAAAAAAGTTAAAAACATGAGGCTTAAAAATTGTAAAATCAATCCCTTATGGCCCCTTTCAATCTCTGAGTGTGTTTGCGAACTGTGCTAAAACCACACCGTGACAACGAGGCACTCTAAAGTGGCCACGCCAGCCTGAAGCACTCATCTACGTGTTGGATCAAGTCATATTTTATATTTTTTCTGAACACTCTTCCAACCTTTCTCTGGGTGGCGCTCTAAAGTTGCCATGCCAGCTTACTAACTGAAAATAAGGTATTTTTAGGTATTTGATTTTCAGGGTGTATGCGTAGCAAGCTAGCTAAGCGCTCAGAGAGAAAAATAAACTCCATTCCATTCCTCGTAGGAGTTTTGATTTTGTCATACTGACATGAATCACAGCTAATCGCTTCGACCGCACACGTCAGGCTTGCTTCCTAACGTTCTATCCATGACGTAGGCTCGCCTTTGAAGCCCTCCGTAGGGGACCATGTTGCAGAGTGTTGAATTTGAGAAGGTTTCAGCATTTTGGCCGCTTCACACTTCCATCACGACTAATTGGACTGATGACCCGCAGCCGCAACGTGGTCGGCTTGTGGTCGTTATTGGAGACGACTGATTGATTGACTCCCAAAATGAATCCAGTACGCTCAAAAGAGAGACGTGGAATGTTTCTTTGGGCCCCGAGGACCACAAGGTTGGAGATCGGCTTCGCTGCAGTCTACATTTCAAGCGCTGTGCCACAGGATGACAGTTCTCTCGTTTGCAAATGACAAATTAAGTCGAATTTTACGTTTAAAGTTTACAGCATTGGCTTCATCACCAAGACTTTTTGTTCTCTCGCTCTTTGATGCATGCCCCGAGCCCACTTAAACATTGTACGTTTTGATGTAATGAGGCAGGACACGTGCCAAAGTAAAGACCACGGAAGCACACGTCGACTTCATGTCCAAGCTGGCAACACAAACTTAGGAAACACCCTGATCCGCAACACAATTATTTTGCATCTTATTTTAACATTGGGGAAACACATCTGCCACGCAGTCAAGAGGCTTTGGGTTCCAATCTCAGTCTTCTGTCTCCCCCATTTAAAACAATCGGGTAAAGCTTTTATTTTACTGTTGGCATTAATATACTGGAATCTAAATGGATCTTTTAATGATTCCTCTATTATAGATTAAAAAAAAAGAAATAGATTAGAATGTTATGAGTAACACGCGCATTCCAATGGCACCAGGAACACGCAAGTACTGTAAAAGTCTCACAGTGGTTTCAGATGATTGACATTGTTTAACCAATCAGAGGCTGCTATCCTAAATGAAGTTTGAACACCCACGTAAACAACGCTTTCGCCAATTAGGGCTCCCATGTATGGTCGAGGCAAAAGGTGCACAGCTGGACAATTTTCTGGCTGTGCATTCTCACATCACATCATTTATGCCGCTTTGGTGCCAAATAGGCACTCTGGGTGGAGAAACCCTAAAATATGGGCGTTTCCTGTCAAATTTGGCATTGTGTGCTTGTTTTGTAGACTGAATCACGTTTTCTCTTACACGTTATAGAGACTGTTGTGAGTTGAGCGTGTCGGGATTCTTAAACATTATATTGAACTTGAAGTTTGGTGGCAGTTGGAATACTGTATAGCTTTATAAGGATTGAAATATATCGCATATAATGTTGAAGAGCAACTTTCTAATTTTGTGGAGCTTTTTTTTTTTTTTTTAAATTTCTTTTTTTTATTGAAGGTTAATCACAAGGACCAGAAGCAGAGGAACATTTATTGCGCAGACCTCGAAGCTCATACTCAGGAATCTATTGTTGAAACAAAGAAAGAACATTAGTGATATCACTGTCCTGTACTTTTAACATTACAGGCCACCTCTCCAAGCTGACAACATGGTACACGGCGTAGTGTAAGGTAGTTCATTTCACAATTTACATCCCACAAATGCCCATTATCCCCAATTCTACAGGCGCAAAGTCTAACAAAAAAACACAAGAAAAAAAAAATCTCACCCATACGCACAGTTAGTTTGTGCTTTTTGCTAGACTTGTGGTCGGAACTCATACCTACTATATTGGCTAATTCATGATAGATGCATTGATAGATGTGGATGGAAATGTGGCACTCAAAATCTGTAGGATTGCTTAATTCCTTCATAGTACCATGGCTGTCAATCATATGCGGACTGTAAGAAATTGACGTGATGTAATTTTGTGTAAGTACTGAAAAGGTACCTAATTTATTTTCTTTATTATTATTTATACTGTTTCCATTTCCGTTAATGCAAAAATGGCAAGTTTTATGGCATTGATATGGTCCAGAATATTTCTTTTGTGATTTAAAAATTTGAAACGGAAATAGATCGTTGAAATGTTCTGGGTCAGAGCTAAGGGTAGCTGCGAAAACTTTAACATGATGAAAGACTGGTTAGAAAGTTGTTTCTTTTTTTTATTTATTTATTTTTTTTCGTTTGCATGGCCGCTATTTTGTGTGATGCACATCCAATGAAGATGCGTTGCTCCGGTGGTCTTCTCTATGTTGTGAATGTTCTATATATGTTGGAAAAAGGATGCGTTTTCTGTTAAGATATATCATTTCATAAATCATTTCAGTGACCTGTATTAATTACAAGGTAACATCTAAGCTAGAGGAACCATACAAATTACATTTGATGATTTACACTCAGATAAACTTTATTGTTACTGAGGGACACATGTTGGACCCGTAACAACTACAGCGTCCTCAGAAGGTAAAACTGCATTCACCACATCTTCCATGGTCACGCTCAACTGTCCACAAATCTCAATATATGCTGAGAGTTTGACATCACATAAGAGCGCGCCCTCATAATTCAGAGTTAAATGAGTAAAGACATTTATTCAGTGAAACTCTACTCTGCCAACTCCTGCCCTCCAATGTTGACGATGACAGACAGCTTAGAGCGGCAAAGGAAAATTTCCAGCTTTCGAGCGTGCGCCTTGAGAGTTGCATGAATCTGGCATCTAGTGGTACAACGTGGTGTTTTTCTTTCCATGTGCTGTTAAACTGCGCTCGAGACGTGGGACAGTGCAGCACTGGCAGCCAAAGGAGGAGAGTGTTTTGTGTCCTGGCGTGAAAAAAAAGAGAAAAAGAAGGGAAGGAGGGAGGTGGGCTGATGTCAGATGGGTGTGCTGCCGAAAGCTGACTGAATGTTTGTGGCCCGCGATGCATCGGCCTGTCCAAAGGCCAGAGTTTTATTCTTTATTGGCTGCCATTTGCCATTAAATCATAAACCTCACAAGATTAATTCATTGGATGCTATATAGTGTAGAGTGGGGAAATGGACTTCAGCAAACGCTTTGAAGCGTTTTATTTTCATGAAAGGAATGTGAATGAAAAACAAGTATCCAGAGGACACGGAACGCAGAGGAGGAAGCAGAGCAAATGACAGCTTGATACTTGGAGAAAGGATCACGTCTCATCTCTGAATCTTTTCAGCTTCTTTTAATTGTAAATTATTCTCGTGTGGTTTCTTTTAATAGAAGACGTGCAGGCCTACATTGCAGTTCAACTTCACATGAGTCAGATTCGTCTTCAGGTCGCCAACAAGTTGAAACAGTGCCTCTCCTCGTTGCAACCAAGTATGTCCTTCTGTTTTGCCCAAATTGCTTCATGACAAGACTAACGATAAGATTCAATCAGCAGTTATTTGCATTTATCAATCAGTTGATGAAGGTTTAACGGTGAAGTCACAGATGGTTAAGTCATCTGACTTTTGTGCAAGCAGTGTGGGTTCACCAAGTGACTGACAACCAGTGCGGTGTGTAGTTTGCCTTTTAACCAAAGGTCGGAATCGGCTTCACAACCCTGAACTGGAATGGGAAAAAAATGCATGCATTGATAGATAGAATATTATCCCGTTATCATTTCTGAATTCGAGGTTACCACCAATTTACTTCCCAAATGAATACGAATAATTTATCTTAACAGACTCCAAATGTTTAAACAGGTTAATCCAAGATGGACTTGTTTACATAACAAAAGCAAGCTTTTGGAAACAAAACAGAACCGTGCTATTCCCTTACATTCATGTGCTGAGCAAAAAAAGGTGAGCGTTCCCCATGTAGTATTAACTCTGCGTGACCTATCACATATCACGTCATCTCTATCTCACGTGTTGACTTCCAGTGACGGGAGTTTAGTGAATGGGAACTGAGCACATGCTGCTGCCTTCACCATCATTGGGTAATTTTTTGTCAAATAAACGTTTACTAGAATTTGCCACGTTAAATTTGAGTCGACTTATGTAGACAGTATGGCTGTCATGTGCATGCATACTCAATAGTATTTCAATTGGACAACATTTGAACAAAACAAAGTTCAGATTAAGTGATAGAAATATTTTTTTTCATTACAAATACAGTATGTTTCATGATGTGACCTGTATTTGAATTGTCAAAACAAATGTTGGTATAGAAAATAATGCTGTAAAGCGAATACAGTTTTTTAACTAATTAATCGCAAAAAAAATCTGCAATTAGTTGCGATTAATCACATTTTTCAACTACTATTTTTTGTGAAGCCTGTATCAATATCATTATCTTGTATTTAATACAATTAATAAAAGCAAATATTAAGTGTATTTTAATTCAAAGACGGTTCTAATAGCGCTCTTTGATCCTTAAATTTGATCTAAACAGTCATCTTTCCTTCGAAACAATTCTCAAAACTTATACATTTAGTTGTGACCACAAGCATCGCACTCCAGCAGTGATGGTTTGCAAAGCCCAGCGGTAACCTGAGCACAGTGTTTCGCTCTGAGATGATCTTCTAAAGATGTACAGCTAATGTGGTACAGTATTTGACTATCTGGCTTGCAAAGATATGCAAAATATTTTTGAAGTAAATAAAACTGAGTTAAATGAGTTAAAATATTTAGATATATATAAAATCTGCATTCAAACAGTTTGTTATTAATCTTGAGTTACCACTTTAATTTTGACAGCCCTAATAGAATATTTGTGAGCAAATCCCAAAGTAGGGAAAAACTTGTTTTAGTCAAAAAACAAAACAAAAAACAACATCCTTTTAAGAGCACAGAAAGAAATCCATAACTTTTCCTCCTGTCTTCTTTGATAAAACACTGATGACCCTTTTGAGATAGCGTTTATAATACTGTCAGTGTCCTTGACTGGTGTCAACCTTGCCGTTATCTTAGCCTTTCAAGGATTAATATACCTTTTCAAGTTTAATGAGATAAGAGACCTGGGGGAGTTCGCCCTGCTGTGTTCAAAGACCGTCCGGCTTTCGGAACTGCTTTATCTCAGCCAGCGATTGACCTGAGCGATACTGAGGATTCTTGCGATGTGACCACGCCGTTGAGGGAAGAGGCTGGACAAACTTGGGCTCTCGTGTCTGTGAGACTAACCATCACTGCGGCTCTGACGTTGCAGGGTTGCCGTCTCTTTGCTTTGATTGCAGTGACCAGGCACTTTTATATGCCTTTACCTCCCTCACACCATCCAGTGCAGAGATCATAAAACGAGACTGGCGCTCTCCAAATGGTTGGACAAGCTGTGCTTGTAAGTGTTGCCTGACTGCACTGCTGGCTGAAATGACATCCCGAGGGCTTGCAGGAAACAAGATTTCTTCCGCCGCTGCATGCCAGCAGACCATCGGGAGATCCAGCTCGGAACTACTCATTTTGCCAGTTGTGGGTTGTGAGCGTGGACCATTGAGATTTTTTTTTGTGTCATGTACATGGTGTGGCACATGATATGCAACAAAATAAGCGAAATTTTAGCTAGCTTTTCTAATTTTTTGAAAGAGTTTCCAATTTTCCTAACGTCAAATGATCAAGTTTCCCTTCCATTATCCATTTTACTGACTGGCTGTCTTTTCTTTGCTTCCAATATAACCAACCACAAAATAGTCAATAATAGTTGGTGATTCAAAAGCAATACTCATGATTGAAACTAAACTTAACTCAGCAAGCAGATACTTCAATAAAGAAAAGCAGAATTGCTTTGAGTTTTGATCCAAACTTTGTTGCTAGGCCGAATTCGGAAGTAACGTTTTCCCCATGTACCAGGCGTGTCAAACTCATTTTGGGCCACTATGTAGTTATAAATTCCCTCCTTAGAGTATTGTTAATTTTTACTATGGTGAAACCAAATAAATGTTACATCATCTCATCATATTATTACATACATAAAAAGTTGATGGATTACTCGCTTTGCAAAGTCAAGGAAGTTATTCTACTCAATTTTTGTTCAAATGATTGGAAAGAAAGGACAGAGTCAGGAGAAAGTCAATAAGAAGAGTTCAGACTGACACCCAATGACGTCCAAAGCAGCACTTTACAGATCAGACAAGTTTATTAATTCACATTATTTTTCAAGCAAACCTTTACTCCAATTTTAAACAAGATGTATGCTGCATGTGTGAAAAGACATCTCATGATGGACTCATTCAGGGATTTCGGCCCCTTAGGCCTAAAAGAAATCCACATGTATAGGAGTTGATTGCATGTCACGCTACATGCTATAATGGCTAAACCTCTTAGGGAAACATCTGTCTATGCATGCATCAGACCCGAGTTGCTCCAACTCAGTAGCAAGTCGCCAATGCTGGGAAATCAGGGCTTCAAGCTCCATTAAAATTGCCGCCACTATGTTTGCTCATCCGTTTGGTTTCCAAATGCTGTCAAATGCACTGCAGTGCACGATATGCCCGATGTGTCTGATGGGTGGGCCTAGTGTGTAAATTTATTGCGAGTCTTTGAGAAAAACACACTAAGGAGCAGAGGAGCTTGATCTCAAACTACCGGCGTGATACAGTTAACGTCTCGAATGGCAGTACACGAGTGTCATCGGGAGACGTCCCAGAGAAGACAGAACTTAATAATAATAAATGCTAGACTCTCTGGCCACAATGTGGTTAATAGTTGGACTATCATTGACTGAGTGCTTACGTTAGCATACCATTAAACCCAGAGGGGCTGTTTATACTCATCCCTTTTTTTTTTAAAACAGAAAGCTACCACTTTGACAAATCCTTAAAGCAACAACTGTGTTTTGTAGCCATAAAGTACAAAACAGATCTTAGAATTCACAGTAGGTACGTACCAACACTCATATTTATGTACATTACTGAAAACCCACGCAAGTCAACGTCTTAATCCATCCATGTTTGTCTTTTTCGAATTGGGATTAACACTGACTTGTTTGTTCTGTACCCCGATTCTTCTCACTTGTGTACACATCCGATATTTTTCTCTCAAGAAAACGTCTGAACTTAAATGTATTAACAGTTATCAGATAAGATCCTGGGGAACAAAATGCTGTTGTGCATGGTTTTGTAAATGGCATGTAGTCTATAGTAATCATCACAATATCGCAAAGCAAACCTTTGATATAGAAAGAGGAGCTTCAAGACATGAAACAGAGGAACATAACCAAGCACTGAATGTCCATCACATACCAAGGTAGAACGAGGTGTGTGAGAAAGGTTCCAGAAATGGTGTCAAAAAAGAGAGATTTCAAACGCAAACGACATGATTTTCCCTTCAATGTGGCCCAAATGATCAGCTCGCGCAGCTACAAAGACCTCCTGCGGTGTTTGCTTTACTCACTTTGTGAGAAGAGTTGTGGCAGGAGAACACGTTACTGCTTCACCGTGACATCTCACCTGCTCACAATGCCCTGAGCATCTGACAGTTCCTGGCAGAGAAATACAACAGTGTGCTGTAACGTCAAACAGATTCCAGAACATTCGTTCCAAGAGTGCTTGATGGTCTGGCAGAGAAGGTTAGGAAAATGCCTTAGATTCGTGGGGGGGATGACTCTTTTTGGATTTGGAATAAATCTTTTGTGATACCAATCCTGAAACCTTTCTGGCACACATTGTGTGTTCTTCTAATTAATTTATGAATTGTATTTACATTCAACTCTATGTTGTTCACTACACAATCGACAAAAAGAAGCAACGAACCTGGAGTCTTGAATTTTCCATTAGCATCCATGGCAAGCATTAAAATATAACTGTTCTTTGCGTTCAGGAAAATACATGCTTCACAGTATTTTGTCCAATGGTCCAAAGCTGTAAATAAAGTCAAGTATATGTCTGAAAACATCTCAACAATTCATTGAGCTGAAGGACAGCTACAAATGCAGCAAATTCTAATCAATGTCCGAAATGTAATTTGACGCTTAATTTAAAGATGTCTTTTCTTTCCATATCAGGTTTTTGCTATACTTTCACGTTTTTGTTTTTAAGCTTAACCTATAAAAGCGTGTACAGTACGGATTTTACCGTTTGTTGTAATAATAGCAATGAGATTTCAGAAAAAAACTACCCTGTTTTTGAAACTTACACTGAAATTATAAATACTACAGAATATATTGGCATATATAAAAAATTAATATCATTGGAGGGAATTGTCAAAATTGCATTTAGGAATCACAATAACAACCAAAACGATAGTACACCATTTTGAGATACGTGTAAGTGTTACACTGAGGTCACAGTATGTCGACATAATTCAGGCTTTGCTTTACTTTGCTATGTGCAGTCACAGTGGAGTCCGGAGGGACTGTAATAAGTTAAATTTATAGCATTGCAGAAGCCAATATATGCTTAAAAGTGCCCTTGAGACTTACTGTATAATCCACATGACCTATAATTAGGAATAAACTATACAATTTGCTGTTTTGGGGAAACAGCAGGGTGACAGCTTGATCCGCATTGCTCCATAAAAATTTGGACAGACGAACAGCACAGTGGAGGCAAGTTGCTGGCCTTCCATCACATGACAACTATAATGTAAAAATGGCTCACATGCCCATGATGGTGTGACTGTGCGTTTCTGTTGGAGAGCCTAGGGGGTGGACTGTATAGGTGATTTGGTTCAATGGGGGTATGCTCTTTTCACCCCTGGGTGTCGGTCAGAACACAAGGATGAGTCCAAGATGTGGGTTGGTGGGTTTAATGGCGTATCTTCAAATCAACATGCAATAGCACAGGCAACAGGCGGATAAAACATGGGCACAGATGAAAAGGAGGTGATTGACTCATGCATGCTGGGATGCATGTGAACTAGTGAGAGAGGGGGCTAATGTGCAAGTGCACATGGGGTAGTGAGCTTGTGGCAGTGAGCTCGTGAAGCAATGAGCGGGTGGGAGGCAGTGAGCGTGTGTGGCAAACAGTGAGCGCGTGTGTGGCAAACAGTGAGCGCGTGTGGTACTGCAACAGAAAGAAACAGCACATAAGTCAACTCAACAAACATAAGATGTAAAATGCACCTGCATGCGCAAATTACATAAATGCAAATGAGACATATCGACTGCATCAAACAGTTGCCAACTACAGCCGTGGACGGCGCACAATGGCGGCGGCAATAGGGATTGCGTACTACCTAGGTTACAGCAGACGTACTACCTAGGTTACAGCAGACCTGACGCACCTAGGTGTATAAACTATATCAACTATACAACGGAGCGCGCTTTAGTGGAGCACAACCTCCTTTTATATAACTAGCACACCGCGGGGAACATTTAGGCATCCACACATTGAGCTAAAGGCACACATTCAGTGACGCGGCGAACTTCAAAGGGAGCTCGGAGACGGAGCACGGCAAGAAAGATGGCGGGGACGCACGACGACAAACAGACTAGACAGGAGTAGACATGACGATGCACAGCGGCGCGATGAATAAACGATGTAAACAAACAAATACACTAGTGTACTCACTTGAGGTCAGGAACGCACACGGACACTAAGGCATCGAACACGTCACATGCTAGTGGTGGTCGGCTAACAACTGCTGTGCAACAGGCATTTGCCAGTAACCCGTATGCGGGCGCTTCCCGCGAGAGCTCGGCACCGACGCGACTCCAGTCATTCAACAAGCACACAAACAATGACGACACTCAACTTCGGAACCTTTCTAACAGTTTCATTGCCATGACAAACCATCTAGAGCGCATTTCAATACGGTAACGCAACACATTGTGATGATCAATTCGTGTCAAAGTTTGTTTGGTACTACACGTCACCTCATACGGCCTGGTGTTGATGTGCCAGGAACTTGTCATACAATTTCAGCCAGCCTGCTTTAACTTGTGTGTTGTCCTCTCAGTGCTATTTGTCGTAAACCTCCAGTGCTTCAGTGGCTTTACATTAGTCACATGTTCAATTAAGATTTTTTTTTTTTAACACTTGGGCCATTAATTAAGCGATATTACTACAGGACTCAGCCTACCGTTGTAAATTGGGACTTTCAAACCACTTTTGATTTGAAAGGTACTATATTTTCCGGACTATAAGGCGCACCAGGCTTTAAGCCGCAGCAACTCTTTTTGGGAGGAAAAAACAAAAACAAACCAACTAAAAAAGAAACAATATGCAAGCCACACCAGGCTATAAGCCACAGTTTTCTATGTTAAAAAAATAGTTGTTTGCTCTAGGTACAGAACAATTCTGTACTGTGAATGCACATAAAGTTTGTTAACACAGTGCCTTTTAACACGCAACAACTTTGCCAATTAAAACAGAACTCATCCAAGAAGAAAAATAATTTTTGATTTATTTAGCATATTTTCTGAACTATCGAGCGCCCTTACCGGTGAAAGAAAAATCCACAGAAACGCTGCCCCGTTGTATTAGCTGCATGGTTCAAAATCTAGGAAAAAAGTAGCGCCTTATAGTCCGGAAAATACAGTAATGTGTCTTTCTTTTCTTTTAAAAACACTGCAGGGTTTCAGACTGAGCGTGCACCATCAAAATAGATGCCAAGCTTTGGAGTCAACAACATAGCAATCCTCACTGTAAGCCAAGAAAGCATCATCATGAATTTGAGTTTTGACTTTTTTTTTCTTCATATTATGGTTTTATTTGAAAGCCTATTTTGGAGTATTTGTCTATATGCCTCTTGACTATGTGAATGCTGTAAGGTTATACTAAAGTGGATTTTAGGTTCATTGGAGAATTCCTCCCGAGGACTGAATCCATAACTATTTGTGAATTGTGTATATACATTTACACACCAACCACTTTTCCCTTGAGGATATCTACTTCATATTATGCAAATTTAAGTGGTACTGTTTCTCAAACAAAATGTGGTCATATTCATGCTGACCATACATCTTTGCTGGGTACTCCCGCCTCCTCCCACATTCCAAAAACATTTTAGGTTTGAACTTAGACGACTCTAAACGGACCGTAGGTAAGAATGCAAGTATGAATGGTTGTTCGGGTGTCCTGTGATTGGTTTGCGACAAGTCAAGAATGTACACAGTCATTTGCGATATGCTCACCGTGACCTTGAACAGGACAAGTGGTGTAGAAAATGGATGGATAAACGTATCCAAGTCTCTTCACTTGTGGATCTGAAAAAATTGGCCGCAGATTTTCAAGGCAAGGCCATAGTAACAGCACAGCAATTGGTTCGCAAATTAGAAAACGTAGTTTCTTTTGTCGTTAGAAAAGAGTTTCTTGCCGTGAGCAATTTTGGGAAGGGGTTTAAGAGGAAAGTCTTTGAAATCAGGTCATGACTTTCAAGTTATAGCTTGTTCCAGCCATACAAAGAGCTGTCTGAAATCCAGCCGACTTTGTGTGACTGTCCACTTCCCCCTTTAGAGTTCAGAATACTTTGTGAGCAGGTAACACAGTGTTGTACCTTCTGTTCTTTAACACGCTCTAGTGTCGGTCAACGAAATCCAGAGAGGCAGATGAGTGACGGCTGCTCTGTTCCTCTGGTGCCGCATTTGGAGCGACTTGAAAGAGCGCCTGGAGAACGGAGCAGGTCTGCTTTCCATAAAGATGTGGTATCCTGAGAGGCGGCTCCACTTCATAATCATAAATTGTCCGCTTGGAAGTCAGAGGGGCTCAACCATCCCAGTATGCCAAAGACAGTTTTGATATCAAGACAGTTTAGTGTCAGAATAAATAAATACAAAAGTGAGGTCATCGCTTATTCACTCTTTCAAAAAACATTGTCTTCACATTATCGACGAGTCAAGTATTACTCATAGCTAGATGCGCTTAAAAAAAAAGTCTGAATGTGAGGATGACTGCTGGAGCGACTTCATCTTTTTGCAGCAGGCTTTGGACAACTTTAGGGTCCGCAGTCTCTCCCTGGCGGGTCCTCCGAGCGGTTCCAGCCCGTGCGTGTAATGCCGTTTGTGATGAGAATTCTAAACAGGGAAAGCAGTGAGGCATGACAGGAATGTGTTGCTATTGGAGGCAATACCATGCAAGAAAAAGACGGAGAGAAAAAAAACAGAAGAGAGTTGTGTCCTGAAGGAGGAAGACTAATGTTATTATACATAGGCTGTCACTCGGTCGGACCGATAGCTCACCAGTTCCTTCCCTGCTGCTGTGCCCCCAGAAAACCTCCTGGTCCTGTTTGTACAGGTGGAGAGTGTAGTGACACAACCCATGTGGGCTGTAGCTTGTGGGTCAAGCCACCTCATAGTACCGCGGGAAACTGCGAAAACCCAACGAGATACTTACAAATAACTACGATGGAGCAAAACAAGGGTCTCGTGTATTTGTTTTTCATCATGTTGCTGTTTGAAAGGAGATATTTCATTTCGGAGAAGACTGATGGTAGCAAGAAAACGGCCACATGCCTTAAAAGGGAAATTTTAGACTCATTATTATACTCTAAAGTTTAGAGTGTTATGTTGCAGCGTCAGAGGTTTTGCTAGTGGGCCCGATTTGGGCCGTCTAATTATTTCAATAATTTGCTGCTGACCACAAAGTCTTAAATAATGCAGCAGTAACTGATGTGAAATGCATCGATCTATGCGTTAATATCCAAGCAGCAGCATGTGTTGCATCAGCGGATGTGCTCGCGTTGAGAGAGGCATGATTATAGCGTTGTGGGTCCCAAACATGCGCGGATTATATAAATGTAAATCAAAAATAGATTAAATCAAAGAACTAGCACAATTTTTGTTCGCGTGTTGACGGAACGGTTTTCCAGATCTATCTCACATAAATGCACAATATTTTAACATAAATATTCACTGTACTGATGAGTGTGACAACAACTCCTGAAGCTATTTATCACTTGGTTGGTGAATGGTGTTTTTATTTTAAATACCTTGAAAGGCCTTCTGCTCTGTGAGAGAGCTCTATTGTCTTGTTCTTTGGTAGTTTTCAACAGCAATAATAACTATAGTACTGTTACATCTCATTTCTTTTTTACTTAAATAGGGCTCATTCCACATTTGGACGACATTTGGTCTTGAAAAATAAGTATATAAAAATAAGTATATATATATTCTACTATTCTAATAGTTTGTCGGTGATAAAAGAACCAATCAAATATGTTACGCAGTGTTGATGAATCTGTTCAATCATTAAGTGACCAAGAGTTGACTCGATGCTTAGAGCACCACTGAATCAGCCGTGTTCGCTTTGGCCGATAAAAAGGTGTAGCTACTGCAGCGGATGGAGCCATTTCCATTCAAGTAGGTAGCACGCAATGGTGAAATGATATTAGCGGGGCAGTGTGCAAGGGGCCCATAGCGAGCTGGAAATCAAAACTCAGACCCACGTTCATTGTGAAAGGACAGGAGCTCCACGATTGAAGGTCAAATGGGGGGAGAAAAATGGAGGGTAAATGTAAACGTGCATAAGTGAGTGCAATGAGTAGCATAAACAGGAGAACAAACAAGTGGAAGGAAGAGGTTTGGATGGAAGCGCCAGACGAGGAAAAGTCAGACCACCCATTCGGAAAACGAGAGGCGGTAGTTTGTGGAAGGCGTCTTAGTTTATGAGCATTGAAGGATCCTTCAGACAAGGGCTGTTTATAGTTTATTCTATCATGCCACACAGTCTCAAGCCCTCTGTCAGCAGGCTCATTCTGAAAAGACTAATTACAGCGTAAACACAACATTAAAGACCGAAGGCCACTCCATTCCACTTCACTATTTACCTTTTCCCCCAAACAATCCTGACATCCATTTCCAGATTAATCCTGTCCACAGAAACCATTCCCACTTCGTGTTTATGTGTTTGCGAGCTGGCATATACGTCATGCAGAATTTGATGGATGGCCTTTTTTAGCACGGAGAACGAAAAACTAAATTCAGTTTGAAAGACTGATGCAGTGATCCCACCTGCAGATATGTAGGTCAATGTCACTCACTCTAAATTTGAGCAGAAACCGTTTTTTTTTTTCATCGTATAAAAGGACTGGGAAAAGCTCCAATGTTGCCATAACATTCACGAGGTATAGTTCAATACATACATGGTTACTGTGACAATGGAACAGTTAAAAAAAATAAAAAAATCTGCCAGTCTTTGTCAAATAATGTAAAGTTAACCAGGAAATGGTGCTTCATTATCACACGTATGACTCGTGAGGAGTGGTCACTCAGTGTCAGTCACCTGCATGGAGGCCTTAATGACTTCCACATGGAGCCCAAGGGCCCGGAAGAGAATGCTTTTAAGGCAGCCTCAGAGTTATGGCCTTCCCCATCTTTTAGCATGTAAAATAAACAAAGCAACTGCTACTGGGCGCAAGTGGACGTGTGCGTGATATTAGAAACTCTTGAGGTTACGTTTGATCACAGTTATGTAGCAATGAAATTAACCTTGACTGAAGACCACATAACTTTCTGTAAAAATGCCGTTTGCGAGTGAAATACCAATAATTTATAAATGTAGCATTTTAATATGACTATGTTAGTAAAAATATTAAACGGCTTAAAGAAGTGTAAAGACCCAATATAATATAATTTCCAGGTTCTTAGGCGTCAAATCATCTTTTCCCATTGAAATGAATGGATATGCCATTTCAGTGCCCCAACAAACACGAACAGAAATTGTGCTTTTAATAAGATAATAAATTGCACTGTTCAGTATTGTACTTAAACAACAACAAAACATAAATAAATAACATGTAAAGAATGAAACATTATTTGCGCCATGGAAAATCGATGGGTATTGTGCCATTCATTCTGGTATGCGTTCCTAGCAGGGGCAGTTTAATACTTCCAGGCATACTGCACGTAGATTTAATGAAAAAGCACAGAAGATTGTCAGAAATAAGATGCAATAACATTGTCGTTTTGCACAGATGATAAAGAATATATGACTGTGAGTATTGCTCTGCTGTATGATTTGTTTGCATGTGTTGCTTCCCCTTGTTTTCAAACACATTCAAAAAGTTTAGAATTGTGTTAGTCCCCCTTTGGTGCTATTGCGCCATTGGGCATTGGCGATACGCTAGTGGTCGTTCATAAGACATAACCAAAATGGTTTCGTTCCATACACAATATTTAATTCTCTTTGTGTTATATTAAGTTGTACAGTAAACTTGAAGTAAGCTTGATGTAAGCACTTCTGTACATCAACCATTAGATGTGTACCAAACCTTCTCAACCTTGGTTTCAAAATTTAGGGGCAAGACCCAGGCGCAAAGAAATGCCGACTTGAAAATCATTTTGTCATTGCCTGCCACACAAATATAAAGAGAAGCTGAACAATTATTTCAAATGTTAACTGATAACAGGTTAGCATTGATAACGCGTTAGCCGCTAATGTTAGCTGCCCGGACTTTAGTCACTCCACATTGACTGATCTCCCTCTCATGTCTATTTGTGGGAAGCATTGTGGTGAAAGTGCACAGTAAACTCCATGTAGACAATGAAGTGAAATGATTTCTATGTTTGCAAGATGGTATAAAAAGCCATATCGGTAAATATTAGGTAATGGCAGCAGTTGAGCAGATCGAGGTTGTGGATGCTGAGTGCTTCCATCGCTGACACCTGAGGAGTGTTGATGTCCAGGCTGGGCCCGTGTCGCCGGCAGCTGCCTGGGAGGTGTAATAGGTTGTCTTACAAAGCACAGACAGGAAATGAACCTTGCTATCTTGCATGAACTAGCTACATCTGGACTCAATTATTCATCATGGTTGTTTTTGGCTGGTGATAAATGATTTAGCGACACCGCCAACACCATTCCACCAACCCCAATATAACATCCAGGCTAAGAGAAGAGAAGAACAACTAAAGACAGTCTGGGATGAGGCGAGTGTTACTTGTTAAACCAAAAGCAAGCTATTAAAACATTAAATGACATAATTGTATTGTCATAGTGTTGATCTCAGTGTTGACTTCAGTGTGAAAATAGCATGTAATTTCATACTAAAGTAAGACCATTATCCTTATCTTTATGTTCTGATGTCAAAGCTGATTACAGCGTTTTTTTTTTGCGCTTGTGGGCAGGGTGGAGAACAAAAACACTCAAATATCTTTCCAGTCCAAATCAAACACGGACTTCTCTGGTGCGACCACAGGAGAACGTTAAATAGCTCCTCTGAGGTTATGAACTGTTGACGGTTAATAAGTCATAAAATTCCCCCCTTAAAGAGGATCCGAGATTCCATCTGCAGGGCACCCAGTACAAAGAACCGGAAAATAAATATCTCACTGTGGAAGTGGACTGGAATCTCTCAATGGCTGCTCATGGAGAGTCTCCCAAGCATGTCCCTCAAGGTTTCCTGCTTTCTGGAAGTGTGGACGAAATCCACCACCACACTGACTCATTTTTCCTGAAAGCAATTTTTTTGGGAGTGGGGCGGGTGGACTGACTTTGGAGTCTGGAGAGTCAAAACTGTAAACCCTGCAGTCAAGTGATCTTGGTGATTACACCTCATATAATTGTACTTGTCATCTATTTTCTTTGGCCCTGGGGTTGGTTGCCGGGGTAACGGGCGCACAGCAGGCGATGTGCTGACCCCCGCTGTCCTCTGCATTTCCCAGCTTGGCGTTGATGAAGGGAAGTCTAGGCCCGTGATCCCTAACCCTTGATGAGGAGGCTTCTCAATTTCAGGCTCCGGGTCCTGGGCCTCATGTCCCACTCTGCTTATTTACCTCCACTCCCCACCCCCCCAACTCCAATCTGACTCGGCAGGCCATCGTCCCCTGAGCAAGCCCCTCTCGTCTGAGCTTTAACTGTGGCAGTGTAGCTTACCTGATTGCCAAAATTGTATCTTCTGCTCTAATGTCTCCATAAGACAGAAAAGCCACTTGACATTTTAAACTTTTCCAGATGAGCAAGTGATTCATCTACCTCAATTGAGTAAAAGCAAGCTGTCAGATAACAGTCAGATATCTACTGAAACATAATTAAACCTTTCTTGGATCAACAATTTCAATTATATATAATTATATCACAGATATTTATGTGATTGCTTTTTAAAGTAAAGTCTGAATTGAAAATTAAGCTCCTTCAGTGTAGTTCCACATTGTGCCACAACATGCCGGGCAGCGCTGCCAATCATTGCTGGGAGAGTTGCAGTGTAACCAAGAAGAAGAGGCAGAGATGGGCGTGAACTAATAATGTTGTCTCGAACAGTAGTGGTTGTTGCATTGCCAAAGATCAGAGAGAATAGATTATGGAAATAAAAAATTATAGTCACAATAATTTTGTTTGAAATCATGATGAATAAAACAATTATTCATAGACTCCAAAATTTTGTATTGAAAAAAAATACGATCATTGCCTCATGCCCATTCATTCCTTCACGCTGAACACTTTATTCTTGAACTTACAAAATTACCTTGCAAATATAAAAGGAAAATCAAATCTCTCACATTTTCTATCTTTATTTTGACAAGTATTGGGAATTGTGTGTATGTGCTTTGTTGTTTGTGTGTGATGTTCATTATTTGAAGTAATCTCTCTCTTGAAGTACATGCTAATTTAAATTGTGGCATTTGTGTTGTTTGTCATGTTTTAAAAACTAAGTGTGTCCTGTAATTTTTTTTTTTTGTTATACGTTTAGTTTAAAAGTCAATTTCAACTACGGTATCAGCTTAAAAGACGCTTAGGGATGGAACAAGCACATGTGGGTCCCATTTTGTGTGAAGGAATGCATTTCCGCACGTCATGCATGCACGCTGCGATAAGCACATCACATATAAAAAATGTGATGTCTTCTGCAATCGCACGCACCACTCTCCTGTCGACAGACCATTTTTGTTGTAAGAACGGCTGCATCAAACGACGTTTGCGCACCGTTGTTAACACCTGCAACGTCCCCCATCCCGCTTTAAAAATTGTGTTACCAGAAGTTTAAACATGCTTAAATCATATGGAAAGGATAAAATCGGTCATTTTGAGATGGCCTCTATGCATTGTGGATTTTAATCAACCTGTTTACAGGGCTTCACCATATTATATTAATAAAACAACGAATTTAATATCACTTTACAGATACAAAAGTGTCACAATCAACGGCGGTGTTGACAGGTACCAGTACCGTGGGGCGCACTGTGCACTGATGAAGACCAGCGTCCAGAAACCCGACACAAGTGCCGACACGCTCATGCAGCTTCGACTGCGAGCAAAACTAACAACGATGGCCCGAATTCTCTCAAAACGTTCAACATCTCAGAATATCCACAGCAGCCATGTTGTGTTTTTAGTGTCCTGTGGGGTTGAAAGAAGAAAATCTATTCACAAAAGCATGAAAATATTTGATCACTAGCAGCAGGGACACAAGTGTTTAAAGGACCCCATCCACAGGCCTCTGGCTGGCTGCGGGCCTTCTCAAAATGCAAAAAGCCCGCTGGCCCGCCTGCCAACCTTTGGGGCAGCAGTGAGATGAAACAGATAAGATAATTGTCTCTAATGAAATCCAGAACCCTGGCTCTGTCTGGACCAGAACTCTAGCACGGGCCCTTTTCTCCCTCGTCAGTCTTTTTTTTTTTTTTTGGAGGGGGGGGGGGTCTTCCATATTGATCTTGAATTTAGAGAGTGGCCGTGGAAGTCTGCCGCTAATTCAAACCAGAACTGTTGTACTGGCCCGGCAGGAGCTTTGATAGCGTTTGAAGTTCTCTCAGCGATCGTGGCACCATCAGCTTGGTGGACCCTGTCGCCATGACAACCCTAATTATCGTCCTTTACGGCCTCGTTTTTACACAGGAAGGGAGCCATTATGTTCTTTGGGGATTTGCATCTCTCCGGGCCAAGTGTCAAAGGTCAGAGAAATGCACTGAAACAACATATAGTATGAATACCACTCTGCGGACGAATGATGAATACTTTGGTACAAATTAGTTTTGTTTCTGGATCTGCTTGCTTGAGTTAACAGTCAACAACATTTGCTGGTGTTTCACTCTTTGTGTCAAGGTTAAAGCAAATAAGCCTCTGTGATGTATTGCTACTTTTCATGCTACGTTACAGGCCAAAATGAGACTTATAAATTCCGAATACCCCCCACAAAACCCTCCACCGACGTCAGAGCGATACTTAAATTTTGTCCACATAAAAGCAATCCTATGACAATACATTAATCATTCTCTTAACGTGATAATATGCTTGTAACACAAAATAAACACAATTTCTGTTTTCCCTCAAGGGCTTCCAACAGAGTCTCTGGAAAATTAATGCACCATGTGTACTTCTAAGCTTTTGGATGATGGAGAAAACCGTTTCAAAAACAGCAGAACAGTATTCAGGCTCAACTGCTTTTGCCCTGACATTTGGTCTGATTTGTTTATTTGTTTTTAATTTAAAAAAAATGTCTTGTTTCTTTGCTTTTACTCGCCTCTCTGTCCATGAAATAATAAACACTGGTTTGATTAGTTAAATAATCTAGCTTTTTCAATCTTGAATTTTCAATTTTTGGGGGGAGGGATGATAAAACAAAACAAATCTCCAGCAATCATTCATGCATATTTCATGCATGAGTTTGAGGTAAATTCCCAACTTGACAAATTGATTGGGTGTTTGGACAAAATGAAAAAAAATCTCTTCTGTTTCCTTGTCTGTGATCACTTGTGCATCAATCATCTCATCAAATCGCTGAGGAGCGGCCTATCTTGTTACGCGTTTTAAAGGGACAACATTTTGGTACACTTGCTGAAGAACGGGATCAGACCGGAAGTGAAAATGATTATTTTTGCAACCACAACGTTGCTGATACATTTCTTTCATTAGTACTGATTAGATAGTGCAGCTGTAGCGACAATTCTGTTCGTGCAAATATATTGATGAGAGCAAGGTGGACTAAGTCCCGTTGTAACGAGCAAAAAATTTGGTTATGTGACCAAACCCAGAAAACGTGAGCCATGACTTTTGCCATGCCAACGTGAGGGCAGTTTGACGTCAATTTCAATTGACTACAGAGGGCGGTATTGGCCAAAAATGGCGAGACCATGAGATGGATAAAAAAAAAAAATATTCATGATTAACGAATGATTATTATTCTTAATCTTTTCTCCACAATGACAGTATTAATCAATCAGAAAGCCGTCTTTAAAGACGTAAGATCAAACATAACATATTGCAAGGAAAATTTTATTGCAAAGAATTTTGGGGCGTTGATTCCTCTATAACGCAAGTTATGACTTGACTTACTTGAAGTTCATTGGGAACTCGACTCGCCTTGCGCGGTTTTTATCACAGTAACTTTGGACCTGCTTGAAACTTGAAGGTAAAGTCTTGAGACGTGCTTATGACTAACACATATGGGACTTCCCCTTCCAACTCTGTTGCGTTTTGAACATTGCCTCAAGGAATGTTCAAACTAGGACGAGTGATGTAAGCACTGCGGAAGAAGAGCGACAACAGCTACCATTCTGAGCAGGCTGGTTTCAAGATGACACATGAATGGAGAGTAAGCTCTTAAGAAAGCAGGTGTGGCGCCATGTGATAAATTAGGAGTAAGAGAGTGCTGAAGCTCAAAAATGATTTAAGTTTGCATCTGCTTTTTACAACCTCACCGGTAGTTAGGTCAGTGTTAAAAAGCGAAAGCTACCCTGTTCAACGGTCAATTTGGGTGGTAAATGAGGCCAATAAACGAGAGTGTTTGAGTCCATTTGAGTTACGTTATGTTCCATTTTTCAAAACTGGGTTCTGACAACTTTAAGCCTAGCCAAGTGTTTTTTGTGGCCAAACTCAACCAAAATGACGTATTAGAAATCACTTTCAATTAATCTCACCATCAGTTTTCGAAAGGCCCTGGTGCCTGTGAATTCAATCAAAGGAACAATGAAAATAATAACAGCACATTCATCATCTCGTCGTGACTCAAGGCGGGCATTGTGGCCTCGAAATTATTGCGCAATACGTTGACGACATTTTATTATTATAGTTCACACGCTGCAGTATTTAATCCATGCGATTGTCATGCTACCCTAAATTGTGAGGGAATGTAAACCTTACACGGCATTAACAGGTGCTTGTGCACCCTTCTCTTTGTAATATTACTACATGCTCACAACACTATTGAATTCTTTGGAATCCCTTGACATAAATATGTCGATTTCAAATTGCCATGTAGATAAAAAATGTAGAATAATCAGCAATGAAGGAGAAGCAGTTAATGCACATGCACAATTCCTTTGTCAACTTGTGACGATGGATTGTTGTGAAACTGATGAAAAGCCCCTGGGAAAAACTATGCTATTAGTGATGCACTGTAAATTTCCTTTTGCTTTGGTGGTGTTGCCTTTAATGATTTTAAAGATTATAAAGTCATTAAGTGGCTTATCAAGTGGGCCTGAGTGGGTTAGTGTAGCTCTTGAAGGGGTCAGAGAATGCTCCGAATCAAAGCGGGAGGAGACAGAGGTTGACCAAACATGCTTCTCTCCCACTGCCCTCGTGTAAAACTATCTGCCAAACAACAGTCGTCCTCTTTGAACTTGATTTACCACAAAGGTCATCTTCTAATGTGGAGGCTGAGAGAAGTAACTGATGACAAGGAGATAAGCTGGGCTTTATGTCGTCAAAGTCGAAAAAAGTGCAGTCAGACTCAAATAAGAAATCTTTTTTTTGTATTTATTGGGAATGTACAGAGTATTTACATAAGACAGCAATTTGTTGGGATTATTTTATTAGTTTTCAAACTTTTTCAGCACAAGACCCAAATGATTGGAATGTTGGTTGTGTTGATCATAAAAACATTTCCACAACTTTACTTGAGTAATCGATGGAATAATTGATAGGCTAATCAATTCTAAGAAGATGACTAGTGACAGCCCTACTGTAAACATGTTAGATTTTATTTGTTATATTTCATATCATTTGGGATTAGGACATTATTTTCATTGTACAGAATAGAAAGAAATTGTGTAGAAATGATAGCTTTACTTTTATTTATATACATATGAAATCCTAAACGGGCCTTGGTTCTTGACATCCAAGTGGTCCCTTTATCAGTGCGATGGTGTGTCGCCTTGACGCCCCAGCTGGAATGTGAGAAAGGGCAGTTTTCTGTAAATCACAATTTGAGTGATACATTACAACCAAGCAACACCGCACATCAAACACAAGCCTTGTTATTACATTTCGCCACAGTAAACAAAGAAAAAAATGATTGATGAATTTGGTTTTCATAGTGGAATGTTGTGTTATGTTCTTTTGTTTTCAGTGCTTGCCTGGTATATATACCGTGCTTTGGGAGATGTAAAATTTGACACCTTATAAATCTCATTGACTTTGATAAACACAACAACGTACATACTTCATTTATGTTTACACCATACATACATAGACCTCGTCTTCTCATAGTTTAAAGTTCCAATCAAATTTTTTTGTAAAATTGAGGACTGGTGTTTATGATTTTCTTTTTCAGTTTGAGTGATTATAACACGTTAAGACAATATATGAGCGCCGAGGTCTAAGTTTCTACTTTAAATATCGCTTCGTGAATTGTGAAATTGTGGCCTTAAAAAAATAAAAAAATAAATAAAAAAATGTAACTTAATGGGTCCACATGTTCCCCAGATAGAACCACTGCCGTTCAAGAGTCACGCAAAACAACTGCCACCACACGAGTTTACCAGTGGAAGCAAACCGGAAAAATATGCTGATGATCACAGAGTTCATCGCGATGTGGGAAATCTTTCTAAACAGCCCGAGGGGCATAGCATTTCAAATCAACAGTGGTTTATTTCTTTTGTTAAACTCAGAATTTTAAATATCTAGTCAATGCATCAGAGTGTCCTAATTTTTTTTTCCATTTTAGTTTTATTGTTTTCCCTTTTTCGTGGTGGCTAACCTGTTTTACACTCAACTTAAAAAGTGCAATGAAGTTGTCAGCAACCTTGCCTCGCTCCACTGACAAGTCATCAAAGGGTGCGTAGTTTTATTTCATTTTAATATGTAGCACTATGCGTTGACGGTACAGTTAATAACGGTTTCACTGTTGCAACAACTACTGCAACAGAACGAGTGATTCCATCTCCATTATTTCCTCTGGGGGAAAATAGTTCCTAAATCCAAACAGGAGGTCCACCGCCGTCCCGTAACTGATTGCGATCAACCTCAGAGGTTCCACTGAAGATTTTAATACCACATTTTTTTCTTTCACGCAAGGAAACTCACATGTAGTGCATTTTCTTCTCTAATTTATTGACATAAGCGCCGAACGTCTGTGCTACAACAGGGTGTTGATGGTCAATTTGACTTGCCTCGCTTCCACAAAAGGATCCTGCCTTCCTGGAATCCACTTAACGGGATAAGAGTGTTTGAAACGGTGTAGGAGCAACAGGGGGATCTTTGTAAGTGGAGGTAATGACACATTAATTGTCAGTGTGAGCCCCACTATTGGTGGGCCACCAGGTTAATGAAGGCAATGGGATTAATACCCAGGGAGCTGAGTGCCTTCGGGGACAGGATCAGGAACGGCCTCTATCTGTAATCCCCTCTGGCAATGCGGCTTTCTCTCTCGACTGCAATACAAGGACAAATTGTCTTGTGCATGCATTCATCCTCAAGAGGATGTGCATGGCTTTTGGATGATGCATGCTTTTTTTTAAGGTCCGTAGTTTCGAGACAAAACTCTTATCGGAGCAAGTTAAATCAAGGTCTCTGCTATCAGTTATAATAACAAATTTATTAATTGCATCATACAGGCACATTTTATCGCATGCTGGAAGTGTCTTTTGATGCAGATGACAAGTGAAATTTTTGAGCGTTATAATCTGCGTAATGCTATGCAGTGCTGCACCATTGCAAACGACAATTATAAATATTTTTTTCTTATGAAATGTAAGATTCAAGTGTGAGGTGTGAGAATGACTGAAGTTGAAGAGATTACTTTGGATATATATACACGGCTTCCCCTTGGTTTGCTTTTTTTTTGGCCTTTTTATTTATTTTGCAACACTTATTTTTTAAGATCAATTCAGTGAGCATCAAAGGTTTAACTCATTTTGCTTGTTTTTGAGTTGATTTGCTTTTTTTTTTTTAAACAGCTTTTTAAAATTGTGCTAAGGCATAGGAGAATATGACACATCAGCAGATCACATATCAAACTAATACGGAAAAAAAAGCAAACACAAGCAGCTAAAACACATCCTACAGTATATTCCCATTTCGTCCTGGCACCTGCAAAAATAAATCTAGTTCAACTTTTTTCAAAACACACCTCAGTCAGTATTAATTCTCTTTCTTTCTTCAAAATCTATTAAATGCTCAAATTTGAGATGCAATTGTTTTATTAAGCCAACATTTTTAGTCAAATCCATCAGTATTATTCCTGTTTTGGTTTTTTTTGCTGTGTAAGTACACCAAATATCTTCACAAATAGCAACCTGTAACTTGGAGGACACATAGCTTGCAAGTATATGATTGTCCTATTATTATTACAACATGTGATGGGATTTTTTGCAGAGCTCATTGTGATTTACAAGAAGGAGTAGCTAAACCTTCAATCTCAGGCAAACCTCACAAGTGGTTAGTTCAGCGAGCATTAAAATTCATTTTGCCTTATCATTTGCCTCTAGTTATTATTTTTCAATAGCATAAATGTTTGGATTTGGTTAACTTTTTAGCCGTGCATAGCAGTAACAGAAGTTTATTGTTTCGTAAAAAAATAAATTACTAAAAAAATAGTTGATAATATCCAAGTTTTATGAACGTAACAGTTCACCTCCAGAACAGGAAAAATCAGTGGTGGTCAACCTGTCCCCCAGAACAGATTATTTCACCGTAGAGATTCCACTCTATATAAATATATTCTGTTAGTTTGAATTCAATACGATATGTGTATATAGATATATAAACATATATTTTATATCAATAACATCTTGATTGAACATAAACAGGAACGTTTGAAACGGTTTGATCTCATGTTTATACTTCCTAGCAGGTCTCTCTATTTATGGGCAAACGACGACCACAAATAATCATCGCCTTTGAGCCCCCCAAAATCAGATTTTATCATCTGCAATGTTTTGCACGGCTTTTGTGTACGCTCACGCCGCCTTCTGATTGCCTGTTTATTATTCCAGCTTTTCCACTGAGCCAATGGGGATGCAGCCAATTCCAGGAGGTGCCAAGCCTTTTCCAAGTCATTTCCTGTCTGTGACATCATTGTGTACTCGTCCTAAACACACTGATTTGTGTCTTGTCTGCAGCCTGGGTGGCACGCATCACACGCGTCCGAGGTACAGCAGGTTTTCACCAGGCACTTCAGAAAGGTATCAAAGAATGCAATCAGATTGTGAGGTTGAGTCATGGCGTCATTCATCACCACGAGACAGACTTTGGCTCTGATGAAAAGCTGACCTGCCGCGCTGCCAAATTATGACCTATAATATGTAATTTTCCAAATGAAACACGCTTTATGTCCACAAGACTTAAAATTGATTTAAAAAAGCAAACACTCTTTTTAACGTGCAGCCAATTACATATCATATATTCCTCCTGCTTACTTTAATTTTGATTCCCACAGAAAATATATTTATGACCGTCTCAAATTTTTTGGAAAGCAAACACCTCTGACAAAATTGATCTTTTGGTCACTTTTCTCTCCAAGACGTAATCAATCTGCAAATTTGAGCAGCAATCAGCTAACTCAAGTCAATATTTTTTGAAGAATGATTCTCAAAGTGTGGCAGTGGTACCACTAGCGGTAGGCAGGCTCTTTCTAGGGGATGTAAAAGAATTACCGCCTGAGAACACTTCAATTGTTTGGAACGTTTCAGTGATTAGATTTGCATTTAGTCTTTCAGAAATGTTTGCTTGTAAACTATTATTTAGGTGTCTTAATTGACCCATGGCTTTTGAATGTCACATGACCAAACCCAGAAAACAGGTGAGCTGTGATTGGTCGTTACCTGAGCCCTGAGACTATGACGTCATTTTCAGTCAACAGCAAGTGACAAAATGGCCGCCCCCTGAAATTAATGTTAATCAAATGTACTATTAATAAGATTGCTGTGTTTAGGCTAGAGCGGTGTGGCGATGCATAGAACATATAATTGTAAAGAACATTTTGGAATTGACTTCCCCTTTAAGTTCACCTTTTTTGGTGAGGGAATTCCGACATTTATGTTCAAACTGTGATGTTACAGTGACCTATGCATTAATATTAAATATACTTATTGGGATCCAAACCTCTATCACATGTTTGATGAAGACTTGGGTCTACATCACTACTGTACAAAATATTTTAACGTTGGTTATGATGGTGGTTCTTGGAGTGCAAAGTCATTTTTGAAGTGGTACATTTTTTAAAACTACCTGCTGTCTACTTAGTGACAGAACACATTGCAGCTTCTATTTTAATTTATCCTCGAATGTAATTCATGTTGCTAACAGGATTTTAATATATTTTATAAACATGCCATCACAAGGATGGTCAATGTATGAGCCTGGAGGATTTTTTTGTCCTGTGAAAACGCTTCAGGTGGTGCTCTGTATGTTTCTAAAAACAAAAACAACAGAAAAATGAAACCTCTTCCAGATGCTCCAATCAAAATATAATTAAAAGCGTTGGTCGAATATTACATACATGATTTATAAATGTGTAATCTAGCCAATAAAAATATTAAAACCACTACTTAATGTAATCTGCCTCTGAATATTGTCCTTGTTTCCTCCATAAAGTGAAACATTTCCTCAGTTTTGTACTTATACAAGAACCCATACATGTCTGATATGATTTAAACTTTTTGTTAGTTATGAATTATATTATGAGAAAAGTGTGTGTGTGAATGTGCATAGTGGTTTGGTTTTATTTTGGTTCACTGGAAATTTTGCTCTCAGGCCACAGACATGTTTGAAGCTGCACCTGCTCTTTTCTGAAAGACCCAGCAAAAAACGTTGTATTTATGCACATATGTTTCCAATTTTCCTTTTTTAAGGTACAAATTAACATTGACACAAGGATTTTTTTTCAACCCAGCATGACCTACTAAGTAAATGTCTTATTATATTTTAATTACAGATGAACAGGAAAGAGAAAAAATAATTAGCTAATTAAAACTAATTGGCCTCGAATTAGAAGTAACCAAAGAACCTACTGCAGTCATTTAAATAGGCAAAATACATTGAAAGGTACCTGGAAAGACTCTTAAATTAAATTTGAATACAGACCATTAATGAGAGACTTTTATAACAAATACATTATTTTTAATGAATACAAAATTATCTTTCATTTTATATATGGCGTCATTTAGTTTTTTTTTAATGATAGCAGTATTGCTCTTGCTTTGTTACTGTCACCACAGATATCAACGTTACATAATACGTGTACTTAATTCTTGTTTCCCCACACACTGTACACCGTTAATTTCTCGCTATTTTCATTTTGGAGTCCGGCACAGTAATAGAACGAAGTGAAATACATAACAGTTAATTAGATATTGTCACCGCTAAGCCTGGTTTTACTTTTGCTCTCCAAACAGCTGCATGAAAATTCTCTTGCTCCTCTCTTTGGGCCTGCACGCAGACGCGCGCACACGCACACGCACACGCACAGAGATCAGCGGGGTAGTGTTGACCTCTTTGCAGAAACTCCCCAATCTACTTGTCTTGATCGAATTCATACTTCCAAAAGCACTTAGAGAATAAAGAAGGCAGGCATCTTGCAAAGCATTCACAAAAAAAAAACATTTTCCCATCCCATACCTTTTCTTTTCTCGCGTGCAGACGAGCCCTCCACCACTTCCCAAAAACCCACGCGATCATTCGGATTAAATCCATTGAATGGAATGTTGTGGCTGATAAACGTGATGTCGGGCTCGGTCCCGGCTCCAGTTCGGCGTGTCGTGTGTGTTGCCTCCGTCCGTGCACTGCGATGCAATGCACTGTGTGAGCCTCTGCACCACTCTCTGAACATCTGCTCATTTCACGTGACTTTTTCCTTCCAAAAAAAAAAAAAAAATACTAACATCTGTTCTAAATAGGTTTCATTCTGTGTGCCTCAATTGGCAAGTGCTCTCCTCTGAAAAGGGGAAACATATTTAAAGTTGTTTCATCCAGGGAAGAACGTGTTTTAATTTGGCGTTCGTTCAACTCCAAGACGAGTCTGATGTGTTTAAAACAGTAGGAATATAATAGAATTATTATGATAGGTAAACGTAAAATTCGCCAATGTCAATCTTGGGCCTGTAGATATGTTTGTGGGTAGGTGGAAGCCCCCCACTCGCCCACGCAAATAGTGAGAGTGCCCCCCTCGTCCACGCTACCTTCAGGGCCTCCTTGAATTTCATAGACATCTGGGAATTCCATACATGCCTTGAAGGCCAATTACACACCTTCAAACGGTCACGGCTTTCTTTTGGGACAGTGAGAAAAACTTTCCCACGTCACCTAAACTTTTCACAAAGTGATGACAGCACGCATCACGACACCGGAAGTCTCGTTTTATCGTATTGGTTTATTCAAATCAATTATATAGTGTTATAGTTTTCGAAAAAAAAAATCTGTTTTATGTACAACATGCACCCATTATTAGGGAAGTAGTGATTATTTTGAATATTGGAATGTCAAGAAAACGCATCCGCTATATACTGTACTCGGGATGCTGGTGTCATTTTTAATTAACGCAACACCTTATTTACTAAACATAATAATATTAAATAAATACAATTAATAGTCTTTGGTAGGTTGACATCACTTCTCCAGTCTTATTGGTGGCGAGTGCATTTGTGAGTACAGGACATTAATTTACACGTAAGCGCATAGAAGCAATAAACACTATGTCACTTGAATTTGGATTTGGTTTATGTATTTTAAAGCAGTGCATTCTGCAATTATTTCACATGTATTCGATTTAACTTATATATAAAATGATTATTTTGAAACTTTTTTAAAAGGTAGCATTTTAACCGATCTGCTTTAGTCATTGTCCCAAGTGGTTTCTCACGTGCGGCATGTCAAAACCCTGACAAACGATCTTTAATTAGAACGAAAGAAGCGTGAAGGCAAAGATATTCTCGTTTTCTTTATTGCAAAAAATATACAAACATTTACAAAAGTGAGAATAAAAATAGGAATGTATTTATATTTCGGACACAGGATGTATTCCTAAATGTAATACCAATAAATAAATAAATGTTTTCTGAAAATATTTTTGCACAGGTTTGATCCACAAAAGCAGTCTTATAATGTGGGCTACACCACCAGTAGAGAATTACACGCACACGTACACGTACACACCCACACTCACACACACACTCGTACACAGGTACAAGTTACACTGCCTTGTTCCACTGTGGCAGAAATAAGTCCCAATACATTTTGTAAAAGCAACTCTTCCTAACAGGCATAAGCCGTGATATATTCAACATTCGTTGTCAACAACATGTAAATACACCATCATCAGAGTGGGGGGGGGGCGAGAGGGGGGCTGCAAAAAATCCCCTGCACCTCCGTGGTCTTTGCTTTAAATAGTGATCCCATGTATCCAGCATTGGACTCCAGATATGTCCCGTCAGAATGTGAGAAATTAAGAATCAGCAGTCACCTGTGCAAAGCCAAACACACACAACGTTTAGCGTTTTTAAGTGCTTGGTTTGAATATCACTGCAATCTGTTTATAGTGTTATTTGTTTTGCATGTGACACATTGACTCGCGCGTTTTAACGACAGAAAAAATGCAGTTAATAATTTGCATTATGCATCTTTACTAAAAATTAAGTTGCAGCATTTAGTAACATGCATTGTCATAAACAAATGTGACATTTGTTAGGAAACAAATATTTAACAACGTTACATTATGCAGTTTAGTAACATAATACATGTTGCACTTTTTAATGCATTGTATTAGAAAACATATTTGACATATTAGTTGGAGGCATAACAGACAATATTGCACCACTCAGTTTGAAGATCAAAGTACTTGGCAAACAAACGGACTAAAATTGTCAATGTGTTGTGTGCATACTTTTGCTGGGAAACAAACACAATTTGTATCATCCATTTTATCCGGCAATTTCTTCTACCATGAGGGGAATAAATTAGCAATTTGCATCATTCATTTTAGACGTGGGGAAAAAAAAGACTATTTCACAATACATCATAACAAAGGGGGAAAACAAGCACGCATTTTTGCTATTTCTGAGTGAAACTTCGAATTTAAAAGAAAAAATAAGCATGCGTGCATTTTAGTTGGGAAGAACTCTGCCGCATGCATTTTAGCCAAGAAAAAAAAATCATGCATGCATTGTAGCTGGAAAAATTGTAATTTAGCACGGAAAAATAGGCCTGCATGGATTTTAGCCTTAACAAAAACTATATTTGACAATGTACATCACGTACTAGCCAAGAAAACCACATGGTTGCATTTTAGTGGCAAAATAACATAATTGACTATTTAGTTCGAGGCCGTGTGCCGACCTACCATGTTGGGCTCGAGCCGTCCGGTGCTAGTGAGATGTGGACATGGACCAGGCGCCCTCCATCCTCCACACGGAGAAGGCGTAGCTGAGCCTTTCGTGGGCCACATAGCTGCAGCTGGACATCTTGGCGTCTAGCTCGTCGCTCTGCAGCACCTGGCACAGGAAGTCGATGTACCTCGCAGCCAGTTTGAGCGTCTGTATTTTGCTCAGCTTGTCTGAGGGCAGCGTGGGGATGATCTTGCGCAGGGCCGCGAACGCCTCGTTGAGCGACTGCGTCCTCTGGCGCTCCCGCACGTTGGCCATGACTCGCTGGCTCTGGAGCTCCTCGAGCGACTGCGGGCTGCCGCTGCTGCTCGACTTCTTGCCCCGCTTGCCCCCCGCCGCGCTCGGGCTGTCCGAGTCTTCAACGGCGTGTTTCCTGCTCGGTCTCCGCTTTCTCGCGCTTCTTTTGGGCTGCGTGTCCGCCTCCCCCTCGCTGTTGCTCAGACTGTCCACAGGGGAGACTGGGGAGCTGCTCGACTCTTCCCCCAAATTTTCCTCGGACATCTCCACTCGCCACACAGAAATACGGCGCCCCCTCTAAAAGAGTCCAAATATTACCTTCCTGTCATCAAGTCCTCGGGTTAGTCCACCTGGAGGTCTTTGCAGTTCGAACACGCCGAAGTATCCATAGATGGGCCTCCGGGAGGACAAGTCTTTTCTGACACTTGAGAAAGTTGGCCTCATCTTATAGGCTGAAAAGTTTTTGGGCAGGCACGCGATTGGACGGGAACGCGAGCGACGTCTCGCGAGGGGTGGGGCTTCTTTTTGACCAAAGAAAGCCAGATAACGGTGCTTTATCATTACATCATAGCAGAAAAAAATCGGAAAAAAATATTACAAACAAACATTAGGACTGACTCCCGAATCAAATGAACTCTATATAACTTCCATAACGAAAATAATGATGATGCTGATCCAAAAAGATCATCATTTAACAACATATCAAAGATTGTGGTTGCATTTTGCAATGGTGAAGCTATGACTGACTGAGATGACAATGTTTGTATAGAGCTCATTGAATTGTGCAATAAATTATTTACGTGTGTGTGTGTTTGTGTGGATATATATATATATATATATATATATATATATATATATATATATATATACTCGTGTGTGTGTATGTATGATCTGTCTGTCTCTCTCGCTCTCTCTGTCTGTCTCTCTGTCTCTATAGTCCCTCTCATGCAGCTAAATTAGGTACCTTAACCAAAAACCAAAATAGTAGAGTTCTTCACCACTTCACCCACAATAATATTGTATGACATATTATTACATTAAAACCTCAATCAAATCTGCACATTATCACCCTTCAGTTTATATACATTCATGACATGTTAACATATTTCTTCCACATTTGTATGTTTCAAGCACTTTAGAATAGGGTAGAGATACAAGAGAGAAAGAGAGTAAGAGAGAGAGAGATAATTTGTCACATATAGCATCCCAATTATTTTTTGACATTTTGCATTCTTTACACTGTGCAGACCAAAAGAATCACATTCTCTTATGCAACCATGCATGTAACCCACATGACGTTTGCTAATAATGATTCCATAGTCTGACCTAATCCCAGGGAGATCAAACACGTCTCATTATGCAACACATGAGACCAATCTGACACATTGCACACGCAGCCAAGATTTCACATTAGCCAACTATTTCCTCATGCTCTAATTATATTCCCCACAAGAGGGCATGTTTTGGTTATAAGCCACACATGTAGATTTAAAAAGGATCATTAAAAAGCATCGTAAATCACAGGCTACAGTATGCCGTTGTGCATATGAAACAATGCATGCATCAGAACCCCCTGTTGGGTCGGCATAGCCGAGGGAGAGGAAAAGGCAGCTTTGTGTGCGAGGCCCTCTGGTATTTACTGGCCTGGTGATACAATATCCATCTTGTTTAGTGGTGGATTACTTTGTTTAGGTTGAGAAGGCCCTGGTCCACGGGAGCAGCATCTGGTTCAGGAAATAGGGGGCAGTCGAGGTGAGAGGTCACAACACCAGCCGAACCATCCATTTACATCTTCACCGAAGCCTGAGAGTGAAGTATTGTTCCAAGGGGAGCACCTCCAGGTACCAACAACACACACAGGCTTGTTTAAGAGGGACTTGGGCTACACTGTCACAAAATAGATTTTAATTTATTGCCTTCGTGAGTGCAACTCAGCACTGGAACCACCATAGAAATGTTTGTAACCTGTACACAGGTGACAAACTAGAATCAGAGTGTGCTTCGTCAAGGTGTACATACCTGTGTGGTGTCCCTGTCCATGGTACTGACTTTAGCAAGCACCTATCACCTGGATGTAACGAGCAGTCTGCATTCATTTTCTGTAGTGAAGGTCCATGAATGCGTACCAGTTGTGACAAAGAGGAAAAGTGTGCAAACTACCAAAAAAGGAAGTTATTGCCATATAGAAAAATATCTCCACCTTGGGTGATCAATGGAACATGGCTAAAGCAACGATAAGGTGACATCAATTTTAAATAAGAGCAGAATATACACTGCAAAGTCAGCTGTGTTTACTGATAATGTGATGAGACTGGCCTCCCAGGCACATGACATTATCTCCGGTTTGCTGCAGAGTCAAACTTAGAATTTCATTTGTTGTTTTCCACGTTTTAACCTGTTTTTAAACTTGTTTCACAGACAATGTTAAAGATGTCACTTTAACATTGCGTGTATACTATACTGTTATTAAAAATGTTACGTATGATGGAAAGAGTTTGATCATGGTACAGATTGTTTTCTATTTAGATTATTAACAGGGAAGAATTTGTTCCCCAGGACGGGATGGGAGTGGTTTTCACTGGTCGGGACAGGACAACATTATTATTATTTTTTTTTTTTTACTATGGTCGGGACAGGATAGTATAATATTATTTTATTTATTCTGTGAGTGTGGGATGGGAAATGAGTGAAAATCCACTTTGGTGTCATTCTGTAGTTGAAATTAAGATTCAGAAATAACAAAGTCCTACTTTACTTAGTTAACCCATCAGAACTGCAAACAGCTCATGCTATCACCAAAAGTAAATTCCTGTATCAGTACCTTTCATCAAGCGCTTGTGTTCTTCTTTGGCCCAGTGCCACCATCCCTCTCTATAGACTGGTTTTGTATTTTTTGCTGTAATCCTGCTAACTGCATTGTCCTGTTATTTGCTATGTCCCATTGAATGTAGAAAAAGGTCATTAAAACAACAAAGCTTGTGGCGGTGGCCTTTTGCACGGTATATACATAAAAAAAATAGACGCTTGTATTTAGGCCAACTCTATATTTATAATCCTTGGCAGATTGTACTGCCGAGTTCAGTTCTTTGCTGCTGAAGTGACTCTGAGAAAACACAGCTGCTTCTTAGCTACATGATGTCATCACAGGACAACTCCACCGGTGTTGATCTTTAATAAAGACCTAACCTTCATCCCACTGTCGGGAAAGGACATACACAAATGCAAAACGAGCAAGGCGACACCGTGACGTGTGCCCACTCATTCGCTTATCAATGAGTGCCGGTTTGGTTGTTGTGATCCTGAAAGTGTTCATTTCGGTCTTGAACGAGCATCCTGGAGCACCCTCCCAGAGGTCACATCAAGGCAGACGCAACTCGGGATCTGACTCACTATACGATCTGAACCCGAGCCAGATCCACAGAGACCTGTCTGTTTTCTCTGCTGGGGCCTTGGAAGGCAGCGTTTCTCTATCGGCCCACTCATATCTGCTGGAATAACAAACCACAGTCCCCCACATGTACCACGCTCCCACAATTGCCTGTGATATCCGTGTTCACTCCATTAAAGCGGCCGACTGCGCAGAATCTGATGCCAGCTTGAAGATGGATCAGCTGCGTGCCGTGAGGAAAGACAGGGCTGATTAAAAAAAACGTGAGCCCTCGATTAACCCGGGAGTGCTGACGAGGTCAAGCTTCAGCATTAGATGACAATATTGTCATTAGAAACATAAAGGGTCTTTCAGGAGAGAAATCCAGACATGGCTTTTTTTTTTTTTTTTTTAATTTTGATAACAGCAGTCCTGTGAGAGTGAGAGACGATTTTGGGTGTTGAAAAGGGAGGTGAGGATAAAAACAAGCCTGTATAAGCTGTCTGGACATAGAGGAGCCAGGACTCCTGGACGTAGCAGTAAAAGAAAGTCTTTAAAGCGCGCAGCTTTGATGTAGCGAATTCTAATCAGGCTTCAAGTTTCTGCCTCTGCTTGTCGCACAATCGCACTTGGTCTGAGAGGTCTGAGCCAAGGCCTGCCGTCAGTAGTCGCACATCCGCAAAAACATACATTTGTCCAGTAGCGGTATCTCTGATCAAAGGTTGCATTTGAAGGCCCAAGTCATCATCAGACACTATCCGGATTCAAAGACTCCTTCAAATGCAGCCTTCTTTTCTGTACGTATATATAATGATTTTTATTTTGGGGTGGTTGAACACCAAATTACTCAATATTTGTTGCATTGCTTTCACATTTGTTTGTAAAATACGTACAAGGTGTGTCAGAAAAGAATTTGGAGACCTGTAAGGACGGGTGTCTCCTAAGGTTTCTCAGACCTAAACTTCAAAGTAGGATTTTATTCCTTTCATTTTGGGCCAAATGATCAACCAGCATGTCTATAAATATATATCTATAAACTATTTCACAGTTCAGTGCGTGAGAAGAGGTCGAGAAGACCGGTGCCATGCTGAAGCAAGTTCCTACTCACCAGCAGAACAGCGACAGTCTCATGTTGAGTCAAAAGCGAAAGAATAAAAATGCGTTTTTTAATGAGTTATAACTCAGACTTGAACATAAATACCAGGGTTTACCCTTTCTTTTTTTCTACCCAAAGTCAGCTGGACTTATGGTATAGAAAATGGGTCAAAGTATGAATGTGCTGCGAGATCAATGCCTCTTTCCAATTGGATACCTCATTTTCCTCCTCTCGTCACAATAATCACATCAGTTCATACATTTTTCCCCACAGGGAACTCTGTTGTGAAAATCATCAGTCGCCGACAAATTACCACTAATTGACGGCAGTTTTTTTTTTTTTGCAGTTGAGTAAATAAACATTCCGGTACTATATGGGGAAATATGGTGTTAAAAATTGTATTCATTCATATATATGGGAGTAAGAAATGAAATCTCCCTGAGTGCCAGTATATATGTCGTACTGAACATGTCTATTCAAATCTATTACCATCTGAATGGGATGTGGGACAGCGCGGCTCACCGAACAATAACAGCTTATTAGTCACCAAGAACCAGCAAGCTCCATTATGTTTTCACAGCTTGGAAGTTGAATACGGGTTTCAATTTGCTCATCCCACAATCTGCTTTTGGTACACTTTTGGGTTGTCACAATTCTAATCAAAATCCCATTCTGGTTCTTTTCTGCATCGTGTGGCATGTGCTAACTTTTCCCTTACTTTTTGTTTTAGTGGAAATTTAGCGTGTGTTTTTGGCTCCTCTGCCGCAGTTAAATCTTAAAACCTGGTGGCCAGTGAGCCGAGCCTTCTGCTGTCTATAAAAGCCTGCTGGCATGCAGCAGACCACACACATATACACCCGGGCTGCTGCAGCACGCTGACCAGTGCAATGACCCACGCAAGGAAAACGGCTGCGCAGAGAGCTACAGTAGCTTTATCGCAGCTTTGCTATAAACAGGTGCTGCGCTGAGTTTGGAGAGTGCTACGTTTGTGTGAGGCTCTTGAAGGAAACGGGCTGACAGACTCATCTATTGCGAACTGGGCAACATATCTGTGCAGCAGTGGTGTTTTTATATTAAATTTGTTGGTGGGGCACAAATGAATTCCAATGTATCGTCCAAGGGAAATGTTATAAATAAAAATAATCCCTGACTCATTAGAACAACTTCAGAACTGGAATCAAATTTTGACTATGTAGCAGACATATTGTAGACACATAAATTAAGAGAATCACCCTTAATCTTTTTCCAGGTCACATAACGGGTTTGCATGGCCTCTTTTGGTAAGAAAACTTCATGTGGCTTATTCATTTGTGCCCCAGTACTAGTCATGCAGACAAGTTCATTTAATACGCATTAGTCCTGCAAGTGAATTGCGGCAAAGTATTGAATACATATTTGAAAAACGTCTAAATCCAAACATTAGATCATGGGTCACAAATGTGGTGCCCTCATTGTGAGAAATCATTAACAACTTTTACTCTCTTAGTGTGAAATGTATTCTATGAAATTTACTGTGCACAACAGTAAAAAAAAAAAAGACTTGTTTAGTTTCATACTGTGAAGAGCTAAACAAAAAGCTAGTCAATGTTGCTCCAGACTTTTATGTATGCAAAAAAAATGCAAAAATAAATTGCTAATGATGACAGTGGGGGGAAAAAACACCTTTGTTATATTGGACAGATAATTTTTGACAATCAGAATTTGTTTTGATAAAAAACCTCATGCAAAGTAGTTTCCTTTTTGTTCTAACTTATATATTTTTCGTACTGTGAAGAACAAAAACAAAAGCCAGCTAAAGTTGCTTCACACTTGTGACCAAAACATGATCCCAAAGCATTGCTAAAGGTGTCAACTGACTGCAATGCAAAAAAGAAAAAAAAAAGGGAAATGATAACAATGGACAAATACCTGTAAGTGTTTTTTTTTCCAGATTGGAGAGAGAATTTTTAAGCATTAGAGCTCATATTATTCAGTCTAAGATGAAAAACAACGCATTGACCATAAATAGGAGCCGATAAAATCCAACAATTCTATTTAATGAGAGGGATGGGGAAAATCTTGTAGAACCTTGCAGTTAATGCTCCCTGGTGGAAGTTCTTTCATATAGCTGCCGTCTGTTCACTTTTTTTTTTTCCCAATCCCAACAATTCCCTACATTTTCAATCAATCATTCAATCAAAATATAAACCATTATTTTTTCATTATCTCTATTTCTGTCTATTTGACCTTTTCATTATCCACGGGACCGACAAATCAAAGAATTTTCAAAATTTCAAATCTACTGAGTACAGTAACTAAGTATTTGTACTTCACCAGTTCCCACAGTCACTATTTTGCACACTTCACTTTCCCCACCTGAGCACCGCCACCCTTCCACAATGAAAAATAACCTCTATGAAACTCAATAACAGTGGGGACTTTCCATCCTCTTGGCAGTCCACAGACGTCACAATCAGCCATCTGATTCGACTGGATTACTTTTATTTGAGCTGATGAAATAGTCCCTGTGGAATATGGTCTTAAAATAAAATGTAATGGATTGTGTAACTGCACTGAGGATTTAATTGGAACATAAATGAATATGTCAATGTATTTCAGATACCAAAAAAAGGCTCCTTATATTAGAGATAATAGATTGTGCCCTTGATACATAAATTCTAGTTTAAAAGTCGTAACATTATAAGGATACACAACAAACTGCTGAAACATCTTCTGTTTTCTGTTCGACCTGACAAAATTCACAAAGGAATGATTGGATGAATGTGATGTGGAAGAACGAGCCCAGGCCCCAACTGCTTGAACACTTTTTATGTTGCATGAGCATGCATGCATCCGCGAGTGCACCTGGTCTATGGTTTTCAGCTCAGAGGATATGTGTGGTGGATTTCATCGTATTTCATTCAGAAATATATCAACAGACCACTGAATAATTGCAGAAATCAATTCATTGAATGCATTCTCATCATCTTTATTATATATTTTGAAAATAATCTAATTTTCCAATGACAGCTATGGCCACTTGCATGAATATGCGCAAATACCAACATGAGGTCTAACTCGCCTCCGTGCAGATTTAGACCTGTGCCTCATACTGAATTTTTACGCTGGGGACAAAAATAGAGCCCATAGACGTTGTTTCATTGCCATCTATCTATAATAGATAAATTAATTGGATTTTGGTTGGGATCCCATCACTATGGCAACTTCGCCACTAGCGCCCCTTTGTCCGTTTTAAGTAAACACTTGTTTGAATTTGAAAGACTTTTTCCGTAGAAAATAGTGTGAAGTGAATTTATTTGGGAAGAGGAAGGTTACATTAAAAAACAAAAAGTCACAGACACAAATACAAAATGAAAACACTCTCAAGGTGCAAGGAGCAGATGGGAAATGACCATCCGGAGCTGAAGTCAGAGATCTTGAAATTACTTCCTAATGGAAACTGATTCATTGTGTTTCAATTCATTAAAAAAAAATAAAAATCACTTGACGGATGTTCAAATAAATTCCATCGTAGCATCTCACCTCAGTTGCTTCTCACAAGCACCATGAGCTGGGCGCGGGTCAAGCAGAGTGCTCCAGCTGTACATAAGGATGAATATCATCCAATGGGGATGATGGGCAGCGGTGTGGGGGTGGGGTGTCAGGACTTGGGGAGTGATCTGGGCGGAGGAGGGTCTCCCATCTCTCGCCAAGAACAACACAGCAGAGGATCCTGCTGACTTCTATATTAAATATCCAGGAATCTTATCTTTCTTCATTTTGTCATTCCGCAGTCATTCGGTCGAGGTTTCAGAACCAACAAGCTTCGCCCGCAATGCAGCGAGAGACCTGATTGTAAACGATGCAAGGTTGTAACGACACCGATGGTCTCTGAACTGCAGCTGCGCACTCATCTCGCCTCACCTCCGCTCCCCCCAAGTTTGTTGGCTGCAGAACCTTGCACAATCTTCCAAGCTCACTTATCTTAATTTGCAGTGGATCGTTACTCCATTATGGCTTTAGGTTTTCAGCAAATCTTCAAAATGGGACTTCAAATCTGCTGATGCAGATAGTAAGATACGACATTAATATTATTCTTTATTATGCATTGGTAGCCAATTTAGAACAGCTCACAGTATTTCTACATTATTGGGACAATGGCGCTACCCATTGGATGGAAAATGCCATGACATTTCTAAGCCTCTTCTTTTAATGTTAAACAAAGCAACCAAATTACTTTTTCCTTTAAAACAACCGTATATACTATTCTATTAATATACCGAGACTAACTTTTGTTTAAAAACTCTTCAATTATATTTAATTAATACATTTAAACAGCAGGTAATCTTTGCGTCCCTCCTGATAAGGGCGGAACGTAACAAGGTGTGCGTGTGCTTGGGTTCCTTTTTGAATGACGCACAGCATTCCAGGAAGTAAGCAAAGGCGGTTTATTTCGAACCTTTTCACTCATGACAAAGAGCTCCTAAAGTGACATTGAAGTCAAGAGAAAATGCGTTCCCTCATAAAATCCATTTTTTTAGCGAAAGTACGCTTATTTTTACTATTATTATTATTAAAAAGAAGTGCATTTATATACTTCCGGGTCATGTCAGCAGTAATAGGAGGTGGGTTTTGAAACGTTTTTTGCGGTCAATACATGCCCTCTTTTATGTAGTACTTGCTTTAGATGTCTTTCGCTTATTTTGAAACCGTGCTTAATATCAAGAACTGATTTTATGTCTTGTGTTTCAAGGGAATTTTATAGGAATTCAATTAAACTCACCCGCTAGACGACCAGGAAGTACATAATGTAAAATTAAAAAAAAAAAACATTCCCTAGCAATTAAACTAAAAACGTTCTATGGTTCCTTGCGGAGGGAACGCTGTTGTTTGCAGGGACATGCAGGCTTTAAAAAAATAGTCTATGTCACTATTTATTTTTATTTTGTCAATGTGAGTTGTTATAAAGATAAGTTTCACTTTCAAGTTCCCAGCAACTATTCAAAATTACAGTTTCAGTGTATTGAGATAGTACAGTATTCCTGTACAATTCCTGTACAGTATTACTACAGACTTAAATATCCATTTCTACTATCACTTGAATCTGTTTGCTCTGTTGCTTGTTAAAATTTGCAGATTTATTTTACCTTAGGTGTGATTCCGTCGGCCAAAATCCATTCCGTTTTGCAGTGTGTGCTCTTGCACAGACAAGGAAGACCACTGAAACTAAAGCTTAAACAGTGTTAGCATAAGTGAACATGGAAAAAAAAGTTGGAACTACACCTGCAATACTAATTAAAATGCATAACACTAAAGTAGATACAAAGTCACACACTTTATTTTTTTGACTGTATACTCTATATGGGATTCCTTCAAGTGGTTAGTAAACTATGTATTGGAAGGAAGAATGGTGCACTGTTACAATACAAAATATCAAGTACATGCTCATTAATCACTTTGGGAGAGCATTCAGGAAGTACATATAAATTATACAGTTGAGTACGCGTAAATAACTTTCACATTTCTTGTTGTCTCAACTCAGATGCTTTGTGTTTCAGATCAACTGATGCAAACATCGAGAACAGTGATATAACGTATTCAAAGGGAACAGGTAGTCAGGAAGCGCAAAGTAGTAGTAGTAGTAAAAAAAAGTACAATACATTTTGTTATTTGATGAATGTTGACCTTTTCTAAGTAAAAAAATACAGTTAATTTCAGTTTCAGTGCTGAAAAATTCAAAAGTGAATTTTACTGTAGTGCGTTATCTCATTTGCATAAACACAATGTGCTAATGAAGAGACTGGCCTTCCTATTTTTTCATCCATCCATTATCTGTTTTTCAAAACAGGCCGATCACAGTTGCAGTTAAATGATAAAGACTGACGATGAACAAACAGAAGAAGTGCAGGCACATTGTCCTCATGCTTCAGTTACAAAGTGCTTAGGTCTTTGGGAATGCAGAGGCCCGATAGAGATCGAGGCAGTTGACTGTGATGAGGACACCGGTCAGCTGCCTCCACTGTCTGGTGGCAGGGTTCTTCATCTTATCAAGGACGAGGTGAAGGTCTTGAATCATGTCTCTGGAACTGTTTCCATAACGTTGACTCCAGGAGAAGAGGAAGTCATAAGCAGGTTTCCACATCAACTGTAAGACAGTGAGGAACAATAATATACATTTTTAAATCTTGTTAGCTGCACCATCTGTCGGAAAGTGTAATGTACTGTTAAGACGTTTTTAAAACAAATCAACACAGAATAGTCATAAATGACTTAGGCGAAATTAATGAATGTATGTGTTAAACATGGCGCAATATATAACATCACGCTGTGAAATAAACATTGTCCAATTATTTTAGCAGTTCGCTAATTTTGTTTTGAAAAATTGCCCGAATTGTCAAAACAAGAATTAACTCAACATGAGCTGTCCAAAGTTGGTCCACCAATAACGTTGACAATAACAGACAACAATTCCTGTATTATAAACCAGAATATCATCCGAATAACTACACTTCAGGAAAACAGCAAACTGGAGGACTGACCTGAGACCCGACTTCTCCATTCTTTCCTCTGTGCGGTGCCTCATATAGGGCAATCTGAGCACTGGTCATCTTTCCCATTTTGTCCGCGAGCTCTCTCCATCGAATGCCAGACCAAAGAAAGCCAGATAACGGTGCTTTATCATTACATCATAGCAGAAAAAAATCGGAAAAAAATATTACAAACAAACATTAGGACTGACTCCCGAATCAAATGAACTCTATATAACTTCCATAACGAAAATAATGATGATGCTGATCCAAAAAGATCATCATTTAACAACATATCAAAGATTGTGGTTGCATTTTGCAATGGTGAAGCTATGACTGACTGAGATGACAATGTTTGTATAGAGCTCATTCAATTGTGCAATAATTTATTTACGTGTGTGTGTGTTTGTGTGTATATATATATATATATATATATATATATATATATATATATATATACTCGTGTGTGTATGTATGATCTGTCTGTCTCTCTCGCTCTCTCTGTCTGTCTCTCTGTCTCTAATATTTAGTCCCTCTCATGCAGCTAAATTAGGTACCTTAACCAAAAACCAAAATAGTAGAGTTCTTCACCACTTCACCCACAATAATATTGTATGACATATTATTACATTAAAACCTCAATCAAATCTGCACATTATCACCCTTCAGTTTATATACATTCATGACATGTTAACATATTTCTTACACATTTGTATGTTTCAAGCACTTTAGAGTAGGGTAGAAAGAGAGTAAGAGAGAGAGAGAGAATTTGTCACATATAGCATCCCAATTATTTTTTGACATTTTGCATTCTTTACACTGTGCAGACCAAAAGAATCACATTCTCTTATGCAACCATGCATGTAACCCACATGACGTTTGCTAATAATGATTCCATAGTCTGACCTAATCCCAGGGAGATCAAACACGTCTCATTATGCAACACATGAGACCAATCTGACACATTGCACACGCAGCCAAGATTTCACATTAGCCAACTATTTCCTCATGCTCTAATTATATTCCCCACAAGAGGGCATGTTTTGGTTATAAGCCACACATGTAGATTTAAAAAGGATCATTAAAAAGCATCGTAAATCACAGGCTACAGTATGCCGTTGTGCATATGAAACAATGCATGCATCAGAACCCCCTGTTGGGTCGGCATAGCCGAGGGAGAGGAAAAGGCAGCTTTGTGTGCGAGGCCCTCTGGTATTTACTGGCCTGGTGATACAATATCCATCTTGTTTAGTGGTGGATTACTTTGTTTAGGTTGAGAAGGCCCTGGTCCACGGGAGCAGCATCTGGTTCAGGAAATAGGGGGCAGTCGAGGTGAGAGGTCACAACACCAGCCGAACCATCCATTTACATCTTCACCGAAGCCTGAGAGTGAAGTATTGTTCCAAGGGGAGCACCTCCAGGTACCAACAACACACACAGGCTTGTTTAAGAGGGACTTGGGCTACACTGTCACAAAATAGATTTTAATTTATTGCCTTCGTGAGTGCAACTCAGCACTGGAACCACCATAGAAATGTTTGAAACCCGTACACAGGTGACAAACTAGAATCAGAGTGTGCTTCGTCAAGGTGTACATACCTGTGTGGTGTCCCTGTCCATGGTACTGACTTTAGCAAGCACCTATCACCTGGATGTAACGAGCAGTCTGCATTCATTTTCTGTAGTGAAGGTCCATGAATGCGTACCAGTTGTGACAAAGAGGAATAGTGTGCAAACTACCAAAAAAGGAAGTTATTGCCATATGGAAAAATATCTCCACCTTGGGTGATCAATAGAACATGGCTAAAGCAACGATAAGGTGACATCAATTTTAAATAAGAGCAGAATATACACTGCAAAGTCAGCTGTGTTTACTGATAATGTGATGAGACTGGCCTCCCAGGCACATGACATTATCTCCGGTTTGCTGCAGAGTCAAACTTAGAATTTCATTTGTTGTTTTCCACGTTTTAACCTGTTTTTAAACTTGTTTCACAGACAATGTTAAAGATGTCACTTTAACATTGCGTGTATACTATACTGTTATTAAAAATGTTACGTATGATGGAAAGAGTTTGATCATGGTACAGATTGTTTTCCATTTAGATTATTTACAGGGAAGAATTTGTTCCCCAGGACGGGATGGGAGTGGTTTTCACTGGTCGGGACAGGACAACATTATTATTATTATTTTTTTTTTTACTATGGTCTGGGACAGGATAGTATAATATTATTTTATTTATTCTGTGAGTGTGGGATGGGAAATGAGTGAAAATCCACTTTGGTGTCATTCTGTAGTTGAAATTAAGATTCAGAAATAACAAAGTCCTACTTTACTTAGTTAACCCATCAGAACTGCAAACAGCTCATGCTATCACCAAAAGTAAATTCCTGTATCAGTACCTTTCATCAAGCGCTTGTGTTCTTCTTTGGCCCAGTGCCACCATCCCTCTCCATAGACTGGTTTTGTATTTTTTGCTGTAATCCTGCTAACTGCATTGTCCTGTTATTTGCTATGTCCCATTGAATGTAGAAAAAGGTCATTAAAACAACAAAGCTTGTGGCGGTGGCCTTTTGCACGGTATATACATAAAAAAAATAGACGCTTGTATTTAGGCCAACTCTATATTTATAATCCTTGGCAGATTGTACTGCCGAGTTCAGTTCTTTGCTGCTGAAGTGACTCTGAGAAAACACAGCTGCTTCTTAGCTACATGATGTCATCACAGGACAACTCCACCGGTGTTGATCTTTAATAAAGACCTAACCTTCATCCCACTGTCGGGAAAGGACATACACAAATGCAAAACGAGCAAGGCGACACCGTGACGTGTGCCCACTCATTCGCTTATCAATGAGTGCCGGTTTGGTTGTTGTGATCCTGAAAGTGTTCATTTCGGTCTTGAACGAGCGTCCTGGAGCACCCTCCCAGAGGTCACATCAAGGCAGACGCAACTCGGGATCTGACTCACTATACGATCTGAACCCGAGCCAGATCCACAGAGACCTGTCTGTTTTCTCTGCTGGGGCCTTGGAAGGCAGCGTTTCTCTATCGGCCCACTCATATCTGCTGGAATAACAAACCACAGTCCCCCACATGTACCACGCTCCCACAATTGCCTGTGATATCCGTGTTCACTCCATTAAAGCGGCCGACTGCGCAGAATCTGATGCCAGCTTGAAGATGGATCAGCTGCGTGCCGTGAGGAAAGACAGGGCTGATTAAAAAAAACGTGAGCCCTCGATTAACCTGGGAGTGCTGACGAGGTCAAGCTACAGCATTAGATGACAATATTGTCATTAGAAACATAAAGGGTCTTTCAGGAGAGAAATCCAGACATGGCTTTTTTTTATTTTTTTTTATTTTGATAACAGCAGTCCTGTGAGAGTGAGAGACGATTTTGGGTGTTGAAAAGGGAGGTGAGGATAAAAACAAGCCTGTATAAGCTGTCTGGACATAGAGGAGCCAGGACTCCTGGACGTAGCAGTAAAAGAAAGTCTTTAAAGCGCGCAGCTTTGATGTAGCGCATTCTAATCAGGCTTCAAGTTTCTGCCTCTGCTTGTCGCACAATCGCACTTGGTTTGAGAGGTCTGAGCCAAGGCCTGCCGTCAGTAGTCGCACATCCGCAAAAACATACATTTGTCCAGTAGCGGTATCTCTGATCAGAGGTTGCATTTGAAGGCCCAAGTCATCATCAGACACTATCCGGATTCAAAGACTCCTTCAAATGCAGCCTTCTTTTCTGTACGTATATATAATGATTTTTTATTTTGGGGTGGTTGAACACCAAATTGCTCAATATTTGTTGCATCGCTTTCACATTTGTTTGTAAAATACGTACAAGGTGTGTCAGAAAAGAATTTGGAGACCTTTAAGGACGGGTGTCTCCTAAGGTTTCTCAGACCTAAACTTCAAAGTTGGATTTTATTCCTTTCATTTTGGGCCAAATGATCAACCAGCATGTCTATAAATATATATCTATAGACTATTTCACAGTTCAGTGCGTGAGAAGAGGTCGAGAAGACCGGTGCCATGCTGAAGCAAGTTCCTACTCACCAGCAGAACAGCGACAGTCTCATGTTGAGTCAAAAGCGAAAGAATAAAAATGCGTTTTTTGATGAGTTATAACTCAGACTTGAACATAAATACCAGGGTTTACCCTTTTTTTTTTTCTACCCAAAGTCAGCTGGACTTATGGTATAGAAAATGGGTCAAAGTATGAATGTGCTGCGAGATCAATGCCTCTTTCCAATTGGATACCTCATTTTCCTCCTCTCGTCACAATAATCACATCAGTTCATACATTTTTCCCCACAGGGAACTCTGTTGTGAAAATCATCAGTCGCCGACAAATTACCACTAATTGACGGCAGTTTTTTTTTTTTTTGCAGTTGAGTAAATAAACATTCCGGTACTATATGGGGAAATATGGTGCTAAAAATTGTATTCATTCATATATATGGGAGTAAGAAATGAAATCTCCCTGAGTGCCAGTATATATGTCGTACTGAACATGTCTATTCAAATCTATTACCATCTGAATGGGATGTGGGACAGCGCGGCTCACCGAACAATAACAGCTTATTAGTCACCAAGAACCAGCAAGCTCCATTCTGTTTTCACAGCTTGGAAGTTGAATACGGGTTTCAATTTGCTCATCCCACAATCTGCTTTTGGTACACTTTTGGGTTGTCACAATTCTAATCAAAATCCCATTCTGGTTCTTTTCTGCATCGTGTGGCATGTGCTAACTTTTCCCTTACTTTTTGTTTTAGTGGAAATTTAGCGTGTGTTTTTGGCTCCTCTGCCGCAGTTAAATCTTAAAACCTGGTGGCCAGTGAGCCGAGCCTTCTGCTGTCTATAAAAGCCTGCTGGCATGCAGCAGACCACACACATATACACCCGGGCTGCTGCAGCACGCTGACCAGTGCAATGACCCACGCAAGGAAAACGGCTGCGCAGAGAGCTACAGTAGCTTTATCGCAGCTTTGCTATAAACAGGTGCTGCGCTGAGTTTGGAGAGTGCTACGTTTGTGTGAGGCTCTTGAAGGAAACGGGCTGACAGACTCATCTATTGCGAACTGGGCAACATATCTGTGCAGCAGTGGTGTTTTTATATTAAATTTGTTGGTGGGGCACAAATGAATTCCAATGTATCGTCCAAGGGAAATGTTATAAATAAAAATAATCCCTGACTCATTAGAACAACTTCAGAACTGGAATCAAATTTTGACTATGTAGCAGACATATTGTAGACACATAAATTAAGAGAATCACCCTTAATCTTTTTCCAGGTCACATAACGGGTTTGCATGGCCTCTTTTGGTATGAAAACTTCATGTGGCTTATTCATTTGTGCCCCAGTACTAGTCATGCAGACAAGTTCATTTAATACGCATTAGTCCTGCAAGTGAATTGCGGCAAAGTATTGAATACATATTTGAAAAACGTCTAAATCCAAACATTAGATCATGGGTCACAAATGTGGTGCCCTCATTGTGAGAAATCATTAACAACTTTTACTCTCTTAGTGTGAAATGTATTCTATGAAATTTACTGTGCACAACAGTAAAAAAAAAAGACTTGTTTAGTTTCATACTGTGAAGAGCTAAACAAAAAGCTAGTCAATGTTGCTCCAGACTTTTATGTATGCAAAAAAAATGCAAAAATTAATTGCTAATGATGACAGTGGGGGAAAAAAACACCTTTGTTATATTGGACAGATCATTTTTGACAATCAGAATTTGTTTTGATAAAAAACCTCATGCAAAGTAGTTTCCTTTTTGTTCTAACTTATATATTTTTCGTACTGTGAAGAACAAAAACAAAAGCCAGCTAAAGTTGCTTCAGACTTGTGACCAAAACATGATCCCAAAGCATTGCTAAAGGTGTCAACTGACTGCAATGCAAAAAAGAAAAAAAAAGGGAAATGATAACAATGGACAAATACCTGTAAGTGGTTTTTTTCCAGATTGGAGAGATAATTTTTAAGCATTAGAGCTCATATTATTCAGTCCAAGATGAAAAACAACGCATTGACCATAAATAGGAGCCGATAAAATCCAACAATTCTATTTAATGAGAATACATAGGGATGGGGAAAATCTTGTAGAACCTTGCAGTTAATGCTCCCTGGTGGAAGTTCTTTCATATAGCTGCCGTCTGTTCACTTTTTTTTTTTCCCAATCCCAACAATTCCCTACATTTTCAATCAATCATTCAATCAAAATATAAACCATTATTTTTTTCATTATCTCTATTTCTGTCTATTTGACCTTTTCATTATCCACGGGACCGACAAATCAAAGAATTTTCAAAATTTCCAATCTACTGAGTACAGTAACTAAGTATTTGTACTTCACCAGTTCCCACAGTCACTATTTTGCACACTTCACTTTCCCCACCTGAGCACCGCCACCCTTCCACAATGAAAAATAACCTCTATGAAACTCAATAACAGTGGGGACTTTCCATCCTCTTGGCAGTCCACAGACGTCACAATCAGCCATCTGATTCGACTGGATTACTTTTATTTGAGCTGATGAAATAGTCCCTGTGGAATATGGTCTTAAAATAAAATGTAGTGGATTGCGTAACTGCGCTTAGGATTTAATTGGAACATAAATGAATATGTCAATGTATTTCAGATACCAAAAAAAGGCTCCTTATATTAGAGATAATAGATTGTGCCCTTGATACATAAATTCTAGTTTAAAAGTCGTAACATTATAAGGATACACAACAAACTGCTGAAACATCTTCTGTTTTCTGTTCGACCTGACAAAATTCACAAAGGAATGATTGGATGAATGTGATGTGGAAGAACGAGCCCAGGCCCCAACTGCTTGAACACTTTTTATGTTGCATGAGCATGCATGCATCCGCGAGTGCACCTGGTCTATGGTTTTCAGCTCAGAGGATATGTGTGGTGGATTTCATCGTATTTCATTCAGAAATATATCAACAGACCACTGAATAATTGCAGAAATCAATTCATTGAATGCATTCTCATCATCTTTATTATATATTTTGAAAATAATCTAATTTTCCAATGACAGCTATGGCCACTTGCATGAATATGCGCAAATACCAACATGAGGTCTAACTCGCCTCCGTGCAGATTTAGACCTGTGCCTCATACTGAATTTTTACGCTGGGGACAAAAATAGAGCCCATAGACGTTGTTTCATTGCCATCTATCTATAATAGATAAATTAATTGGATTTTGGTTGGGATCCCATCACTATGGCAACTTCGCCACTAGCGCCCCTTTGTCCGTTTTAAGTAAACACTTGTTTGAATTTGAAAGACTTTTTCCGTAGAAAATAGTGTGAAGTGAATTTATTTGGGAAGAGGAAGGTTACATTAAAAAACAAAAAGTCACAGACACAAATACAAAATGAAAACACTCTCAAGGTGCAAGGAGCAGATGGGAAATGACCATCCGGAGCTGAAGTCAGAGATCTTGAAATTACTTCCTAATGGAAACTGATTCATTGTGTTTCAATTCATTAAAAAAAAATAAAAATCACTTGACGGATGTTCAAATAAATTCCATCGTAGCATCTCACCTCAGTTGCTTCTCACAAGCACCATGAGCTGGGCGCGGGTCAAGCAGAGTGCTCCAGCTGTACATAAGGATGAATATCATCCAATGGGGATGATGGGCAGCGGTGTGGGGGTGGGGTGTCAGGACTTGGGGAGTGATCTGGGCGGAGGAGGGTCTCCCATCTCTCGCCAAGAACAACACAGCAGAGGATCCTGCTGACTTCTATATTAAATATCCAGGAATCTTATCTTTCTTCATTTTGTCATTCCGCAGTCATTCGGTCGAGGTTTCAGAACCAACAAGCTTCGCCCGCAATGCAGCGAGAGACCTGATTGTAAACGATGCAAGGTTGTAACGACACCGATGGTCTCTGAACTGCAGCTGCGCACTCATCTCGCCTCACCTCCGCTCCCCCCACTGTGTCAGTCGGAGGTGACCTCTTCTTCCTCCTTTCCTTTCTCCTCCTCCTCATTGAGGACACAATGGGCTACCTCTCCAGCGATGTTGTTTTTGGAACAGGAACCCTTCAGCCTCCCTTGGTTGACAGAAATTAGCTAAGGACATCCTTAGAGAGATTTACCCCCGAGCTCTCAGCTGATTGTAGATTTTTGTGTATTTGCTCTTGAGAGTTGTGTTTATTTTCAGTCATCATTGGGGAAGTTGTGCGGTCACCCAGCTGAGCATGTCATCAAGTCGTGATGTCATTCAAGCTTGATTATCACCTCGAATAATTCCGAGCAGTATCTTAAAGTACAGTGGAACCTCCAAGACTGAATAAAATCAAATTGGTTCGAGTGTGAGGTACTTCAGGGGGTGAGCAAATGCTAAAGAAAATAAAAAAACGGTTGTGCTAAATTCAGCTACACGTCACAATAGAATGATTTCTTGTCGATAGGGGACAGTCTGGAGAAAGTCGAGAAAATAGTATGCAGTAAATCTATTTGTTTACAAGATATTACAAGGATTTCCTGTCACAGCTGACATCGGTGTCAAACATAAAGACAGCGGGCCCAATCTGGCCCACCACATGATTTTATGTGTCTAACTGAGCTGAGGTTATAAAGTCAGTCTATCCCCCCCCAAACATATTCAAATATACATATGAATAAAAATAAAATATAAGAAAGGCTACTGGCTAACCTTTTTGCTTGAAGTCAGATGGGAACAATAGGCTGTGGCAGTTCATCAATCTGAGACTTTAGGATGGAAGGCATGTGTGTTATGAAATCTCACATTGCTGATTATCAGCATACCTCAACGCCAACCCTGTTGACTCCATCTGGTTTTTAGATCACTGGTGAACTGAGAGTGTCACGCTTGGTGCATCAGGCCTGTCAGCAGCCACGCTCTCTGCACATCCCCCACACCATCGGTGTACACCTGACAAAACTTTTGACCACAACGTAGGATGTGATCACATCAGCTCCAAATAAATAAGGGATTCCGTTTGCCATCAATTCAGCGAATCTCTACGTAGGAGCTATTTAGCAAAGCTCAAAGGGCTCATTTGGGTGCTTTCATTTCATGAAATTCAATTTCTGTAAGATGGAAAAAGTGAGAGAAAAAGTGAGGCAGCCAGGATGTGGAAGCAGATTACTCACAAAGCTGCTCCAAAACGCTGCCAAACACTTCACGTTGTATTTTTTTCTTTCTTGCTTTCCCCGTGAGTCATGTGGTAATAGAGCTTCCTCCTTCTCAGCGGTGGTCATGAGAAGAGGCTCCGAGCAGGCTGTTAGTCAGAAGAAAGGCATCAAACACCTTAACACCGCAAATATGTTGTTCTAAAACCCTCGATAATCTTATGAATTTGCTGAATTGTTAAAAAGAAATATTTAGTTACTTACAGATTTTTTTTCTCATTTCAACAGAGGTAAATGCAACTTTTAGGGGCAAGTTTCTTTCCAAGAAAATGTTTGATGCAGGCTCACTAGTTGAAACATGGCCTTCTGATTAATATTCTATTTGTGAAATACGAGCTAAGCAGTAAAATCCACCAGTTCTTGTCCATCTTTTTGACGACTGAAAATGACATCACAGTTGCTCAGTATTGATTAAATGTCCAATCATGGCTCAGCTTCAGAAAACAGGTGAGGCATGATTGGTCATTACCTGAGCCCTGAGCAACTGTGATGTTATTTTTAGTTGACAGAAGCGACAAAATGGACACCCCCTGCGATGGCTAAAAACGGGTGGGTTTTGCTGCTTAACTCAAACTGCACGAACACAATATTAATCAGAATGTCATGTTTAGACTAGGGAAGGCACATAGAACAGTTTATTGCAAAAACATTTTTGAGGTTGACTTTGCCTTTAATCCCATTATGATTCAAGGTGTATAGTTTACTTTGGGAGTGTAGTTTAAAATCCTCCTCAATCATTAATGCTTCCATTTTCTATTCCAGTTGTCCTCGTTAGCAAGTTGCGGTGCTCTTAGAAACAAACAGCCATGGGAGTACCTAACATGCATGTATTTAGTAATGTGGGATGACGGTCCAGAACTGATATTCAAACCCCAAACACCAAAACTGTGAGGCAGACGTTCTAATCACTATTCCATTACGCTGCCCCCGCTTTTAATCAGATCAACCCAATTCAGTGATAAATGAAGTGCAGGCTTATAAACTGTTTTAATGTTTTTTCCTCCCCCCCACTGACTTTTCTAATTACCCAACTTGCTCAGCTTTCACGTCATCCATTACCAGATTGTTAGGGTGTAAGTAAAAAGGGTGGGTGTTGTGGTAGGAGTCACCATCACAGCCTGCCCAGAGCATAAATCAGCAAGCTAATAAATTGAAAGCCAAATGACTTCTTGGCCCCTGCATATATCACGGAATCATGGCGGCAACTCAAATGAAGTCTCGTGCACCCATGGGGGACAGAGGAATGCTTCTGTTCATGCAAAGTGATTTGTGGATGGCTCCCAAGTTTGTTGGCTGCAGAACCTTGCACAATCTTCCAAGCTCACTTATCTTAATTTGCAGTGGATCGTTACTCCATTATGGCTTTAGGTTTTCAGCAAATCTTCAAAATGGGACTTCAAATCTGCTGATGCAGATAGTAAGATACGACATTAATATTATTCTTTATTATGCATTGGTAGCCAATTTAGAACAGCTCACAGTATTTCTACATTATTGGGACAATGGCGCTACCCATTGGATGGAAAATGCCATGACATTTCTAAGCCTCTTCTTTTAATGTTAAACAAAGCAACCAAATTACTTTTTCCTTTAAAACAACCGTATATACTATTCTATTAATATACCGAGACTAACTTTTGTTTAAAAACTCTTCAATTATATTTAATTAATACATTTAAACAGCAGGTAATCTTTGCGTCCCTCCTGATAAGGGCGGAACGTAACAAGGTGTGCGTGTGCTTGGGTTCCTTTTTGAATGACGCACAGCATTCCAGGAAGTAAGCAAAGGCGGTTTATTTCGAACCTTTTCACTCATGACAAAGAGCTCCTAAAGTGACATTGAAGTCAAGAGAAAATGCGTTCCCTCATAAAATCCATTTTTTTAGCGAAAGTACGCTTATTTTTACTATTATTATTATTAAAAAGAAGTGCATTTATATACTTCCGGGTCATGTCAGCAGTAATAGGAGGTGGGTTTTGAAACGTTTTTTGCGGTCAATACATGCCCTCTTTTATGTAGTACTTGCTTTAGATGTCTTTCGCTTATTTTGAAACCGTGCTTAATATCAAGAACTGATTTTATGTCTTGTGTTTCAAGGGAATTTTATAGGAATTCAATTAAACTCACCCGCTAGACGACCAGGAAGTACATAATGTAAAATTAAAAAAAAAAAACATTCCCTAGCAATTAAACTAAAAACGTTCTATGGTTCCTTGCGGAGGGAACGCTGTTGTTTGCAGGGACATGCAGGCTTTAAAAAAATAGTCTATGTCACTATTTATTTTTATTTTGTCAATGTGAGTTGTTATAAAGATAAGTTTCACTTTCAAGTTCCCAGCAACTATTCAAAATTACAGTTTCAGTGTATTGAGATAGTACAGTATTCCTGTACAATTCCTGTACAGTATTACTACAGACTTAAATATCCATTTCTACTATCACTTGAATCTGTTTGCTCTGTTGCTTGTTAAAATTTGCAGATTTATTTTACCTTAGGTGTGATTCCGTCGGCCAAAATCCATTCCGTTTTGCAGTGTGTGCTCTTGCACAGACAAGGAAGACCACTGAAACTAAAGCTTAAACAGTGTTAGCATAAGTGAACATGGAAAAAAAAGTTGGAACTACACCTGCAATACTAATTAAAATGCATAACACTAAAGTAGATACAAAGTCACTGTGAGAGTATGTAAATAGTTTGTGTATTTTTAATCATGTTTTTTATACACTATTTGTATCAATGATAATTACACACACAATCACAGACACGCACATCATTGCTTCAGCACACATGCGCACACCCACACGCTTGTTTTAAGTTTCACTTTCCATAGGTTTCGTTTTTCTCTGAATAAAGTCCAGAGGGATGGGCGAAGGAGTCAGTGAGAGTGCGGGAGAGTGAACTGGCAAGACGTCTACTTCACTTCCTGGCTTCTCCTCCCATCGCGATGGAGAAAAGACAAAACCTTCCCTGGTTATTCCTCTGGTTCTCTGCATTTAATTCAGTCTAATGAAGGCGTCAGGACCTTTTAAACCTGACAGTCACACACTTTATTTTTTTGACTGTATACTCTATATGGGATTCCTTCAAGTGGTTAGTAAACTATGTATTGGAAGGAAGAATGGTGCACTGTTACAATACAAAATATCAAGTACATGCTCATTAATCACTTTGGGAGAGCATTCAGGAAGTACATATAAATTATACAGTTGAGTACGCGTAAATAACTTTCACATTTCTTGTTGTCTCAACTCAGATGCTTTGTGTTTCAGATCAACTGATGCAAACATCGAGAACAGTGATATAACGTATTCAAAGGGAACAGGTAGTCAGGAAGCGCAAAGTAGTAGTAGTAGTAAAAAAAAGTACAATACATTTTGTTATTTAATGAATGTTGACCTTTTCTAAGTAAAAAAATACAGTTAATTTCAGTTTCAGTGCTGAAAAATTCCAAAGTGAATTTTACTGTAGTGCGTTATCTCATTTGCATAAACACAATGTGCTAATGAAGAGACTGGCCTTCCTATTTTTTCATCCATCCATTATCTGTTTTTCAAAACAGGCCGATCACAGTTGCAGTTAAATGATAAAGACTGACGATGAACAAACAGAAGAAGTGCAGGCACATTGTCCTCATGCTTCAGTTACAAAGTGCTTAGGTCTTTGGGAATGCAGAGGCCCGATAGAGATCGAGGCAGTTGACTGTGATGAGGACACCGGTCAGCTGCCTCCACTGTCTGGTGGCAGGGTTCTTCATCTTATCAAGGACGAGGTGAAGGTCTTGAATCATGTCTCTGGAACTGTTTCCATAACGTTGACTCCAGGAGAAGAGGAAGTCATAAGCAGGTTTCCACATCAACTGTAAGACAGTGAGGAACAATAATATAAATTTTTAAATCTTGTTAGCTGCACCATCTGTCGGAAAGTGTAATGTACTGTTAAGACGTTTTTAAAACAAATCAACACAGAATAGTCATAAATGACTTAGGCGAAATTAATGAATGTATGTGTTAAACATGGCGCAATATATAACATCACGCTGTGAAATAAACATTGTCCAATTATTTTAGCAGTTCGCTAATTTTGTTTTGAAAAATTGCCCGAATTGTCAAAACAAGAATTAACTCAACATGAGCTGTCCAAAGTTGGTCCACCAATAACGTTGACAATAACAGACAACAATTCCTGTATTATAAACCAGAATATCATCCGAATAACTACACTTCAGGAAAACAGCAAACTGGAGGACTGACCTGAGACCCGACTTCTCCATTCTTTCCTCTGTGCGGTGCCTCATATAGAGCAATCTGAGCACTGGTCATCTTTCCCATTTTGTCCGCGAGCTCTCTCCATCGAATGCCGAGCTCCACGGCGGTGGACAGGATAACTGTATTCTGAATCAGCTGAATCACAAGATTGATGCTGTCCATCTTTAACAGACCCTTAAAGGACAAAGAGCAAAATGTTGCTTGTAGAAGACCGAGGTTACTGGGAAGTGGAAGAGGGTGAGAGTTGATGGTGTATTGAGTGAGTTAAATATTCTACTCACACACATGAGTTCGTGAAGGAATTTCTTTTCACTATTCTCAGCATGGCAGTCTTCCTTCAGCTTTTCCAGCACACAGGCCACCTTATCAGCCTCCGTTTCAGCAACTCTGCGAGTGATGCTGTCCAGTGACAGATTGTAATACCCCAAAGAATCTGCAAAACCTCTCCAGTTGGTTATGAGCTCTGTGACGAGTGTCTGAATGGCCGAGTACATGTATGTAAGCTTCTTGAAGGGCAGTGTCATGTTGTCCAGGAGCACCTTGGTGGTCATGCGAATGCCTGTAAAGTCAATCACCTGATCTTCTGTAATGATCTTGACATTTTTGCAATGTACCAAACCAGTTCTTCCCCTGAGGAATCCAATATACCACTCCTTTCCCTTTGAATTCCCCACGGATCTAACAATTGCCTTTGATAGGAGAGCCACGGTGTCTCCCTTGAAGTATTCCAGTAGATAATCCACACGTGACTGACGGAGAACTGACTTTAGGGCTACGCCGTACCATTTTAGGTTCACAGGACCATTTGTAAATATGGGGGAATCTGGCAACCGATCCTCAGGAATCGAGGATGTTTTCGATTTCTCAGTAACTTTTCTATTTGTCATGCGTTTTTCACTTCGAACTGGTGCCGCAGGAGGTGAAGGAACCTGGAAACTTGCAACAGTTGTAGAGTTTGATTCAGTTACTTGTAGTTCTAACTCAAAAGGACTGATTTCTTTGCTGCTAGAATATGATAAGGCCACCGGTAAATGCAACACAGTCCCTATTTTCAGCTGGCTCTGCCTAACTTCTTTCACTTTGTCCTCAAGTCTTATTTTAAACATGGAGCCCTTGAGACTGGTGGTGACAAACAGGTCATCCAGGTTGTCAGTCCTCAGGTGGTGTGCTCCCCAGAGCTGCAGCACGAGTGGAGGCAGTTTGTTTCCTCGACAAATGTCTGAAAAGGGAAGCTTAGGAGGTATCTCCTCGTGACAGCACACAACTATTGCAACCTTAAAAGATGGATGGATGTACCTGGGGCCATAAACAGCAATTGTAATTTGGCGGTGAAGGTAATCCCAGACTGACGTAGCCGGCGACTGAATAGCTGAGGCCTCGGCAACTGCTATCACGTAAAAATGTGTCTTCAGCTGCTGGAGCTTCATTTGCATCATGTTTTTGAAAATGTCACAGTCATTCACTCTAGTATAGGGTCCTTCTCGTTTGCAAGACAAGAGCCCGACCACTGTGGTCAGGACCTCACTTTGCAGGTCGCTCCGCACTTCTCCGGACAACTTAATGTTCAGGGTAATTGAGCCCTTTGTGTTGATGTTGCTGAGCACTACTTCCAGAAGTGGACTCAGAGTGGTAGTGTAGTTGTTGTTGAGTCCAGGAGGAGGGTCAAGCATTGCCTTCAGTGTGACTTCCTGAACTTCTCCAGGAGGGACGTGACCATCCGGGACATAAATACTAATTTCAGAGTCTGGCAGGTGGACTGTGCCGCCATCATGGCCAATCTTGCAGATGACCTGAAAGTTTGTTGCCTGAGTTTGAGCCCATCCAGGACTGCGGCTTATCAGATTTAGGTCCAGGCAAGAGCGAGTTAACTGCCGGTGGCTCAGCCAAGCCATTTTATAGGCTTCTCGATCATTTTTTAGCCACTCAAAATCAGGATTTAGAACAGGCTGGGTTGGTTTGAAGCTGTCCCCCCTCTTTGGTGCCTTCCTTTCAAAATTTCCATCTAGGATGTCTGTGGCACTCCTCCATCTCCCAGATCGGTTGTTTGCTTTGTTTGTCTTTTCCAGAAAGGTCCCCACATTTCCCTCATCGGAGGATGTGCTAATAGTGTCCCCGTTTTCTGTGTCCAGGTGTTTTATAGTCTCTGGGAATGTATCAGATGTGTTGGAAATAAGCTTATCTGAGTTGTTGTGTACGATGTCATCTAAGAAAGGATTCGACCCAGACAGCTTGTTCCAAAAGGGATTTTGTCTTGACTTGTCATTGCTCTCTCTTGTTTGAGACACATTTCCACCTATTAAAAATGAATTATTTCATGAGTAATTCCGCTTTGAGCACTTAACTTAAATGATATTGCTTTCAGTTTTAAGACCATTACCATTTCGATCTTCACCATTCAAAGCATTTTCATCCAGATCAATCAGTGTGCCCTCAGATTTGCTTCTTCCAAGACTCCCTGCACACGGTAAGGAGTTTGCCATATTTTCATCTGTTAATGTTAAAATATATATACTGTGGTTAGAAGATAAGGAGTTTGAGATGAGCTGCTAAAAGAAGTCAGTAATGTTGCATGTGTGCCAAATAGTCCTGTAGGAGCCGTACAGTGTTGGGTGGTTTTCTTTTGTTGCGATGCATGCTCGTGTGTTGTGCACGCACCAAGCGTGCACACCCTCCACTTTTATGGTGATTGGTGATGTCACAGGGGGGGGGAGTGGTCTTCTCTTATTAGTAGTTGCACTCACCTGTGGGTAGTTGTTTGGTTTGGATCGTGTGGTGGGGTGAGCAAGGGGAAGAAACCTTTTGCTGACCGTACAATTCAGCGTACAACTCAGCCTACAATTCAACGTACAATTCAGCGTACAATTCTGCGTAAACTAACATCGACTGCGAGCGCAACGTGTCCTGAACTGGAGCATAAAACAACTGTGGAACATCGGCCAACTCTTGTTGCGGAGAAAGAGAGAGAGACAGCAGAGCAGCCAAGGAGCGCGACAGACAAGTAAGTGCCTGTCATTTGCTGCCGCGATGGACGCGCCGCCATAGACAGTCAAGCCAGTTGGATGCGCGTCATCAATGTTTTCCACCCCCTTGTCTCAGCCCGCTGTGGCGTAATTTAAGTTGGACGCCACAACAAGTCCTTTTAGTTAATAAAAACAAAACAACCATGGTAGCGTTCCAAGTTGTAAACAAACAGCAAAGTGAACGCAATAGTTAAGGCAATAGTGTCTGCAAAATCACTCACTGTTTTGCAAAAAAACTAATCGAGTCACATTACCTCTTCCAAGTACAGAGTAGCCCTGTTAATAGGTTTCATGATGGTGACAGGTGAACCCACTATAGTATCTAACTGTCCATTATTTCCCATAACGTAATACTAACAAAGGAGAAGCATTCAATAATATTTGTTTGACCCTGGTGCTTCGACAGGACCTTTCCTTTAACATCAACATGTTATTCAAAGCTGTCCTACTCCCATTTTGATAACATTAGAGTTATACTAATTGAAATAGTAATATCGTATAAATAAACTGTAAAACATTTCATAAACAGAAAAAAAGTAGGTTTTAATATTAAATATTTTTTTGTTTTATATTCATAGAAATATCTGAGTGATTAGGTGAGTTTGAGTAAAAATCAGCATTTGGGTTCATTCATTGTGCATCGATAGTCAACTATGAATACTTGTCAGCTATGGCCCAAGAGTAAATATTTCACAGAAATAGGAAAACAACAAATTCACCCAAAACATTGACAGTTCAAGTTACTTTTCACAGTTTAGACAGCCTGTCCACCTTTCTCGCAACGAAACAGTACCCAATGTGGAAGAAAGCCTCAGATGTCAATGTGTCATTCATTTTGTTGGTGTAAAGAGGATTCAACCCATTCATGTTATGTCACAGTGAGTCTGTCATCAATCTGCTTTCTTACAACCAGTGAGCAAAAACAGGTTGGTCTTGTCGGGCATTATGAGGTTTACAGTCAGTCCTCTCTATCCATGCTGTGTACAAAATGTCCATTGTCAACATTATATGTAATGATCTCAGCAAATCTCATAAAACAAACATTTTCAAAATGTTTCAATATAAATCAAATGAATGTAGTCCACCTCACAAAACAGCTAAACTTGTATTACCGTCTTGACAGGTGTGTGCGTGCGTGCGTGTGCGTGTATGTCTAGTAGTTACACGTTTATGTCGCTTATTCCACACTGGTTTCTTCAGTCTTGAGCCATCCTGTGAAAAAACAATGAACCAGTCAAAGAAAATAATCTCTCACCTTCGACAAGAGGTGTTTGTAGTTTTTCTCTCGGTACGCTGTCAGAAAAAAAACATTGACACTTTGTTTTTAGACTTGTGAAGCGTGTCTTCGTTACTATTCCGTTCTGCTTTCACACACACCGAGCATGTTGGGAGTACGAGTCTGCAGTGGAACACATTAGATAGTTGGAGGAGGAGCCTTCCCCCTGTGCTGTACTTCAACTCCCACAATGCACCTGTGTGTTTACGCATGAGACATTACAACACCTGAAACTGAGCGGCGGTTTCGAGAGCTTCCAGATAAGTGTGCGGATGACGAATGATGTCGAGCAGGAAGTGTTATTAGATCAGATTATATTCAGCATGAACCCAAAAATAAGAGTAATCCCACAACGCAGTAAATTATAATATTTAAGTATGCTTCCAAGGAATGCTAGTAGTTCTTTGTATGTTTTTTGTCCCCCCCCCCTTTTTTTAATAATTGATTTTTTACTCTATTTGGATACTGCTCTCCCACGTGATAACCCTAACCCCCAAACTAATGTTAACCGGAGTTAATCTCGTCAAGGACAGCAGCCATGTTATCTAATTAACCATTTACTCATTAACTACTGGCGGGTTTATAAACAGGCACGGCGCCACGATTTTGTGTGTGTGCGTGTGCGCGTGTGTTTGCACGTGTGCGTGATTGGGAGGTTGGGGTCGGTTGTGAAAAGGAATGCTTTCCATCACTTGACATTCTTTAATCACGCTCTAGAGCGTGTCGGATTGTTTTTCAATGAAATGATGATAAACATAACGAGCATATACAAGTACCTTTGATTGAATTTGGCCAAAGTACATTCAATAAAATAGTTAAATCCTAATAGCTAATGCATACAAATGACCACAGCAATGATAAGTAAATTGCAGATCACTCCGGCCTTCACCTTCGCTCACAAGCACACACGCAGTACAAGTGCAGGACAAACATGGAAGTAGGAACAGAATGGCTACTTGTGAACTTCTTGATGTGTTTAAATCTAATTAATTGTCTGCAGAATGTATTCAAATGTAAAATAAAATTCTTTAGGGCTTTAATAACGGGACTGCGCAGATTTTTCCTCGAGGCAATAGTACCCTCTAGCGCCAGTGTGGCATCATGTTTGCTGATGAAGTGCAGCTGTTTATTTATAGAAATACTTAGTTTTCTATTCAAAAGAACACCGTACGCGCGCACACGCACACACACGCGCACACTCGCACACACACGTGCGCTCGCACACACACGCGCGCACACACACACGCACACGGATTTGAAACCCTGACACTAGCCTTGACCCCTAATTTGAAACCTTAATTATTGTTTAAAACCTCCTGACTTGATCCCGAACCTTTATTTTTTTTGGTTCAAACACATCATCGATAATCTCTGTTCATCTGAAGATTTGACTTCTTTTGGAAAATACAACACAATATATCATGTTGTAACATGAAAATGAGGCACATACACTTACTTATATACTCTACACTAATTGTGATTATTTTTAGTATATGGCATCAATTTCTGGTCTCGGAACGTCTTCCTAGATTTGGTGAATGTATGACGTTTTTATTTGTTTTCAGAGAGCAAGACGACCTCGTGGCGCGACGTTGTGTTTTCACATCTGAGCCAATTGGTGGCGCCATTTCTCTAACATTCGTTTCATTCTCAACCGCCACGCAAATTTGGTTTTCACCAAGACAACACCTACAGGCACTTGTTCGAATCTAAAGTAATCTGACTGGATTTTCGTTATCGGATTGGAATGAACCCGATTAGTCACGAACTCATTTTTCTCATTAAGAGAAGTTAAAACAATATTCAAAAGAAAAAGTGGTGTCAAAGCTCATTTTGAATGAGTTTTTCATGAGGACAGCCATTTTATTGATTGTGTACTGAACATGTTGACCTGGTTTACTTGGATAATTAGGCTTTCCGTTTTTTTAGGCTGATAACTCTTTGATTAAAAAAAAAAGGTAAAAGATGTTAACTCAATGCTTAGCACTTGATATATTTCTGCAGGAGATATTTTACTGTTTTTTTCTGGAAGTGGCACCCTTAAATTCCTGGAGCCACATTTTCTTGAATGTGAAATAAAGGCCTTATATTTGTTTGACTGGCAAAGGTGTTTAATGGAAACATTGCTAAACATTTAGCATATAAGTGCGCTCTGTTGAAAATGACTAAATATTGAAACTATATAAAAATGTGAACATAGGCTAGACATTTCGGGAAGTTGGACTTTGGTTCGGACCTTTTAATTGGAAGAAATTTTCGTCGTGGACCTCTGTGACTTTTAATTGAATACCTCTGCTATATGTACTGTATTGCAGTATAAAAATACAAAAAGATACCATTACATAATTTGTTTATTTATTCTTTTTTTTAATTTTGTGAAGAGAAAAATGTCATTGAATTTTGTCAGCACTGAAACGTACTTATCTGAACCTTTGTGGTCAAAACATTTATAAACGATAGAGGGCGCTAAAGGGTTGCATAGGGTTCAACTTCGCAGTTTCTTCCTTCCTTGTTACGAGCGTGAAATAGAGACGACTATAAAAACTGTTTCCCGATATTACATTTTGAAGAAATGTATAAATGCCACGTTTAACATTTGTTTTGGTACATTCTGGCGTTATAGTTTTTAGTTTTGTCACATCAACTCCGCTCATTATTTTCTGTGATGTGCAAAAGCAGTAAGATTAATTCGCCTTGATGTTTAAAATCACGATATTACGAATAAACAGTTAAAATCAAATCAAACGCACACAACAGTTCAGTAATATAAACATGGGTGTTTTTCTTTGTATTTATAAAATGATCATGCATACACTAGAAATGAATTGTTTTCCAGCTACTTCATAAAATAAAGTGGAACTTCGACCCTATAACCAGTTTTGTACAGTTTGCTCTTGAATGCAAAGGTGCATTTTCAAAATGTAAAATAAAATTGACAAGGGACAAATATATTCCGGGATAATTGCAGCGCTTATTTGTTCGATGCAACTCTCATTTTCCAAATGTGTCCAGAGTGCTGTCGTCACTTATTTCTGTTCAAGCTCTTTTGACTGCGTATTTATTTTGAAGAAATACGAAGCTTTGATCACTGAATCAATTTAAACGGTCTTAGAATCAGAAGACAACATTCACAAAAAATAATGAAAATATTGTAAGTGATTTAAAGCTTGTAATAAAATTTTGAACACTCACACTCAGAGCTGCTCTTACATCGGCCTGAAGAAATTTTCATAAGCACAATTTTAAATTCAGTTGCGTTATATATAATTATTTTGATTCCTAAACCCACGCAGTATTTTTTTAATCAACTATTGAAAATTAATTAATGAAGAAGAAGTTCCTCATGATGTAAAATATGAACCAGCTTGCGAGAGGTAAATAATAACCCATTTTAGAAATGCTTAAAAGAATTAACGAGTATGATTTCCATTCATAGAAAAGTATCCGTTTCATTGGCAATCATTTAATCGACCCAACAAAGTGATTCTGAGTCCATACTGACTTTATTGAGTGGCTCACATAAAAAGCCATTCTCGGAAGGAGGAGAAGGGGATATCATTGTAAAATTAAAATCACTTTACAACATGCGTAATTTAAATAAAATAAAAAACAAACAAACAAAAAAAAACAACAGTGGGTAAACAGTGTCATTTCCAAACCTTACAAATAAATTCAAAAGTGCGCCTAATGATAGACCCCTAAATACAAGAAAAATCGTGGTTAAATAGAACTCCCCACAATACATTTCATATCATGTCAAAACAAAAAAAATAAAAAGTACATTTCCGTATATTTTCAAATATTTACTAGAGTCCATATACAACTAGAAATAGCTATACAAAATCGTCTCCTGGACAAATACATTACTCACCTTTGACATGGGCGTATATTCTAACCTACGTGGTTCAATATTTACAGCACATTTTGCAGTCACGTAAGAGACCTCCTCAACTGCAAACCTGCCTTGACGCACATGTGGACTGGACACAAAATGTGTGTGTGGGGTGTGTGTGTGTGTGTGAGACGACCAGCTATAACAAAACAATCCCACAATTATACCGCATTAATTCCACAACCGAGCATTGTGTTAATCTCTCCTTCTCAGTAATATAAAGTGCCAGAGTTTGCCCGCGAAAAAAATGTATGACAGCACAACTTTTTGCAGTCCCTCCAAAAAACACACATTAAGGCGTCAACCAAACTTTTTTTTCCCTCTCACTTTTACACGGGGATATTTCTATTGGAACAGCAACATATCAATGAAAAAAGAATTGTCGGGTCTATATTCTCAATAAATGACACGCATGATGGAGCATTGCACTGCAAGTTCACTGTCACGTCCTTTCTCAATAATGCATAGGCCTATATTTTCCCCAACAAATGACATGGAGCTTAGTACATTTAAGTATGTTAAGTATCATGTACTTAATTATTGGTGCGCAGGCCTAATTTCTTAATACAATACACTTATGATAGAGCATTGTGCATATACCCACTGTTAAGTCATTGCCACCCAAAAAGCAGGGGCCTGTTTTCGCAATAAAAGCAATGTCTCGTTTTGAATAAGGTATACACAATACTTTCCCAACAGGAAAAAAGAAACACGCAGGCCTATTTTCTCAATAAATGGATCATTGTGCATATACTGTACTCTAAATTATAATAGTTACACATTCATCTCTACAGAAAATGTATGTAAGCCTATTTTCTTTTTCAATAAATGACACCGTTCTTTATACATACATCTCATGTTCGCATGCAGAAAAATGTATAGGCTAAATTATTTTCTTTATAGATGGCAATTATTGTGCATATATTTAATTATGGAACGTCCTTTCATAAATATGTATGGGGCGATTTTAAATTAAACGGAGTTTTGTGCATACACTAAATGCTGTCCACTCTATAGTCGTTCTAAAAATGTATAAGCCTATTATCCCTAAAAAAAACTGACAGGCAATATTGTGCACTTTCGTCTCCTTATGGAAATTTGCATGGGCTCATTTTCTGAATAAAGGACATATATTGTGCATACACCAAAGTATATTCCCTGGCATGTCCCTATTGGGAAATGTATAGGCCTATTTTATTAATGACAGTTACGATGTTGCTTGTTACGTACCAAAGGATATAATTCAAGAAATGTGTTGGCCTTTAAATGAAACATCCACATAAGTACTGTTTAATCTTCATGTCACGGAACATTCTAAAGGCCAACAGAGGGAATTTTGTGCACTCAGTCGTGTCATGTCCTTATTGAGAAACGTATAGGCCAATTTTCACATTCTGAACCACATTCGTGATGGCGCATTGCGCACACAGTACGTACAGTAATGTCCAGCACCGTCATGGCCCTCCAGAACATTCCTGCAATTTCTTGTGGTTCACACACTTTTAACGTCAAGGGAGAGGAGTTAGAGGCCGTTCATGCCCACCACGCCCTGTCTCGCATCGGCCGGGTGCAACAGGTCCGGGGAGTGGCACGGGGGACTCCCCGGTGCGCTGTGCTCGCTTTCGGTATCGCTCCCCCTCTTGCCTCCACTCCCCCCGGAGCCCGAACCGGCCGAGCCACCGGCGCTGTGAGTCTTGACGTGCTTACTCAGGTGGTCGCTTCGCATAAACCTCTTGTTGCACACCGGGCAGGCGAACCTTTTCTCCCCGGTGTGCGTGCGTAAGTGTCGCTGCAGCTCGTCGGAGCGCGTGAACCGCTTGCCGCAAAAGAGCCAGTTGCACACGAACGGTCGCTCGCCGGTGTGCCAGCGCAAGTGCGCCTTGAGGTGGGACGTTTTCCCGTAAACCTTCCCGCAGCCGGGGATGTGACAACTGTGGAGGCCCTTTCTCCGGAGGCTGGCGCCAGCCGGTCCCAGTCTCTCTGCCTCCTGACAGTTGGGACAGTCGCAGGTGGCTCTGCCCGAGTAGCGCCGCGCAGACGACCTCGGGGACGCCGCTAAGGAGGCGGGCGGACCCCCGGAGAGCATGGTACCGCCCGCACCGGTTAACGGAGATGGGGTTGTGTCCGGGTAAGTGGAGAGCACCGGTTTGAAGCCGTCCATCAGGTGCTGGCCGGTGGTCAACAGGTGCGGAGAGGGGTTTGTACTGAAGGCAGAGTGACTTAAAGTGGAATATTCAGAATTATATCCGCCCAGGGGAGAGTGCAAGGACGTCTGCAGTCCACCGGAATGTAACGACGTCTGTAGTGCTGCTCCGTTGGGGTTCTGAACGTCAATCCAGCCGGCTCCCACGTCCCACCACGCGGATGCCCCCGTAGTCCCCACCTCTCCCGCGGGGATGCCGGGATGAGACGACTTGAACCACGACTCGTACGGGTGCGCCACGCTCATCCTCGGGTAGATGCCCTGTAGGCTGTCCACGGACGTGTGCACCTTGGAGATGAACACCGGCTGGTGGCTGGACTCCTGGGAGCCGTTTGACACGGAGGCTTGGAACACGGAGTAGTCGTTTCCAAAGTGGGAGCCGGGCGAGGTGCCGGACGTGAGGGAGAAGGCGCTGGAGCCCGCAGAGCCGTTGGAGCTGAACGAGTCTGAGATGCCCGAGCCGTTGCGGGACACCCCGAAGCCGGACAGGCCGGAGCCCAGGCTGCAGCTGCTGGCGGCGGCTCTCTTCCACGGGTGGAAGCCTTTCCCGAAAGAGGAGGAATTATCCGAAATGGCGGAAGGCGAAGGGCTCGGACTCCCTATTTTGTTACATGTCGCAGCTAACATGGCTAAAGGAGTCGATCCCAACCTCGGCTCCTCCTGAAGGGACACGAAAGCAGCAAGTTAGTGGGCAGCGCGCACTTACTTATTCAACCGCATGCGAAGAACAAAAAAGCCGCTTTGAATCTTGACCTGCGTACCTGGGCAAACTTTTACAAACAAGAGAAGCGCACCAGACAAACTTTGATCCCATCTACCGAAAATAGAATCTAAGCACTGCTTTTGCTGTAACTTTGCCCCTAGATTTTAAAGTGTAATCCCCTTTAGCCAAGCAGGAGAGGAGCAGCCAATGACAAGAACTAATTGAAGCAGTAAGAAAGTCCTTTTCGGAGACTCACCCCTAGAAGTGAAGTTGCCATCACACACAAAAAAACACAGCCCTCCTCTGAGGATCTTTTTATATTTATGAATCCGAGCAGTGTTTTTTTTCTTTCTTTTTCTTTTCTTTTCCTTTTTTTTTTTTTTTAGAGGTGTGCAATACAATGATGCGTTCCGCCCATTCTTCCACGGTCTCGCGGCTCCTCTCCGGCTTTGAAGTGGCGCTGTGACACGGGCGTCCAATCAGCGGCTCCAGCGTGCCGCGCGGCCGCCGCACGGCCCCCGTGAGGTCATCAATAGACAGGGCTCTCCACCCCCCAGGCCGCCCCCTCCATAATAAAAGACAGCGGAAGGAAGGTAAAGTTAAATGAGAGTGAATAAGGAGGGAGGAATTAGGGGGCCACTTATTGAGATTTTTTACAGAACATCACTTTCCATAAATTAGAAGAAAACCGCTTCATGGGAGGATGAGCAGGGCGTCAATAAAAGTTTTTCATTAAAAAAAATAATCTCACTCCTTGCTTATATGCTAAGTATTATTAACTGCGCGTTTTCGTTTTATCTATAAAGCAACTCCCTAAAGTATTTTCTAAAAACCATCACATGGCAGCTTTTACACTTCAAATTCAAATATCCATACTTTAAAGTTAATAAAAACAAACTCATGCAGCACATAAAGGCTACTCTGTTCTCCACTCGTGTGATCCATATATTAAAACAACTTTCACATAATTGACGTCAATTATGTCGGCGCTTTTGATGAGTAGATGGTACACGTTTTGCTAAATTAAATAAAAAATAACCCGACACGCAAGGCTGGCAATTTGGGTAATGTTGGCGTCGGGATTATTTATAGAAATAAGTGATTGCACTATATGGCTTAGACTGGATGTCGAATATAAATGTTGCTTTTGAATGGGGTTCATCATTTTGCACACTGACATTTTTTTTTTGTGAAAGATGCTGTTACGTAATATGAAATTGGGGGTGGGGGGGAAGCATGCATGCAGCGTTCAGATGCACGCCACTCCCGTTCGGTTCTATTTTGCATGCAGCGCGCACTGGAAGCGTACATTTCATTTGAATTTCAAATTTAATAACACGGGAGGTTTTTAATCATCCGCACTTTTATTTGTTTGATATTAACATGCTTATTGACCGGCTCTGTTGACCAGCTTGGTCATTACAGGACAGGGAAAAGTTAATTAAAACGACCAGGGATTATTCATCACATCATCTGCCTTGGCCATGTCGCTTCCTTTATTACACAGCGTGATAGATGGACTGCCTGATTAATTCTTGTGTTTCTACCATTGGACACACGCTTTTTTCAACCCAGTATTAATGCACACTACTTTAGTCACAGGTGTATAAAAAAAACCCGCAACATTATTTTTTTTAATTATGTCGTACAGGTGCAAGTGTTGATTAAAAGCAGATTTAAATGACATTGCATCACGTTTTACACGTGTTGCTAATACTTGGTACCATTTGTTATTCTGATTTAATGCTTTACATACACTACACAATTATGGTTCTTATATGCATAAAAAATACTTTCTTCAAAAACAATATGAATTACATTTTTAAGTAAAACAAAAAACCGGGAGCACGCTTTTTATTTATAGGTTGGCAGCATTTTTTTTATCTTAAAATATGCAAATAATACATAACGAATTACTTTATAATATTGTATATTACAAATATACAAAACATTGCATTCGTTGCTTCTGGTGTAAAAATACACCCGACGGCGTTTTAAACGCAACAAAACATTGACTGGGAATACGACTGTGACGATAATCCCAAAATAAATAAATAAATACAAGCTACATACCGTTTCTCTTCAGCTCCGTTGTGCACCGATCAGAGTGGTTTTTCAGGCACGGCACAACCCGATGCAGGCTGTATGGGGCAGTGTGACTGTGCACCGCGCACATAAATGATACACTTGTAATTCCCTTAGCTCTAAGTTGGGAGACAGTCCGCCAACCCCCTCTATTACAATATGCAAAATTGATTCCCTGTGGAAAGAAAACGAGTCAGTGTGTAATAAGAAATAAATATGTGTATAATTATGTATAATTGGGGGGTGATTCCGTTTTTTTTTTTTTTTTTTTTTAAATGTGGAAGAGTGTGTTTAGCACAAGAGGCTGTGGTGCATGGGGGTGTGTAAAGGGGAGTGTGGGGGAGCATGCTGGGCCCTTGGTGACAAATTAGCAAGTGATCATTGCAGCAAGGCCCAGGTCAAAGGTCAGTGTGACAGCCAGTATGTTGCTTCTGTGTTCAGCTCTGGAAGACGAGTAATGCATTGAAATAAAATATAAGATTGTCTAATTCGCATCGTCAGTGTCCTGTTGTTTTTGTGTTCAGATGGTGCACAGGTTGCTGCGATGGCTGTAACTGTAAGCCGCCCTCAACAGATGTCCCCATTGAAGGCTTTCTATGGGGCTATATTACCGCCATGACATCAAACTCCAAACCTGTCCCCTTGGCCGCCATAATGAGCGACTTATTCTGGGCCGCTGAGCACGAACAAAGTGGACGCAATATTGCGTGCGGCACAATCGCTCCACGCACAAAACAACTGGGGCCGTGACTGCAGACAGTACACTTTGATGAGAAGCTTTGCCCTCAAAGTGGCTTGTGGGAGGAAAGGGAAAAAAAACAAAACTAGTGTCATCACGTGTGGAGTCAGATGATGAAGTCCTAAATAATCAAATTTTCTACTTGTTACAGGCTTATTTTTTCATTGAAGCCAAACATGATTAAGTTAGCAATTTACTAGTATTTTGAGAGTTCACCGTATAGGTTTGACTTATAGTGACAAGTAAAATGTTCATGCAACTCTGGATCCCAATGCAAGCAAGCAATTCGGGTCCTCAGTTTATGACTATTTCAACAGTTTTAGTGGTTATGAATGACACAGCAATACTTGGTGTTTTTCATTTGATAATGGTAGATTTTATTTTTAAATTTTTCTCATATAATGTAATTATGATTTTGTGATGCCTGAGTGTAGTTCCGTAAAAATAGATTTTCAATTTTCACGGTGTGACAATCTCCCACTTCCATAGATTGCAAAGTTGTATTGACTTTTCTCTGTCTTTTCTACGGTCTTAGCTTCATTCTCTATAAACCTGAAGAAACCCAGCTAAATTATAACATAACCACAAACACAAGACAGAGGAAGTTACGAACATTGCATAAAGAAATGGTGGCCATCACTCCAAGACGGTGATTTTCAACTTTGGAGCCATGGCACCTTGTTGATTTTTAGAGATCATCAGGATGGCTATGAGAAAGAATCCAGAGAAAGCCACATTGTCACCACCTAGCCTTTTGGAAGCAGCGACAATTTGGACAAAGATCTGATTGAACCCAATTTGTGTAAAGTGGGACCTCACAAAGAATTTTAAAAAAGTGAGACGGAGCTGTGCCAGTGAGCATAATAATTTGCACCTATAAATAAATACTGTCATTCTTGTCAGAGCGCACACTGCTGATTGCAGAAACCCCGCCTCCTCGCAACGGGACTGCACAAATCATCAAAATGTTTTCAAGTGGCTTTTCCAAATGCTTTTAATCAGTTAATAAGTTGAAGTTCACCTGAGATAATATTTTTGCAGTGGCGGTGCAAGAACAGATGGAAAAAATTGGAATGTGATGTCAAGATTTCGAACCCCTAACATATATAACTGACTGACTGAAGTAATCAATGAATGTTAAATCAATGCATTTGCTCTGTTGTTTGTTGTTGCACTTCTCTATCAGGAGATTTGGTGTGAAGAGCAGATGTCCATGTGCAAGCTGAGCTGCCAAGGGGGTCCAGAAAAAGGCATGCTCAGACACAAGGGCCCCAAATGGTGTGACAAAAGATGTGCAGGAAGGCCCTCTCCGCCTGGATGAGCCCCAGAGAGGGTCTCCTCCTCTGTCAGCCTGTGCGAGCCAAAGCCTTGTGCTCCTCACTGCGACCATGAGGTGAGACAACAATATGCAAATAAACACATGCACCAGCAATGAATACGTGTGAATGGAAATTGTGAAATTTCATCTGGCACAGACTGGTCTGTGATTGTAAAAACAACAAAAAAATAAAATAAAAATATCAATAAATAAATAATAAACAAAAAATAACAAAGTCCTTTTGAAAGAAAATCACAGTTTTTAATAACTTTTACAATGATTCATTTAATGGTATCTTCAAGTACCTCTTCAAGTACATTCTCAATATGTTGTGGGTCCTTAACTGTGATTTTCTCTTTTTAATACTTCCAATTATAAGCATTACGCTTTAATTGGCACATTTATAAATCATAAACTGAAAATGATCCAGAAAGGGAAAAAAAAGTAAATAAATAAATAAATAAATAAATAAATAATCCATTCATGTTTGTAGAAAAAATTAATTAATTTGTCAATTTTTGCGCAATACTCCCATTTAACAAGCCATGGTAGTTTACTGAGCATTTATTGGAGGAGACCCACATTTATTTGTTTTAAAGTATATTTCTTTCTTTAGTGTCTGTCTCTAAATTGTTCTCAATTCATTCATCCCTCCAAACGAGGTGACTGTGTCATGAGGCCTTGACCGTGTTCCAAGCACAGGTGTGCCGCCTGGCCCAAAGTGAAAGGGTGTGCAGCGAACCATAAACAATGATATAAATGTCTGACAAATAAAATGGCTAGTTAACAGTCTTTTGACTGCTCTAACCTCTCAGCCTTTTGTCGAGTATCGATCAGCCAGCTGTTCCCGGCTTTGTGCGGCAAGACGGGAGCTTCTGGTTTCTCCCGCACGGATGAATGAGAGCCGCCAAAGCACTTTTCTCCTCATCTGTAGTATGATCTGCCTCAACAAACAAAGATTGAATTAGAGATCTGAGCTTCTGCTTTGCTTTTAATCCTTCTATATTTAATATGGTATCATAAAGCTACATAGTGAAAACGGATTCGTTGAGCCCACTGACTCTTTTAATGCCAAGCAACGTTTTTGGCTCTAGCTAATTTTCTTTATTAGTTAACACTCGTTAAATTTCCGTTTGGTATGCAAACCCGTACTTGGTCGAACGGAGAAGCATGATCTGTCTCTCATTATTGCATGTTAATAGTGAACATGTTTAGAATTGAGGCGTGACGGATGTTGTCACCCAGCTATGTCGAGATAGGCCGCTAATGATCCGTCCCCGGCTCCTGTCATTCAAAAGGCGGCAGCCAAGACGTTGTCGTACAGCTCGTGAGGACCCTCGGTGCTGCCTCAGTGTTACAAATGATTCTACCTCTATTAACAAAATTAAATGTGTGGAATAATTTATGTGTGCCTGTTGGATGTTATGATCTGCATTCCCTGTGATAGATTGCGGTGTTTGTTTATCATAAACCGAGATAACCGCGCTGCCTGGCGTGACTGCCTCGTCTCTTCTTATTGACTTTGACTGAGGCCAACGTTGCACTTTGTCAGCAGCCGTCGGAACGAGACAGGCTGCCGAGGCGCTCGTACAAAGTGAGGTACTTAGGATTAGCATCGGCTCTTCAAGTTTCACTAATTGTCCTGCTCACGGGCATTCTTTCTGGCTGCGCGGGTTAAGAATGGAAGCGCGGGTGTACGTCTGTCACTTCTCAAGTGCGGCCGGATGGGTTGGCGGGGTGTGTGGGGGTCGCCCACGAGAGGCGCGAGACAGAAATGTTTGCTTTTCTGTTATGTCATCCGAGCAGGCACAAGAGGAAGACAAACTGGTTGTGTTTGCTGAGGCCGTCTAAAGCTTGCACACAAACACACATCGCCTTGGAATCTTTTCAGCTGTGGATGCGATAACAAAACACCCAGAAAAGGGGACGTACCAAGTGTCATGCATGGGTGTTGATTGATAAACAAATATGGCGACTTGCTAGTGGTGTGTGTTGATTGTTGTTCATCAAGCTGTAAAATGTACTTAAACATATTTATCCTGAGTTTTGATTGACACTTTCCAAGATGTTCAATATTGTGCACTGAAAACTCTCAGCTGTTTCCAAAACTGAATTTCTCCGCGTCAGAATGATGCAATGCAGTTCAACACCAACATACGTTTCCTTGAGCTCTTTTGAACATTGGTTGTGATTACAAAATACACTAAAAGGGGGAGGGGTGGAATCACCAAGTGCTTTGCACGGCTGCGTAGTGAAAAGCAATGTGACGTGATGACAGTACATGTTGTTAAAAGCGAAACGGCCGCTTCAAATACACACGGCCGCTAAAAATAACGCTAAGCGGAGAGGAATTTGTTTAGCAATGTGTTCATTATTATGATGTGGTTATAGTTTGTTTTGGTGTCCAACTCCGCTACATCATAATGAAAGATGTCTGTGATATAATACCGTATTTAGAAATAAACAACTCTCAATACAATCACGACCATAAATAGATTTTAAAATGACAACTTTTAATCAAATTTGATTATTATTGTAAAAGTTGACTTTTTGATTCAACTTTTATATTGGATATCATTTGCGTGTGCATTTATGCCTACAGTAATGTCATGTCTTCTTTTCAGCAAATTACAACAGATAACCTTCTGTTAACTAATATTCCAACATATTTTCTGATCAATAATGTTTGAGACCTTATGTGTAACATTTTGGCTGTGTGTGTTTTTTTTTTAAATCACTATTTTGCACCTTCACTCGTATTGCATCTCATTTCATTGTGCAGGTGTAACAAATGTGGATTTCTGTGATCCTTGACTATGTTGTTATAAGCCTACACAAGAGGAACTAATAAATATTACCTTAAGCTCTATTCCTGTGCAATGTTCGATGAGTATGGATCTCCTTCTACTCAGCAGAGAAAACAATGCTTTAATTAAGAGTCAGTCCGATTTCCCTGAGGAGCGATTGTCTGCTTCCATTAACTTAGTTTATCATATAATAAAGAGGTTGCCTTGTCCTTCGTCACCCAGACAATTGGTTTTAATCAGCCAGTGGGCCTTTCAGGGCTGATAATTTATGCTAAATTGACAAGGGTGGAGGATGTCGCACAAAATCATTATGACAGGGCTCATGTCGGCGCTTGTCACCGTCTACATTTAGCTCGTCTCCTCCGCTCATGCCAGGCAGGTTATCAAAAAGGGAAATAACTAACCTCCATTGTTATTTTAGGAAAATATATCATGAAAAACAACATAATTAAAAAGGTTCACGAGCACCAGCAGTTTGTTATAAAATCAGCAAAATAGTAATCAACAGGTTCCAATCAAATACGGGATCGACCATAAAACAAAATAACAACACAAAAACAATTCAGGCATTTGAGCGATATTTTTTTTAATTAAAAAAAAAAATCAAATCATTTCTGCAAGTGTGAAAATACAAATAGAGATTTTGAAATAATGGGGAGGCAGTGGATGGGGGCGGCGGAGGCTGCATTGGACGACGTACAATCCGGGATGAGCACGGCGAGGCGACGCCGTGACACACTCCTTGCCGTGCAATTTAATCACTGTATACCCAGGCAAGTATTGACAGTTGTCCTGTGGAAGCTATTAAAGTTGCTGTCCAAGGTTAAATGAAATTGCAGTTTATCAAGGCAGCATTGAGAAAATAAGGGAATCTGTTCATGGCTGTTGATTAATGTGGAGCGTGATCAACACAAGGGCTTCATTAAGCTATACATCACGGGGGTAATTTAACATGTCACCCGGCCTGCTGTCGCTCCCCTTCACACGTTTTGTGCACTGTGTACACTGTGAGTGTTTGTTGTGTGCTTATGAGATGAAGCGCTTTGACCTCACACTCTCTCTTGTTTACACAATTTGGCTTCATGCAAAAAAAAAATAAAATAAATAGTGTCATGTTATTTTAAAATGCGTGTGCTCAAATACAAATAAAGCTAGATTCCCAAACAGTACAGTAAAACCCCGTATGTTTGTGGTTCAGCAGTTGTGATTTCACCTTTTCACAGATTTTTTTCAGCAGCCTATATTTTGTTATTTGCAAAAAAAAAAAAAAAAATCATCCATTTATGATTTTCGGTGACAAGCCGAAAGTCCTCAAATGTTAATTTTGTTTTCATAGTAAACTACCATCAGTAATATACTGTTTATTTATTGTGTTGTTGCGTCTCTTTAATTGAGACAATGAACGGTTACTGGCGGCCATCTACGCAACAAAAAAAAACTCGTCAAATCAAGCAAACGTGTGGAAAGCAGAAAGTTTTCACCTACATACTTGCTCCGCTCCCAGCTCATGAAAAATATTATTTTGGTAATCGGAAAAGCATTTTAAATAACAAAGTTAAAAAAAAAATAAAAAATACATTTACAAAACTAACTAAAACTCTAATTGTAGAGAAAATGTCCTTGGTTTTCATTTTTGGTAATTAATTTAATACACGTGCCTCTGGGGTTGAGTTTAAATGCATTTATTTTGATAGTAAAGGTACAACCCTGTGCCGGAAAATGCTACGGTTGAACAGTCATCTGCGAATTTTCGCCAGCTTAATGTTTGTCGCACAGAAGCGACATCATCAAACGGCACCCAATCAAAAAGTGCCACCAAATGACGTCGCTCCTAAAAGACGAGTTTGTGTGTAGCTTTTGCTCTAATGGCCCACCTGCTCTGGACATTTAATTCAGCCCGCAAAGAAACGCAGGGTAAAAAGTGCTTTCATTTTTGGGTTCACAAATATGAAAAAAATATATTCAGCATATAGTACACTGTACAACTGCGTTTTATACTTTGCAACATTAATTCAAGCCATGAATCCACTTTAGAAGTTGGCAACTTGGCAAACACGACGTCCATGCGTCATCATATTTAGGGCGTATGCGAGCATGCCAGCATTTAACTTAGAGAAGTGGTCTTGTGCGTTGCACTAATTGTCATTCAAAAACTGTTACAACTGTAAACTAGAGACTGTATGATGAAAATGTTTTAAAAGAATATTTTTGTTGAATTTTTACTACACAATACTTGGTGGCGTGGCAGCACGGTCGACAACTGGTTTGCAACTTAGAACGATGGCCTTGCAGTGCAAGGGACCTGCGTTGGAAAATACTCCTACTTTTTGCTGTTGGGGAACCAACTTTTATCAAAAACCTTTCTGGTAATTCATTTTTCTTTCTATTTCCAGTACGTCTGTTTATTTTTTTCATCACGCTGACACGTTCGGGATAAATCCGCAAGCGACGTGGACATGATTCTTGTTGAACAGTGAAAATTCTGTTATTGTGGAAACAAAGCAATGGAGTCGTAGGCTTCTCTGAGGATAAACATCAAAGCAAATCACAAGTAAATCACGTGTGAATTATAATAATGGGTTCTTAATTCCGTTGGTGAATCATGTAAAAAGCACCATATTAAAAATACATTTGTAATATTAGACATTAAATATTATATCAAAATCAAAAAGCTTTTTTAAGTAAATACATACTGGTAAATATGAACCCCGCTTAGTTTTGAGTAAAAAAAAAAAAAATCTACTCGGGAAGTTAATGTATTCGCGGTCAGCTTTTATACCGATCCCCCATGAATAGTGGCGGGTCCACTGTTCATGTGATTAAAAACACGCTGCCGTGCTTTTCATCAGTGTATCAGTGCATGATCATTTAGTTGACAAGCATACATATCGGCCTATATGCTAATCCGGCATCAGGCTCAGGACCTGCAGCTGTCTTTTCTTTTTTTTATTTTTTTTTTTATTTTTGTGCTCGGTGGATTTGTTTACTGGCGCTGGATAATTGATGGTGCTTGAGGGACAGACGTGAGTCCGACATGAATCACGGGCGACATGGCTCATGATAAGGAGCTGAAAGTCGCCTGTAATTAAGCTAGGCACTAGAGACCAATTGTTTGTGGAATCATTTGGTCGGGGCTAATTGACACTAATTGTTTAATCAGATTTTCTTCCCCTCCTTGCTGCTAGTATGTTCTACAAGCACTTGACACCACAATGAGTTGACAGAACCCATCGCCCGCCCACCCTTGATATAAGATGCGTGTGTATATAGACCTCTGTTCATGGTATTTATTTCCCCTCAACTCCAAGTCTTTTCAAACTGAGTAAGGATGAGAAATGTTGTTTCGATCTGAGGTTTTTTTTTTTTGTTAGTAATCAGGATCATGAAAAAAACTACACAACTGAATTTGTGACGAGAGCGTATGTGCTGAGCAAGCACCTGTTACATCCAGTTGTAAAAGCCGCCAGATGATCGCTAAAAGACAGGAAGTAACTTTTTAAATAACATAAAATGACAAACAAAAAATGGCAAGACACAATTTAAAAATTGAAGCAGCTTACAATATTTTTTTTTAATAATTATGTACTTTGATCAGAATAATTACCTTTGAGTTGTCACGAAACTGTTCCGCCCTGTATAAGAGGAAGAGGAAGCAGCTGGAACATTTAGGATCAAATATGGATATAAATGCAGATAAGGTGAATGGAAAATTAAAAAAATTAAGACACAAATAAATAAAATAATGGTTATCCAAATAAAAACAAATCCAAACACTCTGGGATTTCACCCCAGTTCAACCTTGGTGGAGGTCTGCACTTGGTTTTCTAGTTGTTAATGGTGACATCATAAGTATAGTAACCACTAGTGTTTTTTTTTTTTTTTTTTAATATATCAGCAGTGTTGATTAGCTGTAGAATGCAGCAGATTTACGACATTTGGAGAGGGCACATAAATTAGTGCAGTAATATTTGTGGTCTACCTACACAGGAATTGTCCCATTTAGTATACTTTTGCACAACAGCTTCTTTGGAACTCTTTTGGAGCACAGAGTCAATGCTGCATGGAGGCTATTTTTTTTGGGAAGATGTTGAGGCTTTTTTCATTTGCATACTTTCTTTATGAATGTGACTCAAAGATCGTTCACTAGTATGGCTTGACTCCGACTTTACAATAATTTCCATTAACATTATACGTCATACATTCTTGTAAAGTATGTACACAAGTTACTAATAAGGTAGAAAAACAAAACCTGATGAGTAAACTCTAAACAATGCAAATGAATAGTTGATTTGGCAGAACACTATATGACGGCATTTCATCATGTGACGGCCGCAGCACACACGAGGAGCTGATCTTGAAAGATTAAATGATGAAGCAGAGCAGATAATTAGAGACGAGAATTCCTTTGCCGTCTGATTAAATTCAGTAAGTCGGAATAACGAGCCGGTGGTGGGCGGAGTCGTAACACATGAACATGAGATCTAACATCATTACATTTAATGGCAATTACGCTTTTTAATTAACACAAACTATGATTGGATATTAATGGTTATTACATGGGGGCAGGTGGAGGGGGCTCATGGGATATCCCCATACTTTATGTAAAAGCTTAATGAAAGAAAAAAAAGAAAGGCAAACATCCAGCTAAAGAGCTAATGTTAGATAGAGCGCACAACTAATTAACATAACATAGAATGATTACATTATTTACTTCATGCTTGGGTTATTTCCTGAAGATTTACTTTTAAATAATTAATATGCCATTAGTAAATCATATTTTTGTTACATCTGTGTGCAAGCACGCCGCTAATAACAATTTCATGAGCATTTTTAAGAAACATGTATAAGTCACAAAATAAGAATGTTCACTCGCCATAAGAAAAAAAAATCCCTTGCAAGTCAGTTTTGGACGATAAGTGAATGTAACACTCAGATTAAATACCAAAAGTTACGAATCACGTTTTATTCAATTGTTGAAAGTAATCAGTGAGCATTTGTTTAAAAGAACACTTTTAAAAGAAATAAATACAAATGACATTATTTATAAATAGTTGCTAAATGACCTTGTGCTTCTCAGTAATCAAAATATGTTGTCACGTAACTTTTTGGAAACGATTACAGGATGTAAGTTAAAAGCTCGTCTCAGCATGGCACCTGAGTCACATTCCAATTCGAGTTTATCTGGTGTGTGTTGCTTTTCAATAAAGTTTTCCAATCTCTTGTGGAAGGCTACCTTTACTTTGTGCTAATAATTGGATGCTATTGAAAGGATGAGTTTCATTGATTTTGTGGATGACTGGGAGCATTTGCAGCACACACCATAGATTGTCGGCAGGGTCTGCGGTGAGCTGGGATCGATGCCGCTGAACTCCCCCAGTCCCCCACCCCTCCCCTTCTGCTTTTTTTTTTTTTTATTTACTTGCGTCTCCATTGATTGAAACATGCAATAGTTCAAGGGCTATTATCACACTGATACTAAGTTTCTCTGTCTGGCCACTTGAAATAGCTCCCTATGTTCCTGGGCAATATCTCACTCCAGCAAGTGCTCCCATCTTTCCCTTTCTAACTAATGAGTTAAGAGTATTGCTATGACCTGTAAACATCAATCATGGCCAGAGAGGCAGACAGTGACTAACAACGCCGGCAGCCCAGGAACAAAATGAAAGTATACAATAAAAGAAGCATTTGGAAATCAACAAAATTACAACAAAAGTGAACTTCTTTTATAGTGGCGCCTGAATTGCATATTTACGCTGAATGATCTCAGTAAAACACATCGTCGTCCCCTTTTAATAGAGTGTAGCTAATACAATTAGAGTTTTGCTGAGAAGACAAACAACTTGAAACTTTTTTTTTTGTTGTTGTCTCATTGTGTATTCAGTGGTGTGCTCTTAATCCAATTCAGTGCACTCAGACTCTGGGGAAAAAACCCAAAAAACTATGAATTCCCATTCAACTGTTAAAATTAAACTTTTCTTGTTTCCGCCAAATGGGTACCCTCGTTCAATGCACTCTGCAGTGGCTGCCTTGCTATGTTGTTGCCACAATACAACATAGGAACGCTGTGCCGTGGGCGCGTTTGCATATCTTATTTCCTGACAAGACAGCAGAAAAGGTCAGCGTCCCATCCAACTGGGACGAGCATGATTGAATGTAATCAGTATGTACTTGTTATTCCGAGCGCTGGGCCTTTCTTTTTATTTGCTGGCCCAGAAGTTAATTTCCCTGGTGACCTTTTGTGTAATAAAACAGTATTATCTGTTGCCGGAGCCGCAGCGAGGAAGCAAATTAGCTACCTCGGCTGCAATGTTTTGTGACCTGGTCGATCGCTTATGAGTTTATTTGCTTGAATTAGATTAAGGGTGCTGTAAAGGCATGTTCCTAGGTGGGAATCATCCCTTGTCTCCTTGCATTATCTGATTGTCCCGGGACAGGTTGACAGTTTGAACAATGGCCGTGCTATGTAGTGCTTTTAAGGACGTCCAAGCCAAAACGGGCGCCATATGTCTCACTATAAGACAGTAGGACCAATCAATCGGAAAATAATTAATGAAATACAATGAAAGGAAGGTAATATTTACATATCTTAGATCGAAAAAAAAAAAATTGCCAAAATTAAAACAAATCTTAGAATTTACAATGCCATGCAGGGTTTAATTTATTAGTTGTCACTTTTTTATGGTTTTTAGATGATTGTTTGCTTCTTAAAGTGTAGTCCTTACTCACAAAAAGAAAACTAAGTGGTCTGTCTGACCGTGACAAATGTTTTAATAAGATTTTAGTATAGTCAATTTCCTTGTAAGTGCAAGAAAAAGTAGAGCAAAGCATCTAGCAAATACATAATAAATGTTCATTTTTTGTAATCATTGCTCTATTAACATTTATATTGTTGTGAAACTCACTCCATGATAATCATTCTCAATCTTATTCGACCTTTGGACCATATTTTTAGGTTAAACTTCAAACTGTTCAACCGCCCCACCATCCAAGTTCTGAGGGTCCATCATGGCGTTTGGGATATTTAGAGAGTAGGTCATCTGTTAAGTTGGACAAACGCAATTGCAGTTTGTTTTTGTTTCATTGTTATTAATCATGTCTGCTGAAGAACTTCTGTCATTATTTTGTGTGATTAGTTGAAGTAAACCAAAACGGTGTGTGGAAAACGTGACGTTGATTTCTCACAGTTTTGCACGCACATATATGTCACTTGATACTGTGGAATTCGTCTAATCCTTCCTCTACTTTTAGTGGGAGTGACGCTTTTCTTTTCAAACCGGATCTTTCTTTCTCTAACAAGCTCACAACAACACCTCAAAATTTACCCCTGGCGATGACGATTTACTGTCAACTCCGACAATATTCATTGTCTTTTATTTTTTTAATTTACTGCAGTTAAATCTTTGACGTTCACAATCAAACAGAGCAACGGCATACACATATTCCATGTCAAATGTGTCGTTTGGCAAGCGGCCGTCGTTAAGACTAAAGGTGAATGTGTGAGCGGCGGAGGCCAAAGTGAATGCAATGCTTTAGTGACCCGAGGAATCTCTTTTATTGTGGCCTCTTTGTGCCTCTCCCTGCGCTGCTCCGTCAGCCCATTCAGACTCAGTGGCAGCCACCTACATTATATCCTGGATAGGCAGGACATTCATGCCTTTTTAACCCATTGTCCTTCCCCATGGGGTGAGGGCCCAGAGCGGGATGTGAGAACCCCAGGCTCGGCATTGTGTCCCTCCTCGCGCTCTTCACACACCCGGCGGGGAACTTCCTTTCTGGTGTCACCGAAACCTGTGTGGTGTAATCCGCAGCTCCCCGCTGAGCAGGATGGGAAGGTTATTAAAAGTGCGTCTAATGTCTCGTTAATAAATCGCTTCCATTTTCCGCTTCATTTCGGCGTAATCGCGTTGGGAGTGTGCATAGGCAGGAATGCGTGTAGGGCCCTGTTCCCGTGTCTTCCCGCTATCAAAGCGGCGCGCACATTAGCATTTCCCTTTATTGGCCCGGACACACGAGTACAGATCCATTAGCGATGTGACCCCGGCATCGGAGATCAAGCAATGTGTGCGGCGGTGCGACGGGGTCAAGCGGCAAGGTGTTGATGCCGCTCTGATTGCCGGAGGAGAGATATTTAAACATGGCGGGTCCGGCCAGGAAGGTTCGGGTTAATGGCGTCTCTCCAGTGTGACCTGCCTGATGGTGCGTTTAGCTCCATAAAAGCAGCAGAGGTCAGTGCAGTTAGAGATGTGCTTATGTTGGGAGGTTAGAGAGCAGAGGTCCCCCTCAGTGTGCTACCGCAAGCACTCTTCATGATGGGTTAAGGATGCTCGGGCCTCTGATTGCCACAGTGGGACTTGGAGGTGAGCTTAGGGACCGCTTGGGTAATCCCATTAACTGTGACTCCTCAACCCCCCCCCACTTTATATTTGTGTGTGTGTGTGTGTGCGTGTGTGCGCGCCGCGTTGTTCTGAGCGCAAGTGAAAGAGCCAGCATCCGAGACATTATCTTGCCCGACAGGGTCAAAGGGCGAAGGATATGCTAATAGATATGAAGCATTCGTCAAATATGAGCATCTGTCTTTAGAGTTATGGCTCGGAACAGCTCAGTCGGGTCAACAAGTTGCAATGATCATGTTCACTGAATGGTCTTCTTTTTAATCCAATGATGTGTCACTCTTTCTATTTTGAGTATTAGGTAAAAAAAAAAAGCAAGAAAAAAAATTCAGTTTGGCTAAATAGTGGCTTATCTGTGTTGAAAAGAAAATGCAAAAAGATTTTTTCACTTCATCTTTTCACTTTCCAAACCACTTTTCCTCGCCAGAGCTGCTGAAGTGCTTATCTTAAGAGTCATCGTAGGCAGGGTACGGCTTGAACAGGTTGCCTGCAAATCGCAGCGTATAATATTGACAACAGTTTGAAATCATTTGCATATAAACTGACTGGTTACGTCATTGGGTACACTTACAACATCAAATGAGTTTATAGAGGTATATCCACATATATTAAGGTAACAATATTCACACATTGTAATCATAGTTCACTTGAGCAGGTTTTGTATCATTTAAAAACATGCAGTGCTACCTTGAGATATGAGTTCAATTTATTCCTTGATCACAGTCATAATTCAGATCTCAAGCCATCTTTCCTCATTGAAATGAATGATGTATTTAATCTGCCCAAGCGTCCCCCTTAAAAAAAAACAAAAAAACACACTGAACAAAAAACATTGTTTTTTTAGGAAGCATAGCTTTTTATAACATTGTACATAATTAAATTTTAAAAAATTAATAAATCAATCAGATTGTGCCTCATAATGAAACGTTGCAATTCAACTCATTGTGCTGCTCCTTCTGACTCAGAAATATTAGTTATTTTTTGTAGCGGATAAAGTGTGGATACCGGTGTACACTTTTTGCTTCTTTGTGTTCGAATATTGATTTTTTTAAGGGGTTGTAAAACTGGGACTATCAACTCTAACCGCTAGCATGGTAATAGCTTTTTCTATTAAATGTTAGCATTGAGCAAACTGGCCATTCTCAAAGCAACATTGTTTGGATATCTTAAAATCACAACTTGTCATTGTCTTTGTTTTACGTTTAGTTCGAGTGTTAACTTCAACTGCGAGTGGCATTAAACATCTCTAAAGATGAATTGCTTTCTAGTTTCCAAACTGCTGTTTATTGTGTGTGCCTGAAGGTATTACTGTATTTCTCTTTGGATTTGGTGAAACAGCATGTGGCTCATCGAATAATTTACTGTATATTTTTGTGTTCATATTTAGTACTTACGTGTGGCGGCATAGTCAGAAACCTAATAAAGTGCACTTCGAGCGTTTGCTCATGACAATCTCTCATGTGCCTGCTGGAATGAAATGAAAAATGTACTCTTAGTCAGATATTGATTTCACAATATGTTTATGAGTGTGTTTATAATTTCCAGTGCGCTGCATCATACATCGTTTTCTTGACGCATGTTATTTGACCACAACTTACTGTATTTACTGTAGGTTTGTCGTTTGAATGCAACGGTGGAGGTTATTATGTTGACTATCCTCCAAACATATCCTAGTTACACTTATACACTCATTTTGCCCCCCTCAGTTAAAAAGCTTGAGTTCTGCTCGGAGTTCCTCAAAAAATATATATTTATTGACATCCCTGACAGCTGCCTCGATGTCGCCATTGACTGATTTAAAATGCATTGTTAAATGGTCGGTGATGGTGGTTATTATGTGCAATACGCCGCTAAAGCGATCTGCATCACTCCCAGGCAGGTGGTCAATGCGTGAGACTAAGTCTGCGAAAATATAAATGGGCCATTTATGGCAAACTAAAAGCTATCAGTGATTGTGAATAGAGGACAAATACTAAGAAGGGGTCAAAAGTCAATGGAAGGGAGTGAGAGAGTGTTTGCTATTGTCAATAATGGATTCTGTCTTTAAGGCTCACATACTCGCTGTGAAAACCTTTGATGGTCAAGATGGTTCATACATGATGTCTAACAATATGTATAAGGACAAGCAAACACATGGTTAGTACTGGTGACATTTTATTCACTTTGTGAAATGAAGGGATGCACGCGTATAAAGTGAGCATTCAATGTAGTATTTTTTTTCTTTTGAAACGTGGGTAAATAATAATTTTGATGGTTTATATGATGGGTGTGTCATAAAACTGCATGCTTGACTCAGTTTCAAGCCTTTCAACGGCAAAACACGCCACCGGTCACATTTCCAGATGGATTTAGTTGATTGAGTAATTCATTTATTAATTCATTAGATCAGCTTCAGTAAAAAGATAACAAAACAGTTTTTTTTAAATATACTCATTCATTTATGTGTGGTTCATATATTTTGTTAGTATTGAGTTAAAACATTTTTTTCAAAGAAATACGTGAACCACTCATTTTCAAATCAGCTTCACAAATTTTAAACACATTGTCATCTTTAACAGAGACACATTTTTGTCTTGTCAGTTTTTGTCTCACCCTCAACTCATAACTAGTGTCCCTATTTTCAAACAGCTTCTGAATACTGTGGCAGAGTAAATTATGAGGTCTGAAATTCAAGTCATAGAATTTCAATGCATTTACATTAATCAACAATGAATTTGTAGGTTCCAATACCTTTAGCCCGGTTAATGATTCTTTGCTTTAGCTTGAAATTAATTATTTAAAAAGTATTTGTTCTGTATGTATTCCTCCAGAACATCCTGTATGGAAATAATAACGCACTATAAATGATGTACCGTAAAATCATTTGTTGTTGAGGACACCCTTAGTTTTACAAAAATAATTTTCTTTAATATGCTTATCATTTATACTATTACAATACACATTCATAAAATATAGTTACCATCTCCTATTACAGTAAAAACGTGATGATTCAAACTCAAAATAATATAAAAAAATATTTATTTCACAGCCCACTGGCACACAGAGCCATCCATATCCAAAAGAGTACATTTAATTATTTGCCTGTAACTAATGCAGTTAAGACGGATACTCACAGTTATCGGGATTTGGTACAATATAGTGATTGAGTGTATTGATCAGACTCAAGTCTTGTCGCGTCTGTCAATAGCAGTAGATGAATCTAATTACTACTCAGTTAACTGTCAGCATGGGAGCCCTTAACCTGTATGTTCACTATTAGTTCACTAACACACACACACACACACAGACCCCCGCGCACTGCTCTAAGCACATGAGCGCAATGGGCTGAGACTTCCATCTCATTGCTTAATGTTCTACCAGTTTTGAGCTGTATATGATATTTACCAGAACATATATGTGACATGAAGGCACATTAGTACTGATAATAGGGTCCCTTAGAGTTCTAATGGCTCATATTTAAATTACCATGTTATGGCACATAATACCCAAGACTTGTGAAAATAAAAATAAAAGAACAAAATAAAAAAAAATGAATATGGTGGCCTAACAAGGGAAATACTTATTCCCGGTTTCAATGTGTCCAAAAATGCAACATATGCTCTGATATACATTGGCGGAAGTGGTGTCTGTTGTTCCTGAAGTCCAACAACATCTAGTTGGTCTTCTTTACATTGATGCAAAGGTTGTCATCTTTGCTCCAGTTCACCAACTGTTCTATCTTTTCTCAATAGTCAGACTCATTGTTGTTCGTGATCCATCCCACGACTGTGGTGTACTCTGTAAACTTCCCACCTCAGAATTTTGCAGAGCAATTATAGGTCAGTAATGTGAGCAAGAAGGGGGCTCAGCACACAGCCCTGAGGAGTGCCAGTGCTGGAGAAGATGGTGCTGTCTGTGGTCTGTTCGTCATGTAGTCCAGGACCCAGTACCCCAGTGATGGAATCAGCCCAAGAATGTTTTGCTTTTGCACCTGATTTTGTGGGAAGAGCTTACATGTGAGGGTCCACCGTCTTGTGAATGCAGTTTTTAAATTTGCACTATGATGAGCTTCTCAAAGCACTTCATAACTATCAGAACGAGGGTCTTTCGGCAGGATGGGGCAGACCTTAGTTGGAGCGAGGTGTTGAAAATGTCTATTCAAGATCAATATTTGTGTCTACGGATCAACACTTTAATCCAGCACTAACGTTTACTAAAGTACTGTTTATGTTATCATGAATCACAACACAGATTTTAGTAATCCAACACATGTTACAGAATATAAAACCAACAAACAATAATGCAATTTAAAAGAACATAAAAACAAATGCAGATCTCTTTTATTGCCCTGTTCAACTTGTACCTTCATGCTTGAGCCTACGAAGGCCGACTAGCAAAAAGCCTGACTGGAGTTTGCATGTTTTTGCTTTACCTCCTTGATCGATATTTAATTATTTTTTTTTTTTGCCTTGGGTACTTTTAGGAATTATTGCAATTTCAAACTGTACCTTGATTTATTCATTTATACATTAAAAATAAAAAAACATCAATGAGGGTACCATCGTGTTACTGGTTTTCAGTTCAGCTCAAGTGGCCAGTGCCCCCGAAAACCCCCCCAAAAAAAACCACGATATAAAATGATTATGTTCTCATCCAGTAAATGTGATACATCACACTTCTCAGAAAAGAGTTAATCGCGCACTCCCATCTTTGTTTGCTTGGTGTGTCACCCCAGGGAAGCATGCGCGGCCACTCTGGGACTCGCCCCCCATCTCCACAGCTTCTCAAGCCAAAGTCGTTTGAGTCAGAAATCTTCTGTGGCAAGTGCAACACTTCATCAAGGGTGAAGACTCCGGGGCTATCAGAGATGTATCAGTTGGTGTGATAAAGCCCTCGGTGTGGTCCCTGCACAGCTACATCCCATCATAAATAAAAGCAGCAGAAAGGAGGCCTTTGTCACTGTTTATCTGCACTGCTTTTATTCCTCGCCCTTGATTTCCTCTTCAGAAAATTGATGCACCCTTAAATTGAAGCGGAGGGCTTGACAGGTAATGGTTAGTGTGATAACCGCTCAGATTTCATCAGCCCAGGCTTTTTTTTCTCCCTTTGTGTGCAATTGTTGGAACTTTCAGTTAGATTACCTGTCATCCAGTGCATCAGATAAAAATGCGGACTTGATGAGATACAGCCAATACAGGAGCAGATAGCAAGAAAAACATCTGGATGCTCAATGTTGGACGGCAAAGGAAGAGCGAGCACACAAATCCACATTTATCTGATAGGTTGCCAAATAAAACACATTACTATCACAATCACTGCTGGTTTCCAGAGAGATTTGCGGTTGTATATTATGGGATTTTAAATGGCCTACACGCACATGATTTGCACATCTCTGCCTGCCTCGGAATATTTGTTGCCTTTTAATATACATCTTCACTGATAGTAAAGTTTTCAAACACCTCTTGTAGGCATCCAGTAATGATATTTATTGTGCGAATGTCTAATATTCATATACGCAAACAAATTTTTCCCAAAGGAAAAAATAGAAATAGAGATAATTTGTTCCAGTGTAGAAATGTTGCCGTTGTCAGTTAGAGGCGGAGACTGGGGCGTGTCATATTGCAATTGTCTTCTCCACCCGAAGGCCCAACGAAAAAGAGGGGTAGTAGTTTTCCTACTTTATATGGTCCGGTCTGAGATGAGCCGCAATTTACCATTTCGCACAATCCAGCGTAAAAAAATGTTACGTTATGGTCCAGGTGCACATCCTAGCAGCGATACATGTGAACTTGTCACAAGGGAGATCATTCTGCAGTCATTGTTCTGTTTTAATTTTAAACTAAAGCTAGTATGAAGAAACATGTCTCATCATGTCATTTTGGGGTGAGTTGTCTTGCGACGTGAAAAGAATTGGCCAATGCAAGATCACTTCACACATACCAGAATTTCCCTTCAGATGATGAGTCTGAAGGTTGAGGAAATTAGTTTGGCAGGTTTTATTTGAAAGTTTCTAACTGGATCTCCCAGTTGTTGTTGGAACTGTTAAGATCACATTTCAGGCCTGGTTCAACTTTGTAGTTGTTAGTTTGTTTATTGACTATGTTCAACAAATTTGTCTCTGCTCAATTATAAACGTTTTCTTTGGCTCACTTCAAGTTAAAAAAAAAGAAAAGAAGAAGACCAGATTTTGTTTAAAAGGTTTACCACTGCTTATAGTAAAACATTAAAACAAAAACTCGTTATAGCCACCAACTGATTTGCAGCTCCACCAAGATTGACATGTAATTATGAAACACTGGAGTTAATTGCTCGGATGACCGAGTCCACTTTTCACGGAAGTCTAGCTGGAACTGTGTTAAAGTGGAGAGTATCCAACTTTGAACAGCAAAACAACAAGCAATTTAATAAGTGTCTGCAGAGAAAATTATACACAATTGCTCCTCCAAATTAGAAAGTTGCTCCTCAAAGGAAGTTATTGATTCGCAAAACGGATCCTCAAAGTAAACCAAAAAGTTATCTCAAGCGAGAGTTTTTACTTTGTCTTTGTCCTTCTGAGGGTCTTCTACAAAAACGTCAGCTTTGTCCCACACTTTCAAAAATGCATTCCAGGTTAATTAAACGCTTGCAGTTCGAGTGGAGATTTTTTGTTTGCCCGTGTTTGCCACGACCGAATGGCGACCAGTGCAGGGTGTATTCTGTTTCTCCCCAAAGTTTAACCGTAACCCTGAACCTTCTTTGCTGCATAGAAGGAGAAAGAATGAATGACTGTACGTCTCCCAATTTCCATACGGTCCATTTAAAATGGTGCCATTGATCCGCAAATGGATCGTCTCTATTTAATGTTATATTGACTATTTCTCAGAGAGATCCTTGGCAAGCCACAAAGCTGAAATCTTCTGACAGATGTGTGGCAGCTAATTTGTCTCAGCTATTTCTGCATTATTAACACTTGGTTGGAGTTACATAAAACATGCATATATATATATATATTTCTTTTAGACAGGGAAATGCTCTGACGAGAGAAACAGCTGTGCTGGCCTTACAATGCATTAAGTGTTTCATCCCTTTTTAGATGGTTAAATTGTGCATGAAATGCTGCTGGCGTAGGGTTCTCCCGAGTTGGACTGATTAGGCAACATCTGTTACATTGGGAGAAATCTGTGTCGCTTCTAATTAGCTGTCAGGCTACAGCTACGTTGTGCCCGATGGTGCCGAGACTCTGCCACAGGTTCCTCTTCTCGTCGTGTCACCTGCTTGTGTGCAAATCCCCTTCCCCCTCTCTACCGCCCTCTCCCCTTGCCTCACTCTCCCTAACATCATGTATAATTAGAGAGCAGGCTCCTTACAAAGGAGCGAGCTGGGAGTCGGACTCAAGCCCATCTGTGCAAAGGCCATCATCAGCACGCCTCCGACGCTGGGGGACGCTCATGAGCCAGCGGCCTTATAATCATTCTGGTCATCAGGATAATAAAAAAACTTTGCTCATTTTGGCAATTTTCTTTTTGCTCCACACATTGTTACTTACTTTAAGGTGTGAAATATTAGATGCAAAAATTGCATTGTTGATGTGATAATGGTTTGTTCGCTTAGATTCTTTGCTGCTGTTGTGGGTTCAGTTCTCACTCAGTGTCGTGTAAATGTGAGTGTAATGTTTCTTTGCCTCAAAAGTATGTGACCACCAAAGAAATATTCAGCCTTTTGACTTTAGTTGTGGTATGTTGGTATTGGAGATTAATTTAAAGGATTTGGGAGACCACAAAGTGTCCTTGAGTAAGACAATGAACCCCAAGTCACATTTGATGCTTCGTCATCACGAGGACAGTGTTAGAGAGCGTTGAATATCTTAGAAAAGTGAAAGCCCATTTACGATTTTGACCACAAGTAGCAATATCACAAAACAGCCCAAAAAAATAAATAAATTAAAAAATGCTGAAATAATGTGAAAATATTTCACAATATTGGTGTATGTTGATAATCAATTGCTGTGTCATGTGTGGAGCGTTTCGACAACTAATGGTCTTGACAGAGTGCTACTTGTTTTCGCAGATCTTCATGAATGGGAATCGTTTTGACGACGTTGTCGTCTGTCTGTGAAACTTTTCAAATACAGGAAAACATTTTGTTTTTGCTCACTTGTTTTTGTTCGCGCTGCCATTGACGTAGATCCAGACACCTCCAGACTAATTCATCTTGTTATATTGATGCTCAGACACTAGTATATATTAAATACACGGCAGAGAGGCTATTGACAAAACGAAGCATTAGAGGAAAAGCATGAGCTAAAATCTATATGGACAAATTACATAAAGCAGAAGCTGAAAAGACATACATAATTGTTTCCTTTGACTCTTCTTTTTTAATCTGAAACTATAATCCTGTAAAATGAAATCCAAATCCTTTTTAACAATTCACTGGCAAATTTAACGCGACGCTGTCACTCGGTTTCATCACTAACCAAGTGACGCATTGCGCCATCGCGAAAGGTCATTTCCCCATACAGAAGGCACAATTTGTCAGATGATTCATTTCATAATCAATAACCCTTGTCTGCATATTCCGGTGAATCATAAATGGCTCCAGGCACTAATAAGGGGACAAAGTCTACTTCTATAAAATAAGTTGTGAGGCTGAATTTAATTTCTTATGCAGAAAAGGGAGTCAAGAGTTTGTTATTCAACTATTGATCAGGTTATGCTGGTATGGTTTTAAGATGATATTTACCTTGCGAAAAATAGTAATAAATCATGACTAATAACCCGAAAAACTGGATTTTAAATTACAAAATGACCCAAAAGCTACACAGCAAATTCGAATATTTATTTTTTTTTTTTTGCTAAGGCCTCATTTCAGGGCATGTTTTCGTCACAGGGTCCTGCTGATTATGATTCACATTTAAGGTGGAAAGTGACAGGTCATCATGGAGTCCACAATTTTTTCGTCTCATTAGGTGTGTTTTTCTAGAAAGCCTCATGAATGCAAATGAAATAGGACATAAGCGAGGACCTGACCCTGAGATACATTATCCTCATTGTCGGCTGTGTAAAGATAAAGTTAAGTGCTGGTGCTGGGTGTGGGTGCCGTCTCAGTCTGCTAGGTATATGCCTTTTGCAATTCTGAGCAAATCAAGTCAGAGTGGAAAAACCGTGTGTGACCGAGAGTGACAGGCCGGAGAGAATGTCACAGCAATTGTGGGGCCATCACTGAGGAGACATGATGACTGATTGCTCAGTGTTTGCGCGCCGAGTCCATCCTGGAGGACACTGCTTCCCCTTGCGCATCCGTGGCCCCACAACCTTTGCCGCTGACATTTAAAGTGTTGATTTTGGAGCACTTATGCTAATTGTTATCATTTTCCTGATGAAGCGCCATTCTGATACCTTGATGTGGCCTAGATAGTTTTACATTTGCCTGCGCTCTCCTCTCGGGGCCATTTGCACCGTGTCGTGGCAGCTGCGAGAGCTTCTGAAAGCAGACAAAATTGCAAGCAAATTGCATCAGATTGCCAACATTGTGAAAAGGTAAATTGCTTGCAAATCTATTTAAACCACTGCCCTATTTTCATCAGCTATAGTGCTTCGTATTCATGATTACTTAATTGTTGACCTTTTCTATTGTGTGGAGCTTTATGGTGTGATGGAAAACGATCTTTACCAAACCAATTACCATCATGTTTTTTTTGTTTTTGTTTTTTTTTTTTACTTCGCACTACTGCATTAGCGCTATGATTGAAGCAGCTCGTCTTTTGAAAAGGAACAGTCCGAATGGAAAAAGTGGTATTTGTTTTGATATGTTGTTGTTGTAGAAATTGCTTCGTTGTGTGTGTGTTTTTTTTTTTTTTATTCGAAGCATCATAACATAGACAGGCAGCATTGTTATACCTTGTCAATGTGTGACAGTAATAACCATTTGACTCATTCGTGCACGCTGGCCTACAATGGGTTGACTGCATGTCGCTGACCATTTAAATACATTTTCCCCTGCATGCTGACAACTGAATGCATCTCAATTATTTTTTTTAATATGAATGAATTTAGAGAAGTGCTGCCTTTCTGCCAACCAGGCCAGCTGAAGTAATGCTGGATTAACCCACCCGGCCTGAGTGAGATGTAAAGGCCCTGGGTGTGTACTGAAAGTGGGCACGTGAGACAACACAATCTTGGCTGTACAGTTGTTATCGGCGTGCTTCTGTCAGGCAGTGGAAATGTTCTCACTAAGACATCCCTGCTCTCTGTCTCTCACCTCTAGTTGTTTGGGACTACTTGAATGGCTCTTAAGAATGACCAAAATCTTTATTCTGTCCAACATGAAGTTGTGGGTTTGTGTTTAGCGGGGCAGTTTCCACTTGTTTTCCTTGTCCATTGAAGGGGATTCAAATATGTGAAACATCAACTCTAGTGATGTCTGGTGTAGCCATGTTGAGGAAGGATACTCCATTCAGCTGAGTAAATATATACCCCATGCCCAAGTTGTGTCACACTATGGAACATCTGTTGGTATATGGTTGAACATGCATTCGAAGACATGAACAAAAGTGATTTGAAAGTCAATCAATTTTAGGGGTCCTGATATATAGTAGTTCACCCAGCTGAATTTTGTGCACCACCATGGGATTGATTCCCACTCACTGCCACAAAATCAAGTTGTCGTGTGTCTTTCCGGAAGTCAATCCCAAAAATTTCTTAGCAAGGATATGTCAAAATACTGCATTCTGATTAATGTTGCATTTGTGGAATATAGCTGAAAATGGATGAATTTTGCTGCCTAACTCATATTCTACAAACGCAATATTCATCAGAATGCCATGTTTAGATTATTGAAGATAATATTTTTGGTTTGACTTCCCCTTTAATAGACTATAGTTGACCAGGGACTCTGAACTAGATACGGGTTGCGTGTGTGAATGTATATTCCACTTTGGTATATCCACCTTCAGAAGGTAATTGCCTCTGCTGTTTTTTGGGGACTGACATAGCTAGGCAAAAAAAAAAAAAAAAAAAAAAAAAACAACCTCTTTGTACAGCCCGATACCACGTGGCCCGCTGGTTGGGGAACTTTCTCATACGTAAGAAATTCCATCCAATTGTCAGCCATACCTGCATGCGCTGCAAAACAAGGTGTAAAACTAAGTTTATTTCACAATTTTAATTTAACATGAATAATAAATTCACTATAGACAGAGTGGACCATTCAATTTTTTTCGAAAATGTTGATGATTATATACAGTATGATGAAAAAAAATCAATCATCCCAAGAAATAAGACTATTACATAAATTACGGTCATCATTTTTTAAACAGAAATGTGGTGAGAATTGGCCTTCTAAAGTATTTTGTTACCGATTGAACATATCAAACATTCTGAAATGAACTACTGAAATAAGGGAGCTTTTCTATGATATGAAAATGCTTTACGCTAGTGATTGGGAGTGCTTACCAACAAGAAAAACTCATGATTTTATATATACAGTTACATCACAGGTTAAGTCACACCTTGTAAGCAATTTAAGCAATAATATAACAAAAAAGTGAGTGAGGTCATGGAGCATGACATTTTCATTCTTATAGTATCAGTAAAAATATGAGCATTATTATCTTTGTAAAGGTAGCGTTTTTGCTGAAATTATTGCTTTGGACCAATTGACATTGTTCAGGTGTGCCTAATATTGTGACCAGCCTATGAGCATACACGTCCTCCTCTCCCTCATTTCACCAGAGCATGTAACTGAGTGAGGTTGTGAAGGGGGAAAGTCAGGGCAAAGCTGATTGATCTGTGATTGTAAAATCAATAAGGAGACACTGTCATTTTTGTCAAGGAAGAGTTGCAGGGAGAAAATAAATGAAGACTCCCCAGATTGGTCTGAATGTGCACACACTAAGACTCGGGTCGCATTAATTCACTTGGCACAGTATTTTGGTACTGTGGCATCCACGGCTTCAATCTCACCGCTGCCGAGTCGTGGCGTGCTCTACTGGCAGCTCGCAGGCTCTTTTATTAAACTATGTATATTTCATCTCGGCCTGTAGAGAAATCACACACTTGCCCTTGCTCCCCCTCCATGTCATCATTCCTGATAAATCTATTTAGTTATTTTCTCAAGTGCATCATCCTGAGTGTTGATTAAATCAAGAAGTGAGAGCCATTGTCTGTCTTGCATGTCTCTTATCAGAAGCAATGTGCAGGCTGTGCTCATTTGTCTTCAGTTGTTATAAGAAATAAAGAGCGGGGCACTTTTCTCTGGCGCGAGATATTGCAGGAAGATTAATTTACCACTTCTCATCTCTTACCTTCTCGGTTTACTGTCGACATTGTCTCTTCTAATATTTGTCACGCTTATATATGCTGCTTTCGCCTCTTCATTCCTGCTTCCTCTCAGTCTTCTCATCTATTATATCACACTTTCCTGAGCTCGAAGAGAATACAGTCCTCAGTGGATGGATGCTTAGAGGAGGCTTTTGTCGAACCATTTGTCACTATGTGCCCCACTGTGTTTCATGTGTGCTCATGATTTGCCTGCATCTCCGACGTCTTTTTGTGCCATGTAGGATGCGACTGTCTCACACAGCATGGCCAGCATGCTGTAGATGAGTGGGCGAATACACCCAGTGGCTTTTAAAGACTGGTTTCTCATGTGTCAGTTGTTGCTGGGGATCCACTTGTCATGTTGCTTGCTCAGTGGGGCCATTATGGACACATCAGACTATCTTGAAGAAGCTTGTGGGGGACTGGCAGAAAAAACACGCTCTGCCTCAGTGTGAATAATCATCACATGCTACTCGGGGCGGCCTTAGAAAAAAAAAGCATTGTAGAGTATTGGGAACTGATGACTAGAGTCACCCATCATGTGCAAATTTCTGCTTTTACACTTTGCAGACCTGATGTTGCTGTTTAGGCTTTTTGTGTGCATGTGTGAGTGTGTGTGTGCGCGTTTGCAGGATTAGCAAAAATCCCAAATGCAAACTAATGTAATTCTCAGTGGAGCACACACACTCACACACGCATGCACACCCCCACACACACACCACCAACGTGAGGACAAAAGTATTCAAGACTCTCTCTGGCTGTCTTCTACCAGTACAGTTTTGAACACTTTTTAGGAGACAGACCTGGCACTGGCTCCAAATGAATTTGCGGGTCAAAAGCCCCTTTAATGTTCAAACAATCATTTGAAGAAAACAATCAGTTGGAGAACAAATGGTGCGATCAATTACTGTGGGAAATTAGTTGCATTCTTCCCTCGTCGTTTTTTTTTTTTCATGCCCATTGGCAACCTGTTTGGAATGCAAATGTCAACTGTTAAAACTAATAACTTCAATAAACTTCACAGCTCGGATCAGCCTTTTATGGCTTTGAATTCTATCTACTGAGTGCTATTATAGTTTGCTTGTCTGGTGGCTTGTTTGCAGGATTACTCAACACACCATTCAGCGGTGGAATGTGGGAGAGGTCAAAGAAGATCCCAATACAATTTGGTAACGATCCAGTTCAAAGTCCAATCAAGTTCCTGTGAGAGTGATTGCTTATTATATTTATATCCATTTGTCTGGGAAAAATGTATTGACTTAAAAGATCAAATTCAGTTAGGAATGGATTGCCAAAGCACTGTAACCATGCATGTTTTTAATCTTTCTTGTGAGCGACCCTACACAAGATTAGCAAAATTTTGGAAAATGTGTGCTCTTTTAGTGTTTGGCGAATTTGCGATGACCAATCCAATACACCACAAACACAATGATGTCTCTATTGGCAATCCCGAGTCTTCTATCCCAAACCAGATGTCACAAATCATCACTCTCAACACGGCCCACATCACAGGATAATCTCTTCTGATAATCTTTTAGGGGCATCCCACAATTGACCCCTGCTGACTTTGACCATAAGGGAAGGAAAATGTTAATATTTGGTGTATGGATACCAAACTACTATTTGGTCGGATGCAAATTTGAATTATTTGTGATTGAAGACGAACCCACATTGATTTTGATATGTACATATGTTGATGCCAATCAAGGCTGGAATTATGCATCTTGGTGGGTGATAATGTATTGTTCAGTGGGGCCATTAAGGACACATCAGACTACCAGGAGGCAGCTTTTGCCAGAATGACAGGAAGACTATAAAGCACCATGGCCTGAGTGTGAATAATCTTCAGGTCAGGGAGGCTTCACATACAGCTGGGCATCTTAGAAAAGACACTCTGTGGGATTTGGACCCTTAAATTGTCACGCATCATATGAGTGTTTTTTTTTTTCCTTTTAAAGCTATGATTTTGGCATGACACAAGATACATTTCTATTGGGCATAAACAAAAGCAATGAATCTGATTTATGTGAATATGTAAAACAAAGCAAAGTTCTGAGGCATCTGTTGTGGTAGAGCTAAAGACTAATTCTTTCAAGCATGGCATGAAAGGAGATCATTTGTATGTGAAATACTCATTTAATTCACATTCACTAAGCAGGTTATCAAATTAAATCAGGGCTCTGTTAGGCCTGCCACTTGGGCTTTTGGGCCCGGCCTCATGTGTAAAATTGGCCAACAAGAGATTTGGGGGAGCATTTTGCACGCCCCTGTCACGTCATCCCTTGGCTCCTGTCAGGAGGGCGATCCCGGGGTCAGCACTTGTGGAGAGGTGCCTCTATGGACTGCCACAGGGTGACAGGGCCACAACACCACCTCCAGCTGGGCAACTTATTACAGCCCCGGTCTTTCTCACCCCTCCTGGGCTGTTCCAGCCATTCACAACATCATCAAGTCATCACTTATTCATGAAGCTGTGTGCTGGTGGAGTGTGTGTTTGGGAAAGATGGGTCGGGTGAGGGCGAGGGGGATGGAGCGGGGGGCTCCGCCAGTGAGGTGACACCGTGTGGTGGTCGGGTTGGGAGAGAACATGTTGCAGACAGTAGGGGGGTGAGTCTGCAGGTGGCTGTCACATCCGTAATTGCCTCATACTTCCCGTCGCAGCGTAAAATTGTTTTCATTATGTGTCGCGCACACAGTGCCAAGCAAAGGCCCCTCGAGAGCGGGCCCAAGAGCCAGAGGGAGGAGGCACTCATTTAACCAGCCGCTTAGCTTCAAATGTGAGAGGAGAAAAGGAGCTGTCCTAGGAGGACGAGGAGGAGGAGGAGGACAGGAGAGAGGGAAGGGGTGTGGAAAAAACAGAGGAAGCTCATCATTAACTGTGTTCGAACAACAGCAGACAAGTGGGAGCTCATGCACAAAAAAACAGCCAGAGATTATCCTAAACATCTCAGTTACCAAGGGAGGGGGTGCTTGTGTGGCACACTGTGAGCTCCTGGAGGGCTTCCGTGGTCGGAGGGGGGAGGAAACAAGGAGCGGGAAAAGAAAAAGGGAAGGAGGAAAAAAAAAAAAGTTTCCACCTGACTGGAGTTCCCATGGTTTGCCATGCAGGAGGCTAAGCAGGTTTGAGCAATAAACTCAGGCATTGTCAAGCAATAATGCTCAGTCAGGTCCCTCCATTGGGATTCAAGGGTGTCTTTTTCTTGGCTCCCCGCGCTGCACTAATCACAGGCCTACTTTGTTTAATTGCGGCAAAAAGGGAGAAAATGTGTTCAAGAAGTCATCCTAATCCCTCCCCTTTCCTCCCTCACAACCACCCCAGCTCCTCCACACTGTCCCTGTATACGCCACACCCCCCCAAAACCCTTTTCCTCCTTTAATGAATTGTGGAACTTAGCAGACAACAAACAGCTGAGCAGTGATAAATAAAGGCTTGACCAGGGGCTTGCTGTGTGATAGGTGAGCGCCTGAGGTGTTGGCTGCTTATCTATGAAAAAACACTTCCGCTGCATTTAATCACCACTATTATACAGTCGTGTTTTGGCCCTAATTGGAAATTAATTTAGCTGCCGGTCGCCCGTTTTGACTACAGCCTCAATGTCGTCACAACTGTAAAAAAAAAAAAAAAAGACATGCCAACGAGCCACATTCACTCCTTCTGTGGTCCAATGGCGGTTGTAGAAAGTGGCGGCGGCGTGCATTGTAGGCGATGACTCTGAGGTCACAGGCGCCAGGGGGGTAAGAGAGGGGATTTATCAATCAGGACTCCTCGTGTTTCTAAAGCTGAATAAAAAGGCAGCCATGAAGAGACAAACCAGTCCCCTTTAAAGCAGAGCCCTTTTCTTATTCATTAGATCCACACTCTGCCTTCTCCTATTATCTCATCTTCTGGTGTGGGATGTACTGGCTCCAAGTCAAGAAACAAATCATTTAAAAATGACTGAAATAATATGAGGGGATCAGTAAGATGTAGTTTGGGTTTCAATAATCCCAGACGTGCTGAGTCACTACATACGAGTTCTGCAACGTTTGACAATGATTGTTATGCTGTACTGTATGCTACTCAGGTCAGGTATAACTATTCATTCAAAATTCACACTGTTAATATAGAATTCACATTTTTCTCACCCACACAATTTTTATTATTTAAAATCATTTAATTGTACATTTTTATACTTAAAAAAAACTATCATATTAACATATTTTAAATAAAATGGTTAAAGCATTAAACAAACTCGTTTATTTCATATCATATAAATCAAGATACATAGCCTACATAATTATTCATAATAGGAAAAAAAACACCGGGAATGTTCCGTTTTTTCATTATCAACCTTGAAGACGGTGACATATTTGTAACTAATATGTAATAACAATAATGTTAATAATAATATTAATGTTGAAACAAAATTTCCTACTGAAATAATTTTTAATGTTTCCATTATTCTGTTACTATTGAAAGAAATACCATGCTCACGTTCTCCATTATCGCCACTGAGTCCTTAATCAACAACACTTTAAATGGGATTTTATTGAATTAGAAACCCCCAAGAGGGCCTGAGTGGATGAGGATTTAGATGGCAAAATCCACCCTAAATAAAGGACTTCCCATGTGACCTGTGGCGAGTCACTTAACCTCTGTCTTCATGACCGGCACCCAAAGTTTAAACAAGAGGATTGCTCAGTTGCGTCCCCATACAGCCCACACGTCCCTTTGGAACAAACCATTTAGTTGAAAAGTCCTCAGCACGGGAGCCTTCTGCATGGTTTGCATGCATATCATCTTCATAAAAAAATAGACATTTAAGAATACACTTTTTGTATTATGATATTTATAACATGATTTTTTTTTAATTGAATTTGTTTATTCTCCAGTAGGAATTCTGCAATCTTCTAATATTGTGTTGATTCCTGCCATTTTTTCCTTATTCTTGTGTGAGTTCACAAGCGACAGTTGCAAGCCAATGAGGGGCACCGGTGCCTGTGAATGTTGTATTATGGCCCAATCTCTTTCTCCCTCCCTGAAAGGCTGTTTAAATGGTTCTGGTTTATTATTGCCCAAGGAAGGCTAAAGGCTTCTGTCAGCATTTGGGCGAGGGGAATCACTGGCTCTTTACTGGACAGCTGTTCCGGCCTTAGCCCACTTTTCATATGGATATGTATGTTAATGACAGGCAATGGACTGGAGATGAAGAGGCCTGAGCGCTAGGCCCTCTCTTCAGCGCACTTCTAAAGCCTCCACAAAAGGAGCAGTAAAAGAGGCTGCAATGGTGAAGCTCCCACTTTTGTGCGCTGAATTAGTTCTGCAAGCAATGAAAGTGATCTTTTCTGGACGACAGGGGAAGTCTGCCGATGGTGGGACCGCCTCATTAGCACAAAAGTCTGTTGGGGCTTATAATTGACTGAGGCAGATCCCCCTCCTGTCACAACACACGGGCAGAATATATCCCGAAAAATGCTTTTTACTCTTTAAAACGCACCAAACAGTTTACATGAGCTCTGCCCTCCCGGCGTTGTCCTGTTTACTTCTTTCATACAAATGTTGAACCCTTCCGATCACCACCACCCGACACCCAACTGACCTGCTGACAACTATGGAGTGCCACTTTGTGCATTTTTCTTCTTTTATGTTTTATTATTTCACATCTTGACTCACATCAACAACTACTTTCTTTGGAGTAATTTAGCACAACGGAGTGCAGAACCAAGTAATTCAAGCACTGCGTCTGCATTGTTGTGTGTTGTTAAATGTTGCATGTGTGCGAAGTTGCTCTGACTGTCTTTTGTCTGACTTGTGAAGATTGGAGTAATATGCTCGGCGCGCCAGAAGCCCACAATGGCTGCATCATTGTTAAATTGACCGGAAAATGCCATTTTAATTTCCATGTTAATTGAAATGGACTAATTGTTAATATATTCCAAGACCAAAGTATACCAAAATGGAATTGAATCAATTCAGAGCAAGCTTTAGAACAAAATGACTTTCTGCCATGCAGTAAATATGAACTCAACTAAAATTATTCCCAGTTCGTAATGTTGCTTTTTGCAATATAGAATTTAACGAATATTTTTTTTTTCTTCAAGAGACTTTGGACAGTGTATAGGAGTCCACTTGAAAACAATTGCTATTGTTTTTCCATTTTTAAGCTAGAGAATTTTGTCAAGCAGCTAAATAGGGTATTCTTCATGGTCTCCCTCCTTCACAAGCAACTATAGAAATTAGCCCTACGTTTCTCGGCTCTCACACATGGATACACACGCTTGCATGGACACAAGAAAAATTTCTTTTCTTCTGTCAGCATTCCTGGCCAACAATGGCTAGATTAGTGGACGTGAGGGCCCCCTCGGGGGCACGTATTGTGGCACAGAATACCCTCTGCAGGAACAGCTGGTAGGGGTTAATGGCTACTGAACCTCTCAGCCGGAGCCCTTTCTCTATTGTGTGTTCCGCTCATGGGAAGGAAGGAGGCTACTGACAGCTTCTGGGGTGTGAGGAACTCTTAGAACAGCGCCCAGGTCACCCCAAATGGGGAGCGGACCAGAGGGTGGGAGTGGAGGTGGGGTGTTGGTTAATAAGTGTGTGTGGGGGGGGGCATCTATGTTGAGGGTGGTAGGATGGTGGCCACAGGGAAGTCTCTGAGGTCCCAAAGAGATGCACATCAACATGGCCAGCAGCAGCATTAGCAACAGTGTATATTCACTAGATAACAATGAAGGCTCATCAGTGGGAGGGGCCCACTGTACCCAAGTGAGGATGGGGTAGGCGGGGACGGAGGTCTGCCCAGGAAAACTCATCATGTGATGTGATTCTATTACAGAGATAAGTAGAATGGCACTCAATGGAGCGCGGACCTCCGCCAAGGTAGAACAATCCGTATTTGGATCACCTTCATAGATATACACATCCTGTATGTCAGAATTTGGGGATTAAGGTCCATGCACTAACCGGGGAAACGAAAAAAAAAATATTTAGAGAGAAAAAAAAGGGATCCACACCTTTGCCCAAACTTGCATCAAAATTAGACGTTATTTTAGGTGATGTTAAATTATACACACAATTTCATGGGAATGTCCCATAATCATGATTATGGGGAGGGGTGTGTGTGTGTGGGGGGGGGGTGTGTGTGTGTGTACGTATGCATGGATGTGGATTGTTTTTTCTGTCAAATCACAAATGGCTTAAAACATCTCATCATCCATTAGTGTTGATTTGCAAGATCCCGTGGAAGAATCTTGAACAAGATCCAGATGAGATGATGCGCCAAAAACATACAACTAATATGAGATTTGAAGTTAGCTTTGAAAAGTGCACAAATTACTTTAACTTTACCCATCAAGCTTCACGCTTTAAGTACTTTAATACCTCAGAAATTAATGTTTTAACTTTAACAGCCCTCTTCCTGTCTGTAAGTTTCAACCATGAGAGCAGTCCTCCCCTCCTGATTTCTGTCCGTGTGTCCGTATGTGTGGGTGTGTGTGTGTGCGTGTGTTTGGCCTTTGTGGCCTTGTCTGGTCAGCGTCACAGGGCTCCATTCCTGCCACCCAGAGGAGCCCCCGTGTTGGGGCCCATAGGATACGGCACCTCACATTTAATCCCTCAAATGCTTACCCCCCGCTGGCAGCATGGAGAAGCCCCTCTGGCTGATCCATCCAAGCCTCTCACGCCAGCGGCCACACTCATTAGGCGACTGATTATGATCGCGCGCCGCCAGTGTAATGTTTAATCGAGGTTGACACCTGATTCGCCATGTTGCAAATCTTGTCATGCAAATTGAGCCATTTGTGCCGTTTGATATGGCGAGATGGGCTATGAAATGTAAGATTAAGCTGGGAATGAGACACGGGCGTGGGGGTTGCGTGCCCTCTGCTCTCCCCGCTGTGATTACAAAGATAAGAACAAGCATCGTTTTGTAACATGTTTGGCATGACATGTTAAATTAACATGGTTGTTGTATGACTGCAGGAATCAGCCGCAGCGGCGCAAAAAAAAAAGAAAAAAAAAAAGAGCTTTCATCTTCCCTTGCAGACAAGGGCAAGATAATAGATATTTGGAAGCGTGTTGTGCGAAATCAAGCCAGGCTTTGGCAACTGAAATTATTCAAATGTCCTCAGCCGTTTGGATGTGGATCCTTTGCATGACAGAGGCAAATAGCCACTCGCGTCGGTGCCAATTAAACTTCTTTATATGAATATTACATTTCAGTATCTCTCGACAGTGTCTAAGCATATGAGCAATGTCGAGCGATGGAATAATCCTTTAAAAGTGTTGCAAAGACAAACCAAATTGTACTAAATTCAAATATTTCAGACAGCGCTTAATATTATTCAGCACTTCTACACCCTAAATAATGTATTGCTAAATGAACGTTTTTCTGACAGCTGATAATCGGGAGGAATTCACGCGCACCTCCTTACCATTAATTCAGCCACAAATATGTTTGTCGTTTTAGTTTGCCAAGCCATTCACCACAATTAGGAGAATGAAGTTATCCGATAAGCTAAGGGTTAGCCTAGCGTCTTGACGTCGTCTTCATCATGTGTGGGGTCTCTCACATTTAAAAAAAAAAATACAGTTAAATGTGAAAAATTAGTATGCGTGTACTCTGTTTAAGGTATTCCTTATCTCGTAATGACCGAATAGGAAACTATTTTCGGCATGATGATGCTCATTTTTTGTCGCTCTCAACGCTAATTTTGTGAATTTTATTCACTACAAATGACCCTTCTGATCTATATTCATTGCTTCTTATGTATTTCAACAACTCGTCGAGGGTTTGTTCATTCTCGGCTCTTAACTTATGTTCGTTAAGCAAGTTTTGAGTGTCAAGTTTTCGATTTTAACTGGAATTAATTTAAAAAAATTAACATAATAATGAATAGGTTTTGTCAGCTTCTGAGATTTGCTAGCTTTCCAAGACCGATTAAGCTGTTAAAGTTTGAAACTCACATTTAACAAAATCTAGCTGCAACAAATAAGATATCAATGGAACTTGTTTTTCTATTTAAATAAAGTTCATTTGAGTTTTCTCACCCTTTGAAGGGCTAAGATTTTTTTCACAAAATAAAATAATGTAATCAAAGTTAGATTAGTTTTTTCTTACCGAAGTTAGCTTCTTAATTTCTTACTACATAATAAATTAGAATACCCTCAATTAAAATGATTATCTTAAACCTTGAAGCACGTAACGCATTTGACTATATACACCGAAAATGTATACATCTTCTTTTGTGTTTGACCTCTTCCTTTGTTGTCCAATCTCTTATCAACGTACTCACTGTAAACATTTCATTTCCTGATCCTATCTTGCGTCACTGTCATTACCCGTTGCTGTGGTTTTAATCTGAAAGACAAAGTGTGTTCTTTGTCTCTCAGCTTCTCCCACCGTCATCTTCAGTGAAACGCACTGTTGCTCTATTTCTTGCTGTTTAGCGTGAGTGCCAAGGTCTTTGAAAATACTCTCCTAAGTGGCTTGTGTTTGTCTGTTGGTCAGGCGCTGATGTTTATCTCTGTATAGGTCACCAAACAATTGCAGTTTCTGCAAACATGTCGTATGTTCCAATCAAATTGTTGTTGTGATTTCATCTTTTCTGGGCAGGCGACCAGGATTTCATTTTGAGTTATTGCGAGTGCAAAAAGCTTTTACGTGAGTCACTTCTCGTCTCACTGCTGCTTAGCTACCTGTTTTTACAAGTCATCCCCTCAGAGGAACACCTGTACTGAGCAACCGGCTCATTGTTTTCCTTTTAGCTATGTCGTAAAATGTGGAAGTGGCAGTGAGACAACACCGGGCAGGTTTGCTGAATCACTCATCCTTCCTGGCGCCACTGGGCTGACAGAAGAGATCCTGTCAGAAACACTTCATCATGACTGATGGTTTAGTTGAAATCCAACAACATTTTGGTACTGCTGGATTTTTTGGCTTCAGGGCAAACTGGGCTATGTGCACTGTGGGCTATGTGCAAGAGGCATCCTCAGAGTTCCAGGCATTTGTCACCTGCCGCCATACTAGCGCGCTAAATCCAGGCAATGAATGGAATTTAAATTGAGTTTTTTTTTTTTGTTTTTTTTTTTAGTTTTTGTTCGTGATCTATTTTTGAGTTAGCGTTTTTACTCCTTGTGATTCTTGGATTTTAGGTGAAATAGTCCCGGCGTTATAATTGACAGATCATACCTGTCTCATTCATGGTGATATCAAGGAGCGTTGATATTGAGAACGCTCTGATTCTCAATATATTCCAATTATTAGCGAGTCAAACTCACCCAATTAAAAAAAATTATATTTGTAATGCTGACATGGACGAGTCTAAATCCGGGAAAACATGCTTTGTCATTGAAAAATTCAACTGGACATTTTTTTTATTTCTTTTTTTAAATTAAGTTGTATTTGTAAACAAAATAAATTTACCCTATTCAAATTTCATGGAAATCACCTGCACATGGAAAACACGTAAACGCATATTTGTCAGGTCAATACTTTCCAGTGACAATTTTTTTGCCAATCTGAGCACCTGACCTTTATTTATTTTTTTTAATACAGTGTGACCTTTTATGATCAAAATATGATTGGAAGCAAAAATCATAGGGCCCTACATGTTTAGTGCCAGACGTAGTCTAACTGTGCGCATGCCTGTGGCATAGTCTTTCTTTTGGTATTTTGCTACACTTTGGGTCGGTGGAATTCTGTGTAACGGGGTGTTTGCACCGTTTGTACGCTCTTGTGGGATGGAAGTACCTGAGTGTGGCATACGTGACATTGTGCAAACAGAAATAGATTCCCCTCGGACGATGTAGTCAGCTGTCCCAATGAAGTGACCTTACACCTGCATGACCTGTGTCTGTGTGTGATCTTCCCCTTGCCCCTCAATAGTGACGGCGGTATTATTAATATATTTTAAAGATGATAGTGATTAGAATCTGTTAAATTTATTGATTTCTACAATGAGTCAGCGAGCTTGTCCCATGCCGGTGTCATATTTATGAATGAAATCAGATGACTGCCACCACGCACGTCCGTGAAGCACCTGTCTGTCTACACCTCGATCAAATCCACCAAAATCGTGTTACACAACCTGCGCTTCGAGTTTGACCAGCTTTTTGGGAGTCTAAAATCTAGTTTTTATTTTGTAACCAAATTTGCAGATGTGGCTGTAGGCACAGCAGGAATGCCCGACCTAAACCCAGCTCTGGAACGAAAATGACGATTTGCTAGATTTTACGCCATGCGCAGACGACTTTCTGCTACCAAATTGTCAGACGAGTCGGGGACAAGGCCGGAATGCCCGAAGAGCCACAGCATGACCCCAAACGCCGTGTTTTTCCCGTTTTTATGGCAAGCATATTGAAATTAAAAGAAGCGCCATCATTGTCTTCCTCCGTATCAAGCAATGGGTGCGCTTGGATTTTTAATAAAAAAGGGGAGCCACTACGATTGGCCAGGAGTTGGCCACTTCCCATCTCACAAAGGCACAAACGCCCTTTTACGTCCAATTCTCCCTGGACAAAGTCTAGCAAAATAACAAAAGAAACAATACTCCACCCATGCTCAAAGTAAGACTGCGCTTGGGCTCGGCATGAAAATAGATCCCCTCATGTTAAAGTTTAGTTGTCAAACTGAAAAACAAGAAAACAAAAAAAATAAAAAAAATTAAAATATCTAAAAAAAAAAAATTATGTGCCTGAATAAGTGAAGAATGTTTGTAAAGACTGTTTTCAAAACCAGCATCTCTGATTAAAATTTGCTGTCGATCAGTGTTATGTTTTTGGAAATTCTAGCCTTGTAAACTGAGTGCTCATATGTGCAGCTTACAGAATATAATAGAGAAACATGCTCTTTGTTAAATATAAATGTTAGTGTTTTCCCAAACTGCCCAGCATATTGTAAAGTTATTGATTAGTTGTCATGTTTGGAACGTTCTTATTGATGGCAGCAGAATGTGAAAGTAGCCAGCAAACGTGGATGTAAAGATCAGGATTTATTGCCTGGAAGCTCTTGAACAATTTTATCAAAAGCCCATTCCACTGTGACACTTTTTTTCTGCAATAAATCAGTGAGGGGAAATCTATCAGTGGACAGTAGTGAGAGATAGATGAGTGCAGGGATGAGAGGGTCAGCAGAGATTTTTCACTGGCCCTCCCCATCACCAGCGCAACCTCACTTTTTCACTTTTATCAATTGCTCTTTTACTGACTGGTTGCCCTTTTCATTTGTTTTGCACACTTGCAAAAATAAATAAATAAATAAATAAATGTTTGGACTATGCGCATAAGATAATGTATTGATTGTTAAAGCACTGGTGCAATCTGGCTCATATTTAGACTAAGCAAACAGTTGACGAATGGTACTTGCAAGATGGATTAACACTAATATAGTATACTTAATTTTATGGATATATTCAACAAGGGCAGCAGAGATATGACACGCCGGTTCTTTTTAATGCATATTGTTTTTTAAATCACCGTCTAAACTCCAAAGGGGCACCCAAATGAAAGAGAAAAGAGAATTTTTATCATCTTAATTTTTGTGCTCGAATGACACGGTGTTTTGCATTAATGGTTGCATAAAAATTTCCACCACATTATATAAATAAAAGTATCTGTCTTTCGTCAAATTGTTGCCGTCAATTTGGAAGTTGTTGTTAAGGTGCGGAAATAAAAGGTCGAGCCTGACACCTAATTGATTAATTAACTGATTAAGAATTGTGTCTGAATACTTTTCTTGTCGACATCATGTATCCGTCTACTCCGTTTTCCGAATGTCAGCATGTGTTAGCCTTTCAATGAGTAATGAAGATATATTTGAGTCGGAATTTGTATATGCAGCACGATGATAAAGTCTTTGGTCGTCCTTACAATCTACTTGTTGTTTTCGTCCTTATTATGCAACATAATCATCATATATATTTTTTTGCAACAATTTAATGTGCTCCCTCTATATCGTCATTCTACTATTTCCTTTCGCACAATATTATGATTTGTAATCTGAAGCTGTTTTTGGTCTAATCGTGAAGGTGCTGGAGTGCAATGTGATGCAATAGTATTTTTGTAGATTGCGTATCGAAACATTTGCGTTATGACCCCCCTTTTGTTTTCTGTCGCTTCATTTTATTTTCTTCTTCTTCACAACTGATGGATTTATTCCTTTCGTTATTACTTGCAGTGCTGAGTGTTGCTCTCGCTCAATCCCACTTGATTGAAGGCCTTCATTTGCTATGCAGCCATGTAAAGTGAAACCCTTGGAATATCACGCTGCCCTTGGTCTTCCTTTTTTTTCATCCGACAATCTTTTTTTTTCATCCTTATGGGAATTCTCACACAATTCTGACCCAAGCATATAGACTGTAAGTCTTCCCGCAATATTGACATTGAACCCGCATCAAGATGCTGCAGTCTACTTCTGCCATCTCACGTCACATAAAATGAAAAAAATAAATAAAATAAAAAAACAAGATTAATTTCATATGAAAAGCAGATATTTCTTATGAATAGAGACAAATGGATATAGTAGATCCTGAAGTTAATATGTTTTGATTTAATGTATGTTGTCATGACCCGTGTCGGTCATGTCAGGTGTTTTTGTTATTGTTTTTGTCACGTTCCTTTTCCCATGCCATGTGTGTTTGTTTTGTCAGCTGAGTGGGGCGTTTCCCCTCAGCACTCGTTCCTCACCAGCTACGTACCTGTTCCCCGTTACCGTCACACACCTGATCCCCATCTGCTCACTTAATGACTGGACTATTTGAACACCTCATCCCGACAGCTCGGCGTTGGAACATTACTCCCTTTACGGACTGTCACGGCCACGCTCATTCTCGCTCTCATTCTCGCTCTCATTCTCGCTCTCATTCTCGCTCTCATTCTCGCTCTCATTCTCGCTCTCATTCTCTCTCTCATTCTCTCTCTCATTCTCGCTCTCATTCTCGCTCTCATTCTCGCTCTCATTCTCGCTCTCATTCTGGCTCTCATTCTCGCTCTCATTCTCGCTCTCATTCTCGCTCTCATTCTCGCGCTCATTCTCGCGCTCATTCTCGCGCTCATTCTCGCGCTCATTCTCGCTCATGCCCACGATCCCCAGTGTTTGTCACGGTCCTCGTTACTTGTCATTTTTTGTTCTGTTTAGTCACGTTTAGTTTGTCTTTGTCATTTCGCACCCTGCCACGTTTGTTTGTCCACGCCACGTTGTTTGTCCTCGTTTGATTAATTTAATAAATTCCCTTTAGTTTCCCCTTTCCCCTGCTTCCTCGCATTCTGGGTCCACCTCCTCCTCGCCCACCGGCGATCCGACCCTGACAGTATGTTATTCCCTTTATATATGTTCAAAGGTAATTTTCGAAGATTTCTGACCTAAAATGAATATAACTACCAATTAACATATAATTTTTGGATTTTCTTCGAAAAGCGATCTAAACTATACACATTTCAGTGATAATGCTATTATAGTAAACAATGTTTCCAGTTATCATACCATGAATGTTTGCTATTCAGGCATAATATGAAAAGTCCAATAATATAGATGTTGCATTTACATAATGGACTTTCTGTTGCACGTTTTGGCACGCTAATAACTCTTTAATTTTTATTTATTTTTTTTATTTGTCAAAGTCAGATTTTTGCAGGAAATGACTCCTCATAGTTGGGGGTGTAGAAAGGAAAGATCAACACGCAAGTTACTCGCTAGCCTGGTTAAGCAGTTTTGCAGCAAAGTGTCTCTGCCGTGTAGTCAGGTGACATTACTGGCATAGTTGTTTCCTTTTCGCCCCAGGGCGGCGGAGGGAGCGATCACGGGGGATGAGTGAGCTGCCTCATGTTGTCTACTGGTCTGATTTACTGTCCTGTCATGTTTGAAGTCGGACCGGCGGAATTCACTTGGCTCCGCTTCTTTGTGATCACTCCTTCCAGATTATAGCCCAGGTGAGACTCCACGCCATCAAGCACAGGATATAGGAAGTTACTCGCTCTCATAGCCTCTGGACATTGCCCCTGAACTGTCAGCATACTCATCATTGTGCTTGTGTTTCGGTGTGTCAAACCAAACCCTCCCAGTGATTTGCTGGACACAAACACTGACTAACTTGAATTTATGTCACAGGCAGCTAACAGAAATAAAACATTCCCAGGTTGTGAAAACAGCCTGGAGCAACGACCTTTCCCACAGCCAGACAGCACAGCGCGAGCCTGGCGTCAATGCTTTTTTTTTTTTTTCCCATCAAACCCTCTCAGCACACAAGCCAATACTTGAGCTGTATAGTGTAGTATTAAAAAATGCTTTTTGACAGCCTGCAACAGTGCCGAATCGTTGTCGAGGATTTGATATTAAATCTTTGTGACCCAGCAATGCTGGTCCTTAATGGTTAGCGTGCCTGCCTCACAGTTCTGAAGTTTGGGTTTCGAATCTCAGCATCCATTCTTCCTGTGTGGAGTATGAATGCTCTCACCTTGCTTTGTGTTTTGCTTTTCTCCTGGTACAGATTTAAACCTCAGAAATGTGTGTTGGATTTTCTCAGTACTCGGCCACGTCAAGGCTATTGTATAATAAAGACAAAATAAATAATACTGCGATCGTGGGCTGCACTGCGGATATTGATTAGCTTGTCTGCCTCACTGGTCACTGCTTTGAAAGTTGTAACTGGCCTTCTTGTGAGGTATTTGTTTTATTGTATTTGTTTAGTGGGAGTTTTACGGTGGGCTTCCTAACACAATCAAAAAAAAAAAAAAATCAACTATGCACTAAAAAAAAATCAGGATTGTTTGCTGGGTATTGATGGATTTTGAGCAGATTGGATTACTTTTACCAAAGGTTGGTTTAATTATTTTGACACAGCAGATCTGATAATAATATTTGGGCAGACTGACGGTAAATTAAATGTAACATTCTTAAAAAATATTGGTGGTAGCTGAAGTGGGTAAAACTGCTTTCTTTAGACAGAGGGACTGGGGTTCAAAATCCAAGTTAAAAGGGTACGTTGCCCAAGGAAGGCCATGTGGTGTAGAAACGGTGCCAAAAATCTTATATTTAAATAAATAAATGAATAAATAATCATAATAATGAGAATAGGAAGAAGAAGAAATAATGAATATTATACTTGCTTTCCAAATTGCTTCTTCTTCTTGGACATATTAGAGCATCATGTTCTATATCATTTGTGCTGTTGAGTGTAGAATATTCACAGCACATTTAAAAAAAATAAAAAATATTGTCGCTTAAAATTCATTAGGAACACCGCACATTCTATTCCACAATAAAACATTGTGAAATTCAGTCCAATTATTTCGGGATGTAATACCATTTTCACAGTTGCCAGGTGTTAGCCGGCACCAACACAGATGTGAAGCAGTTCCTAGAAACAGTGGTTATGAAGTATAATATTGTAACTCAGCGATTAACAGGATAGCAAAGTCTTGAAGCATTTTTCATTGTAGGCAGCACTGGGGGAGTTTGTACAGAAATTGCAGATACCGCCTAAAATATATTTTTGTAAACATAAAGAAATAAAGTTGATGCATTTTTTGAATTTGTTGAAATAAAACAAGCTTTGAAGGTTTACTCATTTTTTTAAACACGACTGTGATTATTCTGAACACAACTGTCTTTCGTCCCACGTAATCAGGCAATAGCACACACCAAGCTGAGGCCAAAGCGATGTTGGCACGATGCGGCTGATTAGAGTCAATCAGCACTAGGTGAAAGCAACATTTTCCCCTCCAAAATGTTGACACAGGTCTAGAATTTCTTCCCCCGGCGCATCAGTTAATGGCGTGGGCATGTTGTCAGGGGCCAAATAGCGGCTTGATTGTGAGGAGAGTGAGATAGAGTTGATCTACGGAGTCACAAGGCAGACTATAATCAGGACCTCTAAAAGTTCAATCGGATGCAGACATCACAGGAGGTGATTGAGGCAGACGCTGAAAGGTAGCTGATGTGTCCCGAGAACAAAGCATCCTTTTAATGTGACATTTGGATTCAAAACAATGACAAGACCTGATATTTGGCTTTGATTGGGCTGCAAAGTCCTTCTGCAAGCTTGCATAGTTATCTGTGTTTTGTGTTGGAGTGGGAGAACATGCTTTTCTAAATATTCCTATATATCCTGCTGGGATGAGTAACATGTCACTATGGAGGATCATTTATCCACTCAGTCGAATAGTTAATAATATTTTTTCTCTCCTAAATGCAATATTTGCGCAGTAGGAACCAAAGTAAAGTGACAGTGATGAGGTCAGGGGTCACAATGACAAATCAAATTTAATTTAAAAAAAAAAAAAAAAGAAAAAAAAAAGAAGCACTTGGTTTCATTAGACAACAAGTGGATGACTGCTGTGAAATAAACATTAGTTGATTAACATGTGTCAGATAAGATACTTTCAAGTGTCTTTGAGGGACTAAATAAGCACTATTGACATTTTTGCATTTCAATGGCCATCTTAAGTGTTGAAGTTGTCATTGTTTTTATTTAAGACTCAATCCTTTACTATTGGTATTAGTCGGGTTTCCCATTGAAGGGGACATCAGAAGAAACCAACATTTCAATGCGGGATGAGCAATCTGGGAGTGTTGTGAGCTAAATAGGTTTGTTGGGTCTTGTCCATTCAGAGGCTGACTTCAAGGGGAAACAAAATGACAGCACTAGTATGATGTCACTGTAGAGACACAGATTTGGAAGCACACAAAAATTGGTAGAATCACATTGAACTGCTGTTATTGCTCTGACAGAACATTGACTGCACCCGCTGCTTAAGTTCAACAATAAATCCTCAATAATCGTCAATGCATACATAGATTTATCCTCGTAATATGACTTGCCTTTAATGAAGCATTTTCTGACTTTGTGCGTTTTATATATATATATATATATATATGTATATATATATATATATATATTTATACATATATATAAGTATTATCTAGACAAAAACAAGCAAAAAATTTATTTTAAACAGCAAATATATAATGAAAAAGTGCTAACCCAACAAGGCTATTGTACAACACAATACAAAGACTTCATTAGAAAATTATCAGTATCTCCAAAAATATTCCGTAATTATATGCAAAGGCTCTGAAGTGAGTTCATTGTGACATTCTTGGCCAAGTAGTGTGTGGTCATCTTCATCAGCATCCACCCTGTGCATGAACTTCCGATGGCTTGACAAATGTTTGAGGCAAGTTCTTGAGGCGGAAGCGATTCCCAAATTGAATTACATGCACAATTGTCAGCCACTGAGGGGGGCCATCACTAATTAAAACCATGTGATTGATGGCACCGATGCTTCATGCCAAAGGAGGATAAATCACTCTCCCAGTCACTTTGCTGCATTGGATCCTGTCTCCACACTTCAATTTCAACACTTGGTCAGCTGAGGGGAACTAACGGTGGAAGCGTGGCTTGTTCTGAGTGGAATGTGACCAATGTTTACTCTTTTTCCACATTTCCAGGTTTATAATTCTTTGACCTATTGAAAGGAAAGCTGTCCACCCAAAGTCTGCACTTAGTGAGCAATCACTGACTAATAGCATTTTATTATGTCCCACACAAAATTGTATTACTGTGCACATATTCTTGAATGTTTTCATCTCATTATATTGTCTTGCGGGTTCGGGTTAGGGATGGCAGTAGTGCAGTCTGTACTTTCTATGGACTGGGATATCTTTTGCTGAGGGTGCTGCTGTGCTCGTTAGCTTCCTTGCTGGCTGCTTTCAAAATGCCCTTGAGCAAGGCATTGTCGCCACCACACCAGCATAAGCAATATTCTCGCATGTTACCGTTCATCATTAATCGTGCCTTAAAGCAATGGTCCGCAACCTACTTTGCCCCATGGCCCGGTTTCATGCAAGGACATATTTTGAGAAAAACAAAATAACAATTAAAAATTAAATATATTATGATATAAAATCACAATACTATTAACCATCACGCTGAATGTAATTCTTATAAATTGCACTTGTTTCTCTTCAAAGAGCCACTGTTATCTTGTTTGTCTTTACTTGCATAGCATTGAAAGACATCGTGGCCATGTTTACATGCTTGAGAGTTTCCAGGTTTGAATCTAGACAGTCCTGTGTGGAGTTTTCATTATTTAAATTAACATGTCAGTATCGCTGCTCCGATAATTTCAATGATTATTTTAATGAGAGTGTTAGTGTTTCCTATTATTGGTTGGAAGCAAAATAATAAAACTATAATATAAATAAACTGTATACCTCAATATGATTAGCACGTGCACTTCACAGTTCAGAAATTCTGGGTTGAAATCTGGGTTTGAGCCTTCCTGTTTGGAGTTCTTCTTCATATACATGTATAGGATTTCTCCGGGAAACCGGTTCCCGCCCAAATTCCGAAAACATCCATGGAAGGTTCAGTGGAGACTCTAAATTGTCCATAGGTGTTAATGGTTGTCATTATCTCCCCTGCAATCGACTGGCGACCAGTTCAAAGTGTACTCTGCCTCTTTTCCCAACAAGACCTGGGATCGGCTCCAGCACACCCATAACCCGAGTTAGGATAAATTATATTGAGAATAAATGGATGGATGTGAGTTTCAATAATCACCAATGAAAGATGTGAGCAGAATCACCTTTGGAGGGCATTCCAACCTTCCTGTTGCCACCCTAATCAAATGCAGGAAGTGAACTGTAATCCATAAAAATCCATGTTATCATACGTAACAAGTGGACTATCATAGTTGCTTTAATACTGTGGTCGGGAAGAGTTTAACACTCTCAAACTGCATACAAGTCAGATCCTGTCAGTGGGTTAGTTGTGTTCAAAGGACCAATTAGTGGGTCCTACCTAAGCCTCAAGCTAAAGAAGCCTGGGTGGAGGTGGTGGTGGTGGTGGTGTGGCGGGCCATCCACCTGAGAGGTGCACTGCTCTCCCCACTGGGCTTTAATTGGGAAGATAAGGGCGGGTGGTACTTTGGGAGGCTTTTACCATTACATAGGACTTCATTGTGGCTGCTGACCGTTTGATCTTAAAATAATTTACTTAATGATCTCACTGCGGGAGCAATTGGTACTGCTCGATTAGTCTGCAGGGTCTAATGGAGCTGGGAGAGAAGGGGGAGGGTGCGGGGAGGGGATAAGGAGTGACACAGTAAGGACTAAATGAATCTGCTGTGTAACCTTGGGGAGGTGCACTTTTTGCATAAATTCACAGGGGAAATTCTGACAGCATGATAGCCAAGGTTTATAAATGTGCAAGTTATTGCAGCTTTTTAACAATCCAAAGCAGCAGGGAAACTAATGTACTTGTGGGGTTTAATTTATGGTAAATATGTTGATATATGAACTCTAAAACCACAACCGTGCACCTTACACCACTGAGCTGGGAATCTATGGCAAAGTTTGTATGTTTAATATCCCATTGTCTGTGCAATCTCTTCTTAGCGACTAAACACATTTTCTCAAGCCTTTCCAAGTGTTAACAGTTTTTGCGCAGTTTAACTATTTAAAAGGATTTTGATTTACTTGACTAACCGCATCCTTTAGTTAAACTAAAATGTATTCATACCTTCTGCAGATTTTTAACATTTTTTACCAAAAATATGCAATCTGTCCAGTTTGATTCTGAAAACTCTGGGGTGCAGGTCGAAAAATTATACACCAGTGAGGGTAATATTGTGATTTCCCAGAAATGTTGCGGTCATTATTGTTTGGAATTGTGAACATTAGTAGATATATATAAAAATAAGAAGTTTAGTCTTGATTTTTGTTGCCTAATCATTATGAGAAATCATTAGCATGATCAATAGGGATGTAACAATAGTGGCAATATTAAAATTGCCACGATATTGTCATTGTCATGTTATGATAAAAACAAAACAGCACATCCCCAAAAAAAGCTTTTATGTACCAAAACCAAAAAGGGTTCTTTTTTTTTTTGGGGGGGGGGCGTTAATATCATCATCTTTGTCTTTTGTTGTATTGTGCTAATGTGAATAAAAAAGCAGCTCATATCGGACAGTTAAATCGATCAGGCCCCAACAATACCAGTATTAAAGGTAATATGAGCAAATTTGTTATTTCCAACGTGTGTATCAAACTGGTAGCCTTTCGCGTTAATCAAAACACAAAATAGCTCTGACCTTCAAGACGGCTGCTGACTCCGGGTCTAGAATGTTACCTGATTTTACATGCATTTTCAGTTTAAATTTAAACAACATCTTATTTGAGACTAAAAGTGGTAGGTAACGTACTTAAAGCCGAGTTGAAAAGGTCACTTCACTTAGCGACACAACTGCAAAGCCTTCCTGACCTCTGGGTCTAAATTACTAGTCAGAGAAGTGAAGGGGGTTGGTTGTAAATGCCACCATTAGGATATGAGAAAGGTCCAGTCAGGTACGTTGGAACAATTTACTGTAGGGTAAAGTATTAAAAGGAGAATAAAAGAGAGGGATGATCACTGTTGTAAACTCAGCGGGGAGGCCTGTGAGAGCGTTTGAAATTGCCGGTGACATGCCTCAACACAACTGTGGCCCACTGGCAGAAAATTCAAAATGTTTGAATGTGGGTTTATTGATAGGACAATGCGGTATCACGTTTAATGATGAGCCACACGTGTTCCAAGTTGGAAATTGTTGCCTCCGGTTGTACAGAAAGTTTATTTTGACAACAAACGTACAAGACAAACATCCGTATGAATTGTAACGTATTTTGTGAAGACAATGAGTCAAGTATCGGCTTTCCGAGGGAGCGCAGTGATCCAGTTCGCTCTCATGATTTGATGCTGAGGGTTTTACTGTGACATGACCAAAGGTCGACCTATTCACCTTTCAGAGGTCCTTAACTGCACAGTTGACAGTAATGAATAGCCACAACGCATTTGGCTCATTTTATGAGCTGTGTGCGAGCAAACTATTTGTCTTTTTGTTCTTTTTAAAAGGACACAATCAGTCAAAGCAGGCAAAGTTTTTACATCTATAACTCTTTGGATTCACACGTTTGTACATTCTGTAAGGCCTCTGTTGAATTCCACACAATTATTGAACACCCTTCTCCCTCAGTGAATGGCTGTAATCCTTGCGCCGAGCTCTGCATATTAAAACTTTTTACACAAGCTCCAAACCACCTGTGATCCTCTTGCCTGCGAGCCTCACACCACGGGAGCATAAATCACATCTTGTGAACGGAATATCTAACTGGCAGTCTACGTAACTCGTGCAGGGCTTAAGAAAGCGACAGGACACATGCTCTGCAAATGTTACACGAGAGGAAGCCTGAGTATTGAGAAACGGCGTATGAGGCTCTATTGACAGTCGTTTAAAATGGCCCTCGGGATATTCCTTGCAACAAACTGCATGTTCCGTGCGAGCAGGTACAAATTATAGTCTCAATAAAATGGAAATTCCCAAAAGCCTCCTTGGGTGTCTTCATTATCTTGTTCTGTTGTAGATGAATGTGCTCTCAACCGCATGAGGCTTTGATGATCGATTTAGGGAGATTATCTTACCCTGTAGGAGAATTATGATTAACGTACATTATGTAAAACAGCAGCCGAGAATTTTAACCTGTCGAGTGTAAAGCAAGTGTACAGTGTCTCTGAGATTAACATTGCGTAGAGGACATGCATGATTTTTCCTTGTATACAGGCCAACTGTACGTTGAGAAATGAAGCGTTTGATATACACTAAAAGAAGCTCCGGATGTATCCTTGCCTTGCACTAGTCAAAACATTGATGAGATTAATTTACATTTATGGAGTGAATGATTATACAAGTACACTATATGAGGAATAAAGGCCCCAGCTCAGGTTAAGACTGATTGACAGCAGCATTGTCTGGCGAGGTTGCACTTCATTTGGAGGAGCCCATAGTGACCCCCCGGCATTATGGCCAAGGGAGGGGGGCAGTGCCAGTCTCTCAGGATGCTGATTAAGTGGGATCAACCAGCCCCTCACACACAAGTGGCCTGGACGTCCTCAGGGGAGACCTGCCTAACGGCCTGGACCTGGACTTCCTCCACAACACACCCACCCTTCCCCACCTTAAAGACAAACACACAAACCCTTCGCATCACAAACACATAGGAAAAGTGTCAGATGGCTTCATGTTTCATATCATGCAATTAAAAACAAATTGTATATATATATATATATATATTTTTTTTTTTTTTTTTCAGTATTTTTTTAGGCAGCCATTTAAGCCACTTAGTAAGTATAATGCATGGCATATGTTTTTTAATATGTACTGTATGTGTGTGAGCTAACATTACAATGGGGATTGAAGAACAATTGTAAGGTAATGGGGGCTCTTAAAGCTTTTGTTTGACTGCAGAGGAGGCACTAAAAACAAGCCTTTCAAGATAAGCGGCCCGGCTGTTGTATTGAGGCTTTGCTGCTCCCCCAGGACAGCATATCCATCACCAGATGCCCTCGGGTGTGGACTAACAAATTTGTACCTTCTGGGGCTTACATCACACCTCAAGAGCATTAGCACTTGCACCACTGGGATTTCTGTGTGATCTGACAAAGAGATCCAACTGTCAGATCATAGCAATCCTGTTTTTTCCCCATTTTTTTAAGTACTTGTTGAATTAATTAATTCACAACAGGTTGCAGTACCACCCACATCTCACTTCACTTTTAGGTTATTATTTGCCACCAGTGGATCAAAACTATTGTGTGCGTGTGTGCGTGTGTGTATGTTTCCGGAGACAGCTCATGAAGTAATGACTGACAAGATATTATTATTTTGTCAGTGTGAACAATTATTACAGACGGGAGGTCACAAAACAACAGGCGCTTGCTCGCCTCATAACGGCCGCCACAATTTCAAACTATATTAATCTTGATTTACAATATAATAATAAGAATAATTATAATGTGTGTCTATTCTTTCTTTCTTCTTTCTTTTATCTGTATGTTTTAAGTTGTCGTTCAGTCTCTCCCCAACCTCTTGCGGTCCATTGGTGAACGTGTCAAAAGAGAAAGGCTAGTGCCCTCTACAGGACTACACTGGAACTACAACAACGCACTGATTTGTGAATACATTCATATTTTATAAGAGGACCCAATCATGATAGAAAAAGAGGAAAAAGTAGAAAGAAAAAGCACTTCTCTTTTTATTCAAGCCAAGAATGAATCTTAGGCCACAAGGTTATTTTGCAATATTGCTATTATTCATCCATTTTATGTAGCTCTGGTCCTCATTAAGGTGAGATGGAGAACAACTGGTTTTAGAGAAGAAATGGGGTGGACCCTGGACTCGTTGCCAAGTAGACAAACATTCACATTCACATCTATTGATAATTTATAGTGTTGAATTAGCTTCACATTAATGTAGGGGATGTACGATGAAGCTGGAGTAAACCGATGCAAACACCAGGAGAGCGGATGAACTCTGTATAGGAACGCCTAATTTTAAACTCCGACCTCATTAATGTGAGGCATATGTGCAAACCACTCTGACACCGTGCTGCCAGCCCACCAATTTTAAATGTGCACTCTGCTGTTTACATTTTTAACCATGCGCATAAATGTAATACGACCTCAAATAACATATACACTGCTATACTTCTGATTAGTCCACAACTAGCAACAAATGCATTTGATGTGCAACACTTGTCATTTAAGGCTGGTGATTAATTGGATTATGAATTTCATATTTTTAGCTATTTGTAGGACTTTGGCATCAAAAGAAGAAAAGCGAACTTTCACTGCCAACCCTGATGAGCTGCTTCAACTTGATAAATGTGACATTTTGTCAAAACCAAAAGACAAATTGCACAAAGTACAAACACAACTCTAACCCATCCAGTAAGTCAAAATCATTGTTTACAGTCAGGCAACATGTTCTTTGACAGACTTAAGATAAGATAAGAAAAGTAAAGCTGGAATCATATAAGAAATTAGTCCCACAATGGGGAAATTTGAATTATTAAATTAATTATGATATCATTATAATATGTTATTATTAGTGTTATAAAATACTGTATAATTTTCCGCGACCCTTGTGAAGAGAAGCGGTACAGATAATGGATGGATGTATAATTTTTCCTCCTGCTGACCCAAATTGGTGCTTCATGGTTAGTGATCAATATCCATTTTTTTTACATATTTCTCTTCACATTAAGATGAAATCGTGAATATATTCTCACCTAGTTGAATCTAAACTACACGGGTACATTAAATGACTCACATTCTCAACCATGTTAACACCTGTTCAGATTTTACAGCAAAAAATGAATGTTTGGCATCAATCGGGAGCCATCTTCATCTTTACTGCTTCATTGCATTGCTTCCAACTTGTTATTAGCACCATGGCAACAGGCTGTCAATCTCGGCAACACAGGTGGTCCTGTTATTGTTGGTGATGTGGGCCAAAATGGCATTTGCCACCTGCAAACCCGAGCTGACTAAGTCACGTTTTGCTGTTTATGAGCTTCTTCACTTGAATACCAGTGGAGGAAACGTTAAAGTGAGTGCAACTTTGTTTTAATCTGCAAATGAGCCATACCGAGCTACAATTATGCCCTAATGGGACACTTCGTTAAGCACTTGCACAGCTAATGAGATCCAAATTCCAATACAAGATTTGTAGATTTTTTAAATGGTAATTCTTCTTTGGCACTGAACGGGGTGTTCTGAAACGTAACAATATTCAATGAGTGAACTACAGTATACTGTTTAGCTACAGCAATTTGTAATGAGAATTTCCTCCCTTTTTTGAGTGCCTGTTCTTTACGATAGGCTTCCTCCTCTTTCGGCTCCCAAATGGCTCTTCAATGTTTATGTGGCTTTAACTTATTATGAGCGTGCATGTATTAGCAAGTATACGTTCAAACATATTTTCAGTTCATGATGCTAAAAACACATGTTCAAACGAGATTGCCTGTCAAAAATGTTTACTCCACATTGGCAGTTCCTCGCATCTCTATAAAATGAATGACTTATTTGGCAAGCAGAATTTGGACAGTGTTCCCTTGCCACTTTGCCTTCACGTTTTGCGGGTTCAGTGCTTTGTGGGTTTTCCAAAAAGAAACAATTGTTCAAAAGACATGAGTTGACCGAGGTGTACATATCCACAGGCACGTGATTGGTTCCCGGCGCAAGATCGACCAATGAGCCCACGTGTGGATTCATCCCGTGAGCTGATTGGCTACCATTACCCAGCATCTTCCCTTTTGTATCACACCAGTCTCTTTCATGTTAAAAACTGAACTGCACTTTTAAAGAATATTCTGTTCAAAAACTCATAAAATTATTAAAATTTGCCATTCAGTTCGTCAGAGTGGAGCCGGATAAGCATAGAGTAAGCGGCTGGAGTGAGCGAACGGCGATCAGCCATCCGACAAGCCCAGCTCGCTCAGCAAGACAAGGACGATGAAACATTGGCAAATAAAATGTTAAAGTATTTGTTAAAGTTTGTCTTGAAGCAGCGTACCTTAACAAGAATTCCACGTTGCATTTTAACCAAAGATCGTTGTTGATGTTATTGTGCAAAGCTAAGTCAAGTCATGATTGTTTCCGCCGAAGTTTCTTCTTCATGGGGTTAAAATGCGTTAATTCGCCAGGATTGCACCTTTGACTAGTTAAGGTAAACCGGGTTTAGGATGAAAATGAAAACTTTAACGTTGTCATCGGCCGACATTTTTTTTAAAACACATTTTTAAATCTAAATTTGTCTCTGTCACAAGTATTTAGAATGTTGGGAATCATGCCGGGGGGTTGCAACGTGCATTAGAGGTGTAAATCCCATTATCATAATATCAAAAGAATTAAAAAAAATAAATAAAAAACTCAACTTCGCGTTTTTTACCTTTTGTGTGGTGGTGGGAGATATAGGGGGTGGGGTTCTGGTTCCCATTAACTCGGCGTGCTCTTTAAAATGAGCTGTGAAGTACAAAAAAGGTAATATTTTTGTGTACTGAACTATTGTTCGAGCACCAACATAGACTTGCATTTTCAGGTGTCTATCTTTGTTTGTCTTTTTCTTCTCTAATTTAACAATGGGCAAAGGTTTGTGTATATTCCATTGTAGCTTGTTTGTGGAGTCTGCCCGAAATGAAATTTTAACTTTACAAAGTCTACTATCTGTCCTCGAACTAGTATTAACTTTAAAATACTATGAAGAACTGATTTGAGTGTTTCGCGTATCAATCTCACTCTTGCCTGGTTAGTGTAAGGTCTCTCAATATACAAGGCTCTGCACTCCGCTACAATTGTGAGCACACTGCGTGTCTGTAACCTCCCCCTTCCCACTTGCTTGTACTGCAGTGTGCGTAATGCTTTGGAATCATACATTCTGAAAAATACTTCGATTTTTAATGGCCTCTGCCTCGAAGGTACGTCAATTTGTTAACAATATTTACGTCCCCCGACAACGAGATTGAATGATCAGATTGCATTTGTATGTCCCGTGTAAACATGACCCCCAAAACTCCCCATGGTGACAGACAGAGCTCCAGAACGTCATCGGCAGTGATTGAGGAGACTGTCCGTTGCTTGGCAACCGCACGCTGAACCTCCCCGGTAGGTGGACTTCACCTCCGGTTAGTCTTCTTCGCTGACAAACGTGGGGAGTAAAACTAATTAATCATTTCGGGGATTTTTTTTAAGGATATCAAATGAGTGGTTTTTTTCTGTATAAGTCAGGGTCGTAAAGTGAGCCAACATGTCGGACGACGAGGAAAATGCGCCTTCGTTTCTTGACGACGTAAGAGTAAAGTTTGTCGAGGAGAAAGTTTGTAAATTCCTACAAATGCAGCCTCAAACGTGGGAACTATGTGCTTCCAGTCAAGACTTCCAAACACTTTTGGTAGAACTTTTTGAAAAACACTCTGCTGTTTATTTCTTTTCCACAAAGACAGGTGGCCTGGTCGCTACTAATGAGGTATGCTTACAGTGCTACAGTATCGACTAGGATAGCATTTGTGCTAGCAAAGCTAAATGTTATTGAAATGTGTCGTATATTTTACTGCATACTTTTTCAAACTTAGACCCCGGGTTTTGTCAGAAATAAGTTCATTTGCGCCACAAAGAAGCGTGCTGCCCTCGTCCATTCAGAAAACTACAAGGAGCTTCTGCTTTTTGGTGTCCTGGCTCCATGTCCTCTACTGCAATTGTCAATCATAATTGAACAGGTCATACCATACGATTCCCATCATTTGCTTAATAATTAAATCAAAAACTAATTTGCTGAGTTACTTATGTTGCTTATTTTTACTTGTCTTGTTTACTTCCAAGGTATGTGTCCCACTGCTGTCCAACAGTCTTAACCAGCACACATGGCCACAACTGCTGTCAGAGGACATTAATCGAAATGCACAACGGATATGCTGTAAAACATCAGTTGTGCGGAGACGTGCTTTGGGGGAAGCAATCCTCGCTGTGCCACCTGACACAGACTGGATGGAAAATGTATCCAGTACTTTTAAAATGTAAGAGTACACAAATGTTATCAGATCAGATAATTGCGCAGAAGTTATTAAAAAAAAAACACATTCACAGGTATGGTAGCTATGACAGGGCTCTGGCTCACAACATTGAGACCCAGGTCAGCGACTGGACCAATCTGATCCAGAAAATGTTGAAGGAGGATTCATCAGACATACTTCTGACTGGCAGTAATCCTGGGCCTGATGCAGAACTGGAGTTCTGGGCTTCCAGGAAACGCAATATTCAGAGCATATATCAACAGGCATGTACTGAAAAATGGCCGTATTCTTTATTTTCATCTCCTGGTATTCCTTGATATAGAATGTGTTTTTCCTGTGTAGCTTCAGAGTCCTGTTATCCAGAAGATGGCAGTGATGTTGGAGATGATGGAAAGCAGCTATCATCCTGTCATAAAGACCCTGATTGGAAGTGTATTTGATGGTAAGAGTTTCTTTCTTTCTTTTTTTTAAACCAAGCAAGACTCTAAATAATTGTTTTTTTTACATACAATTTTAGACTGTATATTGAGACTTTTTCCCTAACTCTAAGGCTTTTATGGATTATTTCCTGTCATGAGACCTTCATATTTATTTTTAATGTGTAGACATTTTCTTTTGCCACATCCTTCCCATGCATTTCAGCGCCCATTTTATGATTCTTTTATTTGTTTTAAATCTTTAAATTGTCTCGCCCCATCTTACCGCTCTGAGCTGCTCCGCCCCTACGCTCCTGCCTGCCGCCTTAGGTCAGCTGACGAGACGATCCTGGAGGTACTTAGGACAAGGGATAGAGCTTTTTCCGTTTAACTCTGCACGAGACCGCACTGTTTTCTTGATTTTAACGTTTAGTATTTCTACTTGCAAAGGCGAACGTGGTTTTCTTGGTGTTCACCACCAGGAAGGGCACCTGCCTATATTTGGAAGTGGTTGCTTCGCAGCCTACCAGGAAGTTGACTGGAGGCATTTGCAGCTGGTTTTGACCCACTGAGTAGACTAAACCTCCTCAAAATGGATTTGCTGAAAAAGAAAGCCAGGTTATGCTTATGAGATGAGCAGAAGCAAAATAAAAAAGTGAATGGGTTTGTCCTATTATTAGAGCATCAGAGGAAAACACATTTTCATATTGTATCTTTTTTTTTTCCTCAAAAGCACTCCTTGAAGCCGAGGACATTGACCTCCATCTACAGCCGCTGTGTGTTCATCTTTCTCAAATGGAAAATGAAGGTTTCCCACATGTTGAAGCCTCCATCCCAATCTTGTTTCACCTGTTATCCCTGATCTGGACGAGTTGCCAACCATATCAAAGGCCGACACGAATTGTCGTCTTACTTCAACAGCTCTGCAATCTCTTCATTGAACAAGTACGCCAAGTGATTTTACCATTGTAGTTATTGTGCTAGTACTGTAGATGCAATAAAAGTACATTTCTGATGGTAACCCATATGTGACAGCAGAGGTTGATTTACACATTTACAGATGTGCTATTTTATCTTATAGGCATCTACATATTTGTCTACTGACTTATTACTGCGAGAAGACCCGGAGGATGGTCTACACATGGTGAAGAGGGTGATAAAACTCTTCCTATCATTTAAAAAGAGTTATCAGAACCAGAGGGAGAAGTTGGCAAGCCATGCAAAACATGCACGCTGGGATTTCCCATCCGTTATGATTTTTACACGTTTCAACAACTTTCTTAACCGCATGCTACAACTGGAGGTGAGGATACTACTTTGTACTGTATGTTTTACGTCAGGTATTAGGTTCCACTGTGTACTTTTTTTCATTGCAGGACATTTTTCAATTAATGCTGGAATTCAAAAGGTTGGAAAAGCTGGAATTCGGTGGGCCTAAAGGCAAACTCTACAGTGAGCATGCTGCTCGGATGTACACTGAGTTCAGTGAGCACTGCTTGGTATTAATACAATGTGATCACAGCCCTCTTGACTGCAATGCCCAGGTGACTTTCATACAATAAGGTTTTCTCCAAACTACTAATTCAACCAAATCCAAACTGACGCCATTGTTTTAACACTGTAACATTACATAATGTTTCTCCAGGATTTTGAGAAGGAATATCAGGATTTCAAAGTAAAGATTGCGGACTTTGAATGCCGATTTGCGAGCCTTCTCTGCTCAGTATTTAAGGATTGCGCAGGACTTGAAGCAGCATTTAAAGTAAGACGGACTGGATTTGCAAAAATGTGCTTTAAACTGGTCTAGTTGGCTCAGTCACTCTTACAGAAAACATTCATGGCATCATCTTCTCTTGTTCTTGTCCTAAGCTGTTAACAATGTTTGGACCTTTTCTTGAGAGAGGACACATTAGACAAATATTCAGTCCCAACATTGCTCTACTGCTGCAACAATATCGAGATGAGCTGGACAAATGTAAATGGCTCCTGAAGTCACAGCTCAATGAGGTAGGTACAAAAAGGCAAATTAATATTACAAAAAATGAAATGTGAAGAAAATAGCATGCAACACTCAATTATTATTCTCTGTTTATTTTCAGCTGGAAAGGTTTGGAAAGAACATGGCTCGTGCATCTGGAACGTTAAAATGGGCAAAAATGATCAGAGAACGCATTGAAGCCCCATGGGAAAAAATACAAATGTTTTTTGAAAGGTTGAGTGAAACAGCTTAATTCTAAAATTAATATCGTGTACGTGGATGCAGTAGTGTATTAAAGCTCATGACTCATTATTCAGCATTTTCAGATCAGGGGGAGGTATGGATACAACAAAGGAGCACCACATATATAAGGAGATGATTAGTCTTCTACACCAGTGTGAGGAACAGGTTTACTCTGAGTGGTGTCACGATTTGGAGCAGGCTTGCCAGATTAACCTGAAACAACCGCTATTGTATAGAAATTCCTCAAACTACCTCATCTCAGTCAATTTCAATCCCAAGGTGAGTTCACATTTTTTGCTCCAAGAAGACACTTACAATGCTGTTTTTTAAAATAATATTAGTTCCTATAATAATTGGTGATATGCATTTTAGTACCATAGACGGCGGTGCAAATACCAACTCATTAGGTTTAGTTCCACAAAAAAAAAAAAAAAAAGTCATTTGTTTATATAAGTGTATTTATGTAAAATTTAAGGTGTCTATAAAGGTATCTCACTGGTGTTTCTTTTGGCTACTCAGCTGGCTGAAGTCTTGACAGATGTGAAGTATATTCAAACGCTCAACATTAACATTCCTGTGGCAGCTATGACTGTTTTTGAGAAACGTGACCTCTTCAGAAAGGTTAGAAACTCACATGTACTCTGCAGTAACTGTTACTGTTTTGTCAGTGCTTAAAAAAAAATCCTGATTATATATCCGAATATTTTTTAGTATGTGCGGAATCTGCAGCTTGTAGTGCAGTGGTACAACAAACTCAAACAGACAGTCCTCGAAATTGAACTCCCGCTCATCAGAGATGAGCTGGCTTCAGTAGACCAAGTCCTGAAAAGAGCAGAGACTGACTTGACGTGGCAACAGCAGGACTGTTGGAGCTTCATCTGCATCATCAAAAACCAGGTCCAAGACCTTGTTGACCGAGCCACTAGAGCGAAGGAGAACCGTGATGCCATGCAATCAATGATGGAGAGATGGAGCAAGCACACTATGTTTTATAGAAAGGACAACAAGAAAAGCTCACTACTACAACTTGAGGACAGGGGCGACCGTGTTAGCAAAATAGCTAGCTCCATAAAAAAAGATGGCGACTCCATCCACAAGTTGGTGCAGGTACATCACAATTTGAACCATTTATCCTCTCTCACAATAGGTCATATTTTATGCATGTGTAATCAATTATCGATACTGTGCCAAGAGATATACTGTTCCTGGAAAATGTAATCCTAAAGAGCAAGGAAAGTGCTTCTGATAACGCTACATTTTCTATGTGTATTCTCTCCTCTCCACAATATTCTGAACCATATTTAGGAGAACATGGTGCTCTTCAATGCAGACCCGACTTCAGACGCTTGGCAGTCCTACATGGAATATGTGGACGAGATGGTGGTCGAGGGGCTCTTTGGCTACATCGGCCACTCACTCCAATTCTTTGTGGACAACATGGACTGGAGGCAGTCGCCTCTCTTTGAGGCACAGTTGATGCTCACGGACTTGGGCATGATCTTCCATCCGTCGCTGCAGAGAGATGCTGGAGATGGCTTCTATGAGCTTGTTGAAGGACTTGTTGGAGATATATTTAAGGTGTCAATAAATATCAACAAGTTCTCTGCTGAGTCAAGCATGGACAGCTATCAGGTACAGACTTTCATTGATTGGTTCATAGTTTTTGTGTTTTAAATGCAATGGGAGAATGTCTTTGAACGTTTTTGTTCAAGACAGCTACTGTACATGATAGAATTCTTAATGATTAATTAATTCTTAAATCAATTAATATGGCCTTGCTTAAATGCAACATATTATGGTTTGGTTTGATTTTAAGAAGAATACTTACAAGTAAGTCATAGACAAAGTTAGGTTAATCAGCCCCTATTATATTTACTGTGGAATGATAAATTGATATACTTGACTGGACTTCGAGGGGGGGGGTGTTACAATATGCAGAAGGAAAGTCTCTCTATAATGAAGGTACTTTGTGAAGGGAAAGAGTAAGAATGTAAAGCCAAAATGTGTCCCCACTTGCCACAAAAAACATTTTAGATTTTTTTTTAGTCATGTGATTGAACCCTTACAGGATGTAATGGAAGACATGCTCGATCTGTTGGATTTGCGGAAGGAAGTGATGGAGAGAGTTGAGAACGTTCTCAACAAAGCCGTTTCGTACCAGAGACAGTTTGATTGCTACACCCATTTGTGGCAAGATGACCGGGCGGAGTTCCTCAGCCAGTTCCTCTTGTATGCACGGGCGCTAACACCTGATGAGGTGGAGGCTCACACAGCTGATATTCTCCCAGAGAGCCCTCCTACCGTTGAGCACTTCAAAGAACAGGTGAAAGGCGTCTTCACCTAATTCGTTCCAAAATCATATGAGCTTTTCATTTGTAAATAACAGTGGTCTTGATTTAACAGATTGATTACTATGAGGATCTGTACTCTGAAACATGCAAACTTGAAGACTCCAGAATATTTGATGGATGGTTTCGAGTGGACGTTAAGCTCTTCAAAGTCAGCCTCTTGAACACTATTAAGAAGTGGAGTTGGCTTTTTAAGGAGCACCTCTTGACATATGTCACAGACAGGTCACCACCGACTCTACCTAAAATGCAAAGAAAACTGTCTTTATGCCATTCTTACGTTTCACGTTATTCCCTTCAGTCTTGATGACCTTCAAGGCTTTGTCCGTACTACTGTTGAAGGGCTTGCTAAGTGTGTGCCTAAAGGAGACTACCATAGTCTGGTGGACGTCATGAGTCACCTCCTGGCTATTAGAGACAGACAAGCTGTCACTGACAAGATGTTTGAGCCTCTAAGAGAGACAGTAATCCTCCTAGAAAGGCATGGAGTGACCATTCCGGACAAGGTGTATTCACAACTCGAGGTAATGGAATTTTACTTATTTTTTTAATTTAACTTCTCACCCGCAAATGATGAACCCTTTTCAATACAAACACATATGCTAGGAACTTCCTGAAAAATGGAATGGGGCTAAAAAACTGTCCTTAAAAGTGCGGCATGAGGTGTCCTCTATGCAAAATGAAGAAGTGATGGTTTTACGGAGACGGTGCTTGGAATTTGAGGTCACAACTCATCTCTTTCTTGTTTTTGCATGCATAGAATAGAGCATACTTGGATGTAATTGTGTCATGAAACTTCTATTTGTTATTCAGGTGAAACAAAGCCAATTCAGGGACATCTTTAGAGCAACTGCACCTTTCAGTTACCAAACATCTCATCCCTACGTTAGTCTGGATAAAGTAGGAGTTTGAACTGTTACCTAATTTTTGCCATATTAGTTTTGACACTCTACATAACAGATTTCCCCTCGTGTCTTGCCTTCTGTTGTATAGTCTGAAAAAGCAATCCGAGACATGGACAAAGAATTGTCGGCGTTGCAGGAGTCGACAAATTTATTTGACGTGACAATCCCTGACTATAAAGACATAAAGCTCTGTAAACGAGAGATCGATGTTCTTAAAGAACTGTGGGACATCGTCATATATGTTCATGTGAGTACGTCATGGTTAGAATGTTAAAAAAATAGTAAGAAAATGGAAATACCTCTAAAAGTCACAAGAGGCAATAACTCAAAAATCGGACCAGCCTGCCCTCTGTGTGGTCATTAATTCTTTTGCCACTAAATGCCCCAATTAAGCTCCCTCAGCCCAGTGACCCAGATGTGTGTCTTTATCTCTGCAGACCAACGTGGATCACTGGACAAAGAGCAAATGGAGGCAGATAAACATAGAGCAGATAGATGTAGAATTGAGAGGGTTTGCAAAGGTGAGATCACCAACTGTGTGCATCTTTCCTGACATGCACCACTGCTTTGGTTATCACATTTGTCTAATACACTAACAAAAGATGGTAATGAGCCTTCTGTTTGTGTAGGACATGCGGAAGCTTGACAAAGAGGCTCGTGTATGGAATGTGTATTCTGGCCTAGACCTTTTTGTGAAGAACCTGTTGACATCACTGCGAGCTGTGAGTCAGCTGCAGAACCTTGCAATACGGGAACGCCACTGGGTGCAACTAATAAGAACAATGCAGGTGCGCACTACTTTGGAGCAACGTCTTGCTCCATAGAAATTTGATTTTTTTTTTTTTACATGAATTTATTATTTTTATATATAGATGAACTTCACTGTGACTGATCATACTACCTTGGCAGACCTCTTGGCTCTGCAACTTCATCTTTATGAAGAAGAAGTCCGCAACACCGTGGATAAAGCAGTTAAAGAAATGGGCATTGAGAAGGTTATTCTTCGATTGTTTACGCATAATGGTTAAAATCATATCTAGAAAACAATTGTCACGGACATAACTATTAAAATAATCTGTTTTAATACATTTTACTATCTTTTGGTTCGTTCTCCTGGAATGGCTGAGATGATATTTTTGCATGAGTGATGTATTGTTCATGCAGGCACAAACTGCAGTTTGTGTATCTAGAATGATTGTGCTTTAATTTCAGGTTGTGACAGAAATTTGTCAAATATGGGCATCAATGGAGCTTTCATATGAAGATCACTACCAAACCTCTGTCCCCCTTCTTAAATGTGACGAGAAGCTTATTGAGACGCTTGAGGATCATCAGGTAAGTTGCTAAGTTTCTCAGTATGACCTTATCATCTCAAAAAGGCTGTAGCTATAACACACAAGGACTAGGTCTCAAGATGAGTTGTCTGTTAGAAGCACTGGTAGTTAAATGCTGAATGGTCGAGAATGCAAAATGGGGCCCCTCTGTCTGACTGTCTAACAGCACAGCTGACACTGGAGAGGTCCCTATTGAAGCCTCAGATTTATAGCTGCTGTTGCACATGGGGCATTGTTGCACCCTGGCGGTCTTTGTACATGTACACCAGATGCATTGGGGGGGTTGTAGCCGGCAATTAGAAGTCTTACTTCTTTAGTGCCTCTTTCTTTGTGTAAATTGGCCATATCCCTCCCCCAGTTTTTTGTGGCGTTGTGGCACTGATGATACTGCTTGAAAGTGAAACTAGTGCATGTGATGATATGAGTTTATGATGATGTTACTCACTGCAGATTATTTATGGTTGTACCAAATGTTAGATAATTTATACAATTCCTTCCAACTCTTTACACCCATCCTCAAGGTTCAGCTCCAGGGCATCTTTCAAAGCAAGCACATAGATCACTTTCTTGTACAAGTTGTGGAACTTCAGCGACAGCTAACGGTGGCTGACTCTGTGCTGATGGTCTGGATGGAGGTGCAGAGGACATGGGTCTATTTAGAAAGTATTTTTAAAGGCTGCGATGATATCTGCCAGCAACTACCAACAGATGCTCACAGATTCCGAATGATAGATGCTGAATTTCAGGTCTACACTTGCATTCATTGTTGCACTTCTGGACCAACCGGGACATCAAATTGAATCCAGTTTTCCTTTTCAGGAATTGATGTTGGACAGTGCAAAAACCAAACATGTGATTGAAGCCACCAATACACCAAAACTATTTGAAAAGTTGGAAGATCTTCAGAAAAGGTTATTCAAAAGGGCATTCAATTTTGTTGTTATAAACATGAATGATGTGACTGTAATTCATAAATCTTCTCATTTGCCAGGCTGGCCTTGTGTGAAAAGGCTCTTGCTGAATACCTGGAGACCAAAAGACTTTCATTTCCGAGATTCTACTTCATATCATCTGCAGACTTGTTGGATATTCTCTCAAAGGGAAGCCGCCCCAAAGATGTACTTTTTTATTTCATCTTGTTTTTATATTATTAATTAATAGCCACATTTCAATATTTACTGTGCATCACTATATTGTATTGTTTTTCAGGTGACATGCCACCTCTTAAAACTATTTGATAATATGTCTGATCTGGAATTCTCCAACAATCAATCTAAACAAGCTGTGGGCATGTACAGCAAAGAAAGGGAGTTCGTACCATTCCAGAAGGAATGTTACTGTAATGGAGCGGTAAGATATTCCGATAAAATATTGTTTCCACAATAGAATAGCTCATGTTTCATTAATGTTGAGAGAAATCCCATAATATTCAGTTGGATTCTGAAAATTCATTGCTATGTTTTACATGTTCTAACATGAATATTGTGAAAGGTGGAAGTGTGGCTTGCCTGTCTGGAAGAGTCCATGAGGGAAAGTGTGAGGGCTCACCTGTCTGAGGCTGTATCAGTGTATGAGGAAAGGCCCAGAGAACAGTGGATTCTTGACTTCCCGGCCCAAGTTGCTCTGACTGCGTCGCAGATATGGTGGAGTAACGATGTGGAGCTTGTGTTTAAAAGAATGGAAGAAGGATTTGAGTCTGCTCTTAAAGACTACAACAAGAAACAGGTGGGAAGAGGATGTGTGAATGTTTTCCAGGCCATCATAATCGCATTAGACTTGTTCTTGTCAGTTTTTCCCGTGCCATGTCAGGTTAACATGTCCTTGACTGCTGCTTTAATAATCTCTCCCATTCCTTCAACAGGCAGATTAGAGCTGTCATGCAAGACAAGTGACAAATAGACCATTTCTAGTGATATTTTAGTCACAAGGTGTTTGCGCTACATTATCTAGTTCCAGTGTTCATTTTCACATGACGAGTCAAGGGTTAGACGGTTAATAGTGCTATTTTTGGTAGCCTTTGATTTATTTGAAGTTGGTCTTTTGAATCTCCCCCAGATTGCTCAACTAAACGTGTTAATCAACATGCTGCTGAGCGAGCTGAGTCCAGGAAACAGGCAGAAGATCATGACTATTTGCACCATTGATGTTCATGCAAGGGATGTTGTCGCTAGCTTGATTGCCCAAAAGGTGAGTAACATAAATTGGATCAAACAAACTATAGAACAAGTAAATTTGATCTTTTACAGCCCAATCTCAGAAATCATGTTCATCATCTGATGACTTTTCGGAATTTAGGCTCATTTTATTTGACTAATGAAACAAAATTTTTAAATTAGTTCTGTCATATATCTTTTTCACTGTATCGTTGTTTCTACAGTTTGTCAGTTGTCAATTGTGTGTCTAGGTCACCAGCTCGCAAGCCTTCCAATGGCTTTCCCATCTCCGACACTGCTGGAATGAGCCGCAACGACACTGTTTCATTAACATTTGTGATGCCCAGTTCCCTTACCTGTACGAATATCTTGGAAATACACCACGTCTTGTCATCACGCCCCTCACCGACCGGTAAAAACGCTGGCCATTGTCATTCAGAAAATGCATCAAAGGTTTTCACACACTGTTTATTCCTTTAATAACTTAGCTGCTACATCACACTGACTCAGTCACTGCACCTGACCATGAGTGGGGCACCAGCGGGACCTGCTGGGACTGGCAAAACCGAGACCACAAAAGATCTTGGCCGAGCAATGGGTGTCATGGTCTACATCTTTAACTGTTCTGAGCAGATGGACTACAAGGTTCGAGATAACATAATCAACTACCTTTGCTCATTTCGTATTCATACATTATTTACAGTACATTTATGTATTTTTAAAAAAATTATTGCACTCTTTAGTCAACAGGCAATATCTATAAGGGTTTGGCGCAGACTGGAGCATGGGGCTGCTTTGACGAATTCAATCGCATCTCCGTCGAGGTTTTGTCTGTTGTTGCGGTGCAGGTGAAAACGATCCAGGATGCCATCCGATCTAAAAAGAAAAGGTATACAGATGAATTTTAATGTATAAAGCCTTTTGCACAAGATGAGTCTTACCTGTACTGATAAAAGCTCTACGTGTCCTCAGATTCCTGTTCCTGAATACTGAAATTCTCTTAAAGCCCTCAGTGGGGATCTTCATTACTATGAATCCAGGCTATGCAGGAAGGACCGAACTACCTGAGAACCTGAAGGCTTTGTTTAGGTGGAAATTGTTCACCTTTATAATGAATCAATAAGTAGCTTTAGGTAAATATATGCTTTGTCTTCATGCTGTCATAGACCCTGCGCAATGGTGGTACCTGACATTGAGCTCATCTGTGAGATCATGTTAGTGGCAGAGGGCTTCTGTGGTGCCAAGCTTCTGGCCAGGAGGTTTACTTCTCTTTACACTCTGTGCAAAGAGCTCCTTTCCAAGCAGGTCGGATAATAATCACTTATTACGTTGTTTTGTGTATTTATATATTTATTATTTACGTAATTACACACCAACTGTTTATCCGTTAGGACCACTATGATTGGGGTTTACGAGCAGTCAAGTCTGTCTTGGTGGTGGCTGGTGCACTCAGACGAAGAGATAAGACAAGACCCGAGGATCAGGTGATCTGATATTATATTGGAAAATGTAGGTGCCGTGTGGTCATCACTTTTATTCTCAATTTGAGCAGAGATAAGATCAAGGTTTTCTGTGAAAATGATCTCTTGTGGTTTTACTCGGGAGAAATATTAGTACAGTACAGTAAACTAACAAAAAAAAAAGGAAAAACATTCGTGAACCATTGAGTGTGTTTCTTAGGTGTTGATGCGTGCACTGAGGGATTTCAACTTGCCAAAAATTGTGACAGATGATGTCACAATTTTCCTTGGATTGCTGAGAGATCTATTTCCTGGCCTAGAAGTAGAGAGAGAAAGAGACTGGGACTTTGAAAAGGAAGTCAGAAATACCACTGTTTCTCTCCGACTCCAGCCAGAGGAAGCATTCATCCTCAAGGTTTAGCTCAATATGGCTCATTAATAATTATCTTTTACAATAATTCATGAAAATCTAAAATGTCATTGCGTCTCTTTTTAAGGTGATGCAGTTGGTGGAACTTATGGCTGTGCGCCATTCTATCTTTGTTGTTGGAAATGCTGGAACTGGAAAAAGCTCGGTTAGATATTAATGTATTTGATTGTCATTTAAAACTAAATTAATCTATGTGCAGTAGTGTTTATGTTTATGTCACATACTATGCTCATTTTTCACTAGATATTGAGGGTTCTCTATAAAACTTATGTAAACCTGAAGAGAAAGCCTGTCTTGAACGACCTCAATCCAAAAGCAGTTGACAGAGATGAATTGTTTGGCTTCATCCATCCTGCCACCCGAGAGTGGAAAGACGGCAAGTACATATTATTTTAAATAAAAATACAGTCGAACCTCGCTTAATTTGCAGTTCAGCACAGGCAGATTCACCAAGCCACGGGATTTCACAGTATTATTTCAGAGTATTTTTATATACTTTCAAATTTTTGCATTTAATTAAATTATTTTTCTTTTTTTGTTGTTCTTTGAGTTTTTGGGGGTGAGGGGAGCAACCCTAATTTTTCATGTATAAACCCAAGTGCATTTACGACTTTATAATGGGCATCAATTATACGTGCATTTTTGATATTAGTGGGCTGGCCTGGTCCCTGTACCCCACAAACAGCCAGGGGTGCACCGTTCTTTTAAATCTGCAAATAAACAGAAATTGAATACCTTACACTCTCCTTTCCTGTTTTCTTTCTCAACATAAGGTTTGCTTTCATCACTGATGCGAGAGCAAGCAAACATGTCCAACCTAGGACCTAAGTGGATTGTGTTGGATGGAGACATCGATCCGATGTGGATTGAATCACTCAACACAGTGATGGATGACAACAAGGTACCTCCCCCCTGTTCACCCATACACTTTTTTACAACACATAGCTACCGAGGTGGTACAGACAGAAAAAGATGTTTCTTTCACCCTCCTTCAGCAATCTCTTCCTGGAGTGGGACACTTTTTTTTTTCTTCTCCAGAGCAATGAATCATGTCACAGAGCTGATGAGATGTTTCCATTGTTTAGGTTATGTCTTGCTGATTATTAGGTGTGTACAATTAAGTCATATGCAATCTTTCAGGTCCTGACTCTAGCGAGCAATGAGCGAGTGCCACTTACCTCGTCTATGAGGCTTGTGTTTGAAATTAGCCACCTGAGAGCAGCCACTCCTGCCACTGTGTCCAGAGCAGGAATTCTCTACATCAACCCGCAAGACCTAGGCTGGAACCCGTGAGTCTCAAACAACAATTATTTTCCATTGTATAACCATGTGAGACATGGGGTGACATATGACATATTTGTGTTTTTACTAGAATATGTTGTCATCTTAATTGCGCCATCTCAAAATTAAAATGGTTATTTTTGCTCAGATATGTTGCCAGTTGGATTGACCAGCGAGAACGGCAAACAGAAAGGGCTCACTTAACGATACTGTTTGAAAAATATGTCCCACGTTGTCTTGAGAAGATGAGAAACACATTCAAGACAATCACGCCAATTCCTGAGAACTCTCTGGTGCAGGTACATCGCGCGTATAACAAATAATTAATTTCCATTTGACCTCTATGGAATTACTATGTCAGAATTTACCTGTGTTTCTCTGTTCTCATTCAGACACTCTGCACTTTGCTCGATTGTCTCCTAACGCCAGAAAACATTCCTTCCAACTCTCCAAGGGAGCTTTATGAGACCTACTTTATTTTTGCCTGCATTTGGGCTTTTGGAGGGGCCTTGTGCCATGACCAGGTTTATCTATTTTCCAATTGATTAAATTATTACTTTTGGCACTTCAACAGGTGGGTGTGTCCATACAAAAACATTTATTTGGGTGTAATAAAACCATTCTCCAACATACATTTGTATATGGAGGGGATTTTGGTAGCAAAGGTAGTATTTTTTTTCTTTTATGTAATACTAGTTTTTCACATTTTTTGTTTTGTCTTCTTGATACTAAAACAAATGTACTTGGAATTGTATGCCATACATTTTACTTTGTCTGAGAAACTTTGACACTTTAAATAAACTAAAGTGAAGCTTGGCATCTTTAATTTAGGCTGCCCTGTGCATTGAGAATATGTATAACATTCTAAAATCTTTTCTGATTATCTAGGTCTTTGATTACCGGGTGGAGTTCAGTAAATGGTGGACCAAAGAAATGAAGACGGTGAAGCTTCCAACACAGGGGACAGTGTTTGACTTCTACATTGATCCTCAAACCAAGCGCTTTCTTCCTTGGACTGACATTGTGCCTCCCTTTGAAATGGAAACTGGCACACCATTGCAAGTGAGAATACCTCAGACTCTACCAATATTTTTTGGGGGGCGAATGGTAATTCCAAAATGCTAAACTTTTTCAAAGGTTAGACAGCGTCACATACGTTATCATTATTTTTTTTTTCAGACAAATAACCAAGAATCAACAATAAAGACATTAAAATTATACATATGCCCCAGTGAACATAATAAGAAAAGCTCAAAAGCTCACTTTGATAGGTTATGGCAGGGGTGTTCCAGTGGTTGAAAGGCTTGCCACTGTGTGTGATTACCATCCACTACACCCCATACCAGTCTGTGTGGGGATGAAGGCTTGAGCAAGAAGGCTTGAGCTATCACCCACGCTCTTTTGTCTTTCTTTATGCTCCTGTATACAGCTGTGAATGCTCTAAAGGGTCTTGCTGAGCCATAATTAGTGGGGTTTTGTTCTCAGCAAATGATGCTATTATGACAGAATAGTTGTGGTGTACTGGCGAAATACAAGAAATTATAAATCACATACAATTCATTGAACACATGTCTGTCAATAAATCACTCCAAAGAAAGCCTTAATAACAATGTATGTTTCTGTTCCCCGTCCTCCTGCTGTTTGTATGATTGTAGGCTGTTCTGGTACACACAGCAGAGACCCTGCGTCTCCGCTACTTCATGGACTTGTTGCTGGAGCGGAGACAGCCGCTGATGCTTGTAGGAAACGCTGGAGTGGGGAAAACTGCACTTGTCAGGAATAAGTTAGATAGCCTGCCAGAGAGTTACACAACTACAAAAGTACCCTTCAACTACTACATAACCTCCCAGGCACTACAGGGTGAGTTGGTGGAGGTTTAATGATGTGTGCTGTCCATGGTTGCAAATTTTAGTAAGCTGCAGCGCCATCTGCTGGTAAATTTCAACCTCTTTCGGGGTGAAAGGATTTCAGTTGTTCTCGTCTGCAAATGAAATAACTTATGTTGGTTTTGTAGAGACCCTAGAACGTCAATTAGAGAAAAGAGCTGGCAGGAGCTACTCACCCGCAGGCAGCAGAAGGCTGGTGTACTTCATTGATGATATGAACATGCCAGCTGTTGACACCTATGGAACAGTCCAACCGCACACACTCATAAGGCAGCATCTGGATTATGGACACTGGTATGAAGGCCCATTTTGACTGTTGCATTCAATTGTACATTCTAATGCATTCCTGGCATTATCACAGGTATGACAGACAGAAGTTGACCTTAAAAGAAATATACAACACGCAATACGTTGCCTGTATGAACCCAACTGCTGGGAGTTTCAATATCAACCCAAGACTACAGGTATGTTTACAATTTAAAATGTCAACATAGAGAGAATTATTCTTTAAGAGTTATGTTTTCAGTATGCATATTAGGATCTGATCACTGTTGTGCACAGGACAATTAAAAACTTGATGTTAACTTCCTAGTGTAGGTCAGATTGTGACTAAATAATATAGTAGTAAAATGGCAATCACATTGATTTAAGTCAAACAGATTTTTTGGGGGGTGCATTATTATTTTCAAAATCAAGATAATGTTCATTTGTTTCAACAGAGACATTTCTCTGTATTTGCGGTGAACTTTCCTTCATCTGACGCTCTTATGTCCATCTTTGGGCTAATCTTGAGCTGTCATGTGACACAACAACACTTCAGTTTGCCGGTGCAGAAGAGCATTGCAGCTGTAGTCCAGGCTGCAGTAATGCTCCATCACAAGATGGATCTCAGTTTTCTGCCAACAGCCATCAAATTTCACTATACATTCAACATGCGAGACATGTCAAACATCTTTCAGGTAATGTTGATTGAAATATTGCAACTATTTGTTATAAACCATGTGAATGAAGCAAATCATAATCTGGTTGTTTGTGGTTCAGGGTATCCTCTTTGCTGAGCCAGAGAATGTGGAAAACAGTGCTGATCTTGCTCTGCTGTGGCTTCATGAGTCCTGCAGAGTCTACTGCGACAGGCTATTAGATGTCAAAGACGTACAGCTCTTCCGGAAGCTCCAGATGGAGACTGTGCATGAGTGCTTTGAGGTGCAATATCAGTGATCACCCTCAGCAAACAATACTGATCTTTCGTCCCAAATTAATGGTTATATTTTTCTTTATCTAGGGAGTTGAGGATGAAAAGGTGACAAAGCAACCCCTAATCTTTTGTCACTTTGCCTCAATGGGGAAGGAATCAGCTTACACAAGTGTCACAGACTGGTGTGTGCTCAGGACCATCCTGACCGATGCCCTGGAGAGCCACAATGAACTAAATGCAGCCATGAATCTTGTTCTGTTTGAGGACGCAATGCAACATGTGTAAGTGGTGATATATTGCACATCATCAGAGTGAGTGAAAATGGAGTCTGTTTGGTAATAATAAGTTTCTTTTTTTTTTTTTACTTGTATTTGCTTTAAAAAACAAACAAAAACATTTTCCCAAAAAGTAAGTTGAACAAATTCATGACAAAAAGGTCTTATTGTTGCCAGTTGTCGCATCAGTCGTATCCTGGAGTCTCCAGGCAGTCATGGCTTACTGATTGGGGTTGGGGGCAGTGGAAAGCAGAGCCTGACTCGTCTGGCAGCCTACATTTCCTCTGTGGAAGTCTTCCAAGTCACTTTACACAAAGGTTACAGCATCCAGGACTTCAAGGTAAACCATCGATGCAAGATAAGCATGAAATAAATTACAAAATAATATCTTAAACAATGCTTGTCCCTAAATGTTGAATCAACAGTCAAGGCCTTGAATGTAATTGGTTTTATACAAAACATCCGTAGTTAATAAAATGAACGTGAAAAACCTTGATCAATATTCCCTTGTGGCTGCAAGCATGTTATTGATTTAATTCCGTTTTGTTGAGCGGCTATGTTGATGCAGGAAGTAATTGTCAGATACCATTAAAGGCCAGTTGGAAATATCTTGTTGATGAAACAAGTTTTGTGGTTGTAATCATTTCAAAATATTTTAAAAGTTCATGTTGTCATAATGGTTATTGTATTGATTACAGTAAGATGTTTCATCGTTCACAGATTCACGTTTCTTTAATTTGTGGTTTTGCTCAGATGGATCTGGCGGGTTTGTTGCTAAAGACCCGGGTGAAGAATCAGCGTGTAGCTCTCCTTGTGACTGATGCACAAATACCTGATGAACGCTTTCTGGTCATTGTTAATGACTTACTGTCATCAGGTCTGATTCTTATTTCACATTCATTCTTATTCAATACTCCCATATGTTTTTTTTTTGTTTGCTTATTTAGTCCAGAATCCATTTTTAAACTATTCACTCTGTGAAAGGATTGTGAAATCTTCCGCTGCATGAACAATTAATATTGATGGCAATTCTAGTGTTTGTAATAATGGCTGCATCTCCCTGCAGGGGAAATTCCTGAAGTCTTCAGTGAGGAGGAGATTGAAGGAATTGTGTCCGCCGTGAAAGCTGAGGTCCGTGCTCTTGGGCTGCTTGATACCCGGGAGAACTGCTGGAGGTTTTTTACTGACAGAGCCCGCCTTCAACTGACGGTCCAGTTTTTCCAAACCTAGCACATCACTCTCCTCATCAAAGCCACGACGCACACTCATGAGCACGAGCGTAATTCTCAAAAATTGAGAATGTCATGCAATTGTGAAAGTCCGTAGCTGTGATAAATAGCCAAAATCCGTTCAGCAAAATAGCAGCAATAGCAATCCAAAGCTAGCATTAGCATTTAGCACTGTAAACATGTACGTTTGAGGCATGCATTATTCATAAAGGAGTATTACTATACCATTGAATGTTATTCGTTCTAAGATTTATGTTTTGGATTTCACAATCAATTGAAATTCAAAAAGAGATGATATTCTTACCTGTTGATCATAAATGTTGCAAATTCTACACCTCATGTTGCCTGATATCACTTTGCTCTGCTTCTGTTTGCTAGTTGTTTTCCCCTGTTGTTGGAAAACGAGCGATGTTCATTTTTTTTTCTTTTGCTGAGGTGTACATTCCGTCATAGTTTCCGCAAAGCTCCTGAAGCCTAAGGTAACAGGTCCGCACAAAGCTGCGAGGGTGTTCCTGCTATAAGAGTTTTCCCACAAGTGAATGGCATCATTTCCTGAACCGCTAAATCTCAGAAATATATATAGACAGAAACTGGTTTAATTAGTGTTGAACTAGCTGGTGCCTTTGCATCGTAGATTGTGGAACATACACATATTAGTGATTTTGAGTGTTTCACATCTGTTTTTATGGTCATTACGCCTGACATGATAAATTAACAGACCCAGTTAAACTGGGAGATTCAAAGGATGGAAATTCGTGTCCGGGTGCACACATTTGCTGTACGGCTAATCGTTGTGCCAGGGTCTCTGGTCGTGGCACCGTCTGCTTCATCCAACTGGTGAAGTGTCTGCTTGACTGCTTGCCAAAGTGATGGAAATAGCGGGTGAGGGCAAAAGGAGGCTGGCAGTCATCAGTTTGCCTTTAGGATGCTTCTGTGCTATTGCTGCAATATGATATTGTATATGCGTTGATTTTTCTGAAATCACTGACACTGCCGCTGTTAAAGCAAAGTAAGCATGCAGACTTTAGTGGTGCATTCTGTGTTTTGTCTGACGTCTCTCTTCTTTTTCTTGTAGGTGGTGTTGTGTTTATCACCAGTAGGAAGTGATCTCCGACTGAGGGCCCGTCGATTCCCTGCCCTTATCCAGTGCACCACCATTGACTGGTTTCATCCATGGAGCACGGAAGCTTTGCAGTCAGTCAGCTCTAGATTTATCCAAGAGATTGAAGACATTGAGGTAGGACTTTCTAAGTCACAATAAATTACCTGTTGGTTGTGTTTGACTCCTAGTATTTTGATCACACTTAAACAGCAAATTAACAACGATATGTTGCCAGAAAAGGTAGATGTTATCAAAGGTGCAAAACTGTTTTCTCCATGACACAGACATGACTAGACTTTAATGAACCACTTTTAATTACTACAGTGCAGCTGCATTAACATTTTCATAGATCCCTCATCATTAGTTCTATGCTGAGGTTCAGACAAATTGCCGAACACATGCCCGAAGACGCACAGTGAGTGCACGCATCACATTGTTTTCCATCATAGCAGTGAAGCGCTCACAGTCCAGGATCATTTATGTTAATGAGCAAAGAGTGATTAAGCACATAACGACCCACTAAATTGGCACAGCTGTCACAACCAAGTGTCCTCACATGTAAGCATGTGCCAGATTGCTACTTTCCACTGAAGTGAGGGTGCGCATCTGTCCCTGTGTGGATGTTGATCACTGACTAAAAATAAAACCACCTTCAAATGTGATCATGATGATACTGTACTGTGTGATACTGTACAATGGTCATATTACCATGCATTTGTAGTTGATTTTTAACAGACGCAACATTAAATAGTTATTTATTTATTGGTTTGGTTTTGTGTTCTGTGTAGCCGTTCTATGTGTAGTTTCACAATTGTACCACGAGGTATTGTGTGTAGTCTTTCCACACAAGTCCAAATTGATAAATTCAATCTTTGCGTGGGAATGTTCGTACATACGCTTTACACACACTTCTTTGCTTAATCAGTCTTGATAAATGAGAACTCGGGAATGCATTAGATACTGTTAACATGCTCCTTGTTTTACAAACTACCGGGACTGTCTGTCTCTGATGTCTCTGAAATTATTTTCACAGAGGTTTCAAAGCCTAATCATTTCTGCTAGCTACACCTACATTTCAGATTGAGTAAGTCAGGGCCACCCTAGTATGATGGAAAAACTTGTAGATGAATTCAAAATTTATGAAGATAATATTTCAGTCTCCATCATCTTGCGGACGTTAAACTCTACTCAATCCACCTCTCCCTCTTCCCCCCTTGCTTGTCTGCTTATTTTTACAGCCTGCTGTCCAGGAATCCATCAGTCTTTTCATGGCCTACGTTCATACCAGTGTCAACCAAGCAAGTGAAAAATACCAGCGCGATGAGAAGAGGCACAATTACACCACCCCCAAGAGCTTTCTCCAGCAAATCACCCTGTACACGAACCTTCTGCAAAAGTCTCGGGCCCAGCTCCAGCACAAGATGAATCGGCTTGACAGCGGCCTTCAAAAGCTCCAAAGCACTGCTGCTCAGGTAAGTGAAACCTCTTCCTGCACACTTGAGGATGAAATAATGAAGGTAGAATGCTGTGGTATGGAAATTAGGATTATCTTTAATTTATGAACCAAGTCATGTTGCTTCCTGCCATCAGTATTTTATGCACTATTTAAACTTGTGTAATAACTTTGTTCCTGTTTAAGGTTGAAGACCTGAAAGCCAAACTGGCAGATCAAGAATCTGATTTGACCTTTAAGAATCAGAATATTGAGGCTCTTATTACCAAGATTGGACTTCAGACTGAGAAGGTTAGCAGCAAAAAAGAGGCGGCGGATATTGAGGCACAAAAGGTGAAATACCACACTGTATTCTTGATTTTCCTTCTAGTCATTGCTCTCCTTCTATCATCAACATCCCCATTTTTAAACATGTGAAATATGATTACAGTAATGTATCCGTTGTTTGTTTAGGTTTCTCTCATACAGACAGAAGTGTCCATCAAACAACAGGATTGTGAGAAAGACCTTGCCAAAGCAGAACCGTTACTGACAGCTGCCACTGCAGCACTGAACACCCTCAACAAGGTATTTGGTGTCAAATCTGGAGTCCTTCTGCAAGCTGTAAAACATTTATGACTCTTTTTAGGTAAATCTTACTGAACTGAAGGCCTTCCCCAACCCTCCCCCGGCAGTCATCAACGTAGCGGCAGCTGTGATGGTTCTACTGGCTCCACGTGGTCGGGTTCCTAAGGACCGGAGCTGGAAAGCAGCACGGGCCTTCATGGGCAAGGTTAAGCTGTCATCTCCTCAGTCACATCTGCCTGATGAATGCCAATCTAATTTTTGTGCTGGCCTTGACCCTGGCCCCGCTCGCCGTCTCTCCCATACTTACATTACATCAGGATGGCTCCATGAATATGCTCACACACTAGAGGAGGAGGCACTCTCTCAACACCCACCAAAGACATATTTTAAAGCTCTTAAAATTGAATGGGTCTTTACCCTCTTCAAGATCTGTTGTAACAACAGCACAAAACTTTAACTTGACTGAAAGTACAGGGATCACCACATTTTTCACCTGATTTTTTTTGTTGGGTTAAAATTTAAAAAAATACCATAACAAAAGGTTAAAAAAAAAGGCTTGTTATTGTTTACGCATCTAAATTGACTCAGTGTATCCAATCAAATAATAACTGAATTTGTAAATATGTCATGAATCTGATGGAATGAATAAAGAAAATCATATGGGCAGCTAGCCCAAGCTACAGAACAGCATTTGTGATACTTTTAGTCCTTAATGTGGAAACATGTTTACTTACTTACTTACTCTCTTACATCCGTTGTATCAGGTGGATGATTTTCTGCAGGCCCTGGTGTCATATGACAAGGAGCACATCCATGAGTCTTGTTTGAATGCAGTCAAACAATATTACCTTAAAAAGCCAGACTTCCTCCCTGATCAAGTTAGGACCAAATCTACAGCGGCAGCTGGACTCTGTGCCTGGACAATTAACATTGTTCGATACTATGAGGTCTGTTATATACAGAAGTTTGTTATATATGCAATTTCCTTTTGTTGCAAAAAATGCCATTACTTATTGCAATTTCAGATTTATTGTGAGGTCATCCCAAAGAGGGATGCTTTATCCCATGCTAATACAGAACTAGAAAATGCAACAACTAAACTGCAAGCTGTCCAAAAGAAATTGGAAGTGAGTAAAATAAAGTTTTTATATTTTCTTAGCTAACTTAGCTGATTAGTTTGCTGATATTTTATCACTGATATATTCTCTTTCTTTGCCATTTCTGTTGCTCTCTAGGATTTGGATGCTAACCTCCAGAATCTTACAGCTCAGTTTGAGAGCGCTACAGCTGAGAAAATCAGCTGTCAACAGGATGTAACCCACTCCAACCAGACCATAGAGCTGGCCAATAGACTAGTCAGGGGCTTAGAGGTAATCAGGGAGAAAATCTGAGAGTCAGAGGTGCCGGTTGCTGTAATTGTTGCTTAATTTGCACAAGCCTCACTGCTGTTTTCTTAAGAGGTTTACATGTGGATATCACTACGGATAAAATAGCATCATGGAAATGGACTTGGAAGGAGAAAATTATCGTTATAATTTCTAATATCAAATAAAAGATGACCATTCCGTGGTCATTTTGTAAATTCGACTTCCTTATCCCAGAAAATAAATGTGGTTTGCATGGAACAGCTTGGCTTTTAAGCATATCAAGATAAATGTTTTGTCTTTATGGCATTGACCTGGAAGCAATAGTGTTCCGACTAATAAATCAGACCGTCTATATTTAATCATTAACTTACCTCAAAGCCTCAACAGCTGTTGGAAATTAACAATGTCTCACCCCGGACCGAGTGATATTACAGGCAATCCATAATACATTAGAGTAAAATTATAGTGATTTTTAACTGTCTGAGAATTTATTATGTGACATATTTCAGATCCACGGCCCCATGTAAGAAAATGTCATGCGTGATTTATCGCTGTAGAGCTGTCACAGTCGTCGTATTGAATCTTTAGATAAATGCTGTAGTGACGCAGAGGGAATCTGAGATTAAACTTTAATTTCTGCCATGTACATTGATGTTGCTTTGCACCGCTGTCTTTAATTTTGGCTCTCCATGTCATCTATATTTAACGTTGTTATTATGGGTGCATTCTAAATGTTGATTTCTTTTTGTATGTAAGGATATAGCAATCATGGTCCTTGTTTTTTTCTTGTCTTTTAGTCAGAAAAGGAGCGTTGGTCACAGACGCTTGTTCAGTATAAGAAGCAGCAGAAAACCCTGTGTGGGGATGTCGCCCTCACGTCAGCATTTGTCTCTTACATGGGTTACTTTACCATGCAGTATCGTGCTGAACTCTTCAATGAAAAATGGATCCCCTTCCTCAAATATCAGAAGGTTAAGTTTCATCTGTGTCACACTGTAGCGGTGAAACCTGTCTTACAAGCCTCATTGCTGCCTCCAGTGCTCAGCGACATCAATCCCTGGTTTCCATTTCAGGTCTCTGTACCCCTGACAGATGGCCTGGATCCCATCCTCATGCTTACAGATGATGCCACTGTGGCTGCTTGGCATAACCAGGGTCTGCCGAATGATAGGATGTCAACTGAGAACGCTGCCATCCTGACCACTAGTGAGCGCTGGCCACTCATGGTCGACCCACAGCGGCAGGGCATCAAGTGGATACGAAGTCAGCAAGGCTCCAAGCTCAGGGTGGTGCAACAGGGGCAGAAAGGGTGAGAAGGAGCTGTGTTGTGAGATGTACTGGATGAAGTATATCATTTAATTATTACACTCAAAACTTTCTCTTTAAAGGTAGGGTTAGCATACAGTAGGGGTGTTAATTTGCAATCCTGATTTTCTTTTGTTATTCCACAGGTACATTGATGTAATTGAAGAGGCACTAGCCTGTGGTGACACCGTTCTAATTGAGAATGTGCCAGAAAAATTTGACCCTGTCTTGGAGCCTCTCCTGGGCAAGAACACCATCAAAAGGGGACGGTTAGTTTTTTTTAAGCTTCAACATGACAGGTCACACCAAAAATATGAAACACCAAATGATTACTCTCCATCAGTATTAGGCCGATTTGAGTACTGGAACTCAAATGGATGCATCAGTAGTGTTGGTTGTGGAAGACACTAGGATCAGATTACCAGATGGTTGAGTCTCACTGAGCACTGGAATATCAGCAAAACCTGACGGAAGACATTATCATTGCCCGTTCTTCAGATTATTAATGCATGTGCATGTGCGTGTTCTGAATCCATGAATGCAACATATTGATCCATCCCTCAAGACAGGTGATAGATGTATATTTGTGTGTTCATATTCTTTAGGCCTGATGAATATTGAACAGATGAGCCTCAATGTAAAAGCAGAACGGAGAACGTTCATGGTTATGTATTAGGGCTCACAAGAGAGGTACCAGGAAACACTCAATGCAGCGGCTCTCCATCATGTTGGCAAACTCAATATCTCTTCAAAAATTTCACAATGATTCGCTGCATGTTAAACATTTGTCTTCATGGAATGAAGGAATGCCTTTAACCAGCTTTAAAATTATTCTTTGCTATAAATTTTTTGTTGATGTTATCCCATTGAGTTCTAATAAGTCTGGAAGTCTATACTTGATGGTTTTAAATGACATTTGTTTTCTGAAATTCAAAACCACCTTTGATTCCAGACATCCTTGTCTGCTGATACTGATCAATGTTATTCACCTAATCTAAATGTGTTAACATGCACCACTACAAACTTGTTTTAATCAGAGGTGGGCAATTTACAACATTTTGCCAATTGGACATTCAACCATCCGGCAGTGTCCTAGGAACCCGCCATCATTTTTTTTTTAAGTCGAACCAAACTGTAATCGTTAGTTGGTCAGTCTGTCATTTTATTTTAACCGTGCTTCCGTCATTGCTTCTGTCAGTAAATTTTATCGGTGCGTCAATACGTCCCCAAAAATGAAAAACTACAATAAAATAAAATAAAAAATATCATACTTAGTGACCTTTTTTATTTTATTTTAGTTTTTTACCTTGGACTTTACAAATACACCGTTCATCCATCCATTATCCAAACCACTTATCATCATGAGAGTCGCCGGCGTGCTGGAGCCTATCCTTGCCATCTTTGGGCAGTACATCCTGAACTTTCTCCTAAAAAAAAAAGACCCAAAACTAATACTTAAACCGTTAACAACTCAACTAAAATGAAGTATTTAGAAAAAAATAAAAATAATAAAAACCAAAATCTCTAAAAACTATTTAAAACTAACGGAATTACAAAACAAGTCAAGATGAAATTAAAACTATAATTAAAAAAAGTTAAATCAGCAACTTTTATAACTCTGATTCACGCTGACTCCTACCAAACTCATGGATTTAGCTGTGTATGATTGTGAGTATGAACCTTTATTTTGCATGTCCGTTGCACGTCCTGTGACGTCCTGTCTGTCCTGAGAACAAAATCCATCATATTAGTGCTGATTATCAGTTTATCCCTCGTAGATGACCTGCACACTTGTTTCTGTCGATGATTAATACAACCAACAGGGCTAGCCATGATGGATCTGGTGGGGCTTCACAGCTGAAGTTCATTAATAATTGGAATGTTGTAGAGTGTGAAGTAATGAATACTAATTATTCCTTTCATGGCTGACGGAAGACTACAAGACAATCCATCAGCAAACTTTAATTTGGTGGAGTAATGGTTCTATCAATAGTACATTAATTCTGGCTTGTGAAGATAAAGAGTTGAACCCGATTAGGACGCGAGGAACTTTGCGCCGTAGAACCCTGGCCTTGCCTGCCATCCAAGTGGTAATTAGAGAAAAATGAAAAGCCACCATGTTTGTCAAGCCTGTGCTAATTTAATTGAAATGCAGGGACAGATAAATATTGGTTATGGAGGAAGCAATCTTTTATATTTACCATAGTTTTCAAACTATAATTCGCTCTGGAGTAGTCCAACCAATCAAAAAATACATCATGATGGAGAAAAAAAACTATAAATTGGACTTGACTATATGTCAGATTTTGGGAGGGGGTTATTTTTACAAAAACCAAGAACGGTAGAGCTTTAACTCCAAAAATCAGTTAATTGGGTTGATGGCAGTGAACGAGTTCCGGTTGGATTTTGAAATTGCCGCTTCTAACTACGGAAGCATTTTTCTTTTTAATTTAAAATGGCTCAATTAACAAGAAACCTGGTGGATAATTGCACTTTTTGGTGCTGTAAATTGTAAATCCCTGTTGTGGCAGAGGCCGATTGCCAAACTAGTCGTAGCAGCAAACTAATGCATACTGCACGCGACCCATTAGTTGCCATGTCTACTATTACTTATTCTATTTCTTCATCTTTTTTTTTTTGGGCCGGTTGGAAAATGCATTTGGTGCATGAACTGCCTTCCACGGCAACAAAACAAGGGACATCTGCCCAGCTAGCTCGCTAGGTCACAATTTGTATATCGCATACATGCATACAGTACATATTGTAGATACATACATCAATGAGGTACTGCTCAGAGCGATTGGAGACAACTCCATTCACATGAATGGCGGTCATCCAGCCTTTTCTTAAAGTCTACAACTTCAGGATTATTTTGAACTGCCATCGATCCAACACATCACCCTCATTCCTTTTCAACTGCTCCGCATCAAGCTCCAGATAGTCTTCAAACTTCTCCCTATGATTTATAAATCGCTCTATGCCTTGCCCGCACCATACATCTCCTACCACCTGCATCATTATATCCCTATGCAGAATATGCACTCATCTGTCGCTGGGAAAATCACCATTCCAAACAACAAATTCTGGACACTGAGCCTTTAGGGTCGCAGCTCAGAACCTCTGAAACTTTCTTCCAATCAAAATATTTCATGTGGCCTCTCTGGATATTAAAATAAAAAAAAACCATTTAGTACAGGGGTCACCAACATTTTTTAAACTCATAGCTAATGATCGGGTGCTGATTAATGTGAATTGTTACCAGTTTGATATACTGTAGACTTCTGAAACAGCACATTTGCTTAGATTACCTTTAATTAATGATTAATGATATTCAATAAGTTTCAGGTTGCACTAGCTTTAATAAGGAATTGTTGATTGATTGTTAAGAAATCTGGTGCTTGTGTAGAATGGATAGTTTATTCATCAGTTATTTAAACATTCAATGACAAATGGAGTGCACCACTTGGCTGTAACCAACAGAGATCCTGTTGATTTAGTCTGCTGAACTGGTTTGTTTGTTGCCGCAAAAAATTGCATTAGTTGAGTTAGATTTGCAAATCTGTAAATTTCTATTACTGTATTGAAGACAATTTTTTCAAACCATAATTAGTGTCTCTTTTCTTAACAAACATTTAATAATGATTGAATCTTTTGACACAATCCGTAAGTATCCAAATTGACTTCTCTCTAACATTTTTTTGTCATCCAGGTACATTCAGATTGGTGGAAAGGTGTGTGAATACAATAGTAAATTCAATCTTATTCTGCACACCAAACTGGCCAACCCCCATTTTCCTCCTGAGCTCCAGGCTCAAACAACCCTCATCAACTTCACTGTGACCCCGGCTGGTCTGGAGGAGCAACTGCTGGGACAAGTAGTATCCCGGGAAAGGCCTGACCTTGAAGACCTGAAGGTAAAACCTCACAGTCATTGACTGGTAGTCAATGTACATATGAGGTAGGCCAGGATTCCAGATAGGGGATAACTAATTTGTTCACTTTGTCAAAGATGGAGCTGACCAGGCAGCAGAATCATTTTAAGATTGAGCTTAAAACATTGGAGGATGACCTGCTGAGTCGCCTCTCCACAGCCTGTGGTAATTTCCTCGGCGATATTTCTCTTGTGGAGCAACTTGAAATCACCAAGACCACAGCTGCCCACATTCAAGACAAAGTATGACCCTTATCAGATTTCAATATTGCACTTCTTTTCTCACTCAAGTTTTTGGAACATCTTACCGCAACCTGTGACTCATCTTTTATTGAACTTGCAGTAAGCGCTATGCAGTTTGGAGTATCTGTAATGAACAGCTTTTGGAGCATGACTGAGAGCCTCATAGCTCATTCTGTGCGCTTGGAACACACAGGTGGTGGAGACCCAAGAGAATGAGACAAAGATCAACGAGGCTCGGGAAATATACCGCCCTGCTGCTGAGAGAGCATCACTCCTCTTCTTCATCATCAATGACCTCAACAAGATTAACCCCATGTATCAGTTTTCCCTAAAGGTATTATAGCCTTTTAACCCTGAAATCCTCTCGGCGCATGCTCACTTATGCCAAATAATTGTTTTCAATTTGGAGTCCAATTTTTAATTGGGACTTTTAGGGTATTTGTCGTTTTCTACATTTTACCCCAACGGTGTGGTTCACTTTAAATGTACACACATTTTGTTTCCATTCACTTCTTAATCTTCAATTTGAAGGTCTTTTTTTACATACTCTGTCCTTTTTGCTGTCTTACAGAGCTTTATCTCGGTATTTTGCAACGCAATGGAGCATGTGAAATGTGGGGAGGATGTGAGCAGCAGAGTGGCTGCTCTTACCGAGGCCATCACCTATTCTGTATTCCTGTACACCAGCCAGGGCCTGTTTGAGAGAGACAAGTTAACCTTCTTGTCACATGCTGCCTTCCAGGTGAGGGACTTCGGGCTGCCTTGGAGGTGGAGCGTCCTGTCACCCTGATCAATCAAAATATATTTCTGCCCCCACATTAACTTCAATTAAAAGCAGTCAGCAGGACTATACGCTACTATTGATTACCTCTCACCCCTCGTTCACCAGCTGCTGTTCAGACAGTCGGTTCTGACAAGGGGGTTGGTTCTGGTGACATAATGGAATTATCTGTCATTGTGGCTACATTTCTTTCCCATCAAACAAACTGCTTAGTTGTGAAGGCTGTCCTTCGCGTCACTATTTTACACTCTAAAGTATTCAACCAGATGTAGCAGTGGTGTCCTTTTGCCAAGGAGTTGTTTTGAAACTTTGAGTTGCTTTGAAATTGATTGATGAGACAGGAATACGTCATTACAAAATACTCTTTCCTCCAGATTCAGCTGAAGCAGAACCTGATTGATGCGCAGGAGTTTGACTTTCTTTTGCGTTTCCCAGTGGAAGCTAGCAAAGTTAGCCCTGTGTCCTTCCTGTCACCACATGCCTGGGGAGCCATTAAGGTACCTGAATATGGAATCTTATGTGAGGTTGATGACGTCAGCTGTCCGTGTTCAAATATGTAATCCTACTTCTTTGCGCGGAGAAAGTTGACAATGTATCATGTGACTATAGACCATTTCTTCAATGGAGGAGTTTAATGGACTGGACAGAGACATCGAAAGTTCACACAAGCGCTGGAGGAAGATCGTTGAATCCAGTTGCCCTGAAAAGGAAAGACTCCCACAGGACTGGAAAAATAAGAGTTGCATTCAGAAGCTTATCATCCTGAGAGCTCTGCGCCCTGACAGGGTGATGTACATGCTAAGGTGAACACAAGACCATGCCTATTCATGTGTGTAATTAGTGTATTGTATGACAATAACTTTGGTTTGCTGCCAGGAATTTTGTTGGTGACTGCATGGGAGCAAAATATGTGGAGACTGCAAGGTTGGAATTTGAAAAGTTGTATGAAAGTAGCAGCCCCTCAACGCCTGTGTTTTTCATCCTCTCACCTGGTGTCAATCCACTCAAAGATGTAGAGAAACTTGGTATAACACTAAAACCAGGTCCAATATATGCATTTCTTTGCTCTGGGCAAATAGTTTAAATAACTTTGTCTGTATAGGTTTAATGCTGGGATTGTCAACGGAATTGGGAAATTTGCACAATGTTTCACTGGGACAGGGACAGGAAGATGTCGCTGAAAGGGCGCTCAGGAATTCTTCTAAACTTGGACATTGGGTCATTCTGCAGGTGAGAGGATTTCTTATTCACTTACTGGCTATTGTAGTTGCATCAAGCTGTTCTTTCAGCCCATTCAGCTAATGATATTATCTCCCCCCCAAGTGGGAAATAGACTCAATTTGGTTCAATAAAAAAACACAATTGGCTAGATCAGCCTAGTAAATGCCTCCTTAGAAGGTAGACGCTGGCAGAAAAGCCAGTCCCCGAGGGTTGTCTTAATAATTATAAACGAAGGAAGATATTTTTAGAATGATCGTTTCACAATTTAACTACTGAGCCTAAAAATAAAATAATTCTTCATTATTTGATGTATAATTGGGCTCCTTAGAATGTTCACCTGGTAGCAAGCTGGCTGCCTATTCTTGAAGCTCTACTGGAGAAAGAGGCCGTGGATAGTCACTCGAGCTACAGAGTGTTCATCACTGGGGAACCAGCACCCAGCCCTGAGCAGCACGTAATCCCCCGAGGCATTCTCGAGAATGCAATCAAAATCACCAACGAGCCGCCTACTGGTATGAATCCCAGTCTGCATGCGGCCCTCAACAACTTCAGTCAAGTACGTACATTTATATTGAAGAAATGCATTATATTTTGTACTGAAAATATGTTTGGGGGCAACTTTGCGAGCAGTTCACATATTCTTTTCTTTTTCTGTCTTTTTCTTTTTTTTTTTTTTTTAGGAGACTCTGGATATGTGCTCACGCGAACAGGAATTCAACTCCATGTTCTTCTCCCTCTGCTTCTTTCATGCTTGTGTCACGGAGCGCCGGAGGTTTGGCCCTCAAGGGTGGAACAATCAGTATCCCTTCAGCACTGGAGACCTCACCATCTCAACTAATGTTTTGTTCAACTACTTAGAGTCCAACAACAAGGTCATTTCATTAATCTTTCACCGTTCCTTTTTTTAATATTATTCACAATTGTCTGTATATTTATAATGTTTGTAATAATTACCCACTATACTGTTGTTTTTTTTTTTCATTCAGTAATTCAGATTAATTAGTCAAATGTTTTCACTCTTATGATGGATGCTTTGATTCCTATTAGTTCACATATGCTTGCTATAAACATGCAACCTATAATTTAGCTTTATTTTAAGATGACAAAAAAATCAATTCTCTGCAGTCCTCGCAGCTGCTAATGTGATTCTCTTAGAGCTTTTATTACCCCGGTCAGAACCAATCACGTCTCCAAGGTGTTCTGCCCTCCAAAAAAACGAATGTCCTTCATTATGTTAACCAAACAGTAACCTGTATGTGCGTATACAGAGAATTCATTAGGAGAGCAATGAAGCGTCGTCCTAAATGTAATTACATGCAGCCAATGTGACAGTTCACAACGCTACATAAGTGATCACTGCAATTAGAGCTGACGAAGGAAGCAATTTGCTAAACAATACAGGTACAAATGATTTTGAACCTCCATCTTTTGTAATTTGTTATGAATCGCAGGTTATCTTCTCCCTCTTTAACCTCTCGCAGGTTCTCGCCATTGCCTGCTGAGGGGAAAACTTGTCACACGTCAGATCAGTGTGTTTCAAAAAGCTTGTGCAGTTATTATGGACAGATCATATTGTTCTTGCTTGAAGATTCAAAGAATAAGTCATATGTATGTCTTTTGTTTTCTTTAACTGTGTGGTTTACGTTCATGCAGGTGCCATGGGAGGATTTGTGCTATCTCTTTGGGGAGATCATGTATGGTGGACACATTACTAATAACTGGGACAGAAGGCTGTGTAAGGCCTATCTGCAAGAGTTTATGCATCCCAAAATGGTGAGTCAACGTCATTTATTTTCCATTTGCATTCATATTTTGTAACATTTGTGCGACAAGTTGCTTTTTCAGCTAGTATGTGTTACTTTGTTGCAGAAGATAACTACTGTATGTCATTGTGAGAATAAGATTTTTTTTTTAACATTTGTGTTCAAGAATAAAGGATGCCCTCTTGGGATGTAAAGCTTTACTGCAATTTTATTGTCTTAGCTCACGCAGCTGTGTGACATCCCACTGAAGAAAATTGACCAATATTGTGTTTATTGACAATATTCACCAATTGAGTTTGTCTTACTGTCGCACTGACTTCAGTGCACATGTGATTGTACTTATTTAATCAAGTTTTCACTTGCCAGTTTGAAGGGGAGCTCTATCTGTGTCCTGGCTTCATGGCCCCTCCATTCATGGACCACAGTGGGTACCACGCTTATATTGATGAGCATCTTCCACCCGAGAGCCCCATTTTGTATGGCCTGCATCCAAATGCAGAGCTCGAGTGCCTCACTCTCACCGCGGACAACCTTTTAAAGACTCTGCTTGAGCTGCAGCCACAGGACTCCTCCAGAGGAGAGGGGGCAGTATCGAGCACGGAGGAGAAGGTGTGGCCACGTCATCTCACTTTTTTTGTACGAGCTCATTAATCATCAGAAAAAGGCTCACCACATGCCCATGTTTTTGTCAGGTTAAGTCTATCATTGAAGACCTTCTCGACAAGCTTCCTGAGCAATATAACATGGCAGAGATGCTGGTTAAGGTAGCAGAGCGAAGCCCGTACATTTCAGTCTGTTTGCAGGAGTGTGAACGCATGAATATCCTACTGGGGGAAATGAGGAAGTCCCTTAATGAACTAGATCTTGGCCTGAAGGTAGCGTATTGAAGGGTTCTCTTTGCTCATCAGTATTACTGTAAGTGCAGCATCATTCATGAGGATTGTGTGTGCTTATAGGGAGAGCTCACAATTTCTTCCAGTATGGAAAATCTGCAGTCGGCCTTGTTCAGTGATGCTGTACCAGATTCCTGGGCCAGATTGGCTTACGCCTCCACCAAAACGCTTACGCGATGGTAAACGAAACAACTTGATCTGTTTTTTTAATCATGGCTTTTTCAGCAACATGTGTCGTGATGCACCTGTGTGAACACAGTGTGCAACACCCCATCCATCCATATATTTTCTATATCGCTAACCCTCCGGGTGAGTTTAAATCCATCCCCATCCCAACCTAACATTCATGTATTTGGAATGTGTGAGTGAGTCTAAATAGCTGGAGAGAATCCATGCAAGCATGGGGACCACATGCAACACACAGATAGGCCGTAGTCCAGACTTGAATTTCCGAAACCTCAGAACCATGAGGAAGATTTGTTGACCACTCTGCCTGTGTGCAAAAGCCATAAGTATTTAATACCAAAATTATGGCAAACCTGGCAAAATAAATGACACCAATTTTTTTACATCATCTGAAGCCTCAAGATACAGTATATACATTTAACATTGTGAGGTGACCACAAACCTATATAATAACCGACTTATCACCGTGTATTACATTTTTATTTGATGTTAAACGCGATCACATTGCGACACAATTTGTTTTAGGTTCAGTGATATCAAGTGTAGCTGTCGTGACCTGGACGGCTGGACACAGGACTTTGTTCTACCTGCTGTTGTTTGGCTCTCGGGCCTCTTCAACCCGCAGTCTTTCCTCACCGGTGAGCTCTCAAAATAAGCAAGAATCATAATGAGTAGATAATGTGCACTTCAGAGAGTTAGTAATTGAAAACTTCTGATTTTTGGCAGCTATTCTGCAGAGCATTGCTCGTAAGAATCAGTGGCCCCTGGATAAGATGACATTGACTGCTGATGTGACAAAGAAGACAAAAGATGATTTTGGGCATCCACCTCGGGAGGGGGCCTACTACATCCATGGCCTCTTCATGGAAGGTAGAATCAGGAAACAATATTATCCTTGCATATTTCCAACATTCAACACTGTTAGAATTAGCAGTGAGACTAAACACCCAACATGACCCATGTCGCTCCAGGCGCACGTTGGGATACTCAGTCGGGAATCATCGCAGAGGCAGTTTTGAGGGATCTCACTCCTCCCATGCCGGTGCTATATGTGCGAGCCGTGCCGGCGGAAGAGCGGGAGCTCAAAAACACTTACGAGTGTCCCTTGTACCGCACAAAACATCGAGGATCCACATATGTTTGGACATTTTACCTCCGAAACAGACAGCCTCCTGCTAAGTGGATTTTAGCTGGTGTGGCCTTGCTGCTATCTGTGTGATATTGAATGGCATGCAAATACCGGTAGTATTACTTCTGGTCACAGTATTATTTTGAAAAGTTTTACATATGTTATTTGTAGTGATATTCATATTTCTTCGTCCACATATTTTTATTTTGCATTAGTTTGATAATTGTTGGTGTCAGCTCTGATCCTTTGGCTTTTTTTTTTTCTTTTTTCAAAATATTAAAAAAAAAAATAGGAACAAAGATTGTAAACTACATGTTTAAAGCAAGGCATGTCATCCGGACACTGCTGGTCCTCTCGGCTGAGATGGTTCAATCCATCCATGATTTGTTGGGAGCTTATGTCTCCATTTTAGACCATGTAATTCTGGATAGGGAGCACATTTTATTGGAAGGTCAAGATTAAAAAAAGCTCGCTGGTTGCCCTCTACTAACTGAATGATACACAATGCCGTCTGGAGAGTTCCCGGCCTGAATTCCCAGGAGATGATGTGCATGGTTGCTATTGACTTTTAAATGAGGTGCATTTGACATTGACCTTTTGTACGGCTTCGGCAGAATACTAACAGACTAGTGTAATTCATTCAGCCGGGCCTGCAGACGAAACCTATTCAATGCCATTGATAGCTTTTAGTGAGACAGCAACGCATCAGATTACACATCTTTTATCAGTTCTCCTTCCAGATGAACCAAAATAACCCAAAAGGTCTAACAAGACTCCTTTTAAGCTTATTGACAACACGTATGTGCCAAATGAAAGGCGTAATCATGAACATATTAGAGAATATAGATTATGTTTCCAAAGAAAGATAGTAAATAATGAATAAATATGTACTGTTCAACAACAGTTTTTAGTTTGAATTATTGGAACAGTTACATAGAAGGTAAAGAACATATGATGTGAAAATTAGTGCTCATGCTTTTTAAACACTAAAGCCTGTTTCTGCTATTTCCGACCCTCACTCCTTATATCAGCATAAAGAATAGTGGAGGGTGAAAGATTGCCTCTGTTGTTTGTATCACACACAGGAAATGAAGAGCTCATCTTCCCAGTAGTGTCTCTGCATTTGCCCTCTCTTCCGCTCATTAGCAGCTAGCCAGTCATTTGATGACAGGGAAATGATAACGTGCCCGATGTATTTGGGCAGAAATGGCAGGGTACGCTGGGCCAGACGCAGCAGGGGCCGTGCCACAGTTAGTCATATTAAAAGACTAACAAGGACACCTGGTTTATGTCAGTTAAACTGTGTGTTGATGAATAGATGCTACTGTGGAAATATATTTCACTTCTTCCTGCTTTTGGACCAGCAGTAGATGCTGTATACAATTGGGGGGTGTTTGTAATGCACGTTCAAAGTAAACATGCAGTCAGTCAGTCAATCCTGTCATTAATCATATACAAAGGCCACAATGAGTGAGAAAAACATATCAAACATTGCTCAGTAAATGCAGCAGTATATCATATGCCACTCCAAACTACACTCCATCTAGAAAAAGAGCATTATTACATATGTAAAGGTAGATTCTTTGTTACTACTTTTGTATAATATTGTGTTCGTAATTTATTATAATTATAGACACTATATCCAGTCTTTCAAATACTGAGCATCACAGGAGAAGTGAGTTTTGTATTTTTTTTTTTTGCCATTATTTTTCAACAACTGTGTGGTTCAGTACTGTTTTACAGAAAGAGATGATGAAGCGGCATCAGTGGGTTGACATTAGTCGGTGAGTTTTTCTTTTTAATCTTTCTTTCTTCCTTATTTATTGTTGTCGAAAGCCCTTCAAATGTTTGTTTCTCATTAATAAAAGTAATGCTTTATCAGTGATAGCATTCACTTGAGCTAATGTAAAAGTCACATGTCATAGTACTCGGATTGCTTTTATGAAAAATATTTTATTAGGTGCACGCTGGGTTGATCTATGGTTTGCCATGTCACACAGACCAGTCAAAACTGCACAAGAAAATCTAACAGAATAAGTTGAGACAATCGAAATAAATTATCTTGAAACAAATAAATAGGATATGCACAAACATTATTTTATGACTACAATACAAATACAAAAAATATGCCTTGTTTAGCAGTCATGACTTAAAATATAAACGCCTCCCCCTATTAAAAAAAAAAAAAAGAATAAAATGTACATTCTACTGAGTCCGAACTCAAGAAATATCTAGGACAGCAGCAACAAGTAGTTTTAAGTTAGCAAATGTATTTTTCTTTCATGACTTCTCAATAAATGTATGCAGAACCTATGGAAAAGGCAGCAGAACCTCTGGAAAAGGCTGTAGTATTTTACTTCACGTTTTCCTTTAGATACGGCTATAGGAATAGTAAAGATCTTTCTCCAACATCTCCTTGCTACAACACAACACTATCCACGTAAATGAGATTAGATTGACTGTGGGCTTTGTTGCACTCCATGAACAAATATAAAATGTGGTTAGTATTCCAGGCTGAAGGAAAGCGTTCAGAATAGTATATAAACTGATGTGAACGTGTGTTTGCTGCTTAATTTTACTGATTGTCCACAGCATTTATTTGAATGAGAATTTAAAAAAAGTGATGTTAATGTTCTTGACTTTTCACCTGCTGGTTTTCACATTAACGTTCTGCACTAAGACTTTAAATTGTTACTCTTTACCTAACCTCACATTGCACAATATAAAGACTAATAACTGAGCATGATTTGTAACCTTCGAGCAAGCCTTGGACACTATTCATGTCGCTCTGATTCAGTTCCTCCACCATCAAAAACAACAGTAGGAATTGTTTTTACCAACTGTCTGTTAAATGAATACTTTTAATTAAGGTGCCAATTCAAAATGAGCTGTTGCGGAAGCACCTCCTGATCAGTGCCTGTCAATCTCTTGTAGGCTAAACCATGTGTGTGGCACGCAAGTGTGCTGCAAGACATCATCAGGAACTTATCCAATTTTACTTCGTTTCAAAAATTATTTAGAAATAATCATGTTCTTTATTCATCTATGTTACCGATATATAGCGGCAGGCAGGACAATTAAATTGACTTCCACTAGATGGCAAAATATGAAATTATCTAAACTGGATTTTACAATGAAGTATTTATAAATTGAGACATCATTACTTTGGCATACATCGTTTTTGTGCTATTTTTGTTTAGTGCCACGAGAGTGAATGTGCCACAGTAAACAAAAATGAGTCAACCTGGGACACCATCAACTCCATTTGCCAAATGCTGCCACCTGCTAGACATGAGAGTAACAGCAACAGTTTAGACCAGCCCTGTATGTGCCACACAGGCAGCAAGTTATATGGATACAGAAATGCTATAAATATTATCCTGTTATGCTATGTCTGCATTGATGATACTAGGGTGACCCTTCACAAAAAGACATGTGACAAAAACAATGCTTCCTTTTGCGTTTTCTTTTGTCAGACAAGTATTTCCTGATTGACTAGCGCTCTCTGGTGGTCGTTCAGCTACATGACCTCGGATTGCTGACAGGGTCCTGAGTGTGAAAAAGAAGGCTACAGTAAGTAACATCTCTTTCCTTTCAAGTCCGAGGCTCCAGTCTGTGTGACAGTTCAAACAGGGTCTGCTGATTGTCGATAATATGAAGGTTGTCCATGTAAGTGCGCACGTCTGCACTGCTCTTTGGGCTGATGTCATTTCCTGTGGGGGTTAAAATGAGATCATTTGTCTTCATCATCACATCTCCTTGTCAATGGTTAGCACAAAATAGGAGTACTGACCCAAATGATCCCTCTGACACTGTCGGATGAGGCGCACCGTGTCTGCTATCATGTGCTGGTAAAGACAAGCGTGTCAGTAATCACTGTGATTTGAAAAGCCAGAATCTCATCGCTTCCCTGACTTACCAGCTTTTCAAAGTTGACCAGATTATCATGAAATGTCTTGTTGCCTTCATGAATGAAGGTGATATCTAAAAGAAAGAGAGCTACGGCTTTAGTTGTGAGCTATTTGAGATATTGTGTCTACATCTTGGTCCGCTTTCATGTTGATAATGATGATGCTACCTTTAAGTAGCAGAGGAAGAAAGGGAATCTTTGGAGCCTTCATCTTCTTGAAGGTGTCCCTGTAGGCCTTATGGTTCAGTGAGGGATCCTGTGAAGACGTGTTCAAAACAAATGTGTGGGATGCTCAGTGTGTGCAATATGCATGCACATGGGTGATGCTAAAAAATTCCCTTTGTTCATTCTATAGTTCGTGAAGCACTAAAAAGGAATGTTATATACTGTTATGGTGGATATGGAAAAACTTGAATAAGGGGGAAACTTCATTTATTTCACTAGTTAAATTAAAAAAAGTGAAACGAGACACAGCAATGTTTAAAATATACATTCATGACGCACAGAGGCCAATGTGAATTTCTAAAATTATGACTTAGAGCGAATAAAAAGATCAAATTCACCCGCTCAAGAAATATTTACATTGCATAAGAAACAAACAAAAAGGATTTTTAAAATCAATAGTTCAGGATTGTGGAAGTGTTTTATTATGGTCTTAATGAATCTGTGTAATAAATGAGTACTGTATTACTTATGAATTTAACTTCAACATCAGTGCTAAAATGAACATCTCTGCAATATTCAATTTTATTGAGTTCTTCGTTGTTTTCAATGAGAAACATGAAATTCACTTACTGTGAAGCTCTCCAGCTCAGAAAACAGCTTTTTGAATTTCCCAGGAATTTTCTGCAGGAATAAAAATTACATATTATATGTACTGCATTGTAAAATTGTCAGGAAGAGAGAGGATAAGTACAGATAATCGTAATAAAATAAATTGTGATTGCTACCTCCCACGTCTGAGTGAGACGGCTGACAGCAGCAGTGTTCAGGCCCATTATAATGGCAAAGAAGCAGTGGAGGTTCCGCTGTGCTTTGCAGCTGCCAAATAGAATACAGGGAAATGGCTTTAATTAGTCACAGCAAACAAGGTCATGCAGTTCATTGATAACCCACGAGAGAGCAGCATTACCCTAAATACAAAATTCAAGCTACATCAGAATACTCTATGTATACTTCATTATCAACTGCTGGCAGAGCAGCCAGGGAATTACAAGCTTTGCGTGTATAAATGAATAATTACGCTATTAAATAAAATAGATTTTAATAATCTAATAATATTATGTACCTCCGCTGACACTGGTTTAGAATAATCATATTTGTGCTTCCAACTTCCTTTCCAAGCATTGCATGCTCTTTTTGTCTTTTTTTTTCTATCTCTGAATGCACTGTGCATTCTCTTTAAAGTCTAGTGTAAGCATCAATAGATATGCAGGCAGCATGTTGTGGTCAACATGGCACACCGCAACACATGGTAGGAACAGTAAAGAGTGATTACAGCCTAGTAGGGTAATTTTTTTCCCCCATGGGGGGAACGGGGGTGTCTATTTGAGGAAATACAATGATTATATGGATGCTTACTGTGCCGCTATTTTGATGAACTTCTTAATGAGCTGTACTCTTTGGCAGAGCGCAGTGCACACCAGCACCTCAGTCATCACCCACAATTGGATCTCATTGAAGCGCTGAAGTAGCAACTCTAGTGCCGCCGTATGGTTTCCACCAGTATGACGCCTGAAGGTGAAGTAGATCAGCTCTTGCTGCAAAAACAGTAAAATTGCTCATGAAACAGGATCAGGTCGCTTAATGGTTCTAGGCTTGTTGGGAATTACTGAGACAACATCCTTGGAAAATTAAAGTCAGGTTATGGAACAAACCTCGTGAATGGAGTCAAATATGGTCCAGTCAATGTTGCTGAAAGCTTCAGCAACATCCCATGTGTTTAAACTAAGCATATGGGCAGTCCTCTGTTGCAGTTTTGAGTTTTCTGTGAATGGGTTCTGAGGAGAAATGCAAAAGAAGACAATAAAAAAAAACATGACAAATTGCAAGATATTCTGTACTAAACATGAGACATGCACATTTTTGTACCTTTGACCTCTGACCTTGTAATCAATTGTTTCCACCTGAGAGCACCTCTTACTCATTTACCTTGTTGGACATTTTAGATAATTTTATGCTTCCAACTAAGGACTGCTCGATTATGAAAAAATATCAATCCAGAATATTTTTGTTATAATTGAAATCACGATTATTCAAACGATGATTTTTTTTGGGCTAATTGAATTTTGATTAATTGCACAGCTCTACTTCTAACATCAATGTCTCTGGACTTAAAAAATGTTCCACTATCCAACCAACATAACCCAGTTGTCTTCTGAGAAGAGTGTATTAGACAGAGGTGGACATTCCGTCAGTACGGATTTATTCTCGTCTCGTATTAGTTTATTCGCAGGGTTCAATACAGTGGCTTTGCTTGAGTTGATTGCATTGACTGTACATGGAAACGCTTTTGCTTCCTGAACAGTGGGTGGCGCTATGCACAAAGCGAAATCAGGCAAGACAACAACTAATGAATCTATGTGCGAAGAGGTCAGTAGTTTTGAATACCATAGACATCTTCACATAGAAGTTCTTGTGAGTTGTTTTAAATTTCTATTTTTATTTTGGGAAAGACTAGTGTTAAGTCAGAGTTTGTGAAATAGACCCAGATCCACACTCGCATTTCATCCAACTTGGTTTCGGATTCCACAAAAATTTAAGGGGCTCATCATATTGAGCATTAATTCACCAGGATTGTAATTTTGGCTACAATGCCATGTGGGATTCTGGTCAGAATTAGAATCAGAATACCCTTTATTGTCATTACACTCTTTGTACAATCAGATTGGAGTGCTTCCCATCTCCAGTGCAAATAGAAATAATAAAAATAAAATAATAACAAATAAAATAAATTAAAATAAAAAAAAAAGTTGAAACAGCATTAGGCAGCCACCGGCAAAAAATAATCACATCTTAAATTACAATCACAGTATTTAGCGAAATGAGTCACAAATTGATTATTTTTCAAAAATCATTCGGCTCTACATGACCATACTAGGTTTTGTGATGTGACTGATGTGACAGTGTTCTCCCTACCAGGACTTCACCCAGGTCCTTTCTGCAAACATGCAGTCTTCCCACTGGCTGCAGGGAGGGGGAGAAAACTGTGTCATGAGGCTGCAGGAGCAGTCTGCCTACAAGAGAGCAAATGCATCACATATCACAAGTGGCAGATAGCGGGCAAGATCTGTCAAGCAAAGTACAAGAGATAGGACCCCACTTGGAGCAAAACAGACACTGACTTAACTGTTTATTGATCGACTATAAATGCTTCTCCCTTTTTTAAATGCAGTATCTCATGCTTGGCACAGATATATGGCCGTTTAGAACAACACAGAAGGTTAAGCATGTATGGAATCTGCAGGACTTTGGTAGAAGAAAAACATTCTACTGGTCAATTAATTGTGTGTATACATTTTTTTGTAGTGAACTGTGACTAGTCCGCTGTGTTAGGAAATGTAACCACTCATTTATTGTTATTTTAATTTGAAATCCTGTATCTGCACTGATGGATGCTTACTCATACATATACACAAATTACTAAGAGCTGATACAAATATTGATTGAAAATCCTGCCTTAACAAAGGGATAGTAATGATGTGGACGGTGTAGATCCCCCACTATCCACCCTCTCGCTGTCCATGAGTCTGCGTATGCTAGAGGTGACTAATATTGCCCTTATTTAGCTACACAAGAGTGACTTTTTCACAAAAACTACAAACCCCTAAAACATGTTTTGTTCAAAATGATACAAAGTCACAATTGTTGATACCCGTACTGTGCTGGACTGGAAGACATTAAGGTTTACGTTAGTGTACTTAATGTGAAATACCTTGTAAACTTGACCTTGTATAATGTCGTGTTTACCTCCAGGATAAGTGACGGCCACCAGCACCAGTTCACCCTCGGAGACACCCATCCTCTCAGCCACCGCTTGTAGCAACTCCTGTGCCACAGCCCCAGGATGGGCCCTCATGCTCAGGTAGGAGTCCATCGTGATGTACACATGGCACGGTACTGCAAAAACAGAGTATTGCATGTTAAGCTAAAAAAATCTCATGTTTATCAAGGAAATGATTTTGAACTATCTAATCAAGTTAATGCAGTACTCATACACTAGTGGCGCACATAAATAATTACTCAATTAAATATTCAAACTTTTTAAAGTCCAATACAATACCTTTGTTAAATGCAGGTCAGTTGTATTTAACTTACAAAGTATTTTATGTTAAATTTGATAAAAGTGGTTGCATTTGTATAGGTAAATTGTTTATTTAAATTATGTGAAATACATTTCATTTAAATTATTGCTCAAAGGGTATTTTTTTTCTTTCTTTTTTTTAAGAAACTAATGTGGAAGAACAACCTATCTGATACAGATGGCAAGACCAATGTGTCAGTAATTCTGTTGTGTACTATCGGCTACACTTTGGTCATCGGCACAGCTCTATAATCTGTCTTGGGCTTCAGGAGCTTTGTCAACTCTTTTGAAATATCCTCTTCTTAAATTTTGCTATAATTAAGTGCGGTATTAAAGTATTAAAGGTTCAAGCTATGCAACTTACAAATTACACTGCCTAGAAACAGTGTTTTCTTTTTAGGAATTGCATTTTCCTTGCCACCTTTCACAATTTTTTGTCAGAATAAGCTGTATATAAATACCGGTATTCTCGTTGCTTAAGATCAGATCTCATGCCTATATACTGGCTTTTTGTAGTCGGTATTCTACCAGTTGCAAGCTTTCCTACTCACTTCCCGAGGACTGTACGTCATTTTGTGTTTTCTCCTCCTCAAACAGAGCAGTTGTCATGATCACTAAATTAGCACTTCCCTTGAGAGGCTTCCCGACAGCGCAACATGCCGTTGCGACCTGTGTTTGCATTGTTTTTCACAACTCAGGAATGTGCATGCCAAACTGACACATTCAGTCCCCGGTAGAATTCCCATTGTGCTGCTGCTGGGGATAATGCTTCATCAGCGCAGCTTTAAGGAAATATCTATGATGTGAGGAATGTGTGTGTCTTTTTACCTTCCTTGGTCTGTCTGTGCGTGGCCCTGGATAGGACCCCGTTCTCTTTCAGGCTTAATTGGTGGAAAAGTGCTTTGCTCTGGAAGAAGGGAAATGAACATTGAGATAACCATGTAATATTTTCCAATAAGACCGTAAGTGTGGGGATACATAACCTAGCAATACAAAATGGCCCATTTAGTAATATCATGGCCTCTTCACTCACCTTTCTTTGAGGGGAATATTCCTCCACTTCGCTGAAAAAGAATAAATGAAACAATAAAGCATCAATCAACACAGGCCCAAACCTGTTTCATTTTTTAACCTCTCAAGTGGATCTTTTGATTTTCCTTGTTAATTTGCATAAATACATCCCCCTCACTGTCTAATCAAAGCGTACGCGTTTTATGAGCTCACTTCATTATTTGAAGTCAATGTCAAGAAGGTGAGAGCAGATTGCTGGGTGCATTTTTTTTCTCCCAGACCTTTTTATTTATTCACCCTCTTCTCCACATTTAGATCTGATGGATGGCTATGATGGCCGTCCCTGTGTCTATTGGGTCCTTTGCATCACAATAGGCATGTTGGCACAAAGCCTACCCTGAGGGACCTACTGGCCGGGCAGCAGCCGTCCTGGCCTCAAGAAAATATATTTCAGCGTGGAGTACTGTGAATCATGAGGCAGCCTTATGAAAGGCTTTGAGAGTTGTAATGGAGTTAAGTTACTTAGCTCCTAAGAGCACACGACAGGCTTTCTTTTGCAGAAGAACTAGATTAGCTCGGTCTACATTCTGTAGCACAAAGCAGCCAATCTTGTCCTCCCAATAGGCCTCATTGTAAAAAGCCCATAAATAGTAGAGTATGTCACTTAGTGCCACCCACACAAAGTGTACTGGTTGTGGTGGGTCTCCCTCGCTGAATGTGAGCAGGAATGAGTCAGTGCCAGAAAACAACAGCAGTAGCAGCATCAGGCGATGTCATTTGCACTGGATCCTGATGGGCAGCAGGACAGAGACTCCCCAGGGAGACTCTGATTGGGGAAGGGGGTAGGAGGGGCAGTCACAGCTGACAAAGTGTTTGTCAGCTGGCGGACTCTTACCTTCACCAAGGAGGTCATGTTTGTTTGATAGTGAGCAGGATTCCGCACTCCACTACTTAACCGATTCTTGCAAAACCTTGTGGAGAGTGAGGCAAGAACCCACTGACTTCCCCACCCTCCAATTTCTATCTATCTATCTATCTAGTTAAACAGATCCAGATTTCACACAGTGACTAAATTTTGTGAGTGCAAAGAGACACAATTGCACATTAACTATACTATATACAATAACTATAAGTATACATTTTTTGTGACATTTGTGTTTGGTGGCGTGGAGTGAGATTTTTCCAATTGTGTAAAATACAGTACAGGTATATTTTCAATATAGGTATGTATAGATTGTATATAACGTATAACACACACTGTGCCTGAAGTCATTAGTGTGTGTATGTGTGTGTGCACGCATGTAAATCTGTTTTTCTTTGAACAGCCTAGAATAATTTGATGAACGAGCGTGCTTGTTCCTCGCATATTTTCATGCAGCGAAATGAGACTTAGCAATGAGCCGCCGCTTTCATTGAAGATGAGCTTGCTCGCTATCATGCAAGGACAGAAAGTGTGCCAAAATGTGGCTATTAAAATTGCAGTCTCGCATGGGTAACTTCCTATGTTGCACTCCCTGGGGTGACCTAATGTGGTAACACAAAGCTTCATCATCAAAAAATATCCACTAGAATTAACAAAATGTGTCCAAATGTAATGCTTGCAGATTGCTGTCTTTTAAGAATTTATTAATTTTGTATAGGAATGTTTTTTATGAGATTAGGGTTAATTGTGGGCAGGTTCTTCCTTCTTGTCAGGGTAGATAAACCCGCTCTCTATCCGACAGCTCGTCTTTATTTTATTCCCTCGATTTATGGAGGTTCAGCATAAAGAGCTCCCTGACTTTCATATTTGCATGCACCAAAAGCCCAGAACACTGCATTTCCTCGTCAGTCTCTGAAAGAATGCATTGATGAAAGAAGAAGAAGCTTTTCCTTTGTGCGGTGTACTCTCTCTCGTCTAAGTACTGCAACAGTTCTGCAGACGTTCGTATTTGAACTAACTTTACCAAGTCATTGTAATCATGATGTTTTAAATCATTAAGTCATTTATCATTGATAACCTCTGATCGTGTTACTCACTGCCTCCGATGCAGCTGGTAGAGCTTCTGCAGCTCCCTCAAATCCCTCTGCAAGGCCGGGTGCTCGTAAAGGTCATCCAGCATATAGCGGTACAAAGTCTGCAAGGAAAAGACAATTTTCATTTCTCCCCGTTACACCCACAGTCAACCATTCGTCCTCTACCTTCATGAAGACTTTGACATGCTCGTCCTCTCTCAGAAAGTCCCTGCAGAGAAGCATCCACTGTGATACTAGGTGCACCACTTTTTGTTTCCTCTCCAGAGCCTCCTTTGTGTCTTCTTTCACTCGGCACCGCTTGCAGCAATAAGTAAGGATTGGTTAAGGCTTTAAGTGTAAGCCGTGTGAATCTGACTTTAGCCTTGTTAGTTAGAGAGCCTGTTAACATCATTTTGTTGGTATTGAAGGATATTGTCCCAGAAGTGCTTGGCATAAATCGCTAGTTGACATAAACACTGGATAGGTCAGCAGAAAGTCATCCAAAAGTGTGTCTGTAAATAGAGACAGACATCATTAAAATGACAATTTCAGCGCTACTGCACCATTTAAAATATTGTATCTCTGCCGGTCTGACGCACTTGTGAAATGGAGTCACTTCAAAGGAGAGCAATATGAAAGACATTTATTTCATTGAAGATAAGTCCTCTGGTGATGACTTCCACCAGCCCAATGAGGCTTCTCCACTTCGACTGTACTGAGCATAGCAAGTCCAAACAAGCCCGAACATAACTCTATTTTCAATGGCACACACAATAACCATCATGGCATGAAAAGCCAATCACGTTAATGTGTCCTACTCAAAGTGAAGCATACTTGCATGTTGTAGAAAATTGATTAAATAAGACCTTGTTAAGAATTCTTTTTTTTTTTTGGGGGGGGGGGGGACCATACAGTATCCTGCCTGGTCATTTTATGCATGCAGTGTTGTGGTAGCCGGAAGCTATCTTAATTTCCTGCCATATAAGCAGAGGAGTGTAATCTTAATGTAATCAGCAAACACTAACTGTAGGCTATATTTGTCAAACATGTTTCTTCAGTGTGGCGGCGTTGTTATGAATCCTACTAACCCTAACATACCCTATCATTAAGCCCGCCCTTAGCAAACATGACTTTTTGTATTTTTATAAAAAATGTGATACATATTTGGAATTGGTATTGGAGGTATTGCCTGGATGCGGTAGTGCATGCCCGACACTGATGCATCAGCCAATCATATTGGAGTGGGGTGTGTCCTGCCTCATTTTCTAAAAGGGATTCATAAGAACGTGTCACTGAGGCGCCAAACTCCAAGTAAATGCATCTTTCAATGGATGTGTATCTGCTAAAAGAATCACAGATTTTTTTTGGAAGCACAAATCTCCACTGCCACCCATTGCCACATCGAATCTAAAAGAAAAAAAAAAGGTTAGATTTTTATTTTGATCTTATATTTTGGCTCAAAGATATTTGGTTTTATTTCTTGTTTTATTGCCTTCCTCTCAGAATCCGCTTGATCTTCCAGAATTAAAATCCAAATTTTTATGCACACCAGTCTCATAAGTGCCATGTGAACGGGTGTTTTCTAACTCTGTAGCGCCCATCAGATAAATGTTATTGTGTGAATGCCAAGTCATTGAATATTTTCCGGACTCTGTAAGGCGCACCTATATATAAGCCACAGCAACTCTTTTTGAAAAAAAAAAAAGAAAAGAAATACAAGCCGCATCAGACTACAAGCCGCAGTTTTCTATGTTGAAAAAAACTGAGTTGTTTACTGCATGTACAGAACATTTTTTTACTGTGAAAATTTTAACACAGCAACAACTTTGCTAATTAGAACAGAACAGACCCAAGAGAAAAAAAAAATCGAGATTTATTTAGTGTTTTTTCTGAACTATAGCGGGCCCCTACCGGTGAAAGAAAAATCCACAGAAAAGCACTGTTGTATTAGCCGCATGGTTCAAAATATAGGAAAAAAGTAGCAATTTATAATCCGGAAATTACGGTATAATGCCTCTTCTTGCCGCAAAAACAAGCACATAATCAACATCACTTGAGTATCTCAACTGGGTTGCGTGGAATGAATGTTTATAATCTAACAGGTGTCAGTACTAAGCGATACACCACCAACTCGGTATCAATACAGGTGGGGAATGTGCCATGCAACGCTTCACGCGACCTCATCACTATTTGGAACATTTCACGACAGTTGCATGCTCAAGAGTGTTAATGGACTTGTTCTCAAGCAATTTTCAACAACTGCTTATTAATGCGTAAAAATAACAGACAATGTGGGGGCAACACAAAATTGAGCATAATTGCTCATACGTCATTTCCGCCTGACTGCGACAATTTGTATTCCGCTTTTATTCGTACCCCAACATTAAGCATAGAGCCAAACATTGCCAAATGTCCTTTCAGAGAAAAGTCATCTCAGATTCACTGATTCCGCTGTTTCATTCTTCCGTGGAATCAATTAGGCTGACAATCCTTTTTCTTGCACACGTGAAATTGATTATCACTGCCTTCGATATTAAGCATGTAAATGTGTCACTTATTGACTTCAGCTGCCACCAAGGAGTTAATCTCCATGTGTCAAAAGCTTAAAATCATTGTAGCTGGAACATCTTGAACACTAAATATTCTTCTACAGTTTTAAAAGAGTTTTGAAACTTGCAGCATGCATCTAAAATAATAATAAAAAAAATCCATGCTGTGGTTTGGTGGCGTATTGGTAGTTGTGCTGCTGGCAGGCAATCAGTTCCTGGTTAACGTGTCTTTCACTGTCGCTCTGTGATTCGTCCAAGTAAGAAAGTGATCTTGCAAAGAGCCACACCAAACCCATATAGAGCAAAAGTAATAAGCCTCTGTCTTTTGCATAGAATTAAAAAGAGGTAGAATATTGCTACTAGTGTGTGTTTTAACATCTCACAATCTGATCATTAGATGTAGGTCAACTTAATGGGTAGTGAAAGTTCACTTCAATATGGATAGATTGTGGTGACTTTATTGGCTTATATATGCCTGTGGTGCTTTTAAAATGACTTGTATTAAATATTGTCCCTCAGCCATCTTTGAGAGAAATAAATAGTTTGCATGATGCCCGTGAGCCAATTGAGTAAGTAAGAAAATTAGAAATCAGTGGGTGGCTGCTGACTCATTGCTTCTTGTCTTTTTAGGTGTGTGGCTCTTTGACCTTGGTGCACAGCACCCCATCGTGCCTGCTGTCAGCTTCAGTGCCATCATTTCATATTGAACTCATGCTGAATGATTACTGAACAAGACCAGTGAACTTAAAGGTAGGTGTCTTGTCAAAACATGTGCATGGTGTGTTGTTGTTTGAGAATGTTCAAATTGTTACCCTCTGTGTTGACTATTGCAGCACCATATGCTCCACAACAAGTCCCATGTGACAACATTAAGTTCATTTTGATTCACTTCCTCACCAGAATAAGTAATGATTGCCACTGAGGTGTTTTGCTAGCTTCCATCCAATGACCAATGACAAATCAAATGTGACCACTTGCATTTACCAGGAATCAAAGAATGTAAATCTCTCTCTCTCTCTCTCTCTCTCTCTCTTACTCTCTCGCATTCTCTCTCTCTGTGTGTCTCTCTCTCTCCCTCTCTCCCTCGCTGTAGCTCTCTGCCTCTCTCCCCTCTCCCCCTTGCTGGTCTCTGCCGGCTGCATTCACCATTTCTTTTCCAAGCTTCAGAGTTTTTCCTCTGCCTTGGCAACAGTGTCACATTATTATTAGAGTACCTGCTGCCACCACCAAGTGAAGTGAGTGCGTTTGTTGACAGAGTGGGTTTTCATTCTAAAGCTATGCCTGCCTGCTGTCTGTGTGCAAAAGCGTTTAAAGGAGGCGAGCCGAACTGCAAATTTTGGGGAAGAGTGCCTTTGATTTGAGGAAACGAAATGAATAACAATAGTGACATCCACAGGTGAGTAGGAGTGTATCCTACCTGACTTAAGGTGATCTGAGACTTGTAACCAGTAAAGTACAGGGCAAATGTCATACAAAATCACATTCACACCTAAGGCCATCACCATCTTGTGGCATCTTGTTGCCACTATTTTGAAGTGAATTGAGGAAATTCATGTAGAGTGTTGCCATCTTTAGGGTGGCACCAATTCCTGACAGATTTGTGCTTTTCACATCAGCGAGTCAACGCGATGCCTAATACATGCTTTTTGGAATGTGGACAAGAAACCCACAAAAAGTCAGAGCCGCGATTCAAACACATAACCTTTGACAGTGAAGCAGTCTCGCAGACTCTGGCTCACAATGATGACAACACACACCCATATTAATAATAAAGCATTCTTAAGAATTCGTAAATACGCAGACATGTTCCCTAAAGAAGAAAACAAACAGTAACAGAGAGGATGTGGGAGGTTTTCCACTGACCTGTGTCTTTGCACTGTGTGGCCATCTGGTCCTCCTCCAACTTCACGTCACTCAGCAGGTGATCCAAGATTTTCTCTGGGGTCCCTGACACCACTGTGTACCTGTCAGACACCACAGAGTCAGTGGACGAATCCTCGTCCATGGAGGACAGCGAGCGACCGCTGCTCCACTCCTCCTCGCCCTCCGTGCCCTCGTCGTCGATGTATCGGAAGTAGGGCACGTCGAATGTGGGCAGAGTGGACGGCTCTACCCGGCCGGTACCGTCGCTGCTGCTGCCGGTGCCCTCCTCGGACCCTTCCTCGTCTTCGTCCTCATCCTCCTCCTGCTCCACTAAGGCGGCGTGCAGCAGCAGCATCTCATCCCGCAGCAAGCTCATCCTTGCCCTCACGCCGGCAATGTTACCGTGGTTACTGTTGCATGCCCCCTTTACCCTGCCATCCAGAGTCCTGTGCCCCCCCCACCCACTGATAGTCCAAACAAGTCCCCCCTCCCCGAACGACTTGATCGGGAAGGCTAGAGCTCACAGTTCCATGCTGCCAAGGTCCATCTAACACAGTCCTACATGAGCGGTAGTTGTGATGGACGCATGTGTGAGAGTAGTCCGGAGAGAATAATAAGAGGTGGAGAAAGCCTTAGTGAGAGAGGCAGGCAGAGATTTGTGGAGTGGCTTTACCTCCTGTTCCTCGCCGCCTCCTCCTCCTCCCGCTTCCCTCCTCCCCTTGCTCGCTGTGACGCCATCCTCCGGAGGACCAGAACGCAGCGGCCCCGCTCCTGCACGCGCACTGCCTCGTCACACTGGACAGGCTGGACATGAGCGATGGAGAAAGGGAGGGGTTGCATTATCACCAAGGAGATATAACCCCCCGCCCCAAACTCGCACTCCCCCTCTCCCGCCCTGCATGTTCTCCAACTAACACAAATCACCACTGATTTCCATCACAATGCTGTGTCAAAACCTGCACTGTAAATGAAGCCCAATTTCCACTGATCATTATTCAGGCTCTATCAGTAGGAGCACATTCAGGGATTAACATAAGTGGCTCATACATATTTTAATTACTGATTCCTGATGTCGGCTCTATTAAATTATGACCGCTGCCTTCAGGGTTTCGGTTGTGTGGAGTTAACATTGTCTCCTGTCTCCCACCTGTCGTTCTGATTTCATATTCAGATTTGTCATGCCAAGTCACCCAATCTGATATAAATCTGAACCAGGAAAGGTCACCCCTGTTCCATCTTTAAATCTTATTAAGGGAGACAGGCATGTGCTTGTTTTTTGCACAGCTAACTAGAGAGTGTGGGTGCAAACACACTTCTAATAACATTCCAATTGTTTGCACATAGATAATGTGCACGGCAATTACTAGCGTGCCATGCCAGAAAATTTGGCTATGTCTGGGGGAAAAAAATAAAAAAAATTCTGCTCAAGGCAGTCAATTACTGAAGCAGCTTTTTACAAACATAAGCTCAAGACTCAAATTTACGGCACATTTGCTTTAAATGACGTCCACTAGATACAGAATACTTCAAGACTGAAAATGTAATGACATCACTAAATTCCTCCTGTTTGTTAGGTTCTTTGACTGCAACAACTGTACATTTAGGTCTATGATGAAGCTCTGAATACCGTAGATGACTCGTTTTAAAGTGAATGTGGGTGCGTTATATTATACAGTCAAGCAACACAACTTTAAACCTTATATTTTGGCTTTAATTGTTTCAAAAAGACTGATGTGGAGTATTTTTCTCGTTTTATAAATTACATGAATTAAATCAAGGCAAATACAGTCGTTCACTAATGATGTTAAATACATTGCACAGTGTATTCAGAGATTCGCTTCCAAATTTATACATGCTTGGACTGTGCAAAGAATTGTGTAGATATGAAGTTCAAATGTTGGGCATGGCTAAAACGGTGCCTGTCAATGGCGCTTCAGCTCTGGTGTGAGTTCCAACTCCCCCACTATCGAAGAACTTGAACCCCTTCATTTGCATCGGTGGTTGTATGGCACACGATTTGTAGTTAGCTAGCTAACAATGCCTACACCTTGTAAATGCATCTTCCCTTTGACTAGTGAGATGGTGTGGCTGCTCTAGAGTGCCTCGTTGTTGACAGTGAGTGCAGGTCATGCAGAAAAAGGCAAAGGTGTGAGGAGGGTGGGAAAAATAAATGCCCGACTTGACAGCCAGCGTGTGAATTGGGCTGGTGTAGCAGCTTTAGAGCGCCTCGTTATCATTCACAACTCTTCTCTGTCTTGTGGTGTATCAAATTTACAAGACATTTACTTTCACTTTACAGTGACTTAAGTAACCTTAATACCCCACCTATTTAAAGGCATTAGTTTTTGGGCAAAATCCTACTATACTGGGATGATAAAAGACTCCATGCACAGTAAATGTACACAGTAGGCTGCACTGCAACTCCAAACAGCATTTTATTGTTCCAGCTTGTTAGAAAAAAAAGGATTATAAACCACTTGACAATGGCAGGTTTGGAAGGATCACTGATATTGACCATAATGAGGACCTCACTATATGGTGCACGCACACGCATCCTGCACCAATTCACCCTTTCAGCGCCCCCTCCCCTCACCCGTCAGTCAGTGCAGCTCTCATCTCTGTGTATGCAATTAGCTGTGCGGACACCCGGGAAGTGCTTGCTTTTTTTTTTTTTTTTTGGGTTGTCCTAATTGCCTTTTGCACCGAAGCGTTCAAGCATTGCTTCCAGACACATTATCATTGTTACAATAATGGTGTACATACAAACACAGTATGCGCAAGCTTTCAGTTCCCTTTGTTTTTATCCGTAAAGCATGTTCGTGTTAGCAACACGGGTTTAAGCAGTGTGACGCTCACATTTATCTATTTTCATTATTATGGTGATGGGTGATCTGGAGTCGATTCCAGCTGACTTTGGGAGAGAGGGCTGAATACACCTCGGACTGGTCGCTAGCGAATCACAGAGAACATATTGAAGAACAAGCATTCATGGTCACATTCACACCTTTGGACAATTTAGTCTTTATTTAGCCCAACATGCAGTCCGGAGCCGAGTTTTTAAACAACCAAATTCTTTCCATCAAAACAGAACACATAGGAAGAGACAAGTCATGAGTGCATGCATACACAAATACACACCTGCTGCAATGATCAGAATAGAAGTTATAGTGTGTGCGTATTTGCTCTCATCTGCTCTCAAATGCCAAAACAAGTTGATCACTGTTAAGTGTCAGCATCACGCCAGTCAATATGCAAACCAACCTTTCCTCATGATGAATTATTGATCCAACTCTAATGCTGTGGCCACTACTAGTACACACTGACTAAGCCTTGTGGTAATCTCAGTAAAATTATCAGTTCTCTGGAGTCCTGTTCTTGTAATCGGGCAGCAAACTCGGGCCCTGATGTGACCCAATCTAGTGCAGAAGTGTTCCTAAAATGGACTCTGTCTGTATTTGAGTAAACATTACTCCAGGGCCGTGTGATTTTTAAATGGTTCATTGTTTCGCTTGGGTTCCAAATGCATTCCGCTGCCTACAGGGACCCTCTCTGCTCTGTGGCGCTGGCGTACATGGTATGGAACACACAACGCGACCTAGAAGATGTCAATCTTGACACGGCTCCCATTTGGTCCAAATTCTACACAGAGTTGTTCAAACGCCAGCATGGTTTTCAAAGAAGCATTTGATGTATTCCCAAACGTTCCCTACAGCAGCATCTGCTCTGAGGCTTTAAACTCTGATCATATGGCGAGCGTGTACGTTATGCAAAATATTTGGACATGATTTTGCAAAGAAAAGCAGTTCCAAATAGTCATATCCAACAAAACGACATGCTAAAAATAAATTATATGAAGGATTTGAATCATTGGGAAATAAAACTAAACAAGATTGAAAGTGATTGCGTAACAATCAGAGTGCAGTGGACTGAAATAGTTATGCCTTCACCATCTGGGAACTCTAAGCTCTTTGATGCCCATATTTAGATATGTACATGAGTCACATGGCTGGTATGCGCGGAGCATCATTGGATTACAGTAAACTATTGCATTATCTGGAAACACAACTAGATAATGGCTATATTTCCCATGTCAAGTATTAACTAAGATCTGATAGGATAACACATGATGGACATGCTGGACATATATGCATAGTACACTGGTGCACTTTATGTTCTACTATTTACAGTATATAACAGCAGTATGAGAATGGGATTTTTTATGCATGTTATGTGCAGATTAGCAAAGGCATTGTGCAGACAGAAAGTCATTTTGTTGAATAACAACAGAGATAAAGAGATTTACTGTTTGGAGAAAGGTCAAGGACCTAACGCACTCGACTCCACCCTGAAGCCACGTAACGTCCTTGCATGTTGGTCTGGCCCGCTTGCGTCAATGCTTCCTGCCATTGTGGCGCAGTCTAGCTAGCACAACCATCCAGGAAGCTGAGCCCGCCATGATCTCAACCAATCAGAGGCCATTATTTTAAGTGTGGTGGACTGATCTTAGATGATGTCATCTGTCCGCTACGTTTCATTTCTCCAGTTTTACCAATTTTTCACTCACTCTGGTGTGTTTTCAGAATTATTTGAAACTAATTTAACTGACTTGTCGACATAATTGAAGCGAACACAATCATAGCGGAAGATGTGAGCATACAGTTGGCTCCAAAAGTTCATGAACATTAATAGACTTTTTATTGTTATTATTATTATTTTTTACCTTTAAAAACCACCAGAATGATAAACTCCAAAGCGTACCACATCATGATTCAAAAATGCTGGAGACGGTGTTATAGCATGCACGGCTGCTAATGGAACGTGTTCATTGGTGTTTATTGATGATGTGATTACTGAGTGAAGTGACAAGAATTGACTTGGAAGATGCACAGACCAGCTTTGAGCTGATGCTAGTTCAGTTTGATGATTTGTGTTATGAAAAAAAATTAATTTGAGTTTGAGCAAGCTTCAGATACGCTGCTGCTTGAGTAAAGCCAAGACAAATAGACTAATTAAGGTACTGTAATGCCCTTGAATGTGGGCTAGCAGAGATTCACTCGCAGATGCACTTTCAGCTGGACAGAGAAAAATACAAATTGAAAAATAATGCAAACACTTGTAAGGAACTTCTGTCAGCGACACCTCACACAGGCGCTCACTCACTAGGCCGCACCCATTGAAAACTCCACCCAAATACTACATATTACACTTTAGGAAATCATTTTTCACATTCTCTTTTATAATGATTTATTATTTTCACACCATACAGTGACATTTGTCTAGATGAAAATATAATGAAAAAATGCGCTTGAATTTTGGGGCTCGATGAATTAATGGCATTTTAAATTGTGATGATTTGATGAACTGTATTTCAAATCTGATGAGACACCCATTCACATTAAAGTTAATGACCCTGAACATACTAATTGAAGGCAAATAAATTAGTCAGTGACTGGATCATGACTTTTCAGGAGTTGAAGACAAACATGAAATCAGCATGAAAGTGAAAAAAATAATAATCTAACTTTACCCCATGGCCAACCCCACTGGAAATGGAAGTATTAGCAACTATCCAATGAAGGTAATTTCTTAATAGTTCATAATGCTGTTTTGTTGGCACCTCTTACATTAATGCTGAAAGTCGGCACATCTTGTTTGTTTGATTCTTTATCCATTGTGGTGATTTACCATAAAAAGCTCCACTGTCCACAAATTTTTGTACCTAACTCTACTGTATATTGTGTAATAATACAAAATGTTACTGATGACATCAGTCACATGATACTTCATAGAGAGCAGCCTTCTGCAGACATTCGCCTTCTACATCAACCCATTTACAGAATTAGAGTTGCCAAAGTTTCTCACTGTTCTGTGTCTCTCACCTCATTTTTCCTTTCTGGGCCCTTGCTGTGATTCTGCAAGAAGCGGCAACCATCCTTGGCCAGTCTCTGGACCATCTCCAATCTGGACAGTTCCTCCTTATCATGCAGGATGCAAATGCTGCCCGGCTGCAGCGAAGCAGACACGGAGAACATGTACCTCAGACCGCAATCCCACGACATCACTGCCTCACCGATAGGGATAACGAGCACAACTGGCGTCTGGGAGCTGACTTGCAAAGAGGTGAGTGGCCGAAAAATCAGTCTGTTCTAAGCTTGATTGTCACAGAATAGAAAATCCCTTGGAGTCCAGGTGCATGCATACAAAGTGAATGACACACTCCCTTGTCGTCCTTCCCTTGCCTTTCACTAAAGGGGTGGGGAGGGAGTTGGGAACAGGGCAGGTTCAGGAAACATCTGGCCGGCCAAACACACCCAAAAAGGAAGTTGGAGAATCTCTTGAATGCAGGAGAGTCTCGATTCAGGACTGGGCAGGGTGCTTTGTATCGGAAGGTCAAAAACTCAAGCACACAATACAATAGACACATGTCAAGCCACATTTGTTAGGCATTTATTGTCCGTGTATTAATCATCCCATGAAGGATGGACACGATAAAGTATTCATTCTCGGCTCAAATTGTCACCACTATCATAAATACTTGATCAACTGTAATACAGACATGACTGGATGTAACTTCTTACTGTATTACACCATTACAGTAGGAGCCATTTTTAATTTTTGTCAGCATTGCTACCCTTATGTGGAGGCATCACAAAACAGCAAAAGAAAAAGGAAAATACTTGAGTTAGTGAAAAATGCCCGCAATCACTAAGCTGAAGTGTCGCACAATTTCCGAGGCTTCACTTTCAATGTCCAAAATGATTACCAGGACTCATATTAGTGATGTAATTGAGTTCATTTGCAGTAAAGCTCATTAATACTTGCTTTATGCTCATCACCTTTTGGTCTTAAAGTGAAATCAAAGGAATGCTACATAGTATAGACTGATCAAGGACATTTATTTTCCCGTTATGACCATTTTATCTATTAGCGTTCTATCGATTTGTCCGCAGTCAGCAGCAAACGCTTGACTGGGTCCTTGCAAGGCCATTCACTTGCGCTGACGTCCCACATGTGCTGACTCAACTAAGTGCCACATGAAAGAAGGGTTCACTATTTCAATTGCTCTTACTTCTCTTCTGCCTTTCTCTTTTTTGTGGTTTGCGAAAACACAATAGGAGTGTTCCAACGTCCATTACGTGTATGCTTTTTTGACTTCAAAAGCGATGCACACTGTAAAAATATGCAATCTTATTATAAGGATGCATATGGAAAATTAAGATTATAAAAACAATTGGGTTTTTGGAACACCTGCCCGTCCACCCATCAAGAGTGAAATAAAACAACCAAATAAATCTTATGTTGTCCACCAAATTGTGAAAATGTTTTTGTTGAGCAGGCTGTTCAGCATTTGTGGGACATAAACACTGAATTTAAATTTACCAAGTGATGACCATAGTCTGGCGGCCAGATTACACTAACGTTATTATGAAAGGGAACTGTAATGCTGAAAGGCCAACACGCGAGTGTGTGTGGAGTTCCTGCTACCTGGTTAAATCCAAAAGGTACAAAAAGACCTGCATTGAGTTTTGCTTGATGCAGATTTCATGTGCGCATTTTGTGTCCTGGTGTAAATAAAGAGTTCCAACGACCTGAGGAAAGAAGCTCTTGCAGAGCCTCTGGGTTGTGGCCCTGCATGTGCCGAGGCTCTTGTCAGGGGGGAGCTGACTGAAACCGTCTGTTGTTGGATTGGCCAATGTCTTTGATGATTTTCTTGGCTCTGGAGCTGCACCTTGTGGTTTTGATGCCCTGGTGAAAACGGGAATATTTCCCTTTCCATTGTCCAGATGGTAGAATAGAGGACATGGGCGATGGCCTCTTCGTTACTCCTGTTATGGCACCAGGAGAACTGAAGTGGGCCATAGGAGGTGGGAAGTGATGTTCAGATGAATTCTTTAATGAGTCTCTCATAATGAGATCTCTTCACATAAAGATGAACTGCAGCTCGTCTTCCAGAGTGCATCATGCTGCATTCATTTTCCGTTTTTATTATTATCGATAAAACTAATCTAGATCACAGGTGTCTGGCCCTCCACGTCATTTTATGTGATCCTTGCCAAAGCTTTCCTCATAGTTTCCTTGTTTTCTCTTCTAAACTAGCCATAGATTCAGCAGTTAATAACTAGATGCAGGCACATTTACAAAATATGACTGGATGATTCCCACACAAAACACATTGGGTAAGAGGCACGAAACGTGTTTCGTGCAACTCAGATTCTGCCAAGAGCAGACGCCCAATATTTTCTCATTTGATATGATGTCATGCATGACAGGGGTTTAGAGATGCATGTATTTCCCGAAAATCTTGGTCAAATTCCTAAATTGTATGATCTCACCTGAATTTGGTTGAAAAGTTGTGACTGAGTTGAGACAAAGGATCTGGCTGGCTTTGAATATCTACAAACACCTTTATTCTATTTGCACCTGTGTACTCCTTTTCTAGTTTCTCAATGAGGCAACTGCGGCTTCAGTGTGCTATCACTGACCCAGTTTCTAAAGTAAACGAATTTCAAAGTGAGAATGCCTCAAGTCAGACTTGTTAGTGTGTGTACACGTTAATCAGGGAATAGCACAAAAAGCATCGGGGATATTGTTGGCCTGCAGCAGAAGGAGGAGGAAGTGATGAAAGCTCCTTTTGCTTGTTGCATTTTTTTCACTGATACCATATATTTCAACCTCTGGATGTTATCTTATAGTTGATATGATGATAAATTCTCGACACTTTTACACCATTCTGTGGCTCCCCTTCTGATGTCCTATGCTTCACACTTGAGTTTATTGCTTTGGATTGACTGCAAAACAGAGGCGATCAAGAAATCAACATTGTTATTAAGAACAGCTGTCACAATAGACTTTTCAGCACATCACACTTTTGCAAAAATATAAAAGTAAAAATAGACAAAAGTACTGATGCATGAGCTTTTTTTATATTTGATATTTTGTTGGGGGAAGGGTGAGGTGTGATGTCACCACAGAGTGATGCCAAAGAGGAAAAGAGATCATAACCATAGATCATGAAATGGAACATAGACTTAGTTTAAAGTACTGGTTCTGGCTGCTCAGTCCTAGCTAAGCAGGAGAGGGGATCCTTGGAGATCTGCTCCAATGGTGCCGGTGACATAACCTCATTTGTTGTAATGTGTAGTAACAGTAACACTGGTAAAATCGTAATCGCAGGAAATGCCACAAATATAAAACAAAATGAAAATTAGAATTAAAAACAATAAATAAAGCGGTAACTGTGCGTGTGTGTGTTGCAATTCCACATTCTGCACTTGGGACTGAAAGCGAGGACCACCTCCACATTAAATTTAAATTCAAAAAGCTTTATTAATTGCAGCAATGCTGATACAAACAATCAGGGGAGAGTTTATCAATCTGCACTCTTTCTGTTCCCTCTCCTTGTTTATAAAGCTTCTTTATCGGGTGAGTGGTTTTATTTTAGTTTAGTTTTCATTTTAGATTTAGTTTTTGTTTCGATTTTTGTTTTAGTTTAATTGTATAATGGTTAATGCCACCATTTGATTTTTAAAAGACTATATAATTGTTTTGTTTGTTTGTTTTTTAAGAACTTCAAACTGGAGTACAGTTAATGAGGGTTTAATGACACCAACAGTTTGAGTCTGGCTCTTTTGAACTCACTTTTCTTTTTTTATATACTGTTTTGAAAGGAAAAAAAACAAAGGTCTATGTCAATGATTGTGCTCTACCTTAAATGTTCTACTGCACTTTTTCTACTGTTTGTTCTCGTTAGTGTTTAGCATTAATTAGCTAAACAAATTAAGCTTGCCTTATTTGGATCATGTCGTCACGTTAGACCTGTCGGAGGTGACATCGAGCAAAACTCAGAGAAATCATTTTTCCTTATTGGCATCGTGTCAAGACAAAATGTCATTTTAAAGTTACTTTATTATTTATTACTATGTTGATATTAGTCAAAAATAAACTGTGACAACACATGATATGTAGAGTTGACAGGAAAATGATACAAATATATTGCAGAGGTGATGCTGGTTGTCGGCTGTGCGTGGAGGCAATATAAAAACATCGAGTAGCAGAAAATAATCGCCCAACTGTCTTCTTGTGCTTTTGTTGAGGTGAGGTCATGGTGGGTTCATTTGAAAGTGTGGTTGAACGCCTATAAGAAGTGACAGTGTTGATTTCAAACATTTTTATAAATATTTTGAACACGCACGCCATTGGAGATGAGGACTATACATTTATTTGACGTGTCTTTGCTTGATTCCTGCGCAGGAAAATAAATCAGGTGAAGAAACTGTTTTGGCCATTAAACATTTATTTGACGTGTCTTTGCTTGATTCCTGCGCAGGAAAATAAATCAGGTGAAGAAACTGTTTTGGCCATTAAAAGGGGAGCTGTCTTTCTTACTTTTATTTCACCTTTATTTCATACGATCTCATGAGTACTTCCCTTTATTTCCCTTTATTGGAAATCCTGGAATATTTCCAAGTGGGTGGATCTGTAAAGTCTCTATAATGTATGTCTTTCTTTTCAACGCATCAGTGTTTTCCTCACAACAGCAGTTCTTTTGTACAGGCAGGTTAAAAAAATGTCATCATCCATCCAGTTTCATAGCCAAAGCTTTAAAAGGTTCATTGAAAGCCTTGCGGTAATCCTATGGGCTTTACGAAGGCATTGAGTCCTGTTGTAAATTCCACAAGGACACCTCCCCTGGAGGTTTCATTGCTGCATTTAGAGCAGCCATTCATATTCATGATACAGTGTTAATCCCATTCTATTGCACCTGAGTTCTGGTTTGCTGCTTTATCACATGCAGGCCCTGCAGGGAGGAAGCAGCTGAGGTGAGACAGACCCTGGCCATGGTGTGCTGAAATGAATGACTAAGTCACGGAATAGGAGGGGACACATTCATTTCACGTGGTCAAAGTGCTGCTAACGCATCTCATGCTTGCATTTGCGGGCCTTGTCTCCCCTTTTAGGGGTCCAGGCGACGTTTTCTCTTGACTTTGTGCGCATACAGGAAGTACATAGTGTGTCCAGTGGTGATGAAGAGCACTGAAATGAGAACTAGGATACCAAAATGCTGTGGCTGGGGAGCAGTGATGACCATGATGAAGTGGAGCAGGTCCATCAGGTAATTCATAGAGCTCTGCACCCCATTTACAACACCTCGCTCGGACTCACAGATGTTCTCCTGCAACAGCTGGGTGACTGTCAGGTCAAAGGACCACAAACCTGCAACACAGGTGACATTAAGTTTGAAAAAAAAAGTACCAGGGTGGCAATTGATTTGTGATTGTAGCAGTGTACATCATGAGCATCTGCAGAAAATATCCAACATTGTATTAAAAAAATCTGCCTTTATAGATGAGATGCAGGTTTGATTGACAGTGCCAGGATTGGTCCCAATTGTTTTTCATTGTGGTTGCAGTTTGCAGTGGTATAGAACTCTACTACATATTGCAACCATTTTGGATACCTCAATTGGTTATACGAGAGAGAGAAAAATATTGGGAACAGCTCTCATTAGTGCTAGTATACAGTGGCGTCTTGGTATTTCTGGGCGATCGCGATTATCATCGTATAACCGACAGCCCTTTCAAATGCTTTGAATGGTTGGAGACCACTATTATAATAGATGTCACATTTTTCTTCTCTCAAGGCAAACTAGCTGAGAGTGACTGAACAGCACGTATGCTGGTTGCAGTTAAGTAGTGCACTCTTTCTCTTAACATTCGGTGGAGGCAAGTTGATTGTGTCCTTTGGTCAGTTCCGATTAAATTGATGCTCTGGTACCTATTGCCACGTCTACAGAACTGCTTTCATCTTTTAAACCATAAGGTCATCAGTTCTTTCCCCTCACAATCCAGCTGCCTTATAATGATGCTATTCAGTGTGGCAGACAGATTAAGTATTGATTGTGTCATTTAAGTGGGAAAAAAAATAGGTTCACTGGTGGTTGTACTGCGTAAAAGTAAATGAGCTCTCCTGACTGCCGAGTGTTGTTTTAACCATGTCCGCTCACCGATGCGTGCCGTGATGACCCCCATGAACAAGAGGATAATGGAGATGTACGACTCTGGCGCGCTACCGGAGGGCACGTTGTCAAAAAGTACAGTGTTGTTGGTCCAGTGGATGGAAGAGCGATCGGGTAGAAGTGGTTGATTGCTGCTGCCCCTCAGAGGAGACGTGTGTTTTTGTCTTTGACTCGCCATCCCTCCAAGCTCAGCGGAGGAGTTTGAGGTAAAGTAGGGCATGAGCAAGCTAAGATCCATGGGGCTGCCGGGGGCAAAGACGGAGCACACACACATGAGCAAGCAGCCCAGGTGGAGGCAGCTGGAGATGATGCCCGTGTTGATCAGACCGTACGTCTTCCTCAGTCTCGTAAACATGACGGTGCCCATCAGCCCAGTGATGGCTGATACGCCCATCAGCAAACTGAGGAGGGAGCCGCTTATGCCCTGAGTGTAGGCGTAGCCGGTGGTGATGCAATCAAAGCCCAGTACGGTGGTGTAGAGGAACGCCAGGCCCATTCCCGCCAGGAAGACCGGCTGCTGATAGTAGGATCGCCATCCATCCTTGCAGGTGCTCATCAGCCAGCGAAACCTCCGCAAGCATAGCGGGGGATAGGTGATTTCTTTTAGATGAAGACTCTCATCGCTGTTGCTTTCTGCCAGAGGCCGAACCGCTTGACCTTCACCTGATGACAAATAGCAAGTCAGTCAGACAATACACAGAGGACTATTTTATGCAATAAGCATGTACTGACAAGGACAGAACATATGTAATCATTAATATGTATTCCATGCCATTAGTTTGCAGTTTTCCTGCCATATCTCAACCAAATCAGAATACCCGTAGTATGTGTAAGTTTAGAATATGTCATATGCAAATAGAGTACGTAACTACCCCTCCATTGCTGGTAGTTGGTTCGCGGTTCTGCTATTTCACGGATTTTTTTTTTTGTACACTTCATAACTGCAGTTAATAATAATGTTCCAAATCTCGTCTGTTAGTTCTACTCTTGACCACTAGATGGTGGCGCACAACTTGACTTACTCTTAGTGTAAATGTGAAAAGATCGATGATGGGGAATAATAAGAAGGAAGGAAGAAGAAAGACAATGCAGAAGTCTTCCTTATAATCTTTAGCCATGATTATTGATGTATATTGTGAAATCAGGCACCCATGTGCTCGGCGTAAAAACAGATGTAACTTGATTTTCGTGGTGGTGCGTCTCTCATGAGAATCATTTCAATATCTCGAGGCCAGTCCAAGTGTCCTCTTTTTTTGGTAATCAAAATATCGTCACCCTAACATACACACAATTTTTTAAGAAAACTGTGATCATACAGCTTGAAAACTTGACCTGATAGAGAAAACCCGAGATCGGTGTTGGATTCCGCACCCATAATTCTGTTAAAAACAGCTGTCAGACCTAACTAAACAAAAAATATTTTCCCCAGTGTTATTTTTCTGCCTTGGTGAATGTCGCAATGCAATCATAGGAGTCTAGAGTGTACATTGAATTTATTTCAGTGATTTACAGTATTGATTTGCTCTCATTCTAAGTGTGTCAAAGTATTTGGGATCTAAAAAATTGTATTTCTGCTGTAGTTGACTGACAGATATGAATTGAAATCCCACCATCATACCTTGCGATCCTCTCCTGTCCAGCCCTTGCAGATTGGCCTGGTCCACTTCTGCTGTTGGTGGTTTGACAGAAAGAGCAGGGACGATGCGGTACACCCGTGACAAGAAGAAGAACTCCACTATGAGAGACACGAGGTTCCATCCCAGGATGAAGCCACACCCAACTACGTTGGAGGCCAAGGTCATGACCTGTCCCACCGCGAGTGGGGCCAGGATGTTAGTCACCTGATCTATCCGCCTCATGGTGGCATTCATTCCTTATGTCAGGATCAAGGAGGACTAGATTAATACGCTTGCTTGCCCACCGTGACCACGTACGAGAGCGAGTCGTCATACCGGCTAGGTGGCCGCGATTGTAGCCGGTGATGACTATGATCCAGTCCCGCTGGATGGCAATGGTCAGCGCAGTGCTTGCAAGGTTTGCCACATCTGCCAGGACGATCACCACCGTATAACAAACCACCTTGTGTAAGTTTTGCGATGCAACATGTTATTATGGAAGCACAGGAGGATTGCAGCCGCAAGCTCACATCACAGAGGGGAACAACAGCCGCAATAATCGCAGCCATTATCCTCTTATTGAATATGAGTGAATAGACATGCTGTCATTATGTCTGGTGTACTCACAGTAAGCCAGCCATCCCAGATCTGCTCAATCCTTTTCTTATATGAGAAGACCAACATGAGCACGATGCTACAAATTGTCACTGAGATGTTCTGGATGAAAAGAGACGCATGAGCAACTGAAATAAGACAAAAAAAAAAATACTCTTAGAGCCTGGATGATATTTTCATTTACGAAATCTAACCTAAACCAGATGCCGGTGGCTGTGAACCGTGTGCCTCGCTGGTTTTTGAGTGTAGAAATCAAATCAGGAAGTGATTTACACTTGAGACGCCGGAAGGGGAATGCAATTTACCACATGGCGGGACGGCAAACCAGCACACGGCCCCGCCGCAAGATTGAGATGCACTGATTTATTACCCGCTTGTCTGATGCACAGTAATGCATGCAAAACATTGCAGGTGAGTGTGAAATTGCTGCTGCATACCTTTATTCCTGGGATTGCGGTCAACCCAGTCTCCGATCAAAGCTCCGAGCAGGAGAACTGAGCCAGCCACCACCAAGCCGAACACCGCAGTTAACAGCAAGTTACGTCCATAGAGCTCAATCAGGAACACAGAGATGGCAAAGTGCCACATTCGGTCGCCCTGATTAACAAATGAACATCATCACGTTTTTGTTCACAGTCATAGCTTTTTAGTCAGTTAATGTGAGAATATGTACGAATCTTAAAAATAATATCCTGCGCATTACTGTGGAATAGTTCGCTTCAACAGCTCAGTCCACCATCACCTTCCATAGTAATTTCTCATTTTGATGGACCAGCTAGGACACCAAAGGCGCTATTTTTGTAGACAGGTGCATGCGGATATAGAAGTCAAAAAGTCCATTTTATTTGGGCTGGCAGTGAATGAGTTAAAGGAACTCTTCAATTTCTGTGAAGCTTATTCACACCCACAATGGCGCAAAATGCCCATTTTTAACCGCGCCAAGCTGCATGCGTCTGCAAAAATAGAAAAACTTGTCTTGCGCGCCCATTCACAGATTTACGCCACGCTGCATGCCAGACTTGCGTTGAGCACGAATATAGAGCACAAATCATGATATTACAAGAATGTGCACAAACAGAGGCATTTGCTCTAAGCTGTTAATTCATTGATGCCTCTGGCCAGTACATGAGGAAATATAGTGTACTTCAAGACTTTAGTGCACTTTGGTACATTTAAAGAAACAAAAACAATTATTCCTTACCACTTTAAATGATGTTGCCTTGTGCTTTGCTCCTCGTGTAGGTGTGCGTGGGTGCGTGTGGGGGGGTGTGTGTGTGTGTGTGTGTGCAGGAGACGATTCTTACCCACATTGACAACGCTCCACTGACGTAGATGAGGAACTTGGGACCCTTGAGGTAGATAAGTGCGGAACCTTATAAAAAATGCATACAAATTGAATGCCGGTACTTTATACACAACATTATTTCATTCTGGCCAATGTATTCCGTTTGTCTTCAAAGATGAGCCCACCTGGTATGCTCCTGGCTTTTTTGGCTCTCGCATTTCTGATGTCGTCAGGCTCGAACTCGACCACAACGCCGCCACATTGGGAGGACTCGCCTCGCTGGGACATTGCTTGTGGAAGATGGTACACTTTTTTGTTAGTGTTTCAAAAATCAGTCCGAAGAGTAAATCATGAAATTTTATGATTTTTTTTTTTTTATATTATGTTGACCGTCCTATTACTATTACTATATTGTGTTTCACAATCTCACGACTAGCTCCTATACAGCACATTAGGAAGCAGGAAACAAAAAAGGAGTTTCATCAAATGAGACTCAGTCAAAACAAAAATAATAATTGCTGTTGATCAAATGCTGTCTTTAGCTCTGATAAAGCCAAAAGTAGGCGAGTCACCTTGTTTCCAGTGTTACACTCGATCCTCACTGCTGTTTCTTGATGTATGTTGTGCCATGTATCCTACATTGGGATGCTCGTCTTTCCTGAGAGCTGGAATTCAAGCTGTAGTAGTCTGAAAGGCTTAATAGCATCCCGGTGCTCAAGTGCACCATTGTATGAAAGTGCCAGAAAAGCAGAACAGGCAGTGGGACAACAAAGGCAGCCAGCATATTCCATAGCACGTGACAGCGGGGAGGACAATGTCACCGTCCACCCACTCCACAAAAAGGACAAATGTGTGACTGCTCCAGCTCAACAAGGACATACATACCGCATACACATGTATGTGGATGCGCACATACATAGGTGCATATACTTGTTTATTATTCTGAGTTCACTTTTGCAACACCGGGTGAGAGACAAGTGTTGCATCATTCACAAAAATTGTATCGCTATTGCCCGCTATAGAAAGTTGGATTTATGTACACTGAATCATCCAATGCCAACTGGTAATTTTGCAGAAAGACTCAGGCTGGTGGGTCTGTGAGAGGGAAGACTACACTGCTGTGGGAGTTGTCACAGCTGACTTCAGTTATGGCCAATCATTCCCTTTAAATGTGGCGTGCAACTCGTTCACAGACGTCTTGATATAACAGAAGTACAGAGCACACTTGGAGACGGACACCTCCTCTCGTTGTTAATTTGCCCAGTGGACAGTTTTAAAACAAATTACAATGATTCAGACCCCATGTTAGACGTCGGTCTAAGCAAGCGCAAAGTTTAAAATCAGCTTTCTGCAACAGAATTTCCACTCCAGCAGCATCTGCTTCTGCTGCCTTGTTCTTCCCGGCTTGATGGAGACCGCTCTGTCAATTTGGCAAACAGGCTCATTAAAAATCACGATCCCCGACATTGACGCCACGACACAGGTGCACTTTCAGAGCCCTTAATGTTGAATGTATATGAGAGAGATTGTGACTGATCGGGCTGTCTGTTTACGCGGTACGTATCCGTTTGCATGATCAGGTGCAAAAGAATGGATTTTGGAATTAGTTGTTGACGGAAGATGAATATCAAACATATATTGAAATCTTAGCAATACTTAAATACAGAGGGGGGAAAACGCCAAAATCCCATGGCCAATTTTTTGTAATGGTGCTGATGTGGCTGCCATGACAATAGTGTAGGCTTATATTTTATCTCAATTAACAAAAGAAAAAAACTTCCCTACTAGGGGTCACCAGTATTGCTTGTTTTTAATGACATTTGAAACTGATGTGGGCACAATTATATGTGTCTCTGGAACTTAAATTCTTCATTTTTTCCCTCTACATCAGAGATATATTATTATACATTCATGTCTTGATTAATTAATGAGAGCCTTGCCTTTGGCTTCATTTATTATTCAGCTAAATCGTTAATTTATACCACAAGGAGAAATACGATAGAGTTAAGTGAGCAATCTCTGCAGGGTGCTGGACCTTAGATGATCCAATCCCAGTAAAACCTATCTCAAGACTTTATTTCTGACAATAATTAATAAAATCCCATTACTTTTAAATTTAAAAAAACATGTCATGCATTGCTTTTTAATGAAACCAAACATCACTTGTGTAATGTCACATTGCATGTGTACTTTACGTGCCTTTCTATCCTTTTTCTTGACAGTCATTAGATTAGAATTATGGTTAAATCACCCCCCCCTCCAAAAAAAAAGTATACAGTCAGTCAATAAATGTGAAGATTAAACTACTACAAAATGTGCACGAAGGTTTATTACACATTTTTAATACACTACACGTTAAAAACATCACATGGTGGTATTAAGGACTTAACATTTATAATACAAAGTACATAAGAAAGACAAGATTAACGATTCCAATGGTTGCTGAAAAAAATAGATTACAGAAAATAAACGGCAGTGATGCTGAACTGCAACAGATTTATTTTTACTGTATTCACACGCCTCAAAAATACTTTACACTGAACACATTTCTATACTGACCCCTGCTGGACACATAGCTACAACATCATAAAGATCGCCTGTATTTTAGTTGTACAATATTCACATTGACAGATTAATTTTAATAACACTAGAAAAAATAAGGGCCTATATATTATTTTTAATGGGTTCAAACAAAGAATATTATCCCAGCGATACTTTTGGTTTGTCATTTATTTCAATGCTGAGTTGTGACTTCTTTGTCATCTTTGCCCTTATACATTTAAAGAGTGCAATGAGAGGTACAGCAAGACTGGGGATGCCTGCCAGGATGAAGATGATCACATAGATCCATGGTGGATATGACTTCTCCTCCAGAGTTGGGAATTTCTCCTGAAAACAAAGTTTATTAATAATGAATTACAGATGGCGTCGGCTATCCTTAATCATTCTACTTGTAGACAGATAAACGTACATATTGGGGATCCCAGGCTTTGTAAAAGATCTTTTCTGAAACCTTAGTGACAAAGTAAAATATTAAGATAAAGATCATGATGATCGGACTGATGAATCTCCATGTGGCCTGCCAGAAAATGTTAGGTTTGTGTCCAGTCATGAACTCGATGTCTTCATTGAACCTGAACAGACAAACACAAAAGTGCATGGTGATTTAGGCGTCTTAACGTCATAGTTATCAGTGTACTTGCTATTGGTGCCCGAATCCGCATTCGCATATACGTTTACCATTTAACCATCGTATCACAAATCCATTCAAATAGGTTATTAATTGTACTTTTGCTGAAAAACACATCAGGGTCGGAAATGGAGTGCAATGATATCGAACTTTATCACACCATATTTTGTCCAAAGCACTTTAACATGCCTCGTTTTCACTTTTTGGGAACATTGGAGTGTACCAAAACGGTATGTGCTAATGCAGCCGTGTCAACCTATGGAAAGGTTTTCATTCTCTGTTTTAAATAACAAAGATCCTGCACCACAGCATTCAAGCGCCCAGGCCTCTGGTAGAGGACCCAAGATTGAAGGAGATACTGCCCAAGTGGGCAATTATGCCACTTATATATACGATACAACTGAAACGTGCATCAACACAATGGTATTTTGTAAGGTGGAAATGAAATTAAAAAGAGACTCATTACCTGTCTATTCCGTATATGTACACCACTGAGATCATCTCACAGAATCCAATAACCAGCAGTGGGATTGATATTCCATAAGTGTCGAATAAAGACAACCAATAGTTCCCTGAGCCTTGGACAAAAATCAAGCCCACCAGACAGCAGAGTGCACATGTCACACCTAAGGAAGAAAATGTATTTATTTATTTATTTATTTTCAAAATTTTATTTACAAAAAAAAAAAAAAAAGAACAATCCATTGCATCATAAATAAGTGTAGAGAGTGTGTGAGCTACCGGTGATGGCTTCTTTGGGCCACTTCTTAGGAAAAACTTTGAGGTCTTGCAGAGGTACCAGAACACCTTCAATGTTCCCAAACATAGATGACAGGCCGAGGCTGAAGAGCATAACAAAGAAGAGGACGGACCACAGTGGGGAGAAAGGCATCTTAGTGATGGACTCTGTGAACACGATAAACGCCAGACCGGTTCCTTCAACTCCCTAAAATAAAGAACAGACAATTGATCAGCAAGGACATTAACAAAGCTGCGATCTTCAACACAGTGGAACTTCTAAGGTGCAATCACTTCCAAGACACTGCCTGGCTATTGAAAATTATACAAATGTAAAAAAAAAAAGGAAGTAAACACACCAAATGCCGTAAATAAGTACAAGTACATGTAAAACTACCTCATTACTCTAATTTAGACCTTAAAGAATCATGTTGCGAAAGTTAACCCCTGTAAATTGCAATCACAATTCAAAACCAGTATGCCCTTAAATGTTGCAAAATAACCCCCCAAAAAAGTGTGTGACTTTAAATCGGAATTTTACGTCATCATTTCTGTTGCTCGTGCTTGCTCCACTGTAGTTTTGTAAAGAAAACTGATGCATATTTACCTCACTAAGAAATGTATTTAAGTCACAAGTGCCCAGATTCAGTCCTTGAATAACATCCGGATATGTTGCATTAAGATGCTGCACAGCCTCAGTGTAGTTGCTGTCAATGATATGTCCTTCAGGAAGGTCAAATGTATTCAGGAGTGTAAGGATGTTCCTGAAATGTAAAACAAGACGTGCATAAAATAGATTTCATCACGTAGAAAGATGTACGTCTAAGTAAATGTCAGAATGTGATGAGTAACACTCACTCATTCAGGCAGGTGTCAAAGCGTTGAGTTGCCCGGAAGCCGATGACTGTATAGATGACCGTAGCAGCAAACACAGACGTGATGCCATTTATGATGGAGATGATCACTGCGTCCTGCTCACAGTTGTTACTGAAATCATACACACATACAAGATGAGGTTTGCGCATGGTTGAGGTTTTAAAAGCTGAATATAAAATGTAAGACATACTGTACTGAGTTGTAGCTGGAGAAGGATATGAGGCCCCCAAAAGCCAAAGAGAAGGAGTAGAAAACTTGAGCACCTGCGTTCATCCACGTTGATGGCTTTGCCAGCTCTGTGAGCTGAAAATTTGGAGCAATTCATCATGAAACTGATATTGGCTTTACACAAGGAATTAAAAACGGACCCCAGTGATGAGCCCCAATGGAAAAAAAAAAATAAATAAAATCTTACATCAGGTGTAAATAGAAACTTGAGTCCACTCAAAGATCCCTTCAGAGTCAACCCTCTGACCAGAAAGATGGTCAGAACCACATACGGAAGAGTCGAAGTCACATATACGGCCTGCCAAGAAGAATATTATTTAATTAAATCTTATATATTAAATAATATGAAATATTGTTTAATAAATACTTCTGTTGCCATATTATTCGTCGCACAGCAGACATATTGTGGAGTTTCTCCACAAATTAAACCAAATATTTGTCAGCCGAATACAGTATATGATTTTGGTGTGTTTCATCATTAAAAGTGAATCCTTGCTGACTTGCACTGCTTCCACTAACAAGGCTGCAAACTGCATGAAGAAATTTTTACGAAAGTCAGACTCGTAAATGAACTAGGTCCTCTCTGTACCCCAACATACTGCTGGGCCAATGAGGAATATGGATTTAGTTACCATGACGACCGGGTAAGTTGCAAGTGATGATAAAAGCATTTTTCGAGACCGCACTTCATACTTGACAAATGACAAGTGATCACTTGACAATTAATGTGTAGGCACGCATGTGATGCGTGCATCACCAACCGCCACATGGTCATAGGCGAAGAAAATCAGTGCGTGTGTGTGGCGTATATAAACAATTAAAAATATCTTTTTTGTGTGTCCGATTATGCAGTACCTTGCCAGTAGTCTCGATACCCCGCACGATGCAGACGTAGAGCACAGCCCAGGCACATATGTGACTTAACAACGTCCACCATTGTATGCCGCCATCATCGATAATACTCGCAGTTGTGTTCAGAGTCTCCCGGTACCAGTAATAGTCCACTGGGGAGCTCCTTGCACACTCGGAGACCAGGCCTGCAATTATGATGTTGTTGTTGTCTGTAATACATCCTCTAAGCAAATATTCGCTAATATTCAGTGGAGGCATACCTGTTAAATTCTCGTTCATTGGACACTGACTCCAAGGCAGAGGGTCTTGAAATGAATTGAAGAAGTACCAAAGAATCCAACCAATGATGGTGTTGTAGTACAGGCTGATGATCAGAGACACACACATGGAGGCGATACCTGTAAATACATGTTTTCATTTCATTTAGGGTCCTTTAAAGTCTACTACGACAATTTTCGAATGATGCTCACCAATCCCGGTCAAGTAAGGATGAATGGAGGACCACACCCCCAAACTGCCTCCCCTCAAACGCTGACCGATGGCAAACTCGAGATGCAGCAGGGGGATTCCCACAAGGACCAGCAGGATTAGAAAGGGGATCATAAATGCCCCTGAGCGGAAAACAGTTCAAAACGGTTATCTTTATTTACACCCAGCTGATGCAGCCGGTTTTGCAAGCTCAAAAGCACGTGCACTTTTACAAGAATACCAGCCTTTGTACAGAATATAAAAAAGCTTTATCTTCCAGTGAGGATACAATTATTGCTGGATCAGCAGCTTTTACACCTCATGGGGAAAGAAAAAAAAAAAAAAGTAAGTTACAGACGACAATAACATGCCTCTGGTTCTTTGGAACTGCACTTGGGTTGAAAACGTGTTACTGTATTTATCTTTCAGGTCACAGTTGAAATAATTCCAATCTTTATTGTCCCTGAGGGGTGATTTGGTTAAAGACCACAGTCATCGGAAAATACAACACATGCAATACAATAATAAAAAATGCACAACTATATTACAACTCTATAAACTGTAGACTTAAAAATATTACATCACAAATGTATTTTATAGGTGTGTGAAAGTTCATTGTAGCTTGTTAAAGTGCAGGTTGGCGATGAAATCGGTTGATGATGGTATGATCCAAATTTATCCAAATAAAGATGCATCTCAATACATTCAAAGATCGTGGGCAAAATATATATATTTAGCAGCTTTCATTTTTTTTTTTCATATTGATGATTCTTGTTCACGGTCACAAATTGCCACCTCAAGAAATGTTACACAAGAAAAATTCTACTTTATTTATTTACATAGAAATTAAGTGGGACTTGAGCCTCTGGAAAGTAATTTACCATGTACTTAATAAATCTATATAGCCTGAGTTTCACTTTTTAAATTGAACTACTGAAATAATTTTGATTTTTTGAATAGAAAAGGGAATATATGTCAAATAAAATAAAAACCCAGATAACATTTTTAATTAAGACCAGTCAAAAAAAGAAAAGTACATGATTATTAACAATATTTATGCATTTTAACAAATACTAAGAACTAAATTAATTCGCATCAGTGTGCATACCTTAAAGATATGTATTAGCAGCATGACAAATCTCAGGTACATCGCCGAGGCATCTTACACAAGTTTGTGTCAAAAGTGCTATTTGGAACTGTTCATAATTCCATCATGGCCAAAATATTAGAGCATGGCTCCCCTAAAAACATTTTTCTCTTTTTATTTTATTTATTTATTTTTTGTCACATGGGAACTTCATGTAGTTTTTTTTCCGAATCTTGGCAGTCTTTGATATTTTTCATCGAGGACCAAAAAGAGCTTTGCCACCCTAACCCATTGGCTAACCGTATAAAGAATATTCACGTGAGATTGTTGTCACATGGAGGACACAACCACTACTTGCCATAAATCTCTGTAGCCTCTTCATTGTTATTTTTCAATGTGAATTTTACTGGTTAGAGGTCACATTAAAGAGGGCCAAGCAATATGACAAAGGATACACTGTAAAAGGTTTAAGTCCTCACTCACCTCCTCCATGACTCTGACACAAATAGGGGAAGCGCCAGACATTTCCCAGTCCCACACAGAAACCCACGCAGGTCAGCATATACTGCGCCTTGTTCTCCCATTTGGGCCTGTCTCCCGCTTCGTCCTGCTCCATCTTGTCCAGCTGCTGGTGCGACAGTATTCTGTCATCCAGGCCCGGGTTGGGGACTGTGAGCTTCATGACCGGTCACTAACACGATGCTATGGTGGTGCACTGTGCAGTCCTGGGATGTAAATGGACTATATACTGGATGTCTGTTACATATTGACAGAGAGCAAGAAGCTGGAGGTGTGACACTTTTTGAAGCCCACCCATGAAACTGAAGTAGTGTCTTATCTGACAGTGACAGGTCATTGCTCTTGTAAACGTTTATGAGGAAACATATCGTTTTAAGAGTATTTACCGTACACGGTGGCCTTCAAGGCTTTGGTAATCTCTGTCTCAGGACAGCTCACCGCTGTTTTTATGTGCAAACCAGGATGATCTGGCCACTGTAAAAGTGAGAGGAGGTAATCGAAATCCATCGCTCAGTCCATCTATCTGATTATCTGTCTGTCCATCTATCAGTGTATCTGTTTGTGTTACCAGTTTAAACCCAAATGTATGACTCTGCACAACAAGAGAAGTAAAGTTATTAATTGACCATGAGTAATAAGTCACTGATGGCGTGGTGGTACACTCACCTGACTTGTGTGCGGGCAGCTTGGGATCCGTTTCTCAGTGACGGTGCCTGTGTGTCCACTCCGACAGGCTGGCGACCATTTCAGCGTGTTGTCCGCCTTTCGCCCGTAGTCAGCTGGGATGGGCTTGAGCATCCCTCCACGACCCTGAACCGGATAAGCGGTGTTGATGATGATGATGGATAATAAAAGGGAGAATCCTACAATGGCCGTTGGATCCCAATGATGGATGGAACGCTGAAGAGGAGCTAGCACACTTGATACAACCTAATGTCGAGGTCATGAATGTCCAAATAGGTTACTCAGTGGCGCTTGTTGGAGGTAGCTTCCCTGAAACCATTCACCTGTGGCACATGAGTCACTTTTTATGTCACTTTGGTACATTTTTCTAATTAGAATTGAAAAGTATCAAAACTACTTGTTCACTCTTCACATCATTGTGTCCCTTTTGAACATTAAAAAGCATTTCCTCACTTTTTTTGGAACAAGTTGCAAATGCTTTGACGTATCCATGTAAACGATTATGTGCAATTATCTGATTTGTCAGACATGATCAAATCCTTATGTCATGTTGAACAAAATGTATTGTACAGTCATTGGTCAGTTTTCTGAAATAGCTTAAGATATTTTTCGGAATGTGGATGTGAATGTGTGGCCCAAAAGTCACAAACGTCAAATGCAGGAAAATTGCACTGTAATTTTTATTATACTTCACGTGATGTATCATTTTCCCCAAGTAGACAGCACTATGTTGACTCTACTACTTTGTTTTTGTTGTTGTCTTTGCGCTATGCATTCATGTATTTCCCCTCTGAATTACAATGAGATCTGTCAACAAATGACAGCAAAACCAGTAAAAGTGACAATTTAAATCTTGTTCTTGCTCTTGCAATCAATCAAACACATTAAGGCACAACTTACAATTTAGAACTAATCGTCGTCAAAACTATGCTACAGTTAACATAAGAACATCCCTCCACATATTGACAGATAGATAGATAGACCTAAAAAAATGATGGGCTCTGTCAAAAGTATTAAAAATTGATTAGAATCACCTCCCAGTGTATGGTGTAGTGCAGCAAATTTTTTTTCATTATAAAAGTACATTTCCAAGGTTGTAATATATCATATACTTTTTGAATGGCGTGTGCTCGTATGTGTGTTTTTCTTTTTTTACAGTATCGCTCTTGTGATGCGTCATGGGACGTGTTCATCAAAGTGTACTTTTCATCAAGGCCCCTTGAGGGCGCCACCATTGCTTGTATCATGAGCCGCGCTCTGCTGCCAGTTTGTCTTTGGCGCATCGCTCCCCAAGAGCAAAGAGCGAGAAGTGAGGTCCTCATCGACTCAGTGCTTCAGCACCACAATGCTGCTGGATGCCGCATAAGAGAGAGACGGAGAGAGCGAGATAGAGTCACAGCCTCGGATTTGGACTTCCTCACGCCGGCTGTGTCAACTGTCCTGTCGCTGCTTGGTGCATGGTGGAGGTGGTGGTGGTGGTGGTGGTGAGTGCCCCGCATGGAGACGCTCCGAGTAGGATAAGAAGAGACAACTGCGGAGGAACCTGCACCGGGGGCTCTGTCGGGAGGCGTCCGCTTGTTTTGACCCCCCTCAGCCGGCCTTGCATGGAGGACACACCATGGCTACGTTTGTGTGCAGGGTGCAGTTCTTAGATGATACTGATCCATTCAACAGCACTAACTTTCCGGAGCCCAGCAGACCTCCGGTGTACACATTCAGGGAAGATATTCCTCTCATCAATCAGATTGCCGGAGTGCACAGGTTGTTAAGAGCCCCGCATAAGGTATGTAGTGTTCAGATGCTCCTTAATGCTTAACCTGCTCCTTCACACATACACATTAATAATTAGCCTTTGTGGTTGCTATCAACAAATACAACATGGATGGACCATTAAGCAAGTGCACTTTGCTGATGTGGGATGCTGACGTTGATGCATGTTAACGCATGAAATCCATGCCATATGCTTTGTGACGTATTTGGTTATCGTATAGCTGTGTGTGATTTGAATGTGAGGTGGAAATTTTTGATCTGATGGCTTGAAGCATCTGCTCATGTTTGATTTAACTACATTAATCCCTCGGTTTGACCTGATTACAAAAAGCAACAACAACAAAAAAGCATGCATTTATTGTCTTCGAGTGGTGTACGTCATTTTAATTTAAGGGATTGTTTTAAGTACACGCAACACAATGGACTGGTGGTTTGCTTTTCTGTCTCACAGTTTGGAGGTACAAGGTTTGAATCAGTGCTGTGCGGCGCTTGCATGTTCTCCCTGCTTCCTCGTACTTCCTCGAAACTTGGATGCTAGATTAATTGAAGACTCTGAATAGGTGTGGATGTTGAGTGTGACTATAAGAACCCTGCACTGACTGGTGTACCCCGCCTCTCTTCCAAAATCAGCTGGGATTGGCTGAAGTTCACCCACAACCCAAACGAGAGCTCGAGAACGCGGATGGTGGAGAGCTACTGTTTTTTTTTTTTTTTGTTTGTTTTGTTTTTTGTTTTGTTTTTTTGACACTTTACTGTTTTTCGAGTTGCTTTGTTAGTTTTCTCAGACCAAAACCACTTCCTGTTACTCTTTTTTTATTTATTTCATTTGCGCACATCAACAAAACCGTGTCTCATTTCTTTGAACAAATTGCTTTGGCTCATCCATGCAAACGTTTGTGCATTTAGTTTTAAGGGATGATCTAGGGATTTTGAGAAAGAAAATGCCTTTTGCAGGGCAACCAAATGTTGTTATTTTTACAAACTGTTTTGAGAAATGCACTTGTTTTTTTTTTTTGTTTTGTTTGTTTTTTTTGCAAATGTCAATTCTGAGCTGCGAAATGTACCAAATCGATTGAGAAAAACTTTCAAATAAAAGAGCGGCAGTGTTCTAAAGAGGCTGTAAGTCCCCACATGCAGTAAATTAATAAACGGAATCCTGCAGCACTATTTTGCAGCATTTAACTCCTTACGGCACGTCTCGGACTGATCGACCGTGTATTTCTTTAGATCTGTGATTTTCCAAGATAAGGAAGCCTTGGGGTGTATTGGTCAACCACAAGGCTCCTCCCCCTGTAGCAAATACTACTATCTGCGAGTGGGAACAATTAAAAACACAAAACAAATACACAGCATTTTGTTTTTCTTTTTTTTTTTTTTTTTTTTTTAAAAGATCTCAGATACACTTGCAGGGAAGATGAAAAAAATGCTTACTCTGCAATAATACTTGGTTGTCTTTTGACAATGTCACAAAAAATGAATTTAACTTTAACACAAATGAAGAAAAAAGTATGGATGTTTATGAAAAGTTGAAATGTGGGTGTGTTTGTTGTTGTGGGTCTCACTCAGCTGTGCAGTGTACCCAACGTTGAGGCCAACCAGCTGACATCGTCAATGTTTAGAGGAGTCTCAGTGACCAGAATAGTCCCAGTGACAAAAACCTCAATGAGAGAAAACTGTTGTCTTTGAATTCTGCTTGTTTATAAATAACACGCTTCCAACACACAATACCCACGGAGTTGAAATGGCTCACATGTGCGATCCCTGCGCCTTTCCTGTCGCTGTCATTCTGCTGTCTTTGCTCAGGCCATGTATGTGCATGTTGTGCTTTTCATGGCTGATGGCGTTCAACAGGGGAGCATGCCGTTAGTTAACCTGCTGTATGGTCAAAAATCAATTAAGAGTTTTATATAAAATCAATTGTTTTTTTAACACAATTCACTCAGTTACAAGGATATCATTTTAATGTTCGGGAAATAATTTAATATGAAATAATAATTTGACGGCTTCGTTTAACAGTATTTTACATCTTAAATTTTAAAATGCATTGTCATGTTTGCCTAAGTGCATATTCTGTTCCAAACCTGATGCCCTCTGGCAGGCGCTACAGGTGCATCAAATCAAGGACCAATAGACGGAGAAACAGTTTCTTTCCGAGAGCCATCTCCATTCTAAACTCTCACACACACACACGACCACCCTTACCTTGCAGAACAGCAACGTGATGTGTCTTTATATATCCTATTCAGTATTATTTTCCATTGCACTAACTATTCTCTTATTTATCTAATTTATATATTTATCTGAATTATTGTTGTATTGCACTGGAGAGGGGAGCTCTCTAATCTCGTTGCTCACTTGAGTACAATGACAATAAAGGGATTTCTGATTCTGATTCTGATGGACTTGTTCCAAATCCTCCATTATCTACAAAAATCAATTGATCAAGTCTTTCAAATTCTTTCCTCTTTTTTTCCCTTTTCTCATGAGTGACTCGGTGGCCTTGAGTCTGGTTTGCAGAGTGTGTCCAAGTAAGGGGAAAATATTGCTCAGTCTTAGAGGACGGACGCTCACTTCTCACCAATTCCAATCTGGACACGTTGTTTTCCTGCATATTTCTTCCACTAGAAATTATAGAGTCCCATAATGAGAAGTTATGTGAAATGTTGTAAAATACAGGTTCCTTCTCAGTGCCTGTCAAAAGGCCTTCAAATACTTTTACACATTGTTATGCACATTTGTGGTTGTGCAGTTTCTCAGCAGAGGAATCCCGCAATAAGACTTCTGTAGTCTAATTACTGTTGAAATGTGTTATAAACATGCCGTTTTCAAGCAATAAAAAAAATGTAAGTGTGGAAAGCTTGCTGTACAAATAGAAGTGCTTTGACCGTGTATATTGTGCAGATACACCATACATTGGAGGGAGATAGCACAGTTCAATTGAAAATTGCATAGTTTTTATTTTTAGTCTTTCTGCCTTGACTGGCTGCCTGGTCAGTGGACCACAGTACGGTGGTTGAAGGGAGAGGCTAAGGCTCAGTGTGAGAGCGCACAACTTGTGGTTGCCTCTCTGGACTTGGTCACAGCACAGGGCCACCATGGGTTCAAATCCTGGGTGGGGGACAGCTAAGAAAAACCTTCACTGCCCTTGATGTGATAACACTACTCTTGGATTTGTTCACATTTGTCTACCCGAGGAAATGCTTGAATCTGACACAAAGGGCGATTTACTTAAAGTAACCTCAGGCACGTTCTAAATCTTCCCTACTTGTCTTGGTCACTTAAAAATGCACCTTTAGTGATGTCAAACTTTCTTTCTGCTGCTCGATTGTGGTTTTCAACTGCGAATGTCACTACTTGCAGCTTTGTAGTGTGCAGAATATGATTGTTTTGAGGGGCATTTTTGTTCAGTCATTCTCAGTTGTCTTTTTACGGAGTAGGAGGCAGCGGTGCATAAGACAGGTATGCCCTCACCTGGCTGTCGGTGAAATTTATTTTTCATGTGTTTCCAAGTAGTAGGCGATATAGGTGCATAAGTCTCGAAACTACATCATCCGCAAGGGGGGATCTTGCAGTTTTCCTACCAATGTCATTTACGGACCCCGGCCTATTTCTGTTTCTGCAATGTCAAGCATGGCTCAGACCGCCCAATTTTGATAAATATGAAGAATCTTGCTAGGATTGGCCGGGAAATATCTTTCACAATGGCAGACAAAGGCACAGGTGCAAACACCCTGCTATGTCCAATTCTACCTGTGCAAAATCTATCAAAAGAAAGAAAACTCCACCCATGCTGAGAGTTAGACTGCGCTTTGCGGTAGACTTGCACTTGGCATGAAAATAGGGCCCGGGGTATTTGTTGAGAAAAAAAAAAAATGGTTACACCCGGTTATTGTGCACTGGCAACATTTGGTGCCAGGGAAACATGTTGGAATGAGTTGAGAGCTTCAGTTAGCCACACTCTACTGTAGTTTTTTGCCAGCCGCTTGTGCCAGCACTTGATCGCTATCCCTGCAGAATGGGGGGGGGTTTAGCTGTCAAATCTATTTTCCCCTTTTTGGTGTCTGTCTCTCATAGTGTCTTGACACGTTTCATGTGACTGTCACTCACATTTGCGTTAGAGGCAAGTTAGTCTCTCGGCACAAATAAATGGTCAGCCCAACTTTGGTGTGTATGTCTGGATGTGCTCGTCTGTAATTTGCAGTCTGGAGAAGCGCTCTCAAGCCTCATCTTTCTTTACTCGGCTTAGCTGTCCTCACTTGCTTTCTTTCTGTCTGCCTGTTTCGATTGCCCACTTAACTTTGGGGTAGAAAAAGTAATCCAAATCCGCACAAGTAATAGGATTAAAGTACAGTGCATTTGTATACTTTGTCTTCATAGGGACATTTAAAATGTCCTTAATAAATATATTCATCATTCCGCTCTCCTCAGAATGTCAACAAAAATGTTTCAGACCTGCAAATACGTGGTCAAATTAGAATTTCCAAATTCAATTCGATATGATTTATGACTCACAATTCACTTTGATACATTCATGTTCTAACAATTTTACTTTCATATGGAAGACATTCTCAGAAGACGCAATGCTGCAAATAAAAATGTCTTGCTCTAACTTGGCACAATCGTAAAAATATGAATATTTACGCTAAGAATCGAACCCTATGCAGTTACATTAAACATGTATGTCTTATTTTTAACATGCCCTGATCAAAACAATAAATAATAATGTAAATCATTTCCAACCGCAGGGCAGGCTGTGTAAATAGTGTCAAAAATATACTGTAAACTCCCGACGTTCACATTCCTGACTGTCTAACAAAGTTTCAGTTCATTGCTGTCTTCGTTTTTTTTTTTTTTTTTTTTTAGACCCCCAAACTTCCAGACATCTGCTTTCAGGCTTGTCGCCGCTGATTTCAGTGTTTCCGCCATTGTTGTTTTGATTCGCTTCTCTCGCGTGAATTTATGGGGAAAAAGGATTTCCGTATGGATTTCAGATTTTACGGAGCGATATTGGGCTCTCTGAAAAGGAAAATTGATTTGAGTCATCATTTTCTTTTTAAAACGCAGCTCTAGTCACCGTAGTTGTGAGTCTTGCCCACTATAATCAACTGATGAAAACACCTAAAAACCTGACAAATCAAACCTCGACAAACCTCTTTTGTGTGACAGTTAATCAAGGAGAGAAGTACAAGAGATAAGAGACACCGCTCTGCCAATCTGCTCCCAAATTTGTCGTTGTTAAGTGCTGACAGGAGCTGATAAGCAGTTCCGAGACGCATCATATACTTTACATGGTGCTCGCATGATCAGTGCACTTTGAGGGCAGACGCTACATTGGTGACAGGAAGAGGTCAATGACATAATTCAGAGCAAGACAGGAGTAGGAGGAGGATTTTGTGGGTAAAGAGCCATTTGAAAATGTCATCAGCAACTTCAATAGAGACAGCAGGCACTCCAGTTGCATGTGCTTTGCAAGTGAGGCAATAAGTTGCGGTAATTAAAAAAAAAAAATGCAGTCGCTTCATCAAATTAGATGAAAGATTAAAATTTGTGAAGGATCTACAAGCGATGTTTAAAATAAATGCCGCATGACATATTCCACATTGTTGACAGTCCCAACGTGCTTTTGAGGTTACAAACTGCGTGCAATAAATTGCGTAGTAAGAATCAAGTGAAAATATGGATCATGCGGCATACAAAGGCGTGCTTATTTTAAGACCTACTGTTTCATTCGTTTGCATTATTGCTCTGTTTTTTTTTTTTTATAAAACTGTTGCACAAATTTGTGAACTCAATCAGAACCCGAGGACTCCCTGTAGGGAGAGCGTATGCAGGTTTCCGTTTAAAGACAATGCAGTCTTTAAAAAAAATAATAATAATAAATAAATAAAATAAAAAATAAAATCATATATATATATATATATATATAAAACCTTATATATAGGGTCTGAACAAAAATCTAAAAACTGTTCAATTAAAATTGTATACTTATACTATACTGTTCGATGTACTTAATATGTTTCTCCCTCCACTGCAGCCTGATGACTGTGCACTTCAGTTGTCTCATAATGGAAGCTATCTGGACTTGGAGTCGACGCTGGCAGAGCAAAAAGACGAACTGGAGGGATTTCAAGAGGAAGGAGGGTACGATCATTTCCTTTGTCTCTTTGTGTTTTCACTCTCTTTGCGGTGCTTTAATGCGGTTTTAGTGCAACAATGTCTTCTCAGTATGAAACAGTTTGTTCAAATTTGGAAAATTATCCTTCTCATGAAGCTCAGCTGATTGATCTCACGTTCCCAAACTTGGCTTCAGGAAGCTAAACTAGTGTGTCAAAGAGTTGAAGCGTTTGTCTTTGCCCCTCCAGAAGTCTTTCAGCACTTTTCTTGTGGAAAAATGCTGTTTCAAGTTGCATCTGTGATTTGTTTCTTAAATCATCGACCATCCAGCCATTTTATACTGCATATCATGTTTCCTGTATCCTAAACTCATTAACTACCAGCCGAGTAAAAAAAAAAAAAAAAAGAAAATTGCACTTTGACGTCTTTAGCCGTCAATGGTAGTGAATGAGTTGGATCAATAAATCATTAGTGAACGTGCATTTGAACTTCTTAGGGCCGAACGCAATCACATTGGGAAGTTGATCGAACCGTCATCATAAAAACTTCGATATTTGTACAAACAATGTAATGCGATAATGCATAAAATATAAATTCTAGATAGCTGGCGGTGCTATGAAAGATAATTTGCACCCTGTCTGATTTTTTTTTTTCATAATTATCTCACTTCAGTGTTTTATTGCAAAACCAATTTGAATATCTATCACTAAAAAGGATGACACATCGGTTGTTATGTGCGGTTGTCACTTTCAATGATAGAGTGACATTTTTTAAGTGAATCCAGGACTTGTTGTTCAGCCTCGACATTGAATTTGCATTTGAATTGGAGGGTTGACCGTACGGGTTCTGCTCTGTCACCGCCGACATAACCGGCATTTGTTTGTACCTAGGTTGGAATGTGTCGAACTTATGTTAACGTTGTCGCACACGTATGTTAAATTCTCATAAGCAACACACGTCTACGACATAAATACAAAACATTTTAATTAAAAACAATAACTATCCCGGGAACCAAACGTGCCGCTTGATGACATATTTTGGGACGGCTATGGAAACTATTTGTGTGCTGTCCGTACAATTGAAATGTCATAATTACAGTAACGATATGAAAAGCACTGCTCAGCCAAAGAGTAAATTGAAAATAGAAACAACCCAATCATGAAAAACAGCGAGTACCGTGTTAACTGAGTTTACGTTCTTGTGTTGCACGTCAGCATATTCTCAATCGCAACCTCGAAATGTTGGCGCCGTCATAAACTGAACACTTGGTGTGAAATGCTATCCATGGTAAGTTTGCGTGCTACTTCTTTATCAGGGTAAAGAAACAAGTTGGTTAAGAGTTTCCAGGACCCCCGCAAGTCCACGTCCAATAAAATGCCTTGGCCACGAGTCAACAGTGATGTCATTGCAACCACTTAAGAGGTGTGGACATGTTTCATGAGTAATTGCCCTCATCACAATCCAGTTACCTCGCTGTTCTCATTAGAAGTGACTCCCAGCATCTAATATGTTTTGTCGTGACATACTTTCTAGACCTGGATGAAGAAGAGAACATTTGGAAATTATGTTTGTGTTTTTTTATTCACTTTTTTGGCCAGGTTCTTTATTGACTCCATATGTTTTATTCACTGTGGATTGTGTTGACGTCTCCACTCATATAGAGGATCACGATCCAAAGGTTGGCATGCGCTTTCCTGGTCGGCTGGACCACAAACATGTGGCGGATTTATTTATCTAACGTGGAATTCACATGCTGCTCTCCAGACGACTGTCCTTCCCCAATTGCAAGTCAAGTGAAATGTTTTGAAGCTTATGGGAAGCTGGTGAGAGCCGTGAGGTTAAAGTGGTCCGCGTCGTCCCTCCTCACTGATCCAGCCTGCCAAGGCGTACGTCTTGCCAGCTGGCACAAGCTGGCATGGATGTGTGTCATTAAACCCACACTGTGTTGTCTGAGGAGGCTGGGGGAGGTGAGAGGAGTGGGGGGGTGGCCAGCCAATTATTTTGTAAAAATAGGGCAGTAGACCTCCTGGCTTTTTATGGCAATGATATGTGCAAGAGTACACCACCCGCCCTGCGTGGTCTGTTGTTGATTTGATGACCATTACTTCTGATGAGGCCTTTTGCTTTTATAAGTCACGTATATAAGAACCAACTAAAGGAGTCCAAAGTAGTTAAGATGTTGATCACATTTTACGTCTGTGCCAAATCATACACGTTGACCTTGGTATAGCACCACTGCACTAACAAGCAGAGGTAACTAGCAGACTTTTTTTTTTTAAAGCTTAGCCATTATTCGGTTGGCTATTAAATGCAACTGTAATTGATATTAATGACAGGTTACATTCCAGGGGCGCCTGTGTCATACCTCGGGTGTTCACAATCATATTAAAGTCTGGTCCTCCTGACAGAGTCAGGAGATATCCATATCACAAGAGCTCACAGGCCGTAATCACTTCCACACCACCGAATGAAGCTCGGCTATAGAAGATTGCGTCTCGTAAATCCCCCATCCCATCACGGATACAGCGCCTCTTTAAGTTATAAATGGAGCGTATAGTCCAGGCATACGCTCCGACACATGTGCGCAGCTTTAGGTAGTCAGAGTGGCATTTAGGGATCTTGCTTTGATGGTTCAATTGCGTCCCATTCGCAGCGCCCGTCATTTGTGGACTGAGCAACAAAAGTGTGTGACAGTTGTTTTAGGATCAGATGACATTTGATGAGACTTGCCTTATCATGAAGTCATCTATACAAGTCGGCTCTGAAGTTTAACAGTAGACAAATTGTTAGGCCAGTCCCAGTAGGTCTTACTCTCCCCTTCATTCCGAGATGATCATAATTTCCTTGTATGACCCTGCATTGCGATTACTTCCCCGACGTTGTGAATAATTTTTGGTTCTTCTTACATGATGTAGCTGCCGGACAAAGCAATCCCATTGATTACATGACAAATGAACATGTTGGATTAGTGGTTAGACCCTGGTTCTCCAGGTTCTCTGGTTTCCTCCCACATTCCATAAACGTGCACGTTAGCTTATGTGAAAAGTCCAAAATGTCCCAAGGTGTTTCTGGTTGTTTGTCTAAATATGCTGTGTGGTGGGCTTGCTACTACTCCAGGTTGTATCCCACTTCGGGCAGCTGGAAGAGGTCCACTGTTGACCCGAATGAGAGCAAGTGATATAGATGGATAGTATGACACGTTTACGTTATGTTCCACTGACCAATAAGTGGTAAAGCACGCTTCTTACATCCATGCTAGGTAGCAATATGCTTAAAGACGGTATGGTGAGTCTTTTTAAGTGAAGCGTGTCACAGCAAGGAAGGTAAACATTACAAGTCGTCACTCGACCACATACTGTACATGTACAATCGGAAATATATCTAAAACAGCTTTTTTGATTGCCATTCATGGAATTATTAAGTGTTTTGGATATTCTGGACAAGATCGTATGAGTCAAACATATCAAAATCCAATTGTTCATGTTGCGATCGCTGCAGGTTTCTTGTCACGTTCTTTCGACTCTCTAAAGACTGCTCGGCTTTCATGCTTTTTCATTTTGCCTTGACCCACTTGGACGTCACAGATGGACTCCAGCGCGCATTTGATTTCATTTGAAGGAGGAGAATGAATTTACCCTCGTGAAATTTAACATCAAGGGGGGGAATAAAATACTACTTGGCTGCTTTGTGTGCAGGGCTGCTTTAGGGTATCGTAAACAGTGCAGTGTAGCGTAGTCATTGTTTTGTGTGTGCGTGTTCACAAATACAGTATAGACGCCTGGTCAGTGGTTTAAGAGGTTTCTTCCTCACTGCGTAAACTGTCGCTCAGCCTGATTTTTCACTCTCGGGATTCCTGGTAAGTCATTCATGGGGATGTGATCCTACCAGAAATGTTTTTAGCATTTCAGTCACGTTGATCTTTTAAATGCAAACTTTCCATTAATGAAGCCCTTATTTGCCCACAGTTTGCTATATTTATTTGATGTTTATGTCAAATGAGTCATGTAATAAAGCTTACGATAAATCCTTTAGTTCTTTTCTCCCAGTATTAAAAATTCCAATTGGTTGGAGTCAATAATGATTTTTCAGACTGGTGACCTCTTAGAAACGACCGTTATGTTTAATTGGACTTGGCGTGATCAGCCATCACCTGGGCATGCATTGAGGAATTTTGGATCGAGAAGCAAACATAAAGTTTATTAGGTACCACTTGAAGTTCATCACAAGGAGTACTTCTGCGGCCTGACTTCTACACGAAAGCCCCGTTCTTTGTTGGATTGCCCAGTTTTCATATTTAATTGGAGAAGGGGAGGGCCTCTCTTCTATTCCGTGCGTGTTTGTTTAATTTGATAATGAGCACGCTGGCCTGTGTAGCCTCAGGTGCAGTAAAGGGATACTGTTGCAGTGAAGCCGACAGAAAGCAGACGTTCGGCACTAAAGGGTTCTGGTTACCCTTTTGGATTAAGTCCCTGTTTGCCGTCTCATCTCGGCAGCGGTGTTGACAGATGTTGATCCTGTCTCACATCTGCCTGTTGCTTGCTATTATATTTGCTAAATGGCGGCGGTGTGCGGACGTCCTCCCGCTGCGTAATCTGCTCGTGCGCACGCTGGGTCCAGTCTCCTACTGGTTGGAGCAGGAAAGATGTCAGCTTGGATGAGCTGGGTAGTATTAATGCTTTTTTTTTTTTTTTAGAGCAAGGCAGTATTGTGAGCTGAGTCTTTGTCTACTGTCAGGTCCATTGCGGTTTGAGTGTCACTAACAGACTTCTGTCTGGTGCAGTGCCAATCAGTGTTTTTTTTTTGTTTTTTTTTTACATTCCTTGAGCAGCAAGAATAAAAGCTCATTTGTCAGAGCTGAATTGGTGTAGTTGGACACTGTCTCTGCTGTGCTCTTCACCAGAGTTGTGTTTACTGGGCTTCTTTCTGTGATTTGTTTGTAGAGAAGGGGGATGATAAAGCCTCAATTTGTCATTCAAATGGGTGCCAGAATTTCTATTGAAGAAGGTAACATATAAGTGTGATAGCGGGCAAAGCAGCATTCATCAAATATATTTCACGCCGTTCTCATTGATCACTGTGTGAAGATTTCATTAAAGAGTGGTGCTCTCTTCCCAACATTTTACTGAGAGAAGGGACATTTTTTAAGCTTCAGAAAACATGATTGAGCTGTGATTGGTCGTTACCTGAGGCCTGAGCCATTATAATGTCATTTTCCGTCCACAAAAGTGACAAAATGGCCGTCACATGAGGTGGCTAAAAACAGGTGGATTTTACTGCTTATCTCATATTCCACAAATGCAATATTAATCAGAATGCCATGTTTAGATGAGTGAAGGCACATAAAACATTTTTTTGCAAACAATTTTTGGGGGGTTGACTTCCCCTTTAAGAATGACTGTTGTGCCTCAATTAATCACCAAATGAGCATCTCTGTCAAACAGAAGCCTCCCTTTTCCCATTACAAAAAAGGGGTAGTAATTGCAGGTCTCTCAAGTCGCATTTGGTAGTAGACTGCTCAGCTGTTTTTACTCTGTGGCTAACTCTGTTGCTAACCAAAAACGTAATTAATAATCTTTCAGATGAATTGGGATGTAGTTTTACTCCATTAGTGTTCCAGTAGACTGTGAGATGATCGCTCGTCTCACTCTGTTTGTGTTCATGGTAGTTTTTTTTCTTGGATTCCACAATTTTCAAATTGTAACGTCTACTCTGTCCTAATGTTGAAGAAGCATCCACAGGTATGAGAGGCACGACATAAATCATTACTCTCATCACTGAATTAACTGTTCATTTTTTTAATGTCTTCACACAGCAGGCCTTATCCTTTTAAAACAACCTTACAGGAAACTTCAGACGTAAATCCCAGAGTAGGCTTTTGAGCGGAGAAGTGAATAGCTTTGTGGTGAACTGCCGGCATCTTTCTCTTTGATTGTCACTCAGACATTGTAAGCTGTTGACAGGATGGTGATCGAGTCTTTGCGTGTCTCCATTAACACCGTGGGCGGGGTTGACCCGTGGGCTTCTCCCATCCTTCATTTTCACCCATGGAGACCTTTTCCTTGTTGTGCTGCTTGCCCGGCTTCTTTTTGTTTTCGAGCAGCTGAAAAAATAAGAGGTTTAAATACAATCTATGTTTTGGGATTTTCCATTTCACACATTTTACTCTATTTTCTTATTAGCGCTTTTAAGTGCAGCTGTGAATATGTGTTTTGATTTTATTCATTCTGTTTCTGTGTTAATCAACACACACATTTGTATTTATTTTTCTTTCCAGGAGAGGCAGAAAACACAACCTCATACTTCGAACGCAGCTGTCAGTCAGAGTCCACGCTTGCATCGGTGAGTACTGTAAACCCACACTGCACATTTCTCACCCTATAATCGTGAAATTTGTGCTACATCACTTGTGTGGTATGAGCTTCCAGTACCGCCTGGCCATTACCAGCAGCTTTTTTTAAAATTTTTATTGCTGTTACATACAATGCACAGTGGCAGCTTTTGGGGAACAGCTTGAATCTTAATTTGAGTGCAAATTACCAACATTTCAACGACAGTCTGCAAAGCTGCACACTGGCGCAGGGCACAGATTGAAAACATTTTGTTTTTAAAGTTACTATGTTCTGTCACTTTGTTTTATTGGGTCTCGTGATGTCTGAATAATGGGAGGGACCTTGCTCAAAGAGCTGAGTGAAAACACATGCAGACGTGCCCGCTTGTGACATACATACACACATGCACGCACGCACGCACGCAATGAACATATCAGCAGCTGCTTAAGCTTTTAATGATATAAAGTCAGTCGTGTTTTGGCATATGCTCCTGGTTAACAGATTCTTTGCACTTATTTACTTACTGATTTTCAATAGAACACATGGTGGAACACGCGTACGCTGAATTTTGATTTGTAATTTAGATTTTTTTGTCCCTTGGGAAGTTTACTGAAGTAGGGCAGTAATACCTAGTGGGAAGTTTTCATATTCCAGAAACATGCATGTTCAGTGAAATAGGCGTAATTATAAATGTGAATGGTTATAGCGTGCCCTGTGACGGACTGGTGGCCAGTCAGAGTCAGATATGCTCCGGCTTATTTTGCTCCTAATGAGGACAAACGCTACAGAAACTGGATGGCTGCATGGACTAAAGTAAACAGTCACTGTGGTCTGGGAACTAGTTGTTACTGTGTCAAAGTATTCTGATGATTTGTTCTCCTTACTTGGACATGACCTCAACTCGAATGGATCCTTCACATAAAAAAAATGTTGGGTTGTTTTTCTAACACACTCGCTGGGTAGCAGTAGATTTCGAGCGGATATGGTTACTTCTACAAGAGGTTGTGTTCATTATTCTTTTGACCCAGCAGATTGGGTCCAAGATTGGATTTGGACTAAAGATCTGAAGATGGTCACCATTTTGGACAGATGTATTGAAGACATTCAATGTAAGATCCTTGAAAAAATTTTGTGGTGGTTGGATGGCTTCGTAGGTAGCACCGGTAACCTTGGACATGGGTATTGGTGATATAATCCCAGTTGATGGTAAAATCCAAGTCGGTCTGTAAGCAAGCACATTTACGGATAGACAAGTGTGCCTCCTTTCTTGCATACCTTGCAGTAGTGACCAACATGTATTCTACTGGAAGATAGTCCAGTCCAAATCTGATTTAGCGCTTAACCTTTCCTTTACCCACTAAATTGTCATGATAACATGTTGACTAGAATACCGTAGGTGTTTTCGACTGTGAAGTTGCTCCACAGAGCTTTACTCAGTCCTCCTGCTGTTGCTTGGCTGATCTTAACGCAGCCTGCAGAGAGCTAGACAGACTTGCTGCTCTTCCCTAAGTGGATGATGACCGTCTTTCTCTTTAAGTTGACAACCACCTGTTGCCCTTCCCCAGTCATGCCCTGAGACTTCCCGTGAGGCTATCTGATTTATTCCTTCCAGCCAAGGTGGTCACTGTTACTGTAAATTGTCCAGACATTTGAGCCTGATTTTATCTGACTGGAGGGTTTACCCTGAAGCCCCATAAGTGCAGCATTACGAGGTGATTTTCCGCCTCAACACAGGAGCAACACAAAAGCCGTTGGTTTGCTGGAGGCAATGTACATATATATATATTTATCGATATATACGGTGGTTTGTGTGAGCCAAGATTGGTTGTTACCTCAGCCCTCGACATGTGATGTAATTTTCAGTTGACAGTCAATTGTGTTTTTAATGGTGTTAATTGTACATGGAAAATAATGAAGTGGTCAAATTCATTATTGAAATTTACTGTTGAAAATTAAAAAATTAGTCAAGTATCCCTTTAAGTGTGTTTTATTTTTAATTGTGAAGATCCACGTTCAAAAAATTAACTGAGCAATGTACTGGCGGTTTGAATGTGTCATAAACCACCGGAAGACCTAATCCAGCTTTACCTAATCGCGACCATTATCACCCACATACCGTAGTGTCCAACAACTAGGCCTCTGCAGGGACCTGGCAGACGTTTTTGCAACAAAGCTGGGGCAAGGAAAGTAGCCACCTAAATGAAATGATATATTAAACTTCCTTTTATTGATCCGGTTTGGCAGCTGTAATTTCTGATATGGTGAAATTGTATTTTTTTTTTTTGCTGTTTCCTCACTATGAGTTTTTTTTGTAAACAAATCCAAAATGAATTACATTAATTAAAAAAAATAACTTTCCATGGCAACATGTCCAAGGAGCCTTCCATGGTGGGAGTTTAAGTCATCGAAATAAAAAAATACAAACGGAAGACTCACAACATGGACCAATATCCTTCAAATATGAATCTGCGCTTTGAGGATGGTCTCCATAGCTCCGAAACATGCATCCCAAATGAAGAATGAAAAATGTTCCAATAGGAAATTATAATGAAATTCGAATGAGTTGTGGTCACACAGACCAATGTGTTCACTACACAGATATGAATAATTGTGCTTAGTAAGTGTTGGGCAAACCATAATCACATTTGTAGTGGATTATCTGACTTGTCTTTTACAACCTCTTATAATCCCAACTCAAAATGTGATTCATTGTGGCTGCTGATGACTCGGGTTGCTCTTCAGACTATAATTTTGTCAAATTGATAGTTTTGATCTTCATGTTTACAAATGGAAACTCCAGCTAACAATGACACTAAAAATGGAATTCAATGAGTAGTGCAATTTCTTTTATAATTCTCTTGCAAACCCTGTGGACAGTTCTTTGCAGCTGACAGAATCTTTGCATACTGTGAAATGTGGCCTTTATAATGCTTTTTAATGGTTTGTTTATATGCGTGATTATATGTAACCAAATTAAGTTCTGAACCACTTTGGTGAGGAAATTTAGAGTCATTTTATACGACGTCACCAGCACCGCTTCAAAGGGCTTTGAGGGTGAAGATTTTTTTTAAGGTTACGATTTGTTTTAAAGTCCGGTTTCGGATAATGTCAGGCAATTGACTCTCGAGGCGAAGATCCAGTGTTTTCCACACTTGGTGCCAGACGGGTGCTAAGTTTGTTGATCTTGTGGGCACCTCAAAAGAAAGCACCAGCTGTGAAGACCCCCATAAAAACGAGATCAGTTTGAAAAATCTGAAGTTGTGATTTTGTCCAAGACTGCTAATTGTAAATGAGTTAATGGTAACATTCATTTATTTGTTTCACTATGAAATACTACATTATTTAATAAGTACAAGATTTTATGACTTTGTGCTGTTCATGTCAGAATTTTCAGTGAATTTAAAGGTGAGGTTTATATTGCATAACTTTTTTTTTTTTGTTGTTGCTTTTGCAGTCTTTATCAGGTCGTCTCATCAAATTTCTCTCCTTGTTTCTGCGACCAGAGCACGCAAACGAGCAGGCACGCTCTAGTTCAAAACACGCATATCACATGGCACCTCGGGGACTCAGTGGAAGATGAAATGGTCTATCTCTTCGAATTCCCTCCAAGAGACCCAAAATGGGATTACAGTCACCCTGGGAAGCCAACCCAAACAGCTTAGTGCCAGAGAGGGGAAATGCGAGGCAGCCAACTTCTCAGAGCGACGGGAGAGTGAACCAAGTCTTGATTCTCAAATCAGTGGAGGGATCGCTCGTATCACTCACCTCACACTTTTTTCCCTCAACTGTTTTTGTATTCTGTCCATTTGGCCACAAGCCCAACAGCCCCGTGCTGTGCGATAACAAAACAGCCTTGGTGCATGCTTCTTTTTTAAGCTGCAGTGCCGAAGATTGTTTTCCGTGTTGTCCCAGTGCCCTTGGAACAAAAACATTTTATCTTTAGGGAAAAATAGATGTAATTTTTGGGCTTTTTTTTTTATGCAGTTTACATCCACTACAAGGCCGGGATGACTACAACAGTGATTTGTCTAAGGACAATCACATGCTCATGTTCTCACACACTCATACAAAGGCATGCGCGTTTTAAGAAGTCATCTGGTTCCAGTTGAAAGGCCCCTCAGCACTGTTCCTCACCCATCCAAAAAGAAGAGAGCTGTCTACATTTCCATCCAAAGCGGGGTTTTAGTCTTTCGCTGTGGACAGGAGGGAGGGGGGGGACAAGCAGACTCCCCCAGTGACAAAGTTGTCAACATTGTGGACGATTTAGGCCGGTTCGGTTCAGTTCCCCACTGTATGGTTCAGATTGGTTGGCCCTGAATGTTGACCTGGCTTGTGTTGCTATGCTAAGGCATGTCGACAGAATGGTGATGGTGATGTGTGAGCCACAAAAATTGACAACAATACAGCTGCAACTTTGTAATGAAGTTAAACAAAGAGGATATACATGCTGGAAATATTAGTAAATATGTGAGTCATCTTCTGTGCTTAATCCTCACTATTTTGTGAAATTACGCTTTTGATATCCTTCCAATTCCCGTTTTAAAGCTCTTTGTGAAGTGATAGTCAGGTCTTCTCAATAACGGATGGCAGTGTATCTTCATTCCGTGCCAAAGAACTGTTTTGTACTACTGTAATCCTTAAAGGGGAAGTCAACCGTAAATTTTCTTTTCAAGAATATATTCTATGTAGGCCCACTAATCCAAACATGACATTCTTATTAATATTGCGTTTACGGAATATGAGTTAAGCAGTAAAATCCACCCATGTTTAGCCATCTCAGGCGGCGGCCATTTTGTCACTTATGCCGACTGAAAATGACATCACAGTTGCTCAGGGCTCAGCTAATGAACAATCATGGCTCTGCTTCAAAAAACGTGAGCTGTCATTGGTCGTTGCCTGAGCCCTGAACAACTACCCCATCCAATTGTTCAATCCATTTTTTTTTTTGCTTTGATTATCTCCTGTTGTGTGTTGAAACTGTTCGTATCCTTCATATGCAAAATAATTTAAAAACAAATCTTGATACATTGTCTAGCACGGCTTTATTGATGACTGACTGCTTAACAATAACCGGCCAAATAAAATGCTTCAAGGTGTTGTACTCGAATGTAGCAAGCTTTCACACATGTACACTCTCTTTGTAGATGTGAGCGTCTTCCAAATATTTCTATTTGGACTCTAATCCCCAAATTCTCATTTTGCGTTAACGGCCAATTCTCAACTCAGTTTGAGTCACCACATATTCGTGCACAGCCCTAACTATCAGCGATATCATTCATTCACCAATCAACCACAGAGCGAAAATCACCATACCGCAGTCAAATTCATTCTCTTGCCTGTAGCCCCCCCCCCCCCCCCACCCCCACTCTCCAGCAGCAAAACAGCTTTCAAAATTGTACAATATGCTTTGAGTTGCCTTAGAATAACCCACTCTAAACCGAGGCTGCCAATCACATTTGTAACTGACCATAAACCAGACTACAGCTGGTTAAAGTAACCCACGTTGATCACACATGGGTGGGATGGCACCGAGTGACGACCATGCGAAGCAGAGCATGCTGCGAAAGAGCTCAGCTATGAAACTCTCTCATTCCATGTTAAAGTGGACAGGTGTGTAACCTCAGTGGCCACAGGCTTTAAACAACTGCCCGCTCACTGGAAAGAACATCAGAGTGGTTTGTTTTCCTTCGACCAACGTGTATTTTAATTCTGCAGCATATAGTTTATTGTATTTTAATGTCAGGGTTTGTGGTGTTATTGAGCAAAGGCTCGAGTGCTTCTGCAAGCAACCAGTGTCCACCCGCTCGCTACATCCTTCATGCGAGGATGAAGAGTAGTGGTACTGGAAAAATAACGATTTTTCAACATACTATTGACTATCCAAACAAGCTTTCGATGTGGTAGTAAATCATGCTGAACTTCTACAAAACTGTCACGAAAGCATATGGATGAAACTTTATGTCAAAGCCTGTTTGGGCTGCTTTACAGATGGAGGGAAGCATTGCTTAAAGAGAACTACTCTTCTAATTGTGTCAGTATCATTATTCTTTAGCTAACCAGTACTGTATTTATGGTGTCCATGATGGTAGGCCACAGCAAATATGTAGCTTTAAAAGTTTTACGATCCATCGTGCTTGAATTTTGGCTCAGAATTTATGGTTGGCTCTACTAGAGGACCAGTACAGTAAAAACCCTGACGGCTAGTTCAATATGCAACTGGCCTTTAGCCAAATCCCAGTGTGACACTGAATTCCATTCCACATCCTACCTCACTTTTCTTTCCTTCAGCTTTGATGCCGGCCACATTGGAAGGAAACGTCAGATTGTCGCTCTGCATCGATCAAGAGAATAAGCCTAATAAGTCCCAAAACATATTTTCTGTTTGTCGTAACACTACTGTCATTCATGCGGTCTTATGTGAAGCATGGCTGTTATTTCTTCTCTCGCTTCGGATCAAGTGATGTTGCCTCAGCTGGCTAGCTTTGAATCATTTACATCGCCGTTTGGCTTCCAAAGGGGATTCATTGGATTTTTGTCACGTTTACGTGCTGAGATTGATCCAATGTTGAGCCTGACATCAGCTGGAAAAACTGCCACAGGTTTAAGATTAGAAGGATGTGACAATCTTATTCACATGGCTTGTCCCAAGTCCAACGTGGATGCCTTAAAACCCCGGAATGCCCCCGAAGACCCAAGCGCTGGAAATTACCCTTCATTCTTTAAGACCATTAACACTTATTAACTATCCAGGGACAAGGGATTTATTGTGGAGAAATATTTATTCTGTTTTTCATCGACACATTATGTGTGCTGCCTTTGTAATTGTGTTTCATTTCCTGTTAAAATCGCAGACTTATGAAACTAATCTTAGTTGTATAGTGTGATCGACGATATGGTGGAACATCGAAGACCGAGTCAACGCTAGCAGTTAACATGCACGGTCTTCTTCATGGCTATTCAGTGGCACAGTCTTCACTGCGCTTAATCATCCCTGGAGCTAGTGATGGGAAAAAGAAGCTTAAAATTTGCTTCATGAACCAGTTTTTTTGTATTTCCGAGTCCTCTAGATGGCACTGTTGGTTTAAATAAAGGGTTTAAAATATGGCAAGTCAGTGTGCTTTCAGTCCAATATTGAACAGAGACTGCCATCTACAGGAGTCCAGAAATACTACAACTGGTTCATAAAGCAGATTTGAGGCTTCATTTTCCCATCACTCCCTGGATCTATTAGTGATCGACTCCTGACTCAGTGTGGCGTTTTATTTAGCTGGCATAGCGCGCAAATACTCGGCAATGATGGCTACTTCATAAAACTAGATTCCGCGTTTTCTTCTTCTGCCGTTCTAAGCAGTTGGCAAGTAACTTCTGGTGTGCATTACTGCCACCCATGCTGGAGTCGGCAGTCTGCTACTGCTTTATAGCTTTTAGGGTGCATGGGTTTAGAGACACCACAGTAGTTTTATTGCCTCTTTCTAGAAGTTCTACAACAATAGTGGGTAGAGCAGGTATTCGTTTCGCTTTATCAACTGCAAACATGTCCAAGGCCAAGACAGAACTATGGCTGTTATTTTTAGCGGTGATGTAAGTTTCAAGTGCAAGCCAAGAGTGGGATAAATAATATTTATATTGCAGAGCCTATAATGAAACATAATATCCTTTTCAGCGTTATTTGCTCAGCTCCTTGCCAGTGCTGTCATTCTTTTCCCATCATAAAGAACACGAGGTGAATGAGGTTTCTGGAGAATAAAATGCAAAAACCCTAAAGTGTAGAATGCGAACGTAGCACTCAGACGTCTCGAACTAAAACGTTGCACAAAAGAGAGATGACCTCCATCGAGAGCACTAAGTATTTTTTTTTTTAAAGATTCACAAGATTTTCATTGAAAAAATCTCATTGTCATTGCAGACCTGCATCAAAATGGGTTATTCCTATGCAGAATCCCTTTCCAAAGATTCATTTTAGTTTGTTTATAATCTATTTGACACTCTTTGATTAAACGACTACCCAAAAAGCAAATCCTTATTGTAGCAAAACTACAAGGGTCACTGGGCCTCTCATCTCTGGAGCAAACAACACTGAAACACTCAATCCTCTTCTCTTCAATCCAGTCCATAACCTTTAAGTGGACCGCTCAAAGTGGCCTTAGCAGGATACGATTGGAGAAGTTTTGTATCTTTCCTTAAAGCAAATGAAAAGAGGCCGTGGATAGAAGGAAAGAGAGGAGGCGGTATGCTTTGTGGAGGCAACAGCCAAGAGCGCACTTAATCTGGTCAGCATTGCTCGACAAGCAGGGATGGCTCGCTCTCAACTGCAGGTTACAAAAATGTAGACTTTGCATGCTGCTGAAGTAGACAAGCGAAAGAGCAATATTTCTAAGGAATAGTTGACAGGTCTGTGTGTGATCAAGGAAAAAACACTGTATCTTGCCTTTGGTGGGGATTCTCTGTGCTCACCTAAGCGTCATTATATACATCCATCCATCCATCCATCCATTATCTGTTCTGCTTCTCTTCACGAGGGTCACGGGCGTGCTGGAGCCTATCCCAGCCGTCTTCGGGCAGTAGGCGGGGTACACCCTGAACTGGTTGCCAGCCAATCCATTATATACATGAAGCACTAAAATGTGTTGTTTAGACCTTTTGTATACAAGCCTGAATAGAAGCAATCCTTTCTTTGCTTTGTTTGGAAATCTGAACATGTTTGAATGGCTCTCTGTGTCTGCAAGTCTGTGTTCAACAGCCTCTCTGCTCTTTCTGCTCTGCGATCAATTCCTTTTGTTCAGCCGACAGAGCCCATATGGGATTTCACTTCGATCCTGTTGTTTGCACACAGATAGAAATGTAATTCATTCTTAAAACTTCGGCACTCATTTTAAAGGTTCGAGCCATGGTCCAGCTAATAAACTACTTTTTCCTCCCAATAGGACTTTTATCTCTTTTTTCCCTTTCCCCCCAAAATGTAACCCTTTTGTTAAAAAAAAAATATCAAAACATTTTTTCTTTTTTTTTTCTTTTTTTTTTTACCAATATCATGACTAAAAATTACAAAAATATATATCCATGATCATACCCCTTCTATATTTATTTAGACCAAATGTTTGAACAACTGTTTGGCAAGGAAGATAATGAAATCTAAACATTTCTTATTAACTATTTACAGCCATAATTTGCTGACCTCTTTCTATCAAACTTCAAATAAATTACACTGACACAAAGGCACTCTCAAAGTTAGTTGGACAAAGTCAACTTAAAAGGTAAATGAAAAAGTTCCAATGCCAGTGGGTTGAAAAAGGAAATGATTATTTCCAATTAATAGGTTTGATTGTGAATGTGAATGATTATGTTTCTATATCTGACCTGTGATTGACTGGCGACCGCTGCAGGATTTTCTTCACCTTTCACCTATAACCAGCTAGGATGGACTTCAGTAATGCAGGATGGATAGGGAACATTTAGATTATGGAATTCTATGCAGTTAGAGGTATGTGTTGTTCATAGGTGGTCGCTAAATAGTTAATGGAAAGAATGATATTGTTAAATCATGGATCTGTAAACATAGTATCACACTGACTAAGCAGAAAATATTTGAGAGGCAGTATTTTTTATTTTAATCTCATTGTGTTTGCCAGTTGCATATTTGAGCTCTTTTGCTTTCAGGGTTTATAGAAACAGGCAAACACATTTTTATGCCAGCCACTCTGTTTTATTATGGACGTCACATTAAGTTTGAATGTGACTTTGCAAGGAATGCAACAAGTGCACATTTGGTACTTTATGTCGTGTCATCATGAACCCTCTATCAATTCCGCTCTTGCGCCAACATTCCGTTTTTGCCGCTCCGTGCAGTCGACTGAAGGAGGCAGGAGCAGCTGTGCTGGAAGAGAGTCCTGCATGCAAAAAGTATCTGTGTTGTCTGGTCTTAATTATACCTTTAGCTCAGGGATGGGAAACTGGTGGCTTGCGGGCTACGTGCAACCACACTCTTAGTGGCCCCTTGATTAAAAGGGAAACTTGTTTGGGCCAAACATTGGCACTTTTCTAATAGGTCTGTATGTGTAAATTCTCCCCCCTTAAAAACTCTGTCGTGATTTAATGCTTTTTTTTTTTAATGACTACATTTAGCACATCTTAGTGACGCCCATTATTTGTGTCTCCTTGTTTTACGTCTCAGCCTGATTTATCATGAGAGGAAGATAGACAAAATATGCCTCACCGGGTGTTTCTGTGAATTTGATTCCACAGTAGACTAGATTTCAGACTTTGTAAAAGCAGGTCTAACTCTTGGTTTGCTCTCAGCTCGGATAGTCTACAGCTTCTTGCGACACTGAACAGGATAAGCATTATGGAAAAGGGATGGATTTGAACGCAATGGTTTTATTCCAGAGTTGGCGACATTTAAACGTGGCGTGCCAGCAGTTCTTTGACAGACGGAGACAAGGTCAACTGGGGTTAACAGCATTTAAACCTATGAGCCACCTGGAGGACCCCCTGCACAGCTCACCAGGATTACACTATCTCCTCCTACACATGGGTTGCCCATAGAGGTTATGTCTGATAATCTCTCGCATTTGCACATACGCTCTATCCGACTTTTATTCCGTTATGTGAAGACACTGATTATGTTAATGATTTATTACAATAAATAATGATTTAAATGGTAGTAAACACAACAACCAATATGCAACACTTAATTCTAAGTCATTGCGTTTTGAAATGACCACTAATTCCGTACAGCATTCCTAGAATATCACAATGTCTCAAATAGTGATCTATTTATAGAACAGGCCTGCAGGCTCCTCTTGTGGTTTCATCCGTGAGCTCTGCTCTAAATGTACGAATGGTGTCTTGGCACAGGCCACTACGTGATTGTCACGGGCGACTGGTTAAATCCTTTCTTAGTCAGAGATGACAATGGAGGGAAGCTGTCATCTCCAAGTCTAGAGGGCAAGAGTAGACTGAAGTGGCAAGAGGATCACCCCCTGTCATCAAGGAGTGATTTATGGACAAGTGACACAATCACAACTCCTGTAAGGTGCAACTGGATACTGAAGCCATCAGATCCTGTCTGCCCCCCTGCCACTTGATGTTGAGTTTAAGAGCATTGCAGGAGAGGAAATATTTTAGTAGCCCTGCGGTGTGTGTTTTAAAACATGAACTTGACCCTCTTTGAACAGCTTGAAGAGAAACCCGAGTCGAATTCAGTCCTGTGGAAAGTTCGAAAATGAGAGATTCCCGTTTCATTGTGTTTCTGGAAAATCTGTCTTATGTCATATTTTATGGTTTGATTTTGTATTAATTTGATAAATCAATATTTTGACATCAAACCACTTTCTATGCCTCCTGTTTCTAAATTGGGAACGGTGTTGTTTTTTTGTTTTTTTTGAAGCAGTATGAAATACACGGAGGAATGTTCCCCCTCTAAGATGTCATGTGGTGCGTGACTCTGCACACGGCCAGGCCACGCTGGCTCGCTCTTGCTGCAGACACCGGCCGAAATTCTCATTTTACTTCTTGCTTAATAGAAAATATCATACACATATGTTTGCATGCAACAGGTACGATGGGAGGACCTGCAATATGATGAGCACAAGTGTTTGCTTTGGACTGTGCCTTTGTATAGGACCCCATCCTTTTCACTGACACTCGTATGTTGTCGAGACGTAAACGTCATTGCTACTCGTTGGCGGCTTTTGAGATAAAAAATGAGAAATGGAGCCTCCTTTATTTACTTGAGCACACGTGACTGTTGACCGCGTTGAGTATTTTAGCTTTTATCCACAAGGAGCAGCAAGACGAGAGTGTGAATTGTAATGCATTCAGCATCCATCCAAAAGGCAACCAGCTTATATCAACCATTTTGGGACCCAAGGCTGACCAGGTACTACAAATAGTACATATTGGTACCTTCAATAATATCATGCAGCTGATAGAGTGCTGTGGCTTGGGGTCTGCAGGACTTGTCTTGAGCTGTTTTTGGTCTGTTCCCCATCAGGATGGCTGCCTCAGCAGTGCCTCAGCCTGCTTGTGAGTGGAAATCTTTGGCTAGTGTTATCTTTGGAAAGTGTCGAGTCCACAGAAAGCGGGAGCAAGGAGTCCAGTGTCAGCTAACACATCCCGGGCTCACTATTGCATTGAATGACAAAGAGAGTGTAGTGCAGCAGAATGAGGCGAGCTGAAGAAAGCATTAGTTGTTATTCCGAGTGAATAGACTCAATGCGGGGATATGAGGAGCGCTTTGATTGGTTCGGTGAGATAGTCCAAGATCAGGCCTTGTTTGAGACACACTCCTGCTTGGGGGTTTCTGAAGGATGTGGGAAGAAAGCGCGCCATATGTGAAGTATATCCCATAGTGAGGAGGGCCTCATCCACTTAATGCAGGAATCCATTTCATTCTGTCCATCTACATTGCTCTTCATGATTAGCCCAGAGAGCCAGCAGGAGATTGAATAGTCTCGTATATGTTGAGCACGTTGTGCAGAGCGTGACAAATTAGCACCCCGCCGAAGTTTTGAAAATCGGCGGATGTTTGTCTCAACCAAAGAACATGGTCACTTCCTGACTTGGCAAACAGAAGGAACTGGTATTGTGTACCATTAACAGAAACAAAAAGCTTTTAGCCAGTCCTATTGGAATAGAATTTCATACTTCTTAAGCATGAAACCCATTTGGTACCGGATAAAAGCCCACCTTAAATTGATTGGATTTGTTATTCTAACATAGTCACATGTTTTGGCTTACTATGACTCCAGTTCTCCAGGACATGAGTTATAATTGGATCCATTCGACGAAATCGTGTGGTGACCATGATGCCATACACAATTTAACATCCTATACACAAATGTCTTCCCATACTGAACAATTGTTGCCAACAATGCAAACCTGACTCTACCAATACATTCAGACCAACTCCAAAGTCTAAATTTATGGCACATTTCCCTGCCTGTCCAATCTAACAGATTATTCTTGCTGTCATCACTTGACTACTTAAGTTTGTCACTTGATCTCCATGCTCTATCACCAAAATAATCGCTCTCATTTGTACATAATCCCTCTCTATATAAAGAGCGACACTGAGTGACTGACCTGAACATGAATCAGAAAGCATTGTCGTTTTTTTTTTCTATTTAGAGAAGGGGCTCGGTATTAGCAAGCTAAATTGCTGTTTCGAGACTTTCGCCTTGGGCCTCCTATTTCAAATGTTAGGTACTGTATTTTTACCTCATGGTTTTACATGTGCTTGAATGTATATTTAGCCTAACCCCTATCTCTAAACTGGTCAGCTGGTGGCCGGGTTGCAGTGGTGTTCATTTATTTTCTGATGTAACCCACATGTATTCTGGGGATAGACAGGTTTCACTTTCCGAACATGTGCGGACAGCAAACGCCAGATGTCCGTTTAGAAATGTGCTCCATGTTAATGCGAATAACAGCCGTGTGCGATTCCTACTCATATTCAGATCAAATTTACTCGAATGATGAGGATGTTTTTATACCGGAGCACTTATGGTTGCAGGCATTACATTTTCACGTTTGACGGTCCATTATGTCCCCAATAAAAATCTTCAGGTGAGCCGCATCAACAATTTACCTTGTGCCAATTTTAGTTTGTGGAATTTGTGTGATTTTGACCGTTCTTGGCAGCCATAACTCCATTCCAAGATTGGTTGGCAACCAGTTCAGCAATCTACCCTTGCCCAAAGTCAACTCGGATAAACACTCCAACTCACCACCACTCTGATGAAAATGAGCACTATAGAAAATGAATGGATGGAACTTAGAACTTCAGGTGTCAGTCACAGGCCACAAGCCAGCCTTTTAACCACTCTGCGCTTTTTGTTTTTCGTGCCTCCCGAGGTCTGTGTACTGTAGATGAACACTGATTTGAAACATACTGTGTACATGTAATACCTCACAGTGATTTTAACGAGACTAACAGGAGTGTCAGAATGCAATACTGCATCAGCTGTGAGTTTGTCACGGTTCTGATCCAAATTGTTTTGCTTTACTCAGAGATTATTTTCAATCAGGAGAATCATAGAACTGATCCAGCCATGTGTTCATTTTCTATACCACTTGTTCTTAATCAGTCCTCAGTCCTCATCCCGGCGGACTTTGGGCGGGAAGCAGCGTAAACACGTCGCAAGTCAATCAGAGGACACATTTAGAAGAATTCACACTCAAATTCACACGAGTGGACAATTAACAATCTTCAATGAACCTCACACACATCTTTTTTTGGAATTTGGGAAGATTTGTGATGAGAAAAAAAAGTTACTATTGTGTTTAGATTTTTACTTTTTTTTTCCTGACTTGACGTTGTGAATCAGGTTGTTGCCTTCATAGATTGTCTTGGGAAATTTCCTCATGCTCAGTAAAGTGTAGAAAAGTGAGGACTGAATATAGACTAGATCTCGTAATTGCACTCGGCTACAATCAGTGTAGTTTTAGCTAGGTTTAGTTCAATTTAAGGTGATTTTGTTCAAGTATTAACTCTGAGAGGCTAATTGTTTTAGTGATTTGTTTGTCCGTGGTGCCTCACAATCAATAATAATAATAAAATAATAATATTGTGCTGGAACTTCTCTGTCTATGACTTACAAGTCATGTGTCATTCATATAAGAAGAGTATGCGAAGATTTGATGCAAAGGTGTTGGAATTCACTCAGATGATCATGAAAGCACTCTTGAATTTGTGTAGCTGTGAATGTGGGTGTTTTGCCGTCTCTGCGTGCTCCAAGGGAACAATGCATCAAAAGTTGCACCTGGCCCTGTCAAAACACCTCATGCAGCGCTCACCACAGCCATAAAAGCTGGAATAAAAGCTAATCATTTATCACACCATATTTTCTAGATGTTTTTCCTCACCAATTTGCAGCGTGGCAGGAAGCCAAATTATGGCTGGGTCTAATGCTATCACACGTAACCTTTTCACAGTCGCAATTATTTTTATGGCTACCCTGTGATTGCGCCAATATAGTCACATGTGTACATATTATTTCCATTTTTAGTGGCGGGTTATTAATTAAAACAAGGTGATATGAGAAGGTGCTGCGGTTAGCTGACAAGCGAAAGCCTCCTGGAATTTTAGTATTTAGGAGGCTCAACATAAATTGTTCGATTGCACTAATGACTTGGGCGTCAAAATGACAAGCGACTTAAAAATATTGCTTAAGTGACTGATGATTTTTTTTTTTTTTAATGGAGACGAAATTTCACACATACATTAGTTATACTGTGTTTCATCCTGAGTTGTTTTCAATGTTTAGATTTTTTTTACTAATTGCTTTGAGTGTGTGCCACCTGGACACATGACCCTAAGTATGCCAATATAAATATATTTTTGGTGCTTTAATGTCAAGTCATTGAAACTCGGCTCCAAAAGAGTTCATTTTTGCTTTGTGAGTTGATTGCGCATGTTTGTGGTCTGAATATGTTTGTTAGCTGTAATTGAATATGATGCCAGTATATTTTCTACTCTGTTTGCTGTTTGTTTTTTTCGCCTTTGCGGTCTCAAATTACTGGGATGCACATCTAGTATTTTGGTTTCTGTCCACAACAAAGATTCTCAAGGCTTTCATTTTGTCCTGCTCCAAGATGAGTAGTCTTTTCAGACTTCTAATCTGTATAATCTTAACAAATACATACTATACTTTATGTGATGACTGTTGTCGTGTATTGTCTAATTTCAATGCTTAGCCACAGTGGTCATTTAGGTACATCGACGTGATTAGCCAGGCAAATTATCTGGATTTACATTCACTCGTTTCTATTCCCTGGAGGGAGGGCAGCTATTCTCTCTTATTCTTCATGGCCTAACATGAAGCAACATTCGGGGTTCTTTGGGTGCATGGGAAAGAAACAAGCGGTAGTAATCCAGTTTAATAATGGATTGCGTGAATTTGGTGAACATTTTGGTGAGAAGTGAATGATGACGAGGTAGACTTAAGACATGATTATTCAAAAAGACTGGAACCTCAGCGTTGCCTCCTACATCAACATAAAGCAGGTCTTTGGTCTTACATTTTTGGGTGTATTTTTGCTATCTGTATCTGATATGACTGATGTGAATAAGGTCATCAAAACAATGATAGTTGTGGCCTAAAACCTTTGCACTCCTTGCCATCGAGCACCACCATAGCAATATTGTGTATCTACTTTTCTTTTCTTTTTTTTTTTTTTTTAAATTAAATTGAATGACTTTTTCCAAGTCATTTTTTGGTCGATTCTAAACAAAAACAAGGCCATCTCTGCAGTACACATAAGCGAAACAAAGAAAAAAGTCGCAGTCTGTGTTTATAGTGGGTCACTTGATGGCTCTTTGGCCGTTGTGACAGAGCGGATCTCTGTAGCCCTGTGAACCGGATCTGCGGTTGTCGAACACACATCACACACATGCAGACTTTACGTCTCTCCCTCCTTTCTATTGAACAACAAAACAACATGCTCAAAGTACAAACTTGCTCTCCCACAAAGCTTGCACAAAGTGTCGGTTCCGCTGCAATCATTCACATTTGACATAAACGGCATGGGAGACAGTTGTCTTTATATTTGTGTAAATGCTTGTTTCGGGGAAGCTCATTTGTAAAGGGATGCTTTGTGGCTGTGTTAACATTAGCTGAGAGGATAAAAAAAGAAAACATGGTCGAGGTCAGTGGTTAATCGAGGAGATACCGTATGGGAGGAGTAAGCAGGTTGGGTCTGGAATCTTCGTATAAAACATCAAGCTTCGTCCAGCTGATTGTTTTGGCACCATGCAGGAAGTAAAAGTAAAACCACAATTATGGTTTTTCAATTTAAAAACAGCTGTGTCACCCATTTCTAAATGCAGGCCAGATTATAAATCCCTATGTTTTCAAAATAAACCATAAATAAATCAAAGAACCCAGTCATCCTCCAAAATTTATTGCTGAAGGTGTCCATCCGCCAAACTATACCTATATTATATTTTTATTCAGCCCCGTGGGAAGCACCAAATCAAGATAGAAGCCCGCAAAAGTGCGATCCCGACATTCTTTGGATTTAACATTAGGTGTGTAGTCTGAGGGGAAAATTCCTTGGCCGTCTCACTTCCAATATAAATCACAATGTTAAATTCTAACATTGGAGTGTTCAGAATGAAATGCTGCTAAACAAAGTAAGAAAAATAGAAGAGCCACCTTTCGCCACAGCAATATTGGTTGTCAAATGAACGCCACCTGATTGATGAGTGGACCCAATGCAGCCGGGTAGTCTAATATTTTGCAACAGACAATGGCAATCCATTAAATACTCTTGCTATTTAATTTACGTGATCTCTATCTGTCTGACAGTTGGTCGGTGAGTCCGTCGACAATGTCACACGCAGTTAATCTCCACGAAACTGAACTCATCAGTCACATGCAATGGAACTGGCTTTGTGGTCAGAGAGTTGCCCCCTACGGATCCCAAAACATAGCCTATTTTTCTAAAGTGACAATTAGCACTTGATGAAGCAGTCAGGCTCTAGGAGCTGTTGATATCTGGGAGTCAAAGGTCACTCTCTGAAGTGGAAAGTATCCAGTGGCAGAAACCTCCTCTTCAAGTTGGAAAACTACACCAGTGCTTACTGGGTCTCTTGATTGCTAAGTTAATAATTGCCAATAGATTTGTTGTCCATTTGCCTTAGCCAACCCACTCCACCTCTTCACAAATTATTTTTAAAGGGGTAGTATATCCATCAGGGTGTTGTTTGTTCTAAAAGAACCAGGTCGGTTTTAATGAAATAAGGCGGAGGAGTGGACCCGGTCAAGCGCGGAGGAAACCATTAAATTCAGGAGCAGAGCTACGCATAGTCGTTATTTCCCAGGTAAGATTACGCAGAGCTCCACATTTAGGGCTGCTTTCATTTTGACGTTTGAAAAGGCTGTTTTTATTACACCTATAAAAACTGATTCAAAATATATAAATGACGAAGCATTATGACGTGTTTCACTTTTAGTGGAAGTCTGAAATAAATGTCCCCCAAATTAGAGATGTGTGTTAGAGTCAAACTTAACCGAATTTTAACATTCTTAACTGTCATATAAATGTGCAAGAAAAATTAACCACTGTTAATATTGAGACATGAAAACAATAAAACTCTCTAACTCAAGTGGTGAAAGTTGAAAGTAGCCCAACTCTCAATGCTATTAACTCAATTATTACCATTGACGGATAAACACGTCAAAGATCTTTTTTTTTTTTTACTCGGCATTTGCAAAAAAAAAAACAAAAAAAAAGAAATGTACAAGAGTGATGTGACAATATTCCGCAAACTAACGTTCAAAGCGCTAAAACAAATCCTATTCCTGGCAAACATGGAATTTTCATTTTCTCTTTCGAAAAAACTATATTTCAAACCCATCCAATCACCTAAAAATTGATTGGATCTTTTAACCAAAGTGTCTAATTCTTTCATTTTAAACCTGCTGTCTACAACTTTTTGGCTCGTCAATCGTGGAAAATGTACAAAAGCTGTGATAGATTTGGCAATTAAATTCTCCAATCCTGTAATCAAACGTAACAAAAAAGTTCGAATGAGACCAAATAAAATGGCAGGTCCATTACCCTGACATGTAAACAAACATGTCCGCATCCACCTCTGGATCCCATTACCAACGTTTCAATGTTTGTTTAAGTCATTGAGCAAAATGTAGTCTTTTGTGCCCTTCATGCGCTCGTATTATGCAAATCTCACTGCTCATTTGAAGGCCGCCATTGTTCTCAGTCCAAACATAGTTTGCGGTTGGAAGTCTGTCATGGTTTTTGCTGCTTATCTATCGTTCTTGTTCCAATCATGTCATATTTAGAATATGGAGAGATTGTGTTGTCTGTTAGCTAAATCCTGCCCGTGGCTTCCACAAAGATTGCAATGGCGGCTTTGAGGCCTTTATGGAAGCCAGCTGCCTTGGTCAAGTGTTTCCAGAGTTTCGTTTATCTGGGTTGGGTCAGAATCAAGTGATTCTGACACAGTGTTCAACAACTTGAAGACATTCAAATATGATGGTTGCAATCATTTCAAACTCACTCTCGAATCATTTCAGTCGCTCGTTGGCAAGGGGAATTAAGACCAAAAAAAAAAATCTTACTTACAGTATGCATATTTTTTGTCACAAACAATACAATTGAGTATAAACTGACTCATTGTCCACGCCTATGAAAATGTTGATATGTTAAGGTGGTTACATGTTTTTTATATCCTTGACTTTTTGAAAAGAAAGCTGCTGTACATGTTTAAAGTTATTTAATTTGAAAATGAGGCGAGCTATAGCAGGGGAAATGTTTTGCACAGTTGGCAAGCTCATGCAATTGATATTTCCTTACTATCCTAGTGTTGGTCTGGTGAGGACACAGAAGTTGGCAAGTAAGTGATGCAATCAGCGCACAAGCACTAATACCCCCTACTGCTGATGGCCAGGAATATTTTTTTGTGGTTAACTTGGAGCTATTTTGTATTCCATTTACAAAGTCAAGGCAGTATACCAAACCCGATTTCTTTTTAAAGCAGATATATGTGTCGAGCTAGACGAGCATGAAGAAATATATATTCAATGTGAACTAAAAATATCATGTCAGTGTCTCGAAAACATCTGCTTTGCTTGTGTCGCTATGAAATCCCCTTTTGAATTCAGCAAACAATTTTTACGGGCTAATGAGAACACCTTTTTGTCAAGGGCTTCCAGTTTTTTGGGGTTTTTTTTGGGCAGAAACACTCAAAGGAAATGCACTAGTATTACAACCACTACCAGCTGTGCCTGAAAGATTTTGGTGAAATTGGCAAAGGGTCAAGATTGAATGGAAGAAGGGGGGGGGTGGTTGTGGAAAGGAAGTGGTAGTGCTGGAAGAATGAAGTACCTAAATGTAAAAACATGTACCAGTCGCAATCTGGTGCCAGTGTGCTCGGCCCTCGTTGTCTCAACTTGTTACGCTGTAATTATGCAGGGCAGCTGCGTGCGCTCACATAAACATTATTTTCGCATTTTCCTTAAATTCCCAGTGAATAATGCATGAATCTGAGTGCTTTCACACTTGCACCGTTTAGTCCATTTAAACGGAACATTTGCTTGTTTTTCCTGTTGGCATGGTTGAATTGGTCAGGTGTCAACATACAAATCAAACTCAGGCATGAGATGCCAACCAAATCAACTCTTGTCGGTGGTCTTGGTACGGGTCCAAACAGACTTGGGACTTGCTCTTTTGGGGTGCCAACTTCTATTGACTCCATCTGTCAGAAAGCCAAATGTGACCCTACAGGGCATAAGCCTGACCGAACTACACGTAGTAAACTGATGAAATCAGTAATTAACAAAACATGTTTTCGGTTTAGGATCGGTCTTCATTCCATTGAGCGAGAAGGATTTTATTCCATTTAACGTTTATTTTCGTAATTGCTGTTCAGTGATGATATGGGCTAAAATGAAAACAAATCTCAATTGTTCGCCTCTGCGACAGTTTTTGAATGTTTTTTGACCAAATTACGTCAAAATCAATGGACCTGTTTGTTTACGGTGACAGCATTCATACACGGTAATTTTGACGATAATATTGAGCACAATATATATCGCCCTCACCCACTTTTACCAGACTGCAAAATTCCCATTTATTTTTGGTATGCGTATCACTTGTTGCAGCCATGCGTAAAGCTTACCCCCCACTGAGTTGTGATCAAAGTCTGTATGTCTTCTCCCTTCCCCTTGGTAGGATAGTTAAGCCTGTTAACTATACAATACAAGACAAGACTGTCCTCTCAAGGCTGATTGTGCAAAAGAAATATTATCCAATATCACATTTGCAATGTAAATGCTAATGAATTATATCTCCTTTAATATCTCGTGCAGCCTCAAATGCCCTTATTTCTGCTGTTCAAGGCTGCCAGGAAATTTCTTATCTCTGTCAGTGACACAAAAAACAAATTAAAAAGGGGTTGTGAGCACCATTTGTCATCCTCATACCATGAATGACTTACATTGCAAGAAAATTTGTTGACATTCCTTTTGACAGCTTTGGACCAGAAACTTGGCAAAATCTCAGATGTTGATACCGTGACTGACTTTGGCTAAATAAATAAGTGGAGAAATCATTCTGTCTTGCTCGAAGACGGCACATTCTGTAGTGCTGTTAGTTAGAATACCTTTTTTTTTTTTTTTTCTTATCACAAAGTGCAGTTGCTGAAGGTGTTATGATCAATCCCTCCGCCCTCCACCCCAACAATGTCACGCTCTTGGGATGCATGACTGGCTCCTAATGGGGGTTGTCCAAAACTTTGCCATTTTACTCTTTAATGCTTCGACATGTTTGTTAGGATGCAGGTATGTCACCACACCTAGAAAAGTACATGATCTCTATTTTTTACTTTTTTGACAAATGTGCTGAGAATATTTTACCATAGTTTGTAAAGACTGCATTTTTTTTTCCACTGCGCCCAAATTTCTACTTTCAGATCTTTTCTTGTAATCTGTCCATAGGATGATGTCTATCTCGCTCGACTTGGATTGAATCACAGGTTTTTCATGGCGAAATACATCTGCGCTCTACATTTGAAGACAGCAGGCAAACTTGTTTTAAACAAAATATTTAAGAGGCAGTGTGGGTGGGATTATTATCATTGGCTTGCCAAGCAAATACTTAATCCTTATCTAGCAGCACCAGCTGGAGTGGGGATATGTCTAATATGATCTACATGGGGTAAAATAGAAAACACATCCGTCATGAGAAGTCGAACCGGTTGACACAAAAGTTCCCCTGTTACTCTAATTGATGCAATGCTTATCAAAACGAAGTAACAGGCAAAAACTGGTGTTAATTTTGTTCCATTTGTTCTGTTTGTTCAGATGTAGTAAATTTACAATGCAGGTCAATCCGAGCAAGACCTCCCTGGCTCTTTAATTGTGGTCAGCATAGCTTTTCTCTTAAGGTGTCTATGCTATCTGCTAAGATGACCCTTTCCCAGCCTCTGCCACCTGTCAGCAGTCATATAGCACATCGCACCAACTTAGCATAGCGAAGCTGGTGCCAAGGTGAAGGAATGCGACATGACAGGGCACCCATGCAAGGCCAAGATTGTAGTGATAGCTCAACATCGCAAATTATGCACTCGGAATAACATGAATGCCTCATTTTACGTCTGCGGTTAGCCATCGGAGCAGTTTTAATGAAGCTCATTTATCACTGAATGTCTTCCGTGGATTATTTGCAAAACCTTTCACCCGAAAGAGTTGCAGAGCCACATCCAAAAGGGGGGAGGTTTATGCGCTATGAAAACAAAGTCATGAGCTGGCTTGTTGGGTGACTGTTGTCGGTAGTCGCTGGATCAAAGTTAACGGCTTCAACTACACCCAGCCAAGAAAAGAGATATTACATTGCACCTGAGAACATTTCAACGTTAACATTTGTGTGTAATTGTGCACTGGGTTGCGACATGGAAAGCGTGGGTGTTCTTCACTTTGGCACGGACTGTATTTAATTTTCCATAGGCTGAAGATATTGCACGTGTCATCGTTAAAATTTAGACTGGTTGCAGGGCGGCTTTTCCTCACTCTCCTGTTGGAACTTAAATCAGCTTCCTTGCAATGTATCGTTCTCGCACATGTTCTCCTCAGAACTGAAAAGGACATTGTACGACTGGTCGCCAGGCAATCTGCGGGCACATATAGCTTAGACCAGGAGTGGGCAAACCTTTTGATTGGCGGGCCACAATGGGTTCTAAAATTCGACAGAGGGGCCGGACCAGGAGAAGATGGATGGAGTGTTTTGTTAACCTCACCTCATCTGAGGAAAAAAATACATTTAATTTTAAAGGAAAGTGAACAAAATCATTTCACCAAAATATATATCACACCACAATATTTAGAAAATAAAACATTAACGAGCTTTGTTCATTTAATTTTTACAAGTTCGGCGGGCCGGATTAAAACGCTTAACGCGCCGCATGTGGCCCCCGGGCCGTAGTTTGCCCACACCTGATTTAGACAAATGCAGTGTGTGATCAAGCATCGTCATTCCAAATACCTGAGTTGTTTTCCACTACTTTAGTCAAGCAAATCAAGTGTATAAAACAACTACCAAATGATTTTGTGTCTGTCACTGAGCAAACAGGAGACAACACACTGTGTCTTGCAAAAAACAAGTGTTAAAAGTGTAAATTTTGTTGTTTTAATTGAGTGAAACAGACTTTATAGGAACAGCTGGGATTCAGAACAATACTGTGTGTGCGTGTCCACTCAGAGCCAAGTCTAGATGTGATCTCAGCACAACAGTGTCCACTAGATTGTCTGCAGTTGTGCTTTCCCCCACGTGTCAGGTTGTTGACATTTGTAGGGGAGCCGAGACAGTCAGAGAGGCAGCCAAGAGGAGAAAGTGAATAGGTTTGGTCTTCCCCAACATTGGAAAAAAAAAAAAACTTGAGATTTAATTGCATCAAGTGAATTGAAACCTTTAATTGTCGTGATCTTCAAATGAAACTCCTGCAAATCACTCCGTTTTGTGAACCTCTTTTATTGGTTGAAAATGAAAATCGAGAATTGGGCAGTTTGGCATCAGTGAACTTTAACTGACACCGTTACAGAAATAAAGTTCACGATCATCATCTGGAGGTGGTTTGGTCACCACAACTTTTGAACGCATTAGATGATTTGATTTAGCTGTGGTACAGCTGGACCTGACAGACGGACACCAAATCGGACCCGGCCTCAAACGTTGATCCGCTAGTTTGTATGTGTGTCAGGCTTTTGTCCGGTGCACTGAATGGATGCATGCCTTTAGTCGGTATCTGTGTCAGTGGTGCTTAGCACGGGGGAACCCCGCTGAGGAGGTGAATAGAGGGCAGTGGGCTACATAAAATAAAAACACAGGAAAGAAAAGGACGGGGGGGGTGCTGAAAGGGGGAGGGCTCGTGTGGGTCACCTGGTAAGAAATGACTCATTTGGGTGGCAGGTCCTAATGAAAGTTACACCTGTCCTCATATTAGCCTTGCAGTCATGCATCTGTGTGCAGAATCAACCAAGTGTTTCCGCTATTGAGACTCTCTGACAGCATCAGATAGCATCTTGATGTGTGGTTGAAGTACATATTACACAGGCTTAGCAATAAAGCTTGAGCCTGGCATGCCCGTCAAGCACCAACAACCACCCAATAAGGCCTCTTTGAAGAAAAAGAGCTGAAGTCTGAGATACTCAAAGACAAAATGTCATTGCTGCCTTCAAGTCGAATTATAATGACTGACAAAAAGGTCAACTTTGGCCATATGTCGTATGTAAACACGTCAATAAACACCACAATCCAATTTCCACTCGGGCACAATGGGTGCTGTTGAGCTCTGTGGGACAGGTTTTATGTTTATATGAACTTGGCTGTGGTATGTCTTTGCATCAAATGGGCCAGGCGGGATCGGGTGTCGCAGCCCGGTAACGCAACCTCCTGTGCCCCGCTCCCATGAGATTATAGACACCATGCCCTCCACATGATGTGTTGAGGAAATCCAGCCATACCACACCTGTGAGGGAAATAGAGTTACAAGAAATGATGATGGTTTATTTGCACATTTGTATTTTAGCAAGAATATCTTCCCAAAAGCAATGCTTGCATTGTCTGCTCGCGACGTGTTTATGATCAGATTACGTACCGGTTTATGACTTGTTTGGGGGTTTTCATCTCTCCCCCACGTCTCTGCTTTTTGCGTGCTTGGACTTTCACGCCTTGTGTGCTGTGAGGCCTTCTCTATGTGTCCCAGTGGCAGAGGCTTCTTCAATCTGTGTGGCCGGGCTCAGTTTTTCTCTAATCTAAACCATCATCGCCACATGGCTTTCATCATAACATCCAAAGCATTTCCAGGCAACAGGAACAAATTAATGAATGTCTTTATTCCTTTGTGCACATTTTGAGCAGTCTGTAGACGTGTGAGAGTGAAAGCGCATATTGGTGCAGATATTTTCTTAATCCAAGTATTACTTGCCGCCAAAAGCCAAACACCAAATGTGAGCTCAGTTTTACCTGCACTGCTGCCAAATAATTTCCACCTGAGTGCTATAATCTGCTTTTCTTGACCCTTCCTTCAACCTTCAGTCAGGCAGAAGGGGGGTAATTCCTGGCCAGTAGCATGCTAAACGTCAATGTCGGAAAGTCATAAAACCTGATTTTATCTTTTTTTTTTTTCCTTTATTAAGTCTGGAAAACTTTTACCAGCGTTTGAAACCGCCAGGAATGTGGCAATGCATTCATTTGTCCTGTTGAACCTGTGATTTAGTATGCTATTGAAATGCTCATCTCCAAAAATTTAAACGGTCTGAAGCTCGTTTTCTTATTTAGATTATAGCTCTGGGGTCTCCACCACATAGGTTGTAACCTTTATTGTCGCAAACTGTGAGATTCAAGTCGTATTAAAACAGCAAAATGAGACATGGACAACAATGGCTGGGAATGAGTGTTTCATCCATTCCACTGGATTTGGCACACATTTTATTTTCATCGACACCGAGGGCAATACAAAAACAGACCGAAGAAAAATGGGAACGAGGGTCATTCAATAAATACATTTAATTTTTCAGTTTAAGGACAAATAGATTGATTTTTGTAATGGATTTTTTTTCGTTGTACTTGGATTGAATTTGTTTTGTAGATTAAAAAAAAAAAACGTTTTGATGATTAAAAAGATGCCCAACCGAGAAGCATCCTCCAGAATTTGCATTTTTGGTTGCTGAGTATGGTGTATGGTGCCACATGTTTCAGATGAAAGAAATGTCTACAAGTGCGCTAAAGTGTTAAAAGAAAGACAAAGCAGTGTTGAGGAGGAAGACAGAAGTAAGGCCTCCTAAAGTGATGGAATCAGTCGATGAGCTCATTCGGACTGACTGTGGAGGACTTTGCAAGGACTTTGAGTTTATCTGTTGGGACAGCACACAAAATTGTCCTTGATGACCTTGGCTACTCGAAATCTTGTGAGCGACTGCCCGAAACATCAGTCCAAAGATTTTTACGCTGAGGGAATGCAGATGCTTGTGCACAGATGGAAAAGTGTGTGACAGAGCTGGGAGACTACTTTGAAAAAAAAAAGTAAGCTTCTATCTGTATTAGAAGTCCTTATATAAAAAAAAAATCACCTTATTTATTCAACGATAAAGAAATAAAATAAATGTAAAAATGTGCCTCACCTCTGTGTCAAAAGAGGCCCGGCGCTCAGAGGCTGTTCCCGAAAGATTTTGAATTATATTCCATAAAAAATGTTTCATGATGCTGGGGTCAAAGATTTTTTTTTGTCCCCGGGATTTTCCATTTCAATTTACTTTTCTCACTTTTAATTAATAGTAAACCTCCCCTTCCAATAAAGAATCCATCCCTGCCTTTTTTCTGGACAGTAAAAAAAAAAATGTCATGTCATTTCTTGCGATTCATCTTTGCTTTAGATTAACAATGAGGCCAGACAAAAGTTTATTGATGTTGCCGTGGCTGTAATAAAACTTCTTAGAAATAATCACACAGATGGAGGATTTTATTTCCCCTGGCTATTTTGTTAGTCAGTTAGCAGTTAAAGCAACACAGCCCTCAAGGATAGCCGGCTAAATGGGGGATGTCGAGGCCTACGTAATGAACGGCAACTGGAATGTGAAATTATTGAGCGTTGTCTTTTCATCTTGCATAAAAGTTTATAATAAGACATGCAGAGAACCATCTTTATGCGCTGTATTGCTAAAGCTGCACTTTTAACCACAATTTGCTATACCACGCTGTGAGCTGCATTGTCCAGGCCAACGGGGTCTCTCCATTGCATTGGGCCTGAATATTCATAGTCACTCAGTTTACTTTCGTAAAATCTCTTAGGAAAGACGAAAGATCTGATTAGCTGCGCGTGTCTCAGATTGAGTTAGAATGCGACAAAGAATCGGCTCTTGCATTGGAATTGAATTGCATTTGAAGCGTTACCGCACACAGCAAAGGTGTCTTTTGAGGTGACTGATTAAAAGTGCCCTACTTCTGCACTTTGCTTATGATACTGTATATTGCAGATTATAATGATGTTACCTTTACTTACTTGGAGATGTTGCATTGCTTTTGTGTTACAATGTATGAGGTAAAATACTTAAAATTTCAGTAAGAAAAATTCTCAGCTCATTCTAGTGTGTCTTAATTTGAGGATCTGGTCATAACATATAATTATACTCAACCTACTATTAAATCAAAAATATGTATTGAATAAATCATCAAGCTGTAAATGATCCAGGCTTATTATGCAGCTCAATTATGGTTTCGGCACAGTCACACAAAAGATGGAGCCAAAATGATATTTGACTGCCCCAAACATATGTTATCGCTTTAGATTTATTTGGGCACTTAGGCTTAGATTTGCATTGGTACAATAAAAAAGCCCTGACAAATGCACTGAACCATTCAGTTGGACGTTTCAGCTGGTTTCAGGTAAACATGACTGTGAGAGTTGCGGACCTGAAACTTTTTTTTTTTTCTTTGAATGAATATGCTCCGTGGTTTTCATACCTGGCTAGGAAAATGCCTGCTCTTCGGTGTGTGTCCGTGCCAAACGGTATGGAACTAATTTCCACTGAGCTATTTCTCATTAGAGATGGGCCTCTGAGTGTTACATCAGAAGGTGGACCGTCGACAGGGACAGGGAAAAGATCTGTCTGTTCCTGCAGATGTGCCTTATTTAGTGTCGGGAAGGAATAACTTTCTGACATTTTTATTGCAGTCCGGAATAAAGGGCTAAGAAAGAGAGAATAAGTCTTGAGTGTATGGCTACAGGAAGATGGAACCATGCTCGTGGTTTTACTGAAGCCCAGTCATTGTTACGACAGGTGCCGATGCATCACTGTCTTTGGGTCTTGCTGTGATCTGGTCACAGTCACTTGGTAAGCATGGCTGCCTGTCAGTTATTTGTAGACTGATTTACATTCAACGTTCATGAGGAAGAACAGTCAAATTACAGATTTAAGCACTGGAGTGAAAGGGGAAAGTAATGGTGCTGGCATTTGTGGATACAAAGTTATTTTCCGTTGTCTTTTCACCTCAGTGATCACAGTTTGTTCCATTTGAGACGTTGGAATCCATAAATGCAACTAATAATGGTCAGTGTAGTATTTGTGATTAGTATATGCCACAGTTTGCAAATATTAAAGGGGAAGTAAACCCCCCCGAAAAGTCTTTGCAATAATATGTTCTATGCGCCTTCATTTGACTAAACAATGCATTGAGATTAATTTTACAACTGTGAAATAAAATCCACCTGTTTTTAGCCATCTCCGGGGGCGGCCATTTTTTCACTTATTGTTGCACAGGGCTCAGGTAATGACCAATCACGGCTCGGCTGCTTTCTGAAATTAGTCATTATCTGAGCCCTGAGCAACTGTGATGTGATTTTTAGTTGATATCAAGTGGCAAACTGGCCGCCCCTGAGATGTCCAAAAATGGGTGGATTTTACTGCTTAACTCAGGGTGCATAGAATGTATTCTTGTCAATAATTTTTGGGGGGGTTGACTTCCCCTTCTACCTTACCCTTGCGGCTAACACAATGTAGCAGGTAAAACCAAAAATAGCCTCAGGTATGTTCTGTTATTTAAAAGCTTATTTATCCCCACCACTGCTCAGCTTCCCCACAGCTTCCATATTTATTGTTTGTGGATGCTGTTGCCTGTGACTATGACATTTTCCATAAAAGACCAGCCCTGCTCATTAGCTATTTCAACCATGTATGGCACGGAATGTGCAAAACATTTTTAAGCACTTATACCATACCATCATAAATCAGATTCAGGGAAAGATTGTTACGTGAACAAGAACAGTTTGCATTTGGAGGTGTTGCTTTTTAGCAAGCAAGTTCATTCATATGAAGACTCTCAACCACATATAGTCCAATTTCAGTTCACCATTCAAAATGTACTGGCAACCATTTGCAACCATTTTCAACAGTCACATGTCGCCGCTGGTGGTCAACAATTAGAATCTAAGTTCTGAGTCCAGGTTGACAGATTTGGGAGCGAGCAGACGTGCAGGGAGCGTGGCACGCTGGGACCAAACAACAAGTCAGGATAGATTTTCCTAAAGGCCTCAACCGAAAATATACTGAGCAGTTCGATGTACAGACTTGTTGTAGAGTTTTGAAAATCTGGCGGCGTGGTGGCGTCCGAGGCCGGTTTAAGAAGAGCAGCTCATTGATATCGGGCAACAGCTGCTGAGCGACACACCTGAAAGGACTGAAGCACATACACACATGCACGAGTACACAATTTGGAGCTCAGGGTGCTGAGACAGCAGACCTGACGCTTTGTAGTTAATCCTTTAGTTGCACACTTAGCTGAAGTCTGACAAGATTTGCTGCATCTCACGCGACACCTGAATGTTTCAACTCCAACTTTGGTTTGAGCTATGAGGCTAGAATGTGTTTTTGCTGCAAAAAACAATGAATTACACTCTGAAATGTCCTCTCTATTTCAACGTGAATCGGTACAATCCTCTACTTGAATGTTGTGTCAGGACTCGAGCATTTGGTGCCGGGACTTACCCGACTTAAACCAGCTCTTAACCCTGTAAAGCCGGAATCATTAGGTAATTGACAGAAAATTTAAATTCTTTGAATTTGGAGCCGTTATGGTGTTAATGATAAAACACACCCACACATGCAAACCACAATTGGTTACAATGATCAAATTTTATCTTCTGTTAACTAAACAACATAACACACGTACATACCTGACGTCATTCCAAACATAAAAGTTAAACTTTAATGATAATAAAAACATGAATATTATTATGCTGTCAAAGTGATGCATTTTGAAATTCACCAAGGGATCTAGAACAGGGACATTTCAGTCTCGAAAGGTTGTTTTGCTTTGTTTAGGCAGATACACTTTGATGATGATGATGCATTTGGCGCAGTAGGATTGATAGTGTTTCAGTTTCGCGGGAATTATAAAAACCAACAATATGATATAAAAATGTAGCATTCTAACAAACGTTATCTTTTCCTGTGATTCAAATTTGCAATTTGATTTGTTAAAGAACCAGTCCCATTGCTGACATAGTTCAAGTTGCATCGGCCAGCACGGATTTGGCCCTGAGCAGAATAGATGAACATCGAGGCTGAAATCCAATTAGGTCAAAAAATACTTCGAACATACACATATGGGTAAACGTCCAGTGAGGAGAAATGATATAAATTGGTGACAATAGACTGTTGGGGATAAATTAATATAATTTCATAAAATAAATATTTGAATTTAAGCTGTACTGTAAATGACTCTGAGTGCTTCTGTAGGCCAACAGCGAAGGTTTTTTTTAGCTATGATGGCCCACCATTGCTGGAATGGCACTCAGAAGAGCACACTCAACTACCGCCACCATTATTAGCCGGGCAATGTTGACCAAAGTGGGTGAAGAGATCGTGCAAAGATCACCGACACAGTTTTGTTCTTTGTGTAACATGTTGAATCAGACCTGCAGTGTCGGCTAACAAACTAAAAATAAAACGCTCGTCCTCTGGGGGGTAATGAGGATGTACTTTTCGACGACCTTCCTGTTTACATGAAGTCATCTTTTTACAACGTTTATAAATGTTATAATGTTGCACGATTGTTGCATCAGTGAGCCTACGCACACGGTGGGAAAAAGCTGTGTGTGTGTGTGTCATTGGAACGCCACCCGAAAGACATCAGGCCCAGCCTGCTTATTCTGTCGGGTCCAGTGTCTGGAAGTCGGCTGTGTGTGCCCACAGAACTGGCGGCCAACATACATCCTCTCTCTTTCTCCCTCTTTTCATCCGCTAAAGGGATTTGCTCGCTAGCTGCGATGGCCAGCAACAATAATGAATGGGAACCTTTTGCTACAAACCTCAAGCGTATACACCAATCGGTGTGTGTTTCTCACACTTTAGAATGGGATTAGCAGCAATTGTTTATAAAGAAGAGTCACTCATTTGCACTAGGGTGTGTATATGTGTGTGCGTGTGTGTCTACAATGCAGCATAGAATCATGTCACAGAGAGCGAGAGAGAGAGCCTGTCCAATCCTTGCTGACAGTCATCGTGTTTTTTAAGTGCACTTGTCAAATATGCATACTTAAAATGTGCATCTATTATGTATGAAAATATCCTGAATAAACAAGAAGAGGGAGAGTAGACATCGCATTAGACAGTTGCTGTATCCGCAGTAGCACTTCACAACTTGTGCTGAGTCAGAGAGCGTTCAAGAGCATTGATGGGACGTCTCACAATGTGCTCAACACTGCCGCTCTCTGGCAGCTGTGCAGGCGACTTGCAGGGTGACAGATGACCAAAGGTTGTTGGAGGAAATGCTCACGACCATTAGAAGGACCCGCACGGTTTCCATCACTGATTATCAGGAAGATTGTTTCTCAGCCATTGTGGTGTTTCCGCCACGAATTTGCATAATCACAAACTGAAGATTCAGCACTGTCAGCAGGAAACGACTCGCTAACTCTACGCAGATGTGACGTCTGCTCTTCTTTTACGCCGGCTTTTTTTTTTTTGTCTCAGCATATTTTTCACATTCAGCTACTCAGGAATAATTGATGCTATTAAGTCAGTGGACACAATGGAGTTATTTGTTATTCGTGGCACACTGAGTACGCTTAAACCGCAGTTCATAGGCGGTTCATTTCGGGTCGAATAAAACAAATTTGTCTTATTTATTCACCACTTGCTTTTGGACGGCATTAAAGGAGGATTCCACGTGTTTGACTGATTTATCTCCTTTGATCTTCACACAGAAAAACTCTACAACTCTACTGGAAGGGAGCTGAGGAGAGCCCTCTTTTCCCTCAAGCAAATCTTTCAGGTAACTTTTCAGCAGCTGGTTTCTTCCACTTCCACACTGGTAGTAACAATCACGTGCCGATGGTAAAGCAGTTATGGAAGCAGTTTAACCCCCTCCAGAGGAGAGAAGGAGCCTTGATGGCCCCACAGTGCTCCCATCCGAAGGCTGGGCTTGATCAGAACATGCTCCAGCTGGGCTTTAAATAACAATGTCACTGACAGGTGAGAGTTGCAGTTGGTTTTGTCATTGGGGATAAAATTGTCAGAACAACAAAAGTATTCTAACCAAGCTGCAATATAAGGGGTAACTTTGCTAGTGCTGCAATGGGTGAATCGCTGGCATTGGGCTGAAGCATTAAAAATTCAAAATCTTACATTTTTAGGAAATGCCCAAAATGGCATTTTTGTTCAACCTTTAACATTGTCAAAAGAGTGCAAGCCGTTTTCACCTCTTGAGATTGGTTAGCCATTTGAAGAAATAACACAGATTTTGGTCCTTGAACTTATAATAAACGGGTGGCGGGGGGCAGCACCTGAAGGTTGTTGGCATTCTTGACCACTACAGGTGAAGTCCATCTCAACTTAAATAGCAAAAGATGGTGGTCTTAAAGCTAGGTATCCCACTTACATTCCAACACTCACCTATAGCCACACGATCTGCGTCTCGTGACTGAAAGACGAGATGGCTCCTACAAGCTGTTGAAATGAGTTTCCTCCATATGCTCACTCGCTCTGACGCAGTGACTCACCATTGCTGCTGCAGCTGGGTGAAAGACTCAGCTGCGAAATATATTTTTTCAAGTATACATTGGTATTTGCCCCTCAGTGAGTCATGGAACTTCCTACTAAATCGGTTCCATTGAGGATTCTTGGCAAAGCTCTCTCTCAGCAATCTCGATACCAAAGCCAGAAACCTGTTGACTGAAAATCTGATCCAAGATGCGTGATCACAACAGAGGAACCCCTCTTGAGTTCATCACGGTGATTCCAAAGTCGCCCCCTTTAGTTTGCTTCGTGAAGTTCAGTTGGACAGGTATGAACTCGGCAAACAATTCTGGTGTGGAGATGATTACAAACATGGTTCTCATGTGATGTGAGGGCCGCATTAGTGTAAACTGTACTTCACAGCCACCTTTTTTTGTATCATGTGATGCGCTGGATGCACAGTAGTGCAATAAAATTAACGATAGCATCAGCAGCTAACAGGATTCAAGTGTTATATGGTGATGTTACTTCATTTGTCATGTCAACAGATTAGGTTTTAACAGGCATGACTTTAGTGTGTTTGAAGTCTGTGTATGTAAATCTCTGCAACAGTACATTGAGTAACAGTGACTCCCAGATGCCTTAAAGCCACGCTTGTTAGGTGGGTGAGGTGCAGAGATCGTGAGTTTGTGTGGAGTTTGCATGTTCTCCCCGTGCCTGTGTGGGTTTTCTCCGGGTACTCCGGTTTCCTCCCACATTCCAAAAACATGCATGGCAGGTCTAAATTGCCCCTAGGTGTGAGTGTTCGGCTATGTATGTGGTGCGATTGGCTGGCAACCAGTTCAAGGTGTCCCCCGCCTAGTGCCCGAAGACAGCTGGGATAGGCTCCAGCACCCCCCGCGACCCTAGTGAAGAGAGGCGGTACAAATAATGGATGGACTCGAGCCAAATAATGCAAACTGACGATGTGAAAGAAGCCTTTGACTCTCTGGCGGATATCTGAATGGCAAAGGGCCTTAGTTCATTGTGCAAGGAGATGTGACTGAGTGATGGGTTGCACCCCTCATCTGAGGTTAGGGAGGATGGGAGCCTTACTCAATAGGCACCTCAACAGTTTTCAGAAAGCAAACAAGCCTCTCTCCGATAACTAGATACACACATTTTTTTTTAATGGTTCCAAAGCCCGAGGCTATTTGGTTGAGCTACTGCCACGCTACGTTTTTAAATATAGTTCAGGTCAATGTGAAGTTTGCTGACTGTATTGACTTATCCTTTACGTTGTCTTCTCCCTTGCCTTTTTCAGGATGACAAAGATCTGGTGCATGAGTTTGTGGTGGCTGAAGGACTGACTTGTCTGATCAAAGTGGGTGCTGAAGCTGACCAGAACTACCAGAATTACATCCTCAGAGGTACATGAGCATCAGAACCGCATGGCGTTCTATTACAGTCACACTTTGGCTTCGGGTCTGAAGGAGGACTTGACCAATCAATCCGCAAACACTTGTCTCTCCATAAACCTGTCCAGAACCATGTGTTTACTCTGTAAATTGATACCTCGGCTGTATGACCTTCTCATATGAAAAAAGCATGTGGAGCAACGTTGAGGTCTAGTTTAGTGGCTGGTTAATTTATCAGTCCCCTGGTAGTGAAGGTGAGAGACCACATGCTTTCAGTCCAGATAGTGAAGGGCTCACTCGCCCACTGCAAGGTCATTGACATTTAACTGCCTGCTATCAGGGTCACACGTGCTTAAATAGCCCATAAAAAGCTGTTAGAATCATAAAATTTACCCTCCTTTATATTGTGTTTATCTTTTCCTCAGCTCATTTTTTAACTGTATTTGCTTGATAAGCCTGAGCCAATAGTATCAGGCTGGCTTTGTTTTTTTTTTGTGTTTTTTTGTGATCCAACTAAGGGTTGCAAATTTCCAGGAATTTACAAAGTTGGAAAGTTTGCATGGGGATATATATTATACTCAAATTTATTAAACCAGAACTTCGGAATGTTCTTAATGAATATCAGGCAATATCTAATTAGAATTTTAATGTTTGCACAGGGCAAAGAGAGATGTTCATCATTAGTAGATATTACAGTTTCGGGGGAAATTATTGAATTGAAAAGAAATTCGGAACATTTTCTGTTAAATCCCACGAAAATGCAACGTTGGAAAATGACTCCCAACTTTTCAGATGAAACAAAAACACACTTTGCAAGTCATGCTATGACATTTGAGCAAAATTCTTGCTGTGTTCTCAATCAAACACTTTTGTGCTTTAACGACCATCACTAAAACAAGATTTTGATGACCTATATTAATTCCAGTGTTGATTCCCTTCGATGCATCATGGCCCCCAATGTGCAACCTTTCTAAGAGCTGACCTTGTCTGGATGTCAGTGACAAGTTACCTCTGTTGCCCCCCCCCTCTCTGCGGGTTCTAAACATGAACATGACCCCTGCTTGCAATCTGTTGGCCTCGATCTTTAATGTTTTTCCCATTCCTGCTCAGATTGAATTGCGTAGGAGAAGGAGGAGGTTTGGTTTGGACTCTCCAGCGCTAGGGGAGATGTTGGTGTTATTGTGTGATGAATCATCAGACCACTTTTCAGATTATTTCACTCCCCTGTCTGATCAAAACATCCTTATCACTTATTTGTTCCTCCTAATGTTTCAAAATCTCAATGAGAAATAGTCGAGGCGGGGGGATGTTTGTTTGTTTTGTTTTGTTTGTTTTTTTAACACGATGGCTTTCAAGTTGATGCCTGTTTCAAAAGGTAAGGACGACAGACCTGAACCGTTGTGTCTGGAGTGCTTCTGAAAGCTCCCTCATGAATCAATAAAACTATCTTGGAAAATGGAAAAAAATATTCACACTTGCACCGAGTGAGCATATATTTTACAAGAGCAGGTTCCCAGACTTCATTGCTTGGAAGAATGCCATCTACAGCCACATCTTGCTTTTTCCCTTTCTCAGTGCTTGTTGCCCTGAAGGTGTCTGTGACCAGTTAGTGATGTGATGTAGGTTATTTCAGGGTCCGGTCCCTTTTTGGGGCCCCCTCACACCTGGTCCAGAGGGCTTCCAGACTAGGGATTTAACTTGCTGGAGGCCTGCAGTTGTGGCCCAGAGGGAGCCTTGTATGCCTTCATCACCCCATCAGTGCAAATGGGAATGAGGTCACGCTTTCTGAGGTGCCGTTTTTGTCATCTGGTTTAGCTACTTTATGCCCAGCCATGCTGCAAGGTCACTAATACACCGGAGTAATTAAAGCCTCATTAGATGAAGTCATTCTTCAATTCATGGATGAAAATAAATAAATAAATAAATCAAATAAAATCTGTTCTGGGATGCTGATCAACCTACAGATTGAGTTTTCAAAACAATTGATGTCATAACTGTTACTATCAAAAAATCTAAATTTACTGTACAAGGGAACATGTCAGTTTTTGATTCTCATTTATTTTCTACACCGCTTTGTAAGTCTTGATTTTTAATGCCAAATGTACCCTTTTGTAGCACTTAGCTAAATGTACAAACAATTAAGCACCCTTTGATAACAATGCTAAAACAAAATGTTGTTGCTCTACGGACAGTGGTCTACAAGGAGAGTTTTATGTAACTTTACGGGCCTATTTGTCCAGAAATTTTCTGTATTGTATAACCCGTGGGGCATGCGTGTGTTCACTGTTCCTCTTTTCACCTAGAATATATCTGTAAATGGTAGTTTTGTCAATATGGGACAAATCCTTTTCTTATATTCAGTCAGCTGGAAATCAAGGTAGACATTTTTTTTCTTTTGACCAAAAGTTAAACAAACTTGCAAGAACTACTACAAACAATTGTATTAATGTGATTTTTCGCATTTTGCGGTAAGCGCAAAGCTCCTTTAAATTGGCCAACGCAGCAAAAGACATGGGAGCAGCATCAGACAGACAAACCAATTACAGCCAACTTGAAGCAATTATCTCTTTCTCTAAAACGGTCTCTGTGGACGGTCTTCAGCATGATCTATGTTTTTACTGACACCAACTCTGCTATTTCTGCTCCTGCAATGTTTTTTCTTATGATGAAACACGCTATGGAACTAAACGTGACATTTTTAAATGACAGGAATGTGGAGGAACTTCCCTTTATACCTTTTAAAGTCCACGAGCATAAGGGATGATTCTGAATATAACGCTTGTAGCCTACTCCGGGGAACATAAGTCACGACATGCTATTTTATGTTATACAGTGGATTACATTCTATAGCTTCGAAAGTTGGCAGTCCAATTGTAGTAGATAAGTCATGCTCAAGTTTCTTGTTGTGCTTTTATCACATCTTTTTTACGCGAGTTTTCATCTTTTTGGCACAACAGTTAGACGTTCTGCTGTCTTTAATGACATGGTGGTTACAAGGCTATAAGTCGAGAGCTCCTTGTGACACTTTGCACTGCATTTACCACAGTGCTGATTTAGCCATGTTCAAAAACAGAAAGATAATCTCCAAGTCCAGTGTAATCCCTTCTGAGATACTGGATAACTTCCAATTTGTTTGAATATGAAAATATTTTTCTCATAAAATAAAAAATTTTAAGAAGATGTTCAAGAGTAAAATCATTGCCATCATAAAACTTTTGGGGCATCTACGAATACCATATTGGCATCATGTGTAACACTTTCCTTTGTTGCATTAAGTTCTTCAAGCTTTTGACTTTTTTTGAGCTGCGTATAGAAAATGACTGACAGTGTAGGTGAGTTTGTCACTATCCAATGAAAAGCATTTAACCTTTTATTTTTGTTTGTTTTCTGTTCTTATTAAATATATAAATATTTTGGACATACAAAGAGTGTCAGAAATGTTCTAAGACTTGTGTCAAGCCGAACCTTTCCAGTTCACTGCAGGCCAGACAACAAAACAGCTCGTCTACAAAGAGATGCGCTGGCATTTGCACAAAAAAAGGCAAGACTCGTGTCAGGTCAAATCACGGCTGCTTAAAAGGCCTTGAGCATCTGACAGTTCCTGGCCAAGAGGGACACTGGTGTACTGGAGCAACCACTCTACTTACCTGACCTAGCTCTGTACTTTTCTTTCCCACGCTCAAGGGGCACATCAAGTTCTGAAGATGTTGATGACATCAATACGACGGAACTGCAGATGAATCCTTCCAGGAGTGCATGAAGGCATGGCAAAGAGAGCTGGGAAAGCAATTTCAACTCCTGGGGGATTACCTCCAAGGGGAACGCTTGTAGTTTCCTTTTTGGATTTGAATTATGATTCGTGACATCACTTCTTTTCTACATTGTCTAACCAACAAGATTTTTTTTTTTTTAAATCGTGATATCTGACTTCAGGACTCCTCAATATAATCGTCGAGCACTTTCTTATCCATTTTTGACAAAGGGACAATGTTGACATGCACGATGACCCGCCCCAAACTAAACTTTGACATAGTGCGCCAGAATGTGCTCATGTTGCTGCTTTGACCATTTGGAGAGAATTAAGTGAAAGCCCAGGCGTGACTGTCATAACGGTGCTGCTGGAAGCTGTCGTTGGAAACTGTATTGTGTCGTCTGGCCGCGTTACGGCTTGGCTCCTCCAGTGGGGCCGGACCTTTACGATTGCCCATCGTCTGCATTAACGCATGTGCATGCTGCTTATTACGGGAGCAGTGATTTCCCTTTCTCAGCATGCTAGATTGACGAACGGGATTAGATAAGGGTATGATAAAGGAAATGTGTGGGAGAAAAAAAACAGATGATTGACGCCTGTACAGTGCACGAGCTTTGTGTGAGAGGTGCGGCTTGCAGGAATCTTCCACTCCTGCTTTTATGCATGCAACTCTTTTCCTTTCCATTGTTGCATATTGTAATTGACTTCGATAACAACTGCCCGTATGAGCAAATGAGTGCCACATATGTTTTCCTCCTGCAACTCCTCAACTCCACTAGTGACATTTAGCCTCCAATATGGTTTCTCTCCAAATGACTCCATGCGCCGTGCTCTGGCAAGTCAATTAACATGTTCAAGTCTCAAAAGCTTTTGACTCAGCAACCTTTACACGAAAGGAAACCCTGACCTCGTGACATTGTTTTTGGTTAGATCATACCAGTTTCCCCGATCGTACTTCAGGTGAAACCTAACAGAGCCCCTTCATATCGTCCTCACATCGGCAGGCGATTTAACCCCACCTGCATGACCTTTTATATAGCGTTTCTCCTCCCTTAATACCTGCGAGTATCTTGGAAAACAAAAATGTGTACATTTTGTTACTCTACGTTGCTGCGTCTACTCGATACAAGTTCAATCTTAAGCCTGCAAGGTATGACGTAGACAAACTCATCAGTCGAGCATTCAACAGCTTTTCATTCATAACATCTGAGGTACTTTGTATATAGAGCAAGTTTTACAAATATGCAACAACTCGGGGCTTGCAGTTCCTCACAAAGCCTTCAAGCTGACCCATTTCATGCTTTTAAAGTTGTTTGTATGTCATTCGGGAATTTATTTGGGCTTCGATCTACAGTGAATTGTCAAATGCCTGGAGATGTGTGCTTCACTTGAAAATGAAAGCATCCTCCTTATATAGTACTAACGTTTTGGTGGCCTTGGTGTATTTCTGGCAGTCTTGTTGACTGGAGATGTTTTGGCAGGGGCAAGTTGTCTTGCACCAATGTCTGGACTCTTGATTATGTTCTCCGTGAACATGAATTATCCAATAGATGCATCGTAAATGGTCATACAAGCGTAAAAAAAAAAAGTAGTTGTTGATAGTAAAAGAGAAACAATACAACTTTATTAATATCTGTAATATTTTCTATTGATTCTAACTGTTTTAAAAGGAAGGCAGAGCATGGTAATGATAAGCATTCATAATGGAGCGTCGGAAGAGTTCTTACTGACTTGCATGCAGAGATGCTCGACTTGGCGTGATGTTTTGGACCACTTCACACCTGTGATTTTCTCTAAACTTATGGTTGATTACGGTTGAATTCCAAGGATCAGACCAGCAAATTCAACTTTAGAGGTTCTGTGGTATGCTTTTATGTTTTGAAATAGAAGGTCTTAATCATTTCTGATAAATCCGCTAACATGTTACAGAGGCTTTTAGGGTGTTTGAGCTTGTTGTTTTGGTTTGATGGCTTCGATTTCTTCACTTTGTGGTTCTCATCTGTTGTTTCCAGAAAACCTCCTTTTTTTTTTTTGTTATGTCTTTAAATGCATGTTAATGTTATTGCATGGGATGTTGAAATGTTGATGTTGGCAGCAATTTCAGAGACAACGAATCTACATTAAACAGTTTCTATCCTGCAAAGAGCTTTGAGTGAAGCGTGTCCCGCTCACGAGCATGCCTCCGTGCATGCACGTCTCTGACCTGTGAGTGCAGCTGCTGGCTAATGCACAGAATAGCGAGATAACAGCCTCAACTCGATGGAGATTTGGCTTCTCTCCCAAAGTGCTGATAAAATAAATTCTCCTCGATGACGGACGGTCCAACTGACCTAGTTTTTGTATACATTTCCAAATTAAAAACCAAAGGCGCAAAGTGATGAATGAATTTGGGAAAGGAGGCTTTTGTGTCGACTTCACGCATCTTTCCAGATAAGGTCGTTCCGTTGGAGCCAGCTGACTCATGTTGGCGCTGCCAACCAAACCTCAGAGATTTTCTCACCTTGGCAGCTGTCAGGGAGCAGCCCTTCCTGCACATTCTTGTGGATTTGCAGCATAATTGCTGCGGTTTATGAGAGAGAGGTCTTTAAGAAAGACTTTCAGAACCACCGCTGGAGCTTAGACGCTGGCTACGGGTCTTTCTTACAGAAGGTCTTTTGCTTGTTGTCCTTTCGGCCATGTGTTTTCTTCCCAGGCTAGCCTTTCCCATCATGGATACATTTAAATTCCAATCATTGAGCTTTGAAGGCAGCTCACCGTCTGCCAGCATCTCATTACGTGACATCCATGCAAAAGGGGGCAGAGCGATGTTATTGTTGTACTTTGTGTGAGGTATTTTCGAGCTGCTCATGATTAACCCAAATGGAGGCCCACATTTTTGGCCCCAGATCAGTGCCTGAAGTGGACGCTGTCCTGCACAGCCTCAGCACTCACATGCTCTTCTTGTGAATGCTCCCAGGAATATATTGATGATGTCTGTTAAACAGTAGATTTTTTGGGGGTGCGTGGGTGATTGGCTCTCCGGGTATTTGCTATCATCCATGTTATAAGAAATCTTTTGCCATGGCGACACCGAGTGGGCACCGGGGCTGATACTTCCGAATAAAAATGCTCGATATATGTCTGACTTCTTGTTCCTGCCAGCTCATTCATTTTCTTATCCAGGGGTCATTCAAACACCATAAATGGTTGTGAGTGGCATACAACTCTGCAAGATGAAACACATTAATTTAAATGAAACAAAAGAAAAATAAGAGTACTTCAAACTCCAGGATTAATTTTGGGGCCAGTACTGAGTTTATGTCACAATCAATGAGACGTTTACAGAAAATGTCAAAGACTTCAGTTTCTTTGCTCTCAGTGAAGATTTTTGGGGGGGGCATTAACTGATCATTTTGGAGTATCGTCTTAAAATTTTACAGAGCTGTGTATTCGGCCAACAGGGAAAGAAGTTAACACGGGCCTCGGAACTCAATCTGACAAAAAGTGACCACAGCAATGTTAGATCTAGCTAGGAAAAATAATCCCATTTTTTTCAATCGATCTCTTGCTGTGCCTGCTTGCTAACTAGAAACAAGAATTTCACACATTTGTACAGAAGCAGTAAAAAAGTTTATTTCTAGTACCTGTTCAGCCAGTTATGTAAACCCCTGCTGGATGTTGCTAGGTCATCATTTTTGACCATGACTAGAAAAGACAAAAATGTGATTCCATCCATTCATTTTATGGAGGGCGGGTCCTCCTCACGGTCTTGAGCAAGCTGGATTATATCCAAGATGGGGCATGAATAGACGAACAATTCCCACTCAATTCACACCTTTGGACAATATAGAGTGGCTGTAGGTAAATCATAATTAGTTGTAATTGCTAACTTAATCTTAGGCTGGACCCTGCAGCATTAAACTCCACAGTCTCCAATTTTCTGCTGCAGTTGTTTTTTTTTTGTTTTTTTTTTACCACCGTCAAGCTCCTTAAAATCACTGACATCACTCATTGGCAAGACCCCCCCCCCCTATCTTCACTCTTTGCTCACCAGGCATACCACCACCCGCACCATCCATCCCAGCAGGTCAGCACTGCTTTTGGTCAAATTTATTTTCAACTGTCTGCCCCAAACAACTGGAGCACGGCTGCATCAATGTAGCGGCTACATTGTAGCCTATACAAGTTCATATGCTGCCTTTTTTCCCCATAAAAACAACAAAAGAATTGGGAAGTCTGCTTCATGTTTTGGACACCCAGGTGTTTTTTTTCTTCTTCCAGGAACAGTTTCATGAGCCATTTAATCATAAATTGGGGGAAATAAGTTTGCTTCTCACGGAGGTGGCTGCTATGTGAATAATTAGATGTTTCCCAGGATTGCATTTTCCATAATGAATAGTAAATTTAGTTTTTAAAACAAGTTAAAGTATCGTTTTACGTTAACAGGATAACTCTAGTCTGTGCGGTTTTGTGTACTTACGTTTAAATGTTCTTAAACCTCCACTGGCATGAACTAATTCCATGACTAAGCATTTTTAACAACTGAGGGAAAGTTTTGGGGTTTTTTTGGTACCGTGTAAAAACATTTCTACATTTAATGTCTTTATCTGATGACAAGGGTACACAAAATCCTCATGTGTGTTATGATAATCTAAACATGGGCTCATTTAGTGGTCCATTTTTGGAGCGCTAATGGTCCTCTGTCAGCAACTCAGCATTCATGTTGTGTGATGACACGCTGAAAAGACTTCAGACATTAAGGCTCATCTTCTCCTCAACCTGGCATTTGTTCAAAATCTTTGTGGCCCACGCATCCAGTACTCAGGTGTAACTGAGACACAAACATTGGCCCAGTGGTCATGTCGCAGGTCGTCTAGAAAAGAAGAATGTAGCTCATCATGGAAAAGTCTGGAAAGTGTGTTAGTTTGAGTTCTTGAGTCGGTATAGCAGCTGTTCATCATGTCATTACTGCTGTCACCCATCCATCAGCAGTGCTCCCAAGCAGAACGAGAACGTTAGGGGGTAGGGTGACACTTGAGTCCACGCTGACTGAGGAGGTTAATCATGTTTTTCTAAACACACACTGATGTGGTCCGCCCCGACTGTCCGCATTGTCCACGCCGCCGCTCAGGGCTGGCCGCACGAGAGGACTGTCAGGAATGCTCGGGTCTGACATGCCGGGAGTAATTAACTCTGATTGATAAAAGATGAACTGTAGCGTTCACGCAAACGCACGCACACACACGGTCAAGACGGCTGCACCTGGGAATTCTGTCTTATCTGTGGCAAACTTAATTCTCCGACGGTGTTTTTTGTCAACGATGACGAGTATTATATAATATTATTAAAATTTCGATAACGCCACTTTTTTCATGACGATAGCTAGATAATTACGAGATAAATGTGGCTCTTTGATGACGAAAACATGACGTGACGTACATGGATTCTCGCGAACGGGGCGGAATCGTTAGTGTGTGGTCCGTCAGACGTTCGAAATTTAAGAAATTCCTTCCTATTGTACATGTTATCTCTCTTTCAAAAAATTGCAACGCAGCACGCGTAGCACACAGCCAGCTAGAGAAGAAGCAGCGGGAGACGCCAGCTAAGCTCCGCCCTCCGCATGAGCGCGAGAGTCATTTTGGAGAGAAGCGCTTTCCTAAAAGTGAATCAAGCTCGGTAGGCAATTTCGTTCTGGTAACAGCAAGTTGTTGCAAGCGTAATGTGAGCGACGGGGACGGAATTCGCTTTTAGCAACGCTTTTTACTCAATACACGGCGGCTACCAGCACACACTTCCTGACACACTCCCCCAGCTGACCATCACTCACCAATCAGGAGCGAGGAGAATTTAGATACATGTAAATGAGAATAACAGTTTAAATGCATAAACTCAACTGCTTGACCAACACTAATGAGAATATAAAAAATATATAAATGTGTAAATAATAATTCTGAAAATACAAAAGTAAATATCTTAACACAAATTAAATTAAATATATGAATTTACTTTATTGTTAAACTTAATAATTCTCAGTATAAATTCATACACACTTCCAAACCTTACACAAGTAAAGAATACATGTTTGATAGAGTGTTCTTGTGGTACTGTATTTGAACAAGTATACTACACGTCGGTTCAGGGTGTACTAATAAGCATTTTTGTCCAAAAGACTAAGACTAAATCTAAAATGCCTGCCTAAAACAACACTGTTCTCCGCCCCTTCAAAGATGTAAGTGACTGAAGGTGCAGTCTCTCATCTCATGACATGGGAAGGAGTTTAACATGACCAAGTGGAGATTAGTTCCTAACTACTGACGAGCTCTCAATTAAGCCACTCTAAGTCTTGGACCAAGCTGTTGATCAGATAAAACTTGTTTTATTGGGTCATATAGTCCACTTTAAATGTTGTATTTACTCAAAGCTCCTCTTTGTCATCCCTAGCAATTTCGTAGGGAATTTTGTACACACGCTAGTCTTGTCAAGTTCTTTGTCTGACAGTTTCAAATCCAAGATATATTTAGACAAGAATTCTGATGATCTCGGGCAGGTGTTTATCTGAAAACTAATAAAGACTCATTTGAAAACAAAGAGGAATGGGCGGATAATCAATTAATTGCTATTGCTTAAGATGAATAGGTGTTGGATAATTCTACTCTTTTCCAGGATCTGAATTTGGGGTACAGATGTCAGCAAAGATAGGACAGGGCATTTCTTGTTATTTGTATAATCATGAAACAAAGCAAGAATCCTTTGGAATCCTAATAATTTCTGTGACATTTAAGGGACTTTAATAAACAATTGGAACAGCAATTTTTTTGTGGGTGAGGAACTTGAAAGTTAATTTCAAATAAATTATGGACCAAAAGTTGAACAATGCAGAATCTGAAATGAAAATAGTGCAAGACAACAGATATCAGTCGATTTCTTCCAGAACTGCTTGCTGGGATAGATTCTGTTTGTCTTCATATGTTCAATTAAAATACGGGAATACCTTATTGAATTTCAAAGGTGTCTCGATGGACTTGTCGTAACTGAGTTTTACTTTTTTACCACATGGTAATTAGAAATAAACATTCCTTCAATGTTACCATGTTTTCATTGTTTATATCTTTGGTTTCCAGTCCCCATGCCCCTTCCCATTAGCTGATTAATAGAGGTAGTGGGGTCAAGCTGGGCTCATCCTGTTAGTGTGAACGCATTAACCCCTTGTTGTGTGTGCTGCAGTGACCGCTGAGGCTCTACTAAGCACCTACTGTTTGAAGAAAAGAAAAAAAAACGAACGTTTGTCAGTTCAGCTGTACTTCACCTTCCCCCAATTCCCTCTTTAACAGAAGCCCCACACTTGTCTGACCCGAGCTCTTCCCCACTGAGATCCCTTGGCTCTTATTTTCCTCTTATTTATGTATCCGCTTACACATGGAAGTCATGTCAGCGTCCATCGAGGCGGTCTGCTCAAATATTTTCCTTACAGTCATGTCGGCTGACTTGAGGGATGAGTGCGCGGAGTTGTTTTTTCAAGTTTCTGTCGGACAGTAGCTCAAGTTTCGACGTGGGGCACGGCAATATAATTAGCACCTTTCACAACAATACACATCTGTTTGTGATGTGTGTGTTTCATGTGGGAAGGGGTCAAGCTCTTTTTTCATACATTAATAGTCTACATGTAACGTTTGATTTTTAAAAGTGATAGTCAAGTCATTCACAAGTATTAGAATATGTTAAAATGTGTAATTTATTCCAACAGGAATTGATCTTCATTTGAAAATATTACTACTGTATATTAATGAATTAACCCATTATTTAATAAAAAAAATAACATCCATCCATTTTTTTAAATTACTGTAGCAAATATTCAATGAGCTAAATTAATACAAAATAAATAAATGCTTCATAATTTAGGCACAAAATAAATAGATGCTTTGTAGGCCAGATAAAAAAAAACTACATATTGTACTCTACTTTGCACACCCTTGGTCTATATTTTGTTTTACTCGCAATAATTATTATAATTTTTTTGTGTGTTGTGACCTTGTGATTCATTCTTTCAAAAGTGACCAAGACGACCTGCTGTGCATGGCCACTGAAGTTGGAAATTTCGTAGTTCTTCCACTTGTTTTGAAATGGACACTCAGTTCTTACAGAGAAGACAATGACAAGACTTTACTGCATGGATGATTAACTAAACAATCTCCTCCATTTCATTTTTTTTTTTCTCTGCAGCTCTTGGACAGATCATGTTGTTTGTGGATGGCATGAATGGACTCATTGCGCATAAGGAAATAGTCCAATGGCTCTACACTCTTGTCGGAACCAAGGTAAGAAAAAAATTACAATTATGATTTTGGAGTTCTATCAAGATTCTATATGTCCACTGCCTGATCATGAATAGTACCTTCTGAAAAGAATTCACACTTGGGTCTTTCAACCTTCATGTTAGTGTAGTCAACTCAGCCCTCTAGTGGCCAGATTGTTACACCCGTTACACAGCTATAAATGGAACATAATTTTGGAACATATTTTAATTCGTTGTCTTTGTAATCTTTTTCATTCAATAATTGGTTTTCTATTTAATGACAATCTCATTTCCATGATGAATATCTCTTAAATTAGCATATTATACCATCTGGTTTTATGTAGATTTTAAACCGTCATACACAATCACAATTACCTGCCAGGCTCTTATTAAGTCACCCAAGATGGGACATGATGATAAAACTTGAATTGCGGAATGTTTTTACTTCTCAATTGTGCATCTCTCTCACTGTGAAGTTCCGTCTGGTGGTAAAGACAGCGCTGAAGCTCCTGCTGGTGTTCGTGGAGTATGCAGAGTCAAACGCCGCCCTGTTCATTAATGCCGTGAACAATGTAGATGCCAAAAGAGGTAAAGTGACACCCATGAAAAGCAGAAGAGCAAGAACAGAGGATCAGTGCAAATTAGCACAATCTTATTTCAATCATTTTTGTACAGTGAAGTCACTAATTGCAGAGTCATGCATCCTAATTCGATCAGTGCAGAGTTAAAGCATAATCTCATTCTAATCCACTTGTTGAATGTATGAATAAAACTTGAAGAAATGACTTTACTAATGCACACACCCCCAGAAAAAAAATCTCTCAAGATGGCCTCTTTCATGTACCTGCCTTTTTGCATTCACATTAATGTATTTTTCTGTTGAATGAAAGAGAAATGTTTCTCAATTTGCCTGACTTATGCAATTAAAAAAAAAAAAAAGCTATTTTAAAGCACCCTTTCCTGGATCTGCACCAAAATTATACATTCATGAGTGTGTTGCAACACCCTCTCAAAAGATTTTGCGCAAATTGGTTTACGTAATCCTGCTCACCACTAAATAATGAGTCACAACAGAAGTTGCGCACGAAACAAGGCATATTCAGGAAGAGATGTCGCATTTGTATTGTGGAGTGCAGCATCCAATTTAAAACAAACTCGTGAAGTTGAAGAAGGCAGCTCCATGGCATACCAGTTTGCATGTCTTCCTCACAGTAAAAAGCTTCAGGGTTTAAATCTCATCAGACCCTTCTTTGTGGCGTTTGCATGTTCTCCCCATACTTGTGTCTGACTTCTTTTGCATACGCCTAGATTCTCAAAACATGCATTTAATTGAAAGCTCTACATCGATTGAAATCGTCCAAAGGCGTTGATGTAAGCGTTAATGATTGTTTTTCCACATGTGCCCTGTGATTGACTGGTCAACAGTTCAGGGTCTAACCTGTTTCTCATCGAAAGGCAGCTGGGATAGGCTCCAGCTCACCAGTGACCCTCATAAGGACAAGTGCTTTAGAAAAAGGACGGATTGGCCGATTCTCCCATCACAAGCATCTGTTGTCTGTATTTGACCATTTCAGGCACTCAAGTATGGGGGAACATTATGGAGATCCTGAATGAAAAGGACGGAGTGGATACTGAATTGCTGGTGTATGCGATGACACTCATCAACAAGGTCTGTAGAACTTCAAGCGAATTGTTTATGTGCACTAAATTGACAAAAAAAGTATTGAGAGAGACCGTAAATGTTTGCTGTTCTGCTTTTGGTTGTGTGAATCACGTTGAGTTGACTTGTGTATGAAATGTGCTGTATGAATAAATGTTCCTTTGGACTAGGCCGCTCAGTTTCCAGTGTATTTTGAACAGTTGCTTGCAGTGATAAGGTTTTTTTTCCCACATTTCTTTCCTTTCTTTATGACGAGAAGGATTCCATTGGAAGAACAAGGCAGCTTTTTTTATATAATGTAATTCATTCACAAGAAAGCCCTGACCTAAACCCCATCAAAAGTTATCAAGTTGAAGTAGAACAGACACACTCTAACATCTTTGAACACATCTTGCAAGAAGACATATTAAGCCCTGCCTCGACTTGTGCAACAATTAATAATTGATTTCTTTTTTTAATTGCCTACATTTGTGACCTAAACTCTAGATCAGGGGCGGGCAAAAATTGACAGCTTGGAGCAGATGAATGGAGTGTTTTGGTAACCTCACCTCTTCGGAGAAAAAAAAAATACATTTAATTTTAATTGAAAGTGGACAAAAGCATTACAACAAAATATATGTTTTTGACAAACCACAGTATTCAGAAAATAAAACATTAACAAGGTTTATTCATTTAATTTTTTTCAAGTTTGGCGGGCCGGATTGAAACGTTTAACGGACCGCATGTGGCCCGTTGGCCGTAGTTTCGCCACGCCTGCTCTGGATGTACTACAAACCATGCCATGATGCCCAAAAATTTTTTAATCATTTTAAACTCATCTTTCAATATTACACTTGAAAATAAATGGCCAAGAAAGTAATGTAACAGAAACTGAGTATCTTCAAATAGGCTACCAAGTGCATTCATTCTTTAATTGATTTCCAACTCAGTCTACCCACAGCGTCATTTTCTTCTCATGACTTAACTGTGCATCTTTTTCCACAGATGCCATTTTGTGCTCCACCCATGTACTTTTGCATTTCTGATGCAGCGTTTGCGTTTGTGTATGTTTGTTTCAGACTCTGGCCGGCCTGCCTGATCAAGACTCTTACTACGACATGGTGGACTGTCTGGAGGAGCAGGGCATTGAGGCCTTAGCACAGAGGCACCTGAGCAGGAAGGGCTCTGACCTTGACCTTGTCGAGCAGTTAAACATCTATGAGGTCAGGAAGCTCCTCATTCAGCAAACAAAATCTATTCTGATGAAACCCTGTTTTTGTAAATGTGAGTTGACGTGTTTCTTGTTCTACCCCAGACGACTCTCCGCCGCGAGGACGGTGACGATGAAACACAGTTGCCTCCGAGCGGCAGGAAGGAGCGCCGGAGAGCGAGCATGGGCGGCACCAACGAGCGGCGCGGCCTGGAGAGACGACGCAGCCGGAGGCATTCTCTCCAAAACACCAGAGGTCACGTCTCGGCGCCAGCGTCGCCGAGCAGCCCTCACGCTCATGGAAGCGGCTACCTGCACTTTGGTGGCCAGCGTGTTGAAGATATCAGCGAAAGGTGAGGAGCACTGCGTGAGAAGGCAGGATATCCAAAAGCTTTAATTTTGACTTGAAGTTTCAGCGATTGTTCATAAATGATTCCGTGATGGTACTTCAGGACTTTATGCATTAGCATCTCAAATAATTCAAATAGCATGCAAAGAAAACTCAAGAAAATGTCATATAATAAAATCACCAGTGATGACATTTGTTTGGATAGAGAGCAAGTAATAAGACACACGGTCACAAGGCTCCCGATGATTGAATGCAGTCGTAGATAGACAATTCCTTTTATCCGCAGGGTAGAGCTGAATCTGGCGGTAATGCAAACAACACACCAAAAGAAAACAGAGACTGACCCTCTGGTGACCCTGGCTCTTACACACGCTTCAGGTCACTAAGGGGTCACTAACGATGATGTTGCTATGCATACTTGACCTGCACATGCACAACGGCAGGGATGATATAAAATAAAGCCGTGGCTCCAAATTAGCACTACAATATAGCATTAGGAGATGTTTGTTTAGTCACTTTAAATTTAAATTGGCGCTCCCCAACCCTGAACAAGATCAACAATTTAATTACTAGAATTGAATGTGAAATTCATATTGGAAAGGAACAAAGAAATAAGCAGCATCTGCGGGACCTGGCACAAATAGATGTAGTAAGTTAATTGTTTTATGATATTGTTGCTCACGGGTCGCTATAGAACCAACAGGGAAAAAAGAGGTTGTTCTTCCCTGTTGCATTTTTATCAGTACCAGTGAGCAGACAAAAATAGGTTGACTTTTCAATCTCTGCATTAGTATTTTAGGTCGTGCCCCTTCTATATCATCTGATCACTGCCACTCTTAATGCATCACATCCCAGCCAGGTTTTGAAATAGCATACCAATTAAACCTTGTGGTAGCTCCCAGGTCTGGACGGTCATGTGATACCTGCCCACTACAGGAAATTCTAGCGGCCTTTGAAGATCAACGTTTTTCCATTTTGTTAATGAAAGCCAGAAGGCCCGATGCGAGCGATGGATCTAAAAAGCAAACGGGCAACAAAACTCACGTGTGAGGAGAGAGAACAGGAAATAACACGGGGCATATCTCCTGCAGCCTTTCACGCTCTCAACATTGAAATGAATCATTAACAGATTGTTTCCATTATAATATTTGACATACCTGTAAATACCCCCTGTGTCTTGGTCCATTTTTATCTCCACCAGGGTTCTTGTATTCCCATCTTCATGTTTTTATTAGCGCCTTTTGAATATGATCCGCATCCACGTACGTCATCGAACAATACTGCCACCTTGAGGACACGTTAGGCCTTCTTTTTTTTTTGCAAATTTATTAAAAATAAAAAACTAAGAAATCACAGGTTTATAACTAATCACAGCCTTTGCCACAAAGCTCAAATTTGAGCTCAGATGCGTCATGTTTCCGCTCATCATCCTTGAGAGGTTCTTTTATCTTAATTGGAGTCCACCAAGGCACACGCGTCTATATAAGGTCCCAGAGGTGACAGTGCATGTCAGAGCACAAAGCCAAGCATGACGTCAAAGGAATTGTCTGTGGAACTCCAACACAGGATTGTCTCGAGGGATAAATCCGAGGAAGGGTGCAAAAAATTTCCGCTGCTTTGAAGGTTCCAGTGAGCGCAGAGGATTTCAAAACCATCAGGACTCTTCCTTGAGCCAGAGGTGTCAGATCCAAGTTTAGAAAGTAGAAACTGCCAGTTGAGAAGAAGCACCAATCGCTAAAGCCAAACTGTGGCAGGGCTTTTACTTTCTGGACTTGGATTTGGCACCTCTTCCTTGAGCCGACCACCTGTCTAAACTGAGCAATTGGGGAAGATGAGCCTTGTCTTCCAAAAGAATAGACATCTTTGCAGGACTTCACCATAAAGGTCTATGAGTATAGTATAGGGGCCAAACGGAAGCCACTTCTCAGTAAAGCCAACAGGGCAGCCAGCGTGCCATGAGCCAAAAAGTGAACTGCTGGACTCTCAGACTATGAGAGAGAAAAATGTCTGTGATCTGATGAGACAAAGATTGAACTCTGTGGCGTGAATGCCAGTGCTAAACGTAATCGGTTTGCGAGTAAAATTAGTATGTCGCGATGTACGAAGACATGCTGGATGTAAACCTGTTTCAAAATCCTTAGGACCTCAGAACTCTGTCAATGTCCTCGAGTGGCCCAGCCAGAGTCCAGACTGGAACCTGCTCAAACACACAGGCAATCCTCATCCAACCTGATACAGTTTGAGAGGTCCTGCTAAGATGAATGGGTGAAACTTCCCAAAGATAGGCGTGCCAAGCTTGTATCATGTTCAAAAAGACTTGAGACTGTAATTACTGCCAAAACTGCATCAACAAAGTATTGAGGGAAGGCTTCGAAGACATGTATGGTATATGTGATGACCACTGTACAAAAAAATTTCATTATCGGGTGTTGTTTTCCTGAGTAGAAGTTGCAGGACCATCCAGGAATTAGCCTCTTAATGAACAAACAAAGGGACAAACAAAATCAATGTAAAAATCTGGATTGTTTTTACTTTTATTTGAATCTTAACAATGTATCCTTCAGATCCATAGTTTTTGCACAGCATCCAAGGAAACAGGATTTGAGGTTACAGAGCCCAAATAATAACCAGCTAACTAACAAACATTCTTGCACCTGTTCCTTTGTCTTCTACACTTGAAACTACTGCTTGCTGCATGTGTGTGTTCAGCGTTTCCCACGAAATTCCAAATGGAGTCAATCCTACATCAAAGCGCTATGATTTTGAGTTTGCGTTTAGCCTGTGCTGAACGGAATGAACACAAACACAAGGCACGCAATGTCACATGATAAACTGTACTTTTATGTGTTTACATATACTCCTTTTGGATTTAATGGCTTCCAGAAGTGGAAAAAGTGAGTGGTGAAATACTCGGTTGAGAAAAATGTTACATGGGAAACACTGAGATTTGCCACCACATTTGTGTTGTCTTTCTAAAGTCATTTTTGCTACCATCGTTTCACTTTGCCTTGTGTCGTACTTTTCGTTCCTACGTCCTCCCTTCCCTCCTTTCAACCCTCAAACCATCCCTTACCACAGAGATGAGGAGGAGGAAGGAGAGGAGGAGGAGGAGGAAGGAGAGGAGGATTTGGAGGATGACGATGAGGCAGATGATGAAAGTCATCCGGTCACTGAGTCCTCTAGGCAGGACGTTCACAGGTATTTAATTGGAGGCTAACTTTGTCCTCGATAGAATGCAACCCCTTATTCCCTTTGTCAAAGATCGCTTTCTTTCACCAAGATTATTTTTTACAACCACCACCCTCCCAATAAAACATAATAAAATGCACAATGAATAAGACTGAGCACAAAAAAAAAAGTCACAGCAGGAGCCAGATTTCAGTCTACATGAATAAGCAGTTAGCAAGACTCGTGACCTCATTGTTACCACAATATTTCCAGCAAGTTTGGTGTGAATCGCCCACTGTGATAAACCTCGAATTGTAATTCTTGGTATTTTGTTTTCAAGGCTATGCTTTCAAATCATTTTGGTGAATGTTTACTCCGCTTAGCTGGGATTAGCGTAGAGCCGCCATAATCAGTTAAATGGAAAATTTTTAATGCAGTATTTCATTTTTTTTGTGGTTTGGCTAAAAAAAAATGGTGCTCTGCTCGGTTCAGCGTTGCTGTTTTTTGTGCTTTGAATCGCAAAAGTCGAAGAGTAGATAGGCTTAAGGGCCTTGACATCATCACGTGTCTATTGCGAATCAACCAAAAAATTTTACTCTTAAGCTTACCCCAATTAAAAACATAACATTCCCCCGCCATGATGTCTACCCACAGTAGTATTTAAATTGTAGATTGAATCCATGGTAAAATTGCTCCCTTTTTTTTTTTTTCATTCCTTCCTGCCTCCTCCTTGCGTCCGTACTGTTTTTCCACCACTGTTACTAAAACACCTCCTTTCCCACCGATTTGTCTGACATCCTTAAAGATGTGGTTAAAGGGAAATGAAGAAAAAAAGCTGTAGTTACCTTCTTTTCACAATTGCTGGAAACAGTTATTTTGAGAATTTTATCACTCATCTGTCTTTCATTTTTGATCCAAGCCACTGTTAACACAAGACAAGTCAACAACTGTATTTTTAAGACGAAAGGGATTATAGTGTGAGTCACCTCATCACTGTTCAGAGTTTCGAGAAAAGAGAACGCCCAAAATTTGCTGTGTACAAAGGCGTATTTGAAGAATATTACTACGGGAGTTGTAAGAATAAAGTTGTGACGATGAAGAACTTGAATGAAGAAAAAGTCCACATTTCAAAAGAATCAAGTTGTAATATCATAGGGCGCAAGTAGTATCTGTACAAGAACGAAGTTGTGATTTTAGGAGGAAAAATATTATATTACAATTTTTTAAAAAAATGTCAAATTTTAGAGAAAATTTCTAAATTTGCCCCTAAAGCCGTCATATCAGAAGAAAATGCAGTAGTTATTCTCTTGCCTCATTGAAAGCACCTTTTTTTTTTAATTAAATGTGTGGAATTCTGTAACATTAATCCCTTTTTTTCCTTTTATTATCACTCCTTAGTTGCTGATTAGAATTGATTTTTGTAGGTAATATTGATGAGTAACCTTTTTCTTGTACCACTTCTGTCTGTCTCCATCATTTCAACTTTTGCCACTTTGTTTCACGCATTCTTCCATTTTCAGTCTGACAGAAACATCTAACACTCTTACAAAGACCTGCTGGGCGGAAAGGTAAAAGCAGTCATACTTGAAGGATGCTTTGTTGTAGAACATGAACCTTGTCACTGCATCAAACAGAAACAGGATTGCTGCTTTTTATTTTTAAACCGTAGTCGCCTTTGCTGTTGTTTCAGCTTGCTTCTTGCCAAACTGCTCATTGGTCTATTACAAAAATACTGCTCCTTACACCTATCTAAGGTTGCATTGTATTAATCGCTGCTTCTGCCTTGAACTTGTCATAGTGTGCTTGGACTGTACAGTAAATCTTGATATCAAGTCTAAATGAAGAAGTGCTCAACTGGCCTGCTTGTTCTTTGGTTATTTCTTTTAGTCAGCCATTCAGAGTGGCTGGTAAACTGATTTTCAGGCTTCAGTCAACCCCAACATATTCACAAAGTTGTAGTGTCTGTTTTTTTTTTTTTTTTTTTAATCCATGCTTCGGTTCAATAAAACACAACTACTATTCTGTTTTTGTGGTCAGGCCAACCCAATTAAAGTATTACTTTGAACACCATCTTGGTGGCAAGGAACTATGGTTAAGTGAGTTGAGCAGTTCAATTGGGACACAAATAATACTTTGCCGGACTGTAGCATCTTCTTTTCACTGAACTATGTCAAAGTGAGTTGATGAATTTTATTGAGACAAAAATAGTTGTTTTGCAGTTTTATGGCTCCTCTAGAAAATTTTGAGTCTTTAGTGGGTTTTTCAATTACTCACTGCGTTTGCGATAGGGCTTGGTCCCTATTCCCAGTGAATATATGTGTTCATTGCCTCTTCTGTTTACAGGGTTACTTCCAATGAAGCACCACATGCAGGCACGCACCAGACTCCAACATCACCCAGCCATCGCTTCACTAGTACGGCAACCTGCACACCGGAGTCAAAAACAGACAGGTTGGCCTGGATGATAATGTGCATTATGTAATCTCAGCAACAACTCCCAACATATGGATGTTGTATCTTTATACTTGATGCATGCAGACCTGCTTTGGGAGGCCTGCTGAGCTCCTCGTACAGGCAGCATCAGGAGTCTTTGGCTGCAGAGAGGGAAAGGAGGCGCATGGAACGAGAGGAGCGTCTGCAGAGGATCGAAAGGGAGGAGAGGGACCGCTTCAAGTCAGTCTCACCTTGGAAAACACAGCAGCGTTATTGTATTATGAATCCAGACAATAATTTTTGCTTTATCCGTCTCAGTCGAGACTATGTTGAAAAAAGGGAAGAAGCAAGACAAGCCAGAGAGGAACGGTGGGTTTTATTTGGTTTACATCAACTGAAAATATTTTTGCAGTTGTAATGATCGATTAAAATAAAAAATAAAAATAAAAATTGTGTAACGCTGTAATTCAAATCGAGAGCAGATGGAAAGAGTTTCACAGAGTCCCACAGGCTGAATTGCGTCTGCCAGGGCCCCTCCAGGCCTGTTCACCATTAAGATGTGACCAAATTAACAAGACAAGTGTGTCATTGTCTTGGCGTGGATGTGCTCCAGGTGCCCTGAAAGTTTTTTTTTTTTTTTTTTGCCATCGACCATTTTCCCGCCTCTACAGTGGAACGTCTTTTCTTTGCGCAGGTGGTAAAAGTATTAAAAGTATTCACACTCTGTACTTCATAATTGTACTTTTTTTTTTTTTTTTGATAACTTGGCACAACAAAAAGAAATACTGCACCCAAACTAGCTTCCCTTTTTAGTAACGCATGTCATTCTCATACCAAAAGAGAAAAGAAAACACCTGAGAAAATGTGTTCATATAGCTTGATGGATGACTGATGGACAAAAAAATGCTGAGCTAATGATCATAACTGAAAAAAATACTTGTGAGTGAAGCAAGCCTATTAATTTTACTATTCAGGAGAAGAAAGTACAGATATATTTTCAAGAATATGTGAAAAGTGGTCAGAAAAAATCAATATGAACTCATTCACTACCAGCTGAGTACAAAAAATGGATCTTTAAAGTCTTAAGCCGTCAATGGCAGGAAATGAATCAAGTAAAATACAGATACCTGGAAAAAAACTACTTAAGTACAATGACAAAATTTTTGTACTTTTCAAACTAACATTGTCACTGATTTGCAGCTGCAAAAAATTTAAATATGAAAACGCTTTAGTTATTGTGATATTTCCCTGACACATTCATGCCAGTTGTAACAGTTGTACATGTTTGGGACATCATCAACATAATAATTTAGCGTTATCCTTTGCCGTGGCAGGTACAAGGCCGTGGAGAGGCTGGCGGCCGAGGAGTATGAGCGAGAGCGGCCCCGGGTGCCCATAAGAGGCCGCACGGAGATCACACTGTGTTTGAGTTCCAACCCCGCCGTCCGCTCGGCATCCCGTTGTGTCACCACTTCATCAATCGCCGCACAGCAAGACGAGACACCTGATGATCAGCAGATGTCAGGTAAAATGTTTACTAATAGCACAAAGGAAATACATGCAGATGATGTGTTGTATGATGCTCGGAAGGAGGACGAGATGCACGTAGACTTTACTAACCCATATAGTTCATTTCACATCATCTAATCTACCATCTAGTTTGAAAATCCATCACCATATATATGTGTGGGTAGAAGACAATGACATAACACAGATCACATTGAGAACCACTGGCATCATCTACATGTTTTGTTGGAACACTTGAGAAAATTCCAAAGATATATGGCAGTCCTCCGCTGGCACGTTACCTTTTTGTAATTGTCTAAAATTTCTCGCAGGAAATGAATCCATCGTGGAGTGCAAACCCGAATCTCCAACAAGAACAAAAAGTCCAACCTCAGAGTTAAGAGGATCAGAACGTTGTCCCTCACCTCCCTCGCAACCAAATATGGCTGCAAAAGAGCCGCCAGCAGACACGCAGGATGTTTCTGACACTCAACCAGTTCAGAATGTTGCTGAAGAGCCAGAGGGGTGTAAAGAGGGACGAGTGGGGAATGAAGAGAGGCAGGAAGAGGGAAAGCTTGAGGAGCAAGAGCAGTGTGAGACTGGGATAGAAGTACGAGAGCAGGTGGACGTGGTGGAAGTCGCTGATGAAGTGGAAGTAGCCGAGGAAGCACAGGTAGCGAGTATAGCCGTGGAAGTGGATGTCGAGGATGTTGAATTAGAGGAGAATTGTGAGAGGGTTCAGACGATAGACAGGGATGTCGAGGAAAGTATATTGCTGAGCGAGAAGGAGAGACAGAACGAGGAAGTGAACGAGAAGGACAACTGCTCGGCATCCAGCATCTCCTCCACCAGCAGCACTCTAGAGAGGGAGGAGCGGGAGGACAAAGTCAAAAATGACATTGAAGCAGGTATTACTCGTGCACCTTGATTCTTTGAATTATCCATGGAGAGCAGGGATAGGCAAACGAATGTGCCAATGGCTACATTTAATTTTTAAAATACATGAACCAGGTCATTTGGAGATACTTTTTTTTAAAATTATTAAATAATATATTTATAAATAATATATTTGATCCTCTACGATGAGTAAAAATGTATTCTTAGTTGCTAAGTTAAATAAAATTAAGTAAGTACCGGTAATAGTATTTTTGTTTAAATGTAGATATAATTATTTTGAGCGACCTTGTTGAATTTAAAATGGTCTCAGTCTTGGGAATTTAAGCCTCTCAACAGTAAATAGTCTCACATTTTTCTGGTCCTTCATAAAAGCAGGCTGATTATCTTGAATCAAAATAAGACATTTGAAAACATCATGCTTACTTTTGGAAACAATGATCAGCAATTTTGCGGATTTTAACTGACATGTTACGGACCAAAAAAAGGAACTGAATCCTAATTAATTTGTTGGTGCATTTGTTGCGCTGTCAATTTGGAATAGTGTCCTTTTTTTTGAAAACACGGGATGGAAATTCAAACTTTTTTTTAAAAATCTGATTCAGCTCTAAAAAGGAAATGTATAAGTACCTTTTACTAAGCCTATTTGAAGGGGAAAACAGCTAAAATGATGAAATAAATCTTACAAGACTTCATACGTTGTCGTCCACCCCAATGTGAAGTCAACCTGAGATGTTTATTGCAGTTTTTTATCTTTTTTTTCGATTATTATTTTCAGATATATTTTTTATTTCAACAGGCCAGTGGAGCCAATGCACTGAAGTCTCAGAAGAGAACAACATCCTTAACAACAAGCGCTTCATGCTGGACATGCTCTACGCTCACACGTCCAAAAAGGAGGACGACAACGGAGCAGGAGAGACAGAGAAAGAAACTCAATGTAAATGTGAAAAAGACCCCGAGATGGCTGACCCCTCTGTGGCGAGCTTGGCCAGCAGAATCTCCACACTGGAGGCTCACAGGCAAGCCAGAGAAGAAAATGTGAAGAGAATTGAGGTGGGCATTGTGGACAAACAAGGCACTGTACGCGCCGTGGCGGAGAAATTTGGTGATTTGGTTAAAGGTCTGACATCTCCGACTGAAGCGGAGGCGTCAAAGGAGCTGCCGCACACTCTGAGCGACAAATCCTCCAGCAGCATCTCGTCGGTCCAAAAGAAGGAATCGGACCAAATCTGGGACCAGCTCATGGCCGCGCCCAGGGAGCTACGCATCAAAGAAATGGATTTCACCGACCTGCGGGACGAGGATGACGTGGATATTTTAGATATGGACAATGTGATAGGCTCTGGTGATCATGTCCCGCCGCCGCCGCCGCCACCACTGTGCAATGCTGTTCTACCGCCACCCCCGCCTCTTTTTGGGTGCCCCCCGCCTCCTCCCATCCTTGGCAAAATGGTGCTCCCACCTCCACCCTTCATGCCGTCTCCTTCCCCTCAGCTGAACCGGGTAGACGGTCCTCATTTCCTCAAGAAGAAGAAGACAATTCGGCTTTTCTGGAAGGAAGTGCGCCCCATGGAATGGCAGTGCAAGAGCCCTAAATTCTGTAAAGAGTCCCTGTGGTCCAAACTAGAGCCACTTAAACTGGACACGTCCAAGCTGGAACAGCTGTTTGAGTCCAAATCCAAGGAGCTGCCTGTGACCAAGGTACATACAGCCTGCTCTGTACATTTACAGGTGCACAAATATGTCTCGCCGTTGACACGGCTGATTAATTGGTGACAGAAAGTAGTTTGTGCTTGGCCTATTGTCATTTTCATGCAGCAACAATGGTTTAGTTCGCATGTTTGTGAATTTGGTTGATGAGCTGCGCCTCATTGGCTGTTTCTGCCTCGCCCTCTAGTGCATCTGCAAATTTGGTTCCAAAACATTTTGTTTTTGGTTAAAAAAAACTTTTAGACTCGCAAAAAGCAGGTCTAATTTGAGGTGCAGGCATTCTAGTGCAATTTTGGTGTATTTCAGTGAGATGCAGGGAAAATGTGCACACAACAGACGGACCTTTTAATGGTCAGTGTTATTTTTTTTTTGGCTGCAAAAGCTAGATAACAATCGTTCAGGTGTGTTGCACCAGGGAGAGATGGAAAAAACGGGCAAGACACCGGTTCTCGAGGAACAGGATTGAAGACCACAGGTGTAAATGTTACATTCTATTGAAATAAAATGCTAAAAAGGAATGAATTAGCCAAAAACGTAGGAACCCTCTGTATGTGGTTTAATTCCTTGTTTGGTGAGCGAGCTGACTTGCGCTTCGTTTCCTAGAAAGCAGCAGTTGATGGTAAACGACAAGAAATCATCGTCCTGGACTCCAAACGCAGTAACGCCATAAACATCGGACTGACTGTCTTACCGCCTCCTCGTACCATCAAGACGGCCATCCTCAACTTTGATGAGTACGCACTGAACAAAGAAGGCATTGAGGTAAGAATTACGAGCACACTTCTCAATATGAACTGGCAGGAGAAATCCCAGCAAGTTAAACTGGCTCCAAAATAAATATGTTTTTGTAGACTGATGCTGCGCCAACGCAACAAAAATGCACAATTGGATCCCCCAAAAAGGAGAATTATTTCACCAAGCGTAGGATAGTTACGGTGTTGACATATCTTATGTCTGTCTGACGGCGTGTAATTAATCATTATGACGATTAAAATGTCCGCCGGCCCTTGAAAATGATTCGAAAGACCTCAGTTGATAACGATGAATGTTGTGTCCCTCCAGTATTATGTAAGACTCGGAGAGATCATTCTCCACAAAGAGTTCATGTTCACCTTTTGCCTTTCAAATTTTTTTTTCCTAAGCTAGATAAAAAGGTTGAAAGTTCACTCGTCACGCATATTTCCTGGAAATCTGGAAACATCTTCGATAAATTGAGGTGAAAAATGTCAGGATCAATTTGTGTCCTCTCCCGTCCCGGCGTGCTGTGTGAAAACAAGGCGATGAGGACTTGATAAACGATCCCCCCTGGAACTCTCCGTCCCCCCTCTCTGTCATCTCATCTCCTCTTAGAAAATCCTGACCATGATCCCCACGGAGGAAGAGAAGCAGAGGATCCAAGAGGCTCAGCTGCTCAATCCCGAAATTCCCCTGGGCAGCGCTGAGCAGTTTCTCCTCATCCTCTCCTCCATCACCGAGCTGTCGGCCCGCCTGCAGCTGTGGGCCTTCAAGATGGACTATGAGCTTATTGAGAAGGTCGCTGTCTCCGCTTGCTTTAATCAAATGCACGTGCTTCCGTTCAAGCAGGAGCAGTAAATAAAGTTCAGCGAGTTACATTCTCATCTCGTCTTTTATTTCTAAAGGACTTGAACTACAACTGCTGTTTAACAAAGTACTCCATAAAAGGCAATATTTTAAGGAATTTATATCCATATAATTGTTTGCTACCATTGTGGCAAAAAAAAACATGCTAGGCTAATCTTTACTGCTATCAATGTATCGCCCTCTCATGAAGTTAAAGTAACAAAATATTTTACAGCCCACATCAAACTCCACCCACAATAATAAACTTGCTCAAATCAGTGTTTCACAACTTTTACTGAGCCAAGGCACATATGATGATTAAAGTACCAAGTACCATCTATATTTGAAGAGCACTTCATCTTTGTAAAAGTGAATAACTGTGAATTCGAAATTATGTTTGTAGGAAGTTGCGGAGCCTCTGCAGGATCTTAAGGAAGGGATGGACCAATTGGAGAAGAACACAACTCTCCGCTACATTTTGACCACACTGTTAGCCATCGGCAACTTCCTTAATGGCACTAATGTGAGTAAACTTCAAGCTATTGTGTGCTCATTGTAATTATGTGACCTACATTTGACAAAAGGCTGGGATATAACGCATTAACCGATGCTGAGACCCCAATACGGCGTTATAATCAAGAAGTTCTGGTTTAGCTTCTCCAAAAGCAAGCATTTTGAAAACTAAAGTTTGTGACCTTGTATTGGATTTCGAGGTTCCGTTTACAATATACAGTACTCTATTATTTTGTTTTTGAACCACAAAAACATGCAGTGATTGTCAATAAGGACGAAGCAGACCGCCACAAAAAAGAGAAAACAGGCAAGAATAAGGAGAGAAAGTGGCTGTTTTGAGAGGCCGTTGGAAAATATCTACAGAGTACTTCCTATAGCTTTCAATATTACGTATATGTATTTTTTGCAATTTATATTGGCTTTTGTTATGTGTGCTAATTCTAAATTGTGGCAAAACCAGTGGGCAACCGTCAGCCATGAATACGAGTTGCCAAACACTGGGGAACAATTCAATCAGTTCCGACCACGTGGCTCCGTTTGCTGCAAGCTGAACCGGTGTCGGCATGAAGACTGGTTGACAGAACCAACCGAGTGCTACTTTGTATAACTACTGACAATTAGCCAGCCATTGACGCTTGTGGACAGTGACTCAAATGTCAGGCAAATTGCGTACAATGTTTCTTCAGATCTTACAAGAGGAAAAATGCCAATCGCAGCGCGTGCACACAGAGGGAATGCAATTACGGTCGATAATTTAAATCCTTTATTTGGTCCCTGAAGAGGATGTTCTCGTGAATGTGCTTTTTCAAGTATCTGCCCTTTCTATTTTGCGACTGATGTCCTTTTAATTAGTCAGAGCAACACTTGACAGTTTGTGGGAAAGCTCGGCTGACTTGTTTCTGAGAAGAAATAAATATTTGAGGGATTGTGTATTTTCTGGAAGCGGCTATGTTAGGAAGAAGCATCTGAATCCCTGCTATGTGCTTCTATGAATGAGCGTATGAGGGACAAACACACAAGGGGAAAGTACAAGCCCTCGACATAAAAAAAAGGCAGTTCCCATAAATAACGTCTGGAATTTTTGTTTTCAGTTTGACATTTAAAGCTGGAAGAGGAACAAAGGAGTGTGTGTTTGCGTCTTTCATGCTATGTGCTGGCTTTAGCTCCACTGTGGCCAGCCCAGCAATCTGCCGGCCTGGAAGTCGATTGTGGTTCCTGATAATCACAACCTAATGAAGCTACATATCTTCTTGGCACGCTTTGAGAGCCTTTCTGTGTCTTTGCCAGAGAGGAAATGCGCTGCAATTTGCTGCGCTTGTTGGGCCTTTTGATTACTCCTGTCAGAATGAGGCACCCCTCCCAACCCCCGCCTTCCTCTTTCTCCTCTTTTGAGCATGCTTGCGTTTGCTTCCTCCTCCAGGCCAAAGGCTTTGAGCTGAGTTACCTGGAGAAAGTCCCCGAGGTGAAGGACACGGTTCACAAGCAGTCTCTGTTGCATCACACCTGCGCCATCGTGGTGGAGAAGTTTCCAGACAGCTCCGATCTGTATTCCGAGATTGGAGCCATCACCCGTCTAACCAAGGTGGGAATGAGTTGACAAGCAAACGGACCGCATTGGATTTTTTTTTCCCCTTGAAATTTCAGATCGAAATTCTGAGTTTCTAGCTTCAGCTGTCTGCGCTCGTCAACGTGAGAGATTTGCTATTATTTGAGATTTCTTTCATCAGGTGGACTTTGACCAACTTCAAGACAATTTGGCTCAGATGGAGCGAAGGTGCAAAGCATCCTGGGATCACCTCAAGGTCATCGCCAAGCACGAGATGAAACCGGCGTTGAAACAAAAAATGTCAGACTTCCTCAAAGACTGCGCGGAGAGGATTATCATTTTGAAGATCGTCCACAGGAGGATAATCAACAGGTATGCTTTGGCAGCATTGCCGCTTACCCCGTCGCCACGTTCCTCTTTGGTTAATTTCGCCTTTATGTGCATGCGTGATGATTTCCTGCAGGTTTCACGCTTTCCTGTTGTTCCTGGGTCATCCCATATACGGCGTCCGCGACGTCAGCATTCATCGCTTCAGCAAAATCCTCAGTGAATTTGCGCTGGAGTACCGCACAACCAGGGAGCGCGTGCTACAGCAGAAACAGAAGAGGGCCAACCATCGTGAGAGGAACAAAACCAGAGGGAAAATGATCACGGATGTGAGTGAACAATTCGACTCTGCTTTTCTTCTCTTTCCTGATCGAACTCTCTTCAAGCTGCTGGATTTTGGTTGACATAGTTTTGGGGACAAGCAAAATTGAAACATTCCTAATTGTGTGAAGGCGGAGGCCTTCACACATATGTTATTCTGATTTTTTATTAATATTAAACTTATTCCTCCCACTTTATCGGCGCTTAACTACTTCCACTTAATTCAACCGATTCACTTCATTCCACTTCATTCACCCCATTCATTTCGATTGGGAAATTCAACATTTCACATTCAAATGCTTCCAGTTTGAAATTCAAGACATTCAAGTCATTCATTTCGCATTCCTTTAACTCCTTTCACATTATTCATGTGATTCCCTCTATTCATGCATTCCCATTTTACATGTTTCACCCCCAAATTCCCCATTCATTTCCAATGGGACATTCAACATTTCACATTCAAATGTTTCCAGTTCGAAATTCAAGTCATTCAGGTCATTCCTTTCCCATAACCGGAAGTGACGTATTTTGACCGGAAGTGATGTCACGAACCCGGAAGTTGCGTGTTTTGACCGGAAGTGACGTCACGAAACCGGAAGTGACGTAATTCAATATTTTTCAACATTATTCAATATTTTTTTCTATTTCATTCATGATGATTCAATATGATTCACTATTATTCACTGTCATTCAAATCATTCAATTTCATTCACTATGATTCAAATTCATTCAACCTCATTCAATATTTCAGAGTCATTCAATTTAATTAAAAAACATTCAGTGTCATTCAAAATCATTCAATGTCATTCAGTCTCATTCAAAATCATTCCACAAAAAAGATTCCAGCCTTTTCCGCCTTCACACGCAATTTCTCCAGGAATTGCATTTTCTAGTTGGCCTATACGACTCACATTTTAGAGATACCGATCACTCCTTAGTATTGTGTCCTTGTGACCTTTTTGTAGGCATTGATAGAATTATTAAATTCTACTATCAATTGCTCTAAAAACCCAAAGAATATAAAAAAAACACTCATAGACTTATCTTCTAGATCTCAATTGACGAGACTGTAACCCTTTTTGGGGCGTTCCGCTGTATGACAAAGAGCTGTTTCGTAACATAAGCAATGTTGTCATTGGAAGTTCGCGCATGACCTCTCAAGGCCTTTGTTTTACCGCTCCTTCCCTCTCTCGTGTCTGTAGAGTGACGACGAAGGTGACAGTGAGGTAGGGGCAATGCTTCTGTCTGCAATCGGTTGCATGAGATACTTTTTGTAGTGACTAACGTTTAAGACTTTAAACTTGAGGACTGACAGCGGGTGCATGGCTGCGGGTTGAAATGATGATAGTTTCACAATATATTACCAAGGATAGATCTAAGATAAAAACAAACCTGGAGTACATCTGGAAATGATTGACCATTTGTTTTGTAAAAATTGAATGTAACACACATGATCATGACTAATAACGCCCTTTGATGGATGTGTCCTGCAGTAAAAGGAAACATTTGTTGAAAAGCATGCTCATTTTGCAGTGTTGACACTCATGCATAGAGGAAAGTTTCGTCGGGACCAACATTGCTGTATTTTATGAGAATACAGTCGGCCCCCGTTATAAGTGTGTTATTGACACCGATTGAAATCCATTCGGGAAATGAAGTTTTTTTTTTTAAAACTCCCACTTTCACTCCAAAAAAATGTAAAAATACAGAAAAACATTCAATAGTATTAATTTTCCATGTATAATGGGGGTTGGGGGGTGCGCAGTGGTCGACTGAACTGTACTATGAATCAAAAATATTTTGAAATTGTAGGTTGCTAATTCAAAATGGAAAATAAATATCAATAAACAATCACAAAAATTTTACAAACTGTTGAACATGATTAAAATGTCTCCTGAAATATGTCATTCAAGACCAAAGACGCAATATACAGTATAATCATCAAAATATGCATAGATGAACAGGCATACATTTGTACTGAAATACATTTTTGGACAGATGAAGTGAAATAATTGTCTGTGCAGTGGTTGGAAAGCACTGCTATAGAGTGCTGACTATAAAGGTGACTTTGAGTTAACAGGGACTCATCAAGCCTGAAAAGTGCTGTGCGGTGAGACACGACAGCGATCTGTTGAACCTCACCTTGGCCTATACGTCCCCCTCCCCTGCAGAGCGGTAAATTCGGCGGCACCCAACCCGATACACCCGAGAGCCAGCCTCAGGGCATCCAGTACGCCGAGGACGCCGCCGAGCATGAGAACATGAAGGCCGTGCTGAAGGGCAGAGTGCAGAGCGGAGACGGCGAGACTTCAACGGTGCTGGGCCTCCGAACTCGTACGCGAGCCAGCAGCACCCGAGGTGACTCAAAATGACATTTTACACTTGACTTTATTTCTGTGTTCACCATCACCAGTCAATCACAGAACCATCCTCAAATAAAATCACTTATGTATTCAATCCCTATTCCAACTTGTGTGTTTTCAGCACACGTGCCGCCGTGGTGCATCGCCAACGACGACGCCATCAACTGCACGGACGACACGGCCGACGAGATCATGGAGCGAATCGTGCGCTCGGCCACTCAGGCGCCCGGTCCGAGGACGCAACCTCGCGAGAGACGGCGTTCCAGAGTCAATCGCAAATCATGTGAGTCATTCTGGAAGGTTTGACCTTGGGGTGAATGCCGCTTGCTGTGCTTATATCTCTATCGTGTACTGTAAACCAGTAGTTGTCAAACTTTTTACTCCAAGTACCACTTAAAAAAGATGTGTATTCTTTCCAAGTACAACCATCATGACCAACATTTTATTTCTAAAATATATTTTTATTTTAAGTCACCGTCACATTACGCAGTTTGAGCATTAACGCTGTGCCTGAATATAGGAAAGTAACAAACAAACTGTACTTACTGTTTCCGTAACACTCATGAATGTTAAATAACAATTGTACCGAAATAGAATAGTTAAATACAACTGAACTTTACGTAGGCAGTGATTCTTTTGTCTACCACCAGAGGGTGCCTGCATCCCACCAAAGCTTTACATACCTCACAGACATTACAGAATCACAAATAAAGAATAGATGAAGATAAATATGAATACAATAATGTTTTATATTTCCAAATAACAATTTGTGATGATAAACAAATATTTTGGGAAATTGTCGCCATACCATTTTGTGATCATGCCCACTTTGTGTTCTACTTTGTGAAGTGAGGAGGACGCTAAAGAGCGGTTTGACATCCGAGGAGGCCAACGCCCTGGGCATGTCCGGTGGTCCTGACTTGGAAGTGTGACCAGGACTCGAGGACGCCCGTTCACGCCGCCTTACCTGATTCCCGTCCCAACTTGGATGACTTGTTTGCGCTTTCTTGAGAAGAAGAAGCTGAGCGCCGCGTTGAGACCACTGAGATTTGCTTCTGGCAGATTCCGCCTGCACTCCTGCGGCGCTTGACACCTCTGCGTGTTTGTGTGCGAGCATGTTCTCTGGTGGTCAAAGTGAGAGAAACAAGTCCAAAGATGTCACCTGCGTGTGTACAATTACTACTGTGCTGCTAGCGTCTCTGTGTATTGCCTTGCGCTCCAGAAGGTGATCGGCTGGCCGTCAATAGAATGTGAACCATTTCACAAAAAGATAAACAGTAGCACGCTATAACCCGATTCAGTCGAGCAGGTTGAGGAATGAAATAGGTAAGTTGCTCAGCAGTATGTGGCGCACAGCAGATGCTTCTGTTGTCCCAGCTGCACATTTCAGTGCCTTTCTGAGAGGCTTATTTATGAAAGAGAGTTTTTCAGGGACATCCAATCAGATGAGGACCGAGCACCAGCTGCGATGATTTCTTAACAGTGTTCGGATCGATTCATAATGAAGCTATTATGTATTTATTATGACCACTTTTTCCCCGCCGCCTTACATGTCAGTTCATGTGAACTGTAAGTGAAAAGAAAAACTTAGACATCTCCTTCAACTGGCAGCACTGGAGATTCTGTTACAAGCACTCCTCTCTTTACAATGAATGTGAAAATCAGCATTTAACTTATATTTCTAAACATCTATGTTAAAGTGATGTGAGCAAGGAAGTTATTTTTAATAAAGAAAAGTGGGCCAGTTTATTTTATGGGCTATAATCCAGCATAACCTTTTAACATTTTTCCGTCAACATTTAAAGTTGGAGTTTGCGTTTAGAATGGGAGCATAGCCATTGAGAATTGATCACAATGACAAAAACACCAGCCGTAGAACTCTGTTCAGCACCTTAGATTAAAGTGTAGCATCTAATTTCTTATGGCAAACTTTTTTTTTTTTAAACAAGCAGACTAGTGTTTAAAGTCAAGTAGGCCAGTGATGTAAAATGTCTTTTTGCTCCAATTGTAGAATAGTGTATTATAGACTAAAAGCAGTATTATAAATGTAATTTAAAGCTTAGAAATGAGCCTGTTTTGCAAGTTAGGGTTTGAAATGAACGCTGGTTTTGTGCTCCAGACACTTGATTGCTTTGACATCATTGCACTAAACAACTCGGCTACATTCACACAAGCAAGGCTTCACATGCAGCCAGGAACAATGTCACTATTTCAATTAAAATGCTTGTAAAAACTCTTCCGTGTGTCTATTGTGGTCTTGTTTTTCGGGAAGGACACAAAAACATTCAACAAGGAGTCACAAACTGAAGTCATGTTTATTTTTTAGTCCATAACCATGCGTCGAGCACATGGAGGTCAAGTTGATCAATGACTTGAGGTGCTCTGGACCAAATGTGACAATTTTGCTTTGAATAAACTGCAGAGACAGTACAATGGACAGGACAGCTACCTAGCAAGGAAAGAAGGATGGAAGGAAATACAATGGAGCATAGAAGGATTAAAAAAAAAATAAAAGCTGAAACACTGTCAGCAAATCCAGTGCAACCCAACACATGTTCTGCTATCTGAAGAAAAAATAAAAACAAGGGCACGGGTTAAGAATGATATAATTTGCATCTCCTGATCATAATTCAAATTAATCAACATACATTTTCCCTGAACATTTACTTTTGCACAGTACCTCAGAATTGTATAAATTACAAAATGGAATATTCCCTTTCCACCAGACGTGATTTACTTGGTAAAACCCCTGAATGAGTGAAAGGCAGAAAGCACTTAAACATTTTATATTGCTACATTTTATTTAAAATAATAACAAAAAAAAACAAAGCTCATGTTTGCATATCCTCTTAGGTGTGGGGGTTCTCAAACCAATCAAGTTGCATTTTCTGAAATAGCACCAAATATGAAAAGGCTCCAACATTCAGATGGCAGCTTTTAGAAAGTCAAGTGATTGGCCTCAGAAAAGGGCAAGGTCGTAAACAAGTCTAAATGGAGGGCAGACATTTTGTCTCTGCTAAGATTTCATCTTGTGGAATAGATCCATGTTGACTAGAAAGGATTAAAAAGAAGACTAGGTCTTCGACGCGTGCTCCTGTTTAAAAATAGATCCACTTAAGCAGTGTGTACAAAGCTCATATAAAATGGTATATAGCCTGTGAGGGGGCGGGGAGGGGGGGAAATACTTCTTTCGACACGTAGCACCAGCCGGCCTGTTTGGTCTAAAGAGCAAAATGTGTGCAGCACTAAAACGAACGAAAAGGAAGTGGAACCCAGATAGCAGTGAGACAAGCGGACAAATGTTTCCAAGTTAAAGTGCCACTCCAGTCTGCACGCTCCCTCTAGGCCAGCTGATGAGGAGCTTCAAGCATCTCCATGAGGAAAGTGTCAATGGGTGTGTCGCCGATCAGCTTGAAGAAGAACAGGTGCTCCAAACACTTCAGGCCGATGGAGCGCAACGCGGGCAGGCGAAGGAGCAGCTTGGCAAACCTGGCGCACACGCAAAGCCAGTCAAGCGCCGGCTGCCGCTTTGTCTTGGAAAAAATAAAAAAGGCATGACCAGCACATACCTGCCCTGCTGCTCGGGGTACTTGTGTTTGCAGTAGGCCTCCAGCGACGCGTAAACCTTCTCTCGGAGCAGCTCCACCTCCCCCGTGTTGGACAAACCTTTAGCATCTGCAGTGCAACAACACATTGGTCTTACATTTTAGAGGAAGCACGACTTCCTTCAAAGGGGACGAATGGAAATTGGTTGGGTCTTTTAAGTGCCTACTCACCCTTCGGTGTGAATTTCAGTAACAAAATTTGATGTTATCTCCCCATTTATGAAAATGTCTAATGTGCTCGTGTTTGCCAATGTGTTCATGGACCAGATTATAGAGCCCTGTCCTTAAATTCTTCAAACTGTCATTCAGGCAACCTGCTTGTTTTCCATATTCAGCGTCCCACTCAGATCTGAAATTGCGGGTGAAATGCAGGATGCTCGGCAGATTAATGGCATTCCTTCTGTGCTTGAATCAGATATTAGCAACCATTTGTTTGAGACAGTTCGAGGTTTGTGTTGTTGCAGAGTAGGTAGTACATTACCAGGATGCCGCCACCAGCGGGCTCACCTGGGTTGAAGAGAACGATGGCGCGAAGGCAGCCCAGCTCCGTCTTGTCCATTTGCATATCTCTCATCTTGTTGACAAGCTCGGTGAGAACCCTGAAAGACAACATTTGAAAAAGGCTTTGGAAATGTGAAATAAAGTCTTTTTTGTTGCCACAACAAAATTATGCAGTTGATCTAAGAACTACAACAAAGGTGTGGTGTTACCTGTCAAATATGGCACCAACCTCTGCACTCTGCACACTCTCCCTGAGTTAAAACAAGTGTGATTACTATGAGGACCTTTGAACCAATTGAGATGCTGTAATTGTAACTGGCCAATGTATAAACCTGTCAAAGATCGCGCCAACGCCTGCACTGTGAGCACCATCGCGCTGCAGCTCCGAGGTGAGCAAAACGCCGTCCTTCAGGGCAATGGAGCGGTGAGAGAAGGAGGCGATGAGGAGCTCGTTCCATCCTGGCAACATCAGCGTTGGGGTTACTTGGAGACCATTGTCGCGTAAGCACAGTGAACCCCCCTACATTTGACTTTTTTTGGTAGAACCGTACAACTATTGGCTGGAAAACTTCACAACTCATTCCTATCCCTAGCGGTGACCATCAGGCTGATAGCTGGCCAGCTGGTCAGCAAACTGCAGCCTGATAAAAGATTCCATTAAGGTTGGACAGGCAGGCAAAACTCCTTGTGGGGTTGAAGACTGAAAACGCAATGACAATTTGCGATGGGGCTCGGTCCCAAATCCCACCAATAGCGAGCGCGCGCTGTATGAGTGTGTGAGATGAGGCACCTGCACGCAGGAGGATGACCTGGTCATCAATGGGCAGCTCACAGAAGTGAGGGATCCTCTTGGCCCATTCCACCAGGGCGAAGAGCTGCTTGTCTGCGGTCTGGCAGATGTTGGTGACCGCGTCATGGGGCTGAAACACAAACTGCTGCTTCACAACAGGCACAAACCACAGCAAAGGCAAAACCTGCCTCATATTGACAGTTGGCACTTTGCAAAGAAATAACATGGCCTACACGTGCACCTCAAATGTAGAACTTTTTGAAGCTTGGAGCGGAAGAAAATTCTATAAATTTGCAAATTTTGGACATTGAACATCATGAAGTCCAACATTATCCATGTATCGTTGTACAGTTTTAAAGCCAGCTTTAACTGTTCCCCATTTACATTTTTGCAACATTTTTGCTGTGCTGTTATTGAAGACATTTTGAGAGGGAGCATTTCTCCTTCCAGTTTTTGTTCCATTGCAATTGGCTTGAAAGGAGCCTCATCCAAAACAAGCATTGCTTTGATTTCTACCTCAAGGGGTCCTTCGTTTATGGCAGTCTTGACCCATATTTGGCGGTTGCGCCGCAACCATCATGTGATAAAGAAACACTTGTTCAATGCTGAATTTTGAGCTTCATGGGAAAGGCTGCGAATACTAATGTGCATGGGAATTCTTAGTTTTCATTTTATTTTAATTAAGGTGCAAAAATTCTACATTTTCTTCAAATTGGCATTATGGGGTGTTGTGCGTAGGATTGTGATGGGGAAAATTAATTTATTCTATTTTGGAATGAGGCTTTATAAAATGTGGAAAAAGCAAAGCAATGTACATACTTTCTGGATGGCCAAAAAAGAAAACCTGCACTTGTATGAAAATGTGAAATATCACCTGTACAGTAAATAAAGGTTTATTGAAGGAACGAATTATTCAGAATAAAACTAATCTTGACGAAGTCAGACCAAAGTCAGAGAAAGGATTGTGAGGTTACTAGTAGTTGGTAAACGTGGTAGGTGGGAAGTGGTGTTCATGCGTCATTTAGCTCAACTTTTGTGCACCACTGAACACCAGATTCGCTCCACACCGGCAATGAGACAACCCAGAGCTACATTACATCACCAATGCGATGGCCGTAACTCTTTCTACAAAGCTACACGCGACAAGGTCGCTGGCTTCCTGAGACTAAGTGGCAGTTAAATGTTCACACCAGGCATCCATTGAAAGACGCAATAAGAGACTTCCCTCCGGGCAGACAAAAGGTAGCTGCTCGTCTGACACCAATTAATCAAGTGCTCTAAGTGGTTGCTTGTACAACAAAAGAAATATCAATCAACTGGAGGTCATTTTGGCTGGAGCTACAAAACTGCAGTGCACCAGTAGCCCCAGTGTGAAACTACTTGTAGTCAAGGAACAAAAAGTATCTTTGGAGCGTGGCCGCCACTGTTGCTTGGGCTGCGACCAACTCACGTTTATACTGTTTACATGTCAATATAAATTGGTGGGACTTCAATTTGATTGAACTCGTGCAAATGTACAACCAAACCAATGCATCTTTTTTGTGTTGAGTAACAAGAAGTAGTCGCATGCACTCACAGAGTTGCCTGCAGAGCCTCCATCAGAGTGGAGCTCTGTCTTCAGCTCCACCGCAGTCTCCGCCTCCAAGATCTTCTCCACTGGCATCTCCTCATTAATGCCCATGCTGAACTCCAGCTCGCCTTCCCGCTCGCGGTTCCTCTGGCGCTCTTCCTGAACCGCTGCATCACATAAGGCGGGAACGATTTATATTAAGAAGACAGTTGTGTTTACATGCTTATGGCAGAGGTGCAACAGTGAGACAGTTTATCAACTTGACTGCAATTTTATCAATTAATATGTGCAGGGACAAATCTTTTTAATGGCAATCTTGTGACCAATGACTCATTAAAGGATTGACTAGGCGAGGGTTTCTTTATGCCGCAACACAAGGGCACCAGTAATGGCAAAGAAGGAAAAAAAGACAACAAAAAATACAGAAATGGGAAATAAGAAAGGGTCCAAATGCAAAACGATGAATAATAAATGACAAAGAAAATGTATTTTTAGCTGGCATCGCTCTTAAACGCTTCCCACTTCAACTCTAGCAATACCTATGAATCACAACCAAGTGACAGCACTGCTTTGCAGACACTTTCTCATTTCCTCTCCATAAGATCTTCAAATGGTTAGTTACATTATTTTTGTTTTATAAATGAACCCATCCAGAAATTACTTAAGTGATTACATTATTTCTTATGGGAAATTTGGGGAAATTAGAGTGAAAGTCAACCAGCGTTGGAGGAATGAATTTCATCTGACTTGGGAAGTTCCACTGCATTTGGTAGGATGGGAAAAGCAGCTGCAGGGTACATGAAAATATGAAAATGACAAATACAAAAAGCAGCACAGAGCATAGCGGCAGTGACGATCATGAACGTATGCCTCTCTCTTGACCATATGCTTCATATTAGAAATGGGCGATATGACAAAATAGATCGCGTAGACGATAGAATCTTTTTTCCTATCATGTCACTTTTCTACTATAGTGTCTATCATCATTTGCCATCTGTAGTAAACGACGTGTAATAAGAATGTCGGAGGAAGCTTGATTTGATGGGCTTATAAATCTAACGCTACACAGCTGCCACCAGGGGGCAGACTTAACAATAAGATAAGGAAATTAATCATTAATAGTCATCCTACATTAATAATGATAAATATAATTAAAATAAATCAGATTTACGTACAAACAATTTGTGCAAAATTAAATTTAATAGTCAATGAAAACCAACATGATGGGTGAATTTAAATAAATAATACTAGTTTGGAGAAATTAAGATTAATAAATATATATACGAAAAAAAATAGCCCTCAAGGTTTGCTGGGTAACAAGCATAGCAGTTTGTATTTTGAGCCTGATCAAAATGCAAAGCATTACAAAAGGGAGAATTTGAGTTTTTAAATTTTTTCCCATCATTAGTCACAGCCTCCATTGCGGAAAATAAGTTACACTTCTTACAAGGAATATTCTCACAAAAGGGATTACAAGGAGTACATAACAGAGGGAAAGATGGAGAAGCCATGCAATTTGCTAAACTAATCTAATGTTATCATGAAAGACCGGAATTAAGTGCTAGGGTGACTGCGTACACTTCACGGAGGCCTCCCTGCAACCGCGTTAAAGAGGAGCATATCCAATTGTGAACAGCAAATAGCAGGAAACGTAATAAGTGTCTGGAGAGAAAATTATAAAAAAAAAAAAATGCTACACAAATCACTAAACAGGAAATGTTATGGTGTCCCGCACATCAGCTGAGAGGAGTGGCCTAGATTAAGTCCATTCATATTGAGAATAAGATATTCACTTAATAGAGGGATACAGTATACTGAATGCATATAAAATTACAAATGTGATTTATTTTCAAAACACAGCCGTAAGAATTAATTTAGACTTTTGTGATCTGCACAATAAATGTTCTCAAAATTACATTACAGTAGAGCTCATCCTTTTCTTTTTTTTTTTAATCAATTTCTGTGAGAAACTTTATTTTGTATGATTCGTATTTAGATTGACATCTAAAAATACATCTGTAGGCTACTTTGCTTTGAGCACTACCAGATATATTTCTAATTTGACACAGGTCTGTTCAATGTCACTGCAAAATACATTGACAAAAAGTAAGTAGTCGTAATGTGTTGTAAATATTTTTTTTATAGAATAATTGAAAATATATATATCGTGTATCGTTATGAGTCAATAAAATGGCCTACAGCATGAAAGATTGTTTCCATGCCGCCCAGCGCGACTTCATATTGTTTTTTCACTTGATGACAATATACGATAAAAAAAAATATATTAAGTAATTATCTGGTCCACTTGAGAACAGAATCTTTGTGACAAATCACGCTCATTTTTTTGTTCTGTCATTCTAAATGTGAAAATAAACACTAACCCAAGCTACAAATTATTGGATAGATTTTCTTTCCCGTTGGTGTCAACTGTTCCTGTAATTTTGACTGAGTCTTAAATGTATCTTCATTGCAGCTTTATCGGTTGTACATGTACATATAATTAGGGAATGTTCAGCCATCCTAAATATCATGCTTGGTGTCTATAATTGTCATTTACGCGCTACATGTTCAATAATACAATACCAAATCCAAGACACATTACAGTAAAAGAGTAGCTTTAAAATGTCAATGCCATACTCATCCGACCCTCATCTTTTCCATCTTCTTTTATCCACCTTACCACTATTGAAAGATGGAGAAAGGGTAGAATTGGGAAAATGAAGGGAAGACAGGGGTTAGATTTATAAACCCAACCCACTGCATCAGTCTTCACCACATTTCTATACTATTTTAACTCCTTTTACTACGAGAACACCGTTTTACTCTAGAGTGATAAAATAATATAAGACACCCTGCATCCTGGTGAATTCCACTTCCTTTGCTGTTTGTTTGTTTTTTTTTGTTTTGTTACTTTGCTGGACAAGTTTTGCAATACGAAACTTGCATACCTTCCCTCTTCATGCCCATAGCCAGGCACTTCTGGTAGCGGCAGTACTGGCACCGGTTACGCTGGCGTTTGTCCACCAGGCACTCCTTGTTGTCCCTGCACGTGTAGCTCAAGTCTTTGCGGACCGTCCTCTTGAAAAAACCTTTGCAGCCCTCGCAGCTGTAGACACCGTAGTGCTTGCCTAGCGCACAAATAGCACAGGTATGCTGAGAAATGAGGAGATAAGCTCAAACAAATATTGACAATAAAAGTAGCGCACACACAGGTTGTCTTTCAAAATGAAAGAACAGTGCGGTTCATTCACTCACCAGACGAGCGGTCTCCACAAATGACGCACAAGCGCTTCTGAGACAACATGATTCCCGGACTGTGCGCAGACATGGGTCTCAGGCCAAATGGAGGCTTGATGTCCTCAGAGCTGCTGATTGAATGCATCCCTGACATGGCACCTGAAGCTGAGAGCTGAACCAACGAGAATCACAGAGAGAATTAACTTTTGGCAATTGACAGCAGATCCAGTGTACTCACTGTTTAAAATGCTTTACTGTTATTTTATGCATTCAATACACAGTTGGAAAGTGAATCCCCGACTGTGCCTGTCGTTACCCTCAAGCAGGGGCATTACAATAAGTAAGTATACTGTAAAACCCCAGAAAATAATGACTGCTTTAAAAACAAATGTGGCAAAATTGGAGTGCAATAGGGTGGAGAAACACTGAATATTTAATTCATAATATTAATTAGAATAATTTTACCAAAAATATACTAAAAATACACTGGAGAGGGGAGCTCTCTAATCTCGTTGCACACTTGAGTACAATGACAATAAAGGGATTTCTAATTCTAATCTAAAAATTTGAAAAACTGCCCACGACCCTCGTGAGAATAAGCAGTTTGAATAATGGATGGCTGCATGCCCTAAACGATTTGATGATGAAATGAATACATGAAAAGTACATAAGGCCACAGTGCCATGGCATAACTGAATTTTGCTTTTATTGTCCATTTGTGAAAACACTATATAAATAAACATGCATTGTATTGACCTGGCTGTGGCTGATGGGTCCAAATCCCAGAGAGGGTGAAACCATTGGAGAGTTGATAGAGAAAGGAGAACCAATGACATTGGTGGGGCTGTTGGGTGCTGAGCTGTTCGGCTGCTGGGAAGACATTGCTCAAATACACAGGATGAGGTCCCGCCAGATGGATATTAGTCTGGGGGTGACAATTACATATGAGAAATAATTGGTACGGGAACAACAATACGACCGCATGCAAAATAAATTGAGATCCAATACAAGAGATGTGTCAAACATTCTTCCTTTTGAAAGCTATCCCTGTCCTGCACCATCTTGAATCGTTGCAGAACTAAAAAAGACCATACTCTATTCTATATAAAGAGCTGTGTCTTAGATTTTTGTGATCTTAATCGCATGAGAATCAAACAGATCATAAACAGCTCTCAATGTAATGCAATGCAGTTCTACCCGGAAAATAATTGAATTTTTTTTTAATGCTGAATATTTGATACAATGGTAATTTATTATGTAATCATCATAAAGGTGGCCCGTGGACTTAGAAATATACATAATAAAGAAGCCGAACAGCATTTGTGACTGATCTTAAACCGGTAACCATATGCTGTTAGTGTTTGGCAGGAAGCAAGTTTACAGTTTGGGATTGTTAACACGTTTGCTGGATAAATGCTGCTCTCCATATGCACCAGCAAAACCATTGCCTCGCCCTCGCCATTTCAAATAGTAACTGTGAACCTAAACTACAATCAAATAAGTGTGAATATTAGTAAACATGATTCAGATTCATCCATTTATCATTGAGCAAACATAAAGTTAGCAGTATGTACAGTACGGCACGGCACGGCACATCGAGATGGACGCTCGAGCCTTAGCTAGTAACATTAGCCAGCTAACATTATCAGCATACCTGGTTCGGATTTTACGTGGCTCAAATTACTCAAAAGCTCCTCGTTTGACAGAAATATTACAACGACAAAGATCGACGATTTCTAAGAACCGCTTTAAATCCGCGTGCGCATCGCCATTTAATCTACTTAGCGAAGCTTCGCGACGATTAAGGCTAACCTAGCTAGCGTGGCTACCAGCAGCTTACGGCTAACTACATGGTGGTAGTCGGGCGAGCGAGATAATGGCAACGAATGTGTTCGCTTGCAGGTCGAAGGGGGTAAAAAAAAAAAAACTCACCAAACACACAATCGACGCATTGTTGGGAAGCACGCCTCTGTGTCTTTATTGTGCTTCCCGAGAAGCAACAGCAGACAGCAAGGCCGCCGCTCAGAACCAGTTGCCTTCAACTTGACGCTGTTGTTGTTTACTGGCCATGGTGGCTCAGTGCCAGCACCGCTCGAGCCAAAATGTCTCCTGGGACCACCCAGTAGCGGGGTCACGTGACAGCGCCGCACAGGATGGGAATGGGTGGGAGGATGTGTGGCTTGTATTACAAATATGATCATCGCTTTTTAGGGTTATTAGGGTTTAATCAACAATAATGCACAGTTCGGCGTGTGAATGCCCCAAAACTGAGGCTGCACGGCAATGCTGGGGAGAATTAATTAAACTGGCGAAATGTTGCATAGAAAAATGAAATTAAATGTAATAAAGAGGTAAATATGTAAAATATCACGAAATATCACATTTTAATAGAAAAATTCGAAAAGAGGGATGAATAAATCTCAAGGTGTCTTTAATGAAATAATAATTTTGGAGTTGAAATGTTTGATTTAGGAAAAAAAAAAAAGTGAAGCAAGGGCGTGCAGAAGGCGGTGGCCCCAGGGTCAGTACTCGAAGTGATCGGCCAACGAGATTGAATCGGGGTCCTGAGGTGGGCTGCGCGCCATCTGATGATGTCACGCTTAAAAAATGTATTTCTTTGCTTCTGTGTTTTTACCCCTTTCCTGTTTTATTTGCGTATTTTGATTCACTAAATAAAATAATAACATTTTAAAATATGCATTACTGTCACATTGACGAGGCAGCCCTTCAACCAACACACACACCCATCACTGAGCATGTGTTTGGAGCATGTTGGAAATCGATAATAGATGAATTTGTATGTTGAGCAGGCATACCACCAATAATTGATGAAATGGCTGATAGAAGGGTCAACACTGAGGATGAGTTACATGATTTTATTTGAGGGGGGGCATAGTTTTTACGCTGGATGACACTTTTTTGGACACAACATAAAAGGAAAAAACATTACATTCACATTAACACCTGTACAACAGGAGCGTTTAGTTGTACTAATATGCATGTTTCTGTAATGTGGGAGAAAAATCTTCACTTGGAAAGTAAGTAGACTACACTTTATCTGAATACCAACATAAACAAACAGTTTGATTCCACTATTTCAGAATTTACTGGATCATGTGAAAACATGTGGTTCTTAACAGAATGAAAAGCATGAGCTTCCAATTGAGAGGCATTCAAAGCGATAAATCTTGTGGAAATAGCTGTTCATCCAGCAGCATCTGATGAGAATTCAAAGAGTGCTGCAGGGCAAGCTCAAGCACGAGGGTTAAAAACAAGACAGCGACTGAGTGTCTGAGAGACAGAAGACATTTTTGAGTAGGCCTACTCTTCCACGTCAGCAAATAAAAAATGGAAGTCTGCGCTTGAGTCAAATGGATAGCATCAGATATGAAGTGTATCATTTATAAGCCTCAGCAATCGTTCACAATGGCACGACATGACCTGCCCAACATTTTTATGAATTTGTCATCAGATTCCTGGTGATTACATGTCAAAGTCAACCATCCGGGAGCCACATTGTGTGACGATATGCAGTTCTAAAAAGAGACAAACAAGAAAAACTGCTTTGGTAAGAGACATTTCTGAAGAGGAGCCTCTCAACAAGACAAGTGGCATTCTAATTGCAAACTTATTGCAGACTGCTGCTGTCTCCTCGTACCTTTATTAGCTGCACAAGAGCATCCGTTGTTTTTTTTTTAAATATATTTGTAGTTTTTCCCTCCCCAAAAACACATTTATCATGATGAAAAGGAGCACAACATTTTTTCTACTGCTATTTTCAGGTTTGTAAAACATATAAATGCATTTTAATGTAAATGTAGACATGTAAACATTATATTATTATTATTATTATGTATTATTTTTGTTACCTAACAAGTGGGCTGTCATTCCATAGAATTCAACACCTTTAAAGTGGCGTTTTCCAACTTCCACTACATCTCGCTTGAGAGGAGTTATGAAGAAGCAAAGGACTACTGTAGACGGATGCACACGGACATTGCGACTATCAACAACTTGACTGATATGAACGATCTGATTGCCTCGGTTCCGAATAACACCATCAGATCGTGGATAGGACTGGAGCTGGGAGGTGTATCAAGGTGGCATTGGGCTTGGCCTGATCAAAAACGAGATTTCTTTAACTGGAAGGTGGGACATCCACAAGGATTGGGTCAACATTCATGTGCAGCGATGGACCAACAGGGAGAATGGTTTGAAAGTGCGCGTGAAACCCAAAGGAGCTTTGTTTGTCACGGTAAGTAAGTACAAATTTAGAAAAATATAATCCGAAAATTGTAGTCATTGTTTTCACAAATCATGCTTTCCAAAAATCTGGCAGGCAACAGTGATGCTCCAAGAGACTACGTTTTTGTTGCCAACACGATGTCATGGCGGGACGCCCAAAAGCACTGCAGGGATTTATCTTTGGATCTGGTCAGTGTCGGCTCTGCAGAAGAGAACAAGGAAGTCCGGAATGTGTCCACAGCTCAAACTGTGTGGATCGGCCTCTTCCGAGATTCCTGGAGGTGGTCAGACGGGAGCGAGTCGTCATTCCGCTTCTGGAAACCGCAGCAACCAAGTTATCGCGACCAGCATTGTGTTGCTGCTATATTCAAAGATAATGGCCAGTGGAATGATCTGAAATGTAGCAGCCAACGCACCTTTGTCTGTCAAGGCCGTAAGTTGACTCATGTCTATTTGGCATCAAACGACAGCTGTGGTGGACTTGATTTGCAAAAATTCAGATTTTCACCTATTACAACAACGAGACGACAGCATGCAACAAAACAACCACCAAAAATATGAAGTATAAATTGATTAAAAATGCAATTCCCTCAAAAAGCGCATATGAATGCTGACTGGTTACCGTATTTATCAGTAATATCTCGCTATCATGGAGATACGTCCCCGAACAGGTGAAAGACTGTTTTTTTGTTGCAAGTGAAAACAGATACAATTGTGTCATAGGGGCTTGTGGTTCGTTATTTTTTAGCCTGATTCTGAATTAAATAGAAAATGACAATTTTATGGTCTAAATTAATGATTACCAAAAATCAATAGTGGCCCAGATGCGGAGTATGTAAATTTGTGAATTAATGAAGACAAGATCTTCGATATGTCAGCACACCGTATTGAACCCCCAACTATTTGTGAAAGATATGGACCTCGCGTGGCCACGAATAATTTAATGTAATTCCTTGCTGAATTTAATTACAATCGTCTATTGATGCTGCAAGATTGTGGCACATTTCCATTAGACAAAGCAAGGTTCTGACTACCTGAAGCTCCTCACATCAGTTTGTCTTAGATTCATGGTGCCAAGATGCCAGCAAATAGCACCAAAGCAATATATTTTTTTTTAATATCAGCGATTTGGCAAAGTGGCAAATGCTGACCCACAAATATTCAAGACGGGACTGTATACTTTTTGTTTGCTGGTGTCCTGTGAGATTTATCTAATAATGTCAATATGTGCTCACTAAAATTTGGCAAAAACAAATCTCAACCTTTGAACACGGTAGCCATGCACACTGAAGTGTTTGGTCTGTCATTAGAACCTTCTGCTTGATTTCTTGCGACGACACTGTTGAGGGTTTGTGTCAGGTGAGTTTTCTGGCAAACAAAAATTTATGGTTATTTACCAGCTTTTGGTAGTTTGGGCTGTTTATTTTTTAATCAGCTATAAGATCTAATTGTTAAAATGTCCAGACAAAGACTTGGATCTTAACCTATGGTCGTCTATTGGATCTTAAGTTGACTTTTTGAATTGAAGGACTGAAATAAATGATGCTTTCGTTGATATTCCATTTTTTGCTGAGATGCATCTAAATACACGAGGTTATACCTTACATAAGAATGAAATCCCTCATTGCTGTTATGTTGTCTTTTGCTGCAGCCAGCAACAATCTTGCAACTCCTCAGACAAGCACACAGGAGACGCTGCCAGTGACTGTCACAACACCTTCCAACAACTCATCTTCAGACGGGGTTCTGTTAAATTCCACAGCAGCTACTTCGACTGAACAATTAAATACAGGTACAGTATGTGTCACCAGCAAATGCCGCAAAATATATGAGGTGTTTTATGGGCTCTCAGCAAAATGCAGTGCAACTGCAATGCAATGAGAGGTCACGTGTATTTTTTTTGTTTTTTTTACAACCCCTATGTACTGACAGGTAAAGGCAATTTTTTTAATTTTCGCTTCTCTTCCCCCAGGAAACTTGATTTTAATTCATGAAAACATGACTTGGGTTGAAGCCTTGAGTTACTGCAGAGAGCATTACATGGACCTTGTCTTCATCACTGGGCAAAGCGCTCAGGATCAAGTGGCGAAGATGGCAAAGAATGCAACATCATCCCACATTTGGCTTGGTCTGCGCTACACTTGCACTTTTGACCTTTGGTTTTGGAACGGCTTCGTCCGCTGACTGTTTCCAGAACTGGGCCCTTGGACAAGGACCACCAGAGCGTGCAAATGAATGTGGAGTAGCTGGTGCCATGTTGACCACAGGGGGGCAGCAGTGGATGGGCTTGCATGAGACACAGAAACTCAACTTTATCTGCCAAGACTGTGCTGGATAAGCGAGATTTTGGAATTTGCCTCAATGCAAACCTGAGCTAGTGTTACTAGTTTGGCTGTGTTATATTCACAGGATTCATTCGCTTGTCCCACTGAGACAGTGCACTCGTATGAGAGGATACTCAAGGGCTGCCACCGCCATTGTTCAATGTGAATGTCATTAAATATGAAAACACTGCGCTGTGCCGGCCGACACATTCATGAGCGGCGAGAGTGACATGAGAACATTGATCCGTTGCTTTCACTCAGGGGTTAACATTTGCATGTTGACCCCTTCTGCTTGAGCTCAAGATGCTCTTTTTTTTAGGACCACCATGGACTCGATATAGGCGGCCTGCTGCCCCCCCCCCAGTGACCTTGTCCTTAGAGCTGAGGTCTACGGCGATCAGCTAGAACCGTGGGAATTGTTCAAAATATTCTGAACGACGTTTCTGATCATGAAACTGTGAAAAATTCAAATGAATGATCAATAAAATCGATTAAAAGAAATACAAAATATCAGAACTTCAGTGCAGTTAGTAGCTTCATATCCACAGCTGAACAGTTTCTTCGCATTGTTTGGATTGTGATGATGATGATGATGAGCATCTCATGCATTCTGATGAATTATTATATATTATTTCCACACTCAGAGAGACATCAACATAAACGACAGGTAAGAAAAAGGACAGTAGTTGTCAAAGCATTACAGAATGTTACTGATTTATTGGGGATATTTATACTAAAATATCATGCCCCTAGGCACTTTTTTGAACGTTATTTAAATTCATGTGATCCATCCAAAATAAAAAAAAAATAGTAAAACTTAGTGCTCTATATTGTGTACAATAATTGAAAATCTTCAATCAGAATACAATTGCTTAGTTTTTAGTTCCCATTTGCCGTGAAGTGGAAAAAAATAAAAAATACTGCAATCATCCAATGTATATGAATATAAAATGCTACAATACAATTTCGTGAAAACAAATCATTAAGATCATTTGGCCAAACAGTCTTGCAGTTCTGCTCAATAATTCAGTGCACTAGCAAAATCTCATATCGCCCCCAAAACTGTTCAAAGGAGATTCCTATCACATACAAAGAGTCAGTACCATGGCAAAAGCAAAGATCCTTCTCAATTGCTTTGGCTCATTTACATTCACTTAATGCTTTTGTAAAAACAACCCGGATGGTTTAGCAGAACGCTATGGATCACCTGCAAAAGCTCATATGTCTCTTACAATCCAAAACAGTTTACCCCTGTTGTCAAAACTAAAGTCCTTTCTCATATAAATAATCTGTGCCCCCAAAAATGCATGGTCCCTTTGGCATTGTGTTAGCGCTGCATGTCAAAATGCTTCGATGTTTTGTCACTGTGGAAGAGGACGGGAATACAGAATACCATAATGATGTATAAAACAGAGAGAGGAAAAAAAAGGATTTTACATTAGGATCAGCCTCCAAAGTTGTCCTCACACACATACTGCACTCTAATATATCTTACGCTTGTGAAAGTTACATCTCAATTCCAAATCACAGGAAATGGGAATTTGGCATCATTTCAGACAATCCCAACAACCTTGTAATCGTATAGTGCTTTTGGAAGGCCGCTTTTCGCATCGCCAGTGAGCCTCTTGTCATTTGTCAATTACCACGGCCCATTACGCATGAGTGTGCCATAGCTTGGCTTCCCCGTCAATAGACGCTGGTCACTGAGCATCCCATCAGTTCAATGTTAATGTCCCATTGGGTCCACTTGGTCCATTTGTGGCCCATCTCCACCCCGGCACCCCCCCTCACCATCTTTTCTCACCCTCTTCTCTTGTGTGCTGTCCAGCTGGCTCTGACCTCTGACCTCTTCACCCTTACTCCTGACCTCTGGGGGACATTCCCACGCCACACCCTTTTGTGTATTGCTCCCCATGGTTACTCCCAACGCATCTTTAAAGATGACGACGGGCATCTTTCACTTTGGAACGCAAAAGTGTAATGTCGCCAAGATTGGCCTAATCCCAATTCTCGGCCATAACATTAAGGACACCTGAAAATGAGAAACATTTTACCAACAAAGATGTTAATTATCAGGTTTGATCGACACGGACAGAGAGATAAAAGTTTCTTGTTGTGCTTGGAGAACTGCACTGCTTCATATGATGGAACTTTTTTGTAGTTAAAATGTCATGATCCGTTTCTGTCATGCCTCATGTTTTTGTTGTTTAGACAACGTACCCGAGAATTATCATGACCTCCGTGCAGTGTTTAGCAAGGATAGGGCTCAGTCCCTAGCGCCACACCGTCCCTACGATTGCGACATCGAGCTAATCCCGGATTCGACCCTGCCAGCCGCCCGCTTGTATAAAGTATCCCTGCCCGAGCAAGCGGCAATGAGGGAATACATAACCAACTCCCTCGCGGCTGGATTGATTAGGCTTTCGAAGTCCCCGGTGGGGTCGGGATTCGTCTTTGTGGAAAAAAAAGATAAGACTTTACGTCCGTGTGTAGACTACAAGGGGTTAAACGACATCACCGTCAAGAACCGCTACCCGCTGCCATTATTGGACTCCGCTTTCGCTCCGCTGCAATCAGCCACCATTTTCTCAAAACTCGATTTACGTTCCGCATATCACTTAGTGAGGATTTGGGTGGGGGACGAGTGGAAGACCGCGTTCAAGACACCCCTAGGGCACTTCGAGTATTTAGTAATGCCGTTCGGCTTGACCAACGCCCCCGCTGTTTTTCAAAGTCTCATCAACGACGTATTACGCGACATGCTCAATGTCTGTTGTTTCTTGTATCTTGACGACATATTAATTTTCTCGCGCTCAGTGGAGGAACACCACCAACATGTCCGGGCCATGATTGTTTGCATATAGATTTTGCTGCTGGAGTAATAAATTCCTTGATCACGAATCTCTCTTCTCTGAGCCTGCGTTTTTAGAGTCGACTCCTGCTTTTCCGGTGCTGCCGGAAAAGCAAACCCAACATAAAAAGGATATGCATGAATACCTCTCCAATTTATCTCAAAACTGATCATTATAATTTTGAGTAAAAAAACAAAAAGATTGATCTCATTGAAGAGGCCAGTAAGTCCATATTTTCATTCATGTTTTTTAGTGGGAAAAATATGTAATGGGACCACTCAGGATGAGTACTTTTTACCTTTGCATCTTGGTATCCGTCACGCACGCTGCTGTCATTATTTTCTTTGTTGTGACATATCTTAATGTATCAGTTGCTATGGACCTTTTATGCTCTGTTTTATTATGTCATATAGGTTTGATGCTTTCGAGTATTTAAGACTGAGTTACTCAGTGACACATGGTCAGTACGTTAAGCTTTCTTCATGTGAGGAGGTCAGCCTTCTTCCATGTGTTCTGAATCCAGCCCTGCTTGTTTTTCCTTGGAATTTTTATATACAACGACTTTTACGTCGCCACTTTCGTCCCCTGTCTGCTTCTGGGTCCGGATCCCGTTCCACACGTGACATTCTTCTCCGCGTTGGAGCCCCCCCCCTCCCCCCAATCGCCACGGACCCCTCCCTTCTTTCCCTTCTGTCACTTTCAAAGCTAATTGTAGAAAAGGAGATTTTCTCCTTTGAGGCCCAGTCGCTTAGGTAACCCCGCTCCTGCATGAAATGAGATGGATAGATGGGAAGCGGCTGAGAGGGGCTCATGAGGAGGCAAACGGAACAGGCAGCGCTTGAGGTCGGATGCACACCAGTGTGGACTTATTCAAGATCACTTGAAGGTACCTATTCCAGTTTATGTATTGATGGACACATTCGTAATAACTGGGGCTATTATTATTAAATGCATGACTGAATGTACATGTGTGTATTTTGGATTTCACTTAATACTTCACAAATTCAGACTTTTCTCCCCCCAAAAAGAACTTTGTAACTTTTTTTCAAACTTAGTGTTCAATTTAGATTTTTGCCTTTAAATTTGCACTATATTGTTTGTGTTTAAGCCACTGCAGTGTCAACATTGGGGTCAAAAGGATGGTTTTGCTGTGACCGGGAGTCTGGAGCTGATTGTCCAAACGCAATTCTTGTACTCCCCATCCAGGAGTTGTGGATGGACATCAGGCCCCAGACTCTCACTAATACACTTTGTTTCCGCAGTGACTGACTCACCAAGAGGAACGACACTTCATAATGATCATGATTTTTAACAAGTTGTTTTTTTTTTAAACTCCCTCTCCAGTTAGGCCCAAAGACATGTTTGTCTTCCCTTATGAAGCTGAGCCATTTTATTTGGACAATTTTTCAAAATTTTTTTTGTAGAATTTCAAAGTGGGCTGTGCTTATAAAGTTGATTTTGTTCATCCTTCAATATGGTAAGTTGTTAGAAATGGTTTAGATGCTCATTGTCGTCCAACAAGCCTCACATGACTGCACATTAGTACATGTAAAACGATTTTTTTTTTTTTTAACAAACCACAGTAAATCAATTTGGAGAATTCTGAGAAACTAAATTGTCAAATAAATATACCCAGCCTTTTCATTTTATTTATTTAATGTGAAAGATTATCATCATCGTATAATTTTGTCCACAAAATGTGGCTTTTTTTGGAAAACCCCGTTGAGACTTTTGTCAACTCAAGTCATGAAAATGCTTTTTCTGGGTTATTATTTGAGAGGTTAAGTAATATGAATGTTTGTGTTTTTAAATTAATGTAATCATGTTAACACAATTCAATAAAGTAAATTTTGGCCTCATAGTTTCTGCATGATGCAAAAACAAACACACATTGACGGGGGAAAAAAACAAAACAAATATTGTGAATGTTTGCTGATTTTAATGTTTATCTTGTGTCCAGGTTGCAAAATAGGGAGACAGAAGCATCAATTTCAGCCTCCTTGCGTGGATCTACAGTAGCTTATTCGACCTTATTGATCTATGGCAGAGATCTTTTCAAAGTCGTTCATATTTCCCTCCCAGTTACCCATTAGATGTGGTGGTCAGCTTGTTGCCCACAGATACCCGATGAGAAGCTGCATGAAAAAAAAGTTGTTGGGGTCCAAGCACTTATAGATGATTGGCTAATTATCAGGATAACTTTAACGCAACTGTATTTTTGCTCTCTGGTGCTTTTGCATTTTTTTCCTCCAACGGCAACCTAATACTATGCAAACACTCTCTCAGCGTTACAATAAAAACTTAAAATGACAAAAGATAAATTGAAGAAAAATAGCTACGAGACCCAGCATGTCCACTTAGTGGCGCTGTTGTCAAGATTAGTTCTTAAAAGTTTTCTTCCTGCTGCTGCTCAAAGATGAAGGGCACGGTGATGCACTAACATTTCTAAAGGGTTTATTATGATTTAATTATATTTCCTTCGGGGAAAGAATTGTGTTAAATCTTAGGGATTTCACTGTTGGTTAAAAGTCTGTGTGTATGGGAAGATCACGCAGGCAAGTTTGGTCGTTTGCTTTGTTTTTTCTCTTGATGGTTTTCTAATGAAGTCTTTTTTGCAGCATGAAAATAACTCATGTAATGGTCGTCCAAGGCTATTTACAGAGACATGTTGATCTCTGCATTGTGATGCAGGCTCTAAAAGCTTTCCACCAGCTGTAACCCACGGATGATCATATTAATCTGTGTGTCGAGGGGAAGGTCAGTCGTTTGATGCCCAAAGGTAAAACAGAAAACAAATGTGGACAAGGGATCAAATTCAGGAGTGAGAAAGTCAGCTCTTTTGTCTAAGTCAGATACTTCCGAGATATAGTCTCAGATTTAAAAAATAAAAATAAAATATTAAAGTCGTGTTTTCCTTCCAAGAGTGTGATAGCAATGGCCATTCAATGAGTTTGTGGCTGAAATTGAGGAGCTGAAGAGTGTTAGTAGCTCTCCACTCAAGTGGGGGGAGCCGCTTCAAGTGGCATAACTAAAGGCCCTATTCATCTGTTATGTAAACAATGCAAGGAGACTTATGTGGAGTTGGAGGGAATCCTATGCAGCATTGGGCTTGTGAAAACGCATGCATTGGGCCAAATGGAGAAGGAAAGGAGTGTTAGCGAAATGCAAGTTAAATTATCACTTTGAAAATTATCCAAATATGTCAATTTATCTCCATGGTGAGCCCATATGTCATCTAAATGTATGGATGTGTAGGTTTCAAAGTCATTCAAGTACCTAATATGGCGTGAATGAAGTAACCCACCCATTGAATGACAACAATGAATTATAATCCATGATACCAAGCGAGTAAAATTAAATACATATATATATACAGCAGCTCTAAGGACAACTTAATATTCCCTTTATTCGTCCCACAATGGGGAAATTCGAGATTCGAACCCAGGCCTCCTGGGGAGACTGGGTCCTGAACGCGTCGCCTTAGACCACTCGGCCATCCTGGCAGCTTGTGCTTTTTACTTGAAACCTTGTCTGATTGCTTGCTATGTGCAGAATTTGAACAAAACAGCAACCAAAATAAATTAGTTCCTAGGTAAATTTATTGATTCAATTGATCTATTAAGCCCATGATATGTTCTAGTGGTACATGAGAATCACTGATTTAAAAGTCAAAACTGGTAAGAATGTTACAGTGTCGTTTTTAAATCCAATACAATATTTGTTAGGTTTAGCTTGACTTAACTTTGAAGCACTATAAATTCACTGTTAAGCATTGAGAATTGTTTGATTACAAACAATCATTCAGGTAGATTAAAAAAATCAAAATGTTACTCTTATGTGTGTTACATTTAAATTGAATAATTAATAGCCTATTTAAGCACAGTGTGAATGTTTAACCTCTACATTATGTTCCAGTGAATTGATATAATTACAATGATAAATTACTATTGCAATTGCTATCGCATTATCTAGCTAACTAGCGAAGATTTCAGTTAATTCTCTTTCAAATTAACAAAGTTATTCCTTTTTTCTGGTGAAAAAAAAATGCATTTTTTGTTACTAACCTTATTGTAAAAAATGTTTAGATAAAAGTTATAGATCAGTGTTGTGTAAAAAATCTGAGATGCATTCATGCTGTTATGTCCCTCCAAATAGGCTGACTGAGTTTAGTGAGCTGGTTTGATTCAGCTATGCAGCTGAATATATTTATTTTCAAGGTTTTTTTTGTTTTTTTTCTCCTTCGTTCACTGGCCTTGCCGTAAAGAACCTGAGAGGGGTCTCTGTGTTCCACACAGTCGTCCTTAAAGTCGCAGACGGCCTGCCTCCTAACATCTGCTATGTGATGGAGGAGGAAGAGGAGGGAGATGCGGTCATTTTCAGGTTGGCACAAAATGTTCACATCAAATGTCCATGGACTCACTTGCTCACAGTGGTGTGGACCGGGGACACATGGAGTTAAATATCCCTTCTTTAACCCAATGTGGTCCAAAGTGTCATCTCCCCTTTTTTAAAGCAGTAATTAATATGTTGAGGGTGTGAACGTCAACCAGAGAAATCAACAGACAGAAAGAGCGAGAGAGCGATGCAGAAGTGAGGAACAAGCGAGGGTTTATGTGTTGATATTATTCTAATCTGAGGCCCAGTCCAATGTAAACAACATGGGAGGACTTGAGCATCACTTCAATGCGGACCCATCAATGGCTGCTCTGTACCAGCCTCCGGCCATTAGACATGTCATTACGTTTGAATCTGAGGAGGATACATGCCAGAAGTGCTAGCCAAGGCTGAAACATTAGTCACCTGCAAAGCAAGGAGTCGATGGCGACCGTCTTGGCACGTAAAAAGAGCTGAGCTACACCAACATTTTGATCTTCTATGTCCCCCTGGTAGTCTACACATGACATTCTGATTAATATTGTGTTTGTGGAATGGGCCTAATGACGGCTCACCTGATTGGTGTGGTCATGTGACGCTCGCAAGCCAAGACCTTAGGCACTGTGTTGTCATTTTCGGTCAACAACTGGCAAAATGGCCGCCCCTAGAGATGGATAAAAAAGCAAATTTTGTTCCAGCCGTCCCGTTTGTTTTTTACATGTTATCTCCCATAATCAGAGCGGCTCTCGATGAAGATTTTAAAAGCATAGATTCAAGTTTTGCTTGGGTTGTTTTTAATGAATCTGTTGATGCATTAATTTTCATTGAGGTTTCATGGGAAAAACCTTGGAGGAAACTTTATCTCGAATTTGAAACTTTGTATTGCAGCAACAAAACCAAATTGTGGCTTTCATTAACCCATAAGAACCCAGACCCATTTTTCCATAAAGGAAAATTATATGGGATATACCACGGGCCAAGTGGATCACATTAAACACATTTCTGATGTTTTTTTTTTCAGAATAATACTTTTTCATACCATAGATCTCAATTGTTACATATATTTCACATTGGGCGTTAGTGGTAAAACATTTCTTTACTTGGCAATGAGTAAACATGACAGTTATTAGTGCTTGGTAACATGAAATGTGCCAATTATTTGCATTTCAAAAACATAAATTGTGGCTGTGACTTTAACGATAAGGTTTAAAATAAAATTCTTCAGTTTACACATTTTGTGTCACAAAATTGCCAACTGTATCAAAAATAAATAATGCTGCATATTTGGTTGCATTAGTAACAAGCTACCATGGGTACAGAGAACTGATCAACAGACTCCCAAAAAAAAGTAGTGCAAAAAAAATAAAAAAAGGTTTTAGCCTTCACCACATGGTAAGACTTGAAACTGTTTCGTTCCTCAGTGAAGCAAAGACGCACATCACATTTCTCACAGAGGGTGGTAGTTGCGTTGACTTTGCAGTGTTTGCAGCGGCCGTGTTTGTCACATTTCACAGGCCAATATGTGCAACTTGGTCAGAGCGAACATCATCTGGAACCCTTTTGGATGGTGGTGGTGGCTGTGAAGATGTGGGATTGAGTGATGGTCGGCCTCTTCGAATCTGCAGAAGAATGAGGCTAGTGGCAACCTCTGCCTGGAAGCTCTTTTGGCGCAGTACATTTTTGACACCAAGTAGTTTACAGTCACGGCGGTAGATCAACCAAGCATTAACCAGACCTAACATAATGGTGTGCCAGAACAAGTATAGGTACCACCTCCGTGACCTCATGTGATACTTTCACCTTGCAATGCATGCATCAAGAAGATCACTCCTCCCATGAATGTGTTCTATTCCTTCACAATGTGAGGCCTCCTGACCTCCAAAAATGTCTTGTCTGCTTTGCTCCAGCATCGAGCATTATCTTGAGGCTCAACTGCACAATAGAATGAGATTAGGGTTACTGATTTGTTGTCATACCACTTCACAATGACCAACCTTTCGTTTTTTTCAACCCTGGCGTCAACGGACCCTCTGCCTCTCTTGGCAAGACTTCCATCATCTTCAAGCTGACACCCAGCTAAGCGATTGCCACGCAGAGTTCCCACAAAGTAGATCTTTCGTTGAAGAAGGTTGAGTACCAGTGGTACTGAAGACAAAAGATTGTCGGCAAAGACTTTGTAGTTGTGGTCTGATGGGAGAGTTTCACAAAGCTTGACCTCAACATCACCTCCCATGCCAAGTAAAGATTTTTTCCCAGTGCCACCTTCGTACACTACAAAATCACAGAGGATTCCTGAAGAACAACGATGACTCCAAATTTTCAGTCCCCAAGGGTGGGGCTTACCCTTTACATACTGTCTTAAGGGACTGTGTGTCACTCTGAAGGACACCATTTGCTCATCAATAGACTTGTGCTCTCCCGGGGTGATAGCAGACATTGTTTGCGAAACATATCCAACCATGGCCGAATCTTCCAACACTTATCTTCTGCTCTTCTGTTTGATACATTGGTGTTGTCAGTGAAATGTAGATTTGTCAGCAAAAAGTCACTGTCATCTCCCAGGATGATCTGGAGTGCATTTTGAAGAGAGTATTTCTTGTTCTTTTGCATTCTAAAAATGTATTAAAAATAAGAAAGTACAGAATACACAATAATTATATACTTATTAATTATATATAGTTATATATTTCTTTTTTATGGGATAGTAAAACTGTGTTAGCATTACATTGAATTTCCAAAAAGTGTTTTTCTTGCGCATTATTTTGTGTTTCTAATTGTTCAATACACTTTTAATTCACAAGCAGAACATACTTCAACTGAATTTCGCAGATACTGCAAAATAAATTGGGTGGATTATTACAATTTTTGTTATTGCGACAAATATGTCACGTCGAGCTTTTCATTCGTATTTTAAGTTTGGGCCTCTCTCAAAGGCCAAGGCAGGGTCAGCAGTGAGACGGTGATGCAGGGGGGTGAGAAGTGGAGTGGAGTGGAGTGGTGCAATTTGCACTTACATCTCATAAGCATCAGGTGGAAGCACTGATGACGAGAGCCCCATGGATGGCGTATTTAGGACAATTGTGATTCTAGATGGACGGATGGATTACATTTGATGTCTATATTAATTATATTATTCATTTTATTCTCGTTTCAATCTTTTAACCGAATAATAGTGTCATATTGTAAAAAAGGAAGCACGATGTCCTCATGGTAAACATGTTTAACTCGCAGTTGATAGATTCAGTGTTCAAAACTCAGCTGCGGTCTATTGGTGTGAATTTGAGTGTAAATGGTCGTTTGTCTCTACATGCCCTGCAATTGGCAGGATACCAGTCCAGAGTGTACCCAGCCTTTCTGCTAAAGTCAGCCGGGATAAGCGCCAGTTCACCCCCAACCGTGACGATGTATGGATTGCGGGGGAAAAAAATGGCAAATTCTCTTTTGATTCTGCGGAACATATTTTAATTTGTTCATCAGTGCAGCATTTCTTTTGTTCTTCTTCTGTATTTGTTCAGCTTTGTTTCAACATTCTACTTTTATGCTATTTATAAATATAAGTAGAATTATTTTGGCGGATTTTATTTTACTTTTGGGTAATACATGCATTACATCATATTAAGAATACAATTTCATTTCACTTTTTTGATTAAAAAAAATTTGATAAAATGCGACCAAAATTCAGTAAATCAAAATGGTTGGTTTTCTTAATATGCGCGCATGCTGCACTAGTTGGAAGTGTTGCACCTCTGCAAAATGTGACTCATGCCTTTTTGCTTGCAAAGCCCGGGTTAACTTGTCTTCATGTGGTTTACAAAAAGGAGGGTTGGTGGGTGGGCATTTTGGTCCAAGATGCAGAGCGAACACAGAGCATTCCTTAAAATGTGCTGGATATTTGGTCTCTTACATAACTGTGGCAAAGTTACATCTCATTAATGGCAACAGACGGCCAATTCATATAGAAAGAGGTTCCTGTCCCCTTCACCCCCAGTGTGGCCACTGAATACCTGCAGTGTTATGTTATGTATTCCAGTTGAATCATAATTCTCACACCGGACATTCATTCAATCACCGTGTGTATACATTTATACTTGTGTATGTTTATTTGTGCATGTGTGTATGAGTCAGACCATGTTACATGGATACAGTGTTGCATAACATCATAAAGAAAAACTAATTGGCGATGTACCAACTGTAAATTGAACTGAACATAAATGAGGATGCACTGAATTCGAATAAACAAAGTATTGAGATGTTGGTAAACAATAGAAGAGCCGTAGTAAATGAAAATCTTAAGTCAATGGAAATGTACCCACTTTTTTGTTGAGTTCAAATATTTTCAGAGGAGGTTGAGTGAGCGTGTCATTTGGGGGAGGAGTTGGGGGGGAGAGGATGCAGGGGTCCCTTAAGTAGAAGCGAACTTTATCCCCTTGCCACCTTTTTTCTGCTCAACTTCCACCCTGCAAGTCCGTGTACAATTTTTCTATCAAATGGAGGGAGGCAAACAGAGATAAGATTAAAAAATTTTTTAAATCAGGTAAGTGTGTTTTGGTGTAATTTTCCCACCCTAATTTTATTGGTACTGATGTCTTGATCAGCGAACTGATGTCTGTATTGTGTAGCTATTGCATTTTTTGCTGTTTTTGGCTCACATATTACGTTCACACAGTTTGCAAAAAGGTAACGTGAATTACTTTGTAATAACTTGCGTCTTCTCTATTTAGAAGTTAAAGTGGTGAATTTCAGTGCAGTCACTTACTATGAAGATATACATGCACTATTAATTGTCAATCATAAAGTGTAAGTCATTGGCTGTTGCAATTTGTTCATCTGTTGAGCACTTTACTTGATATTCCATCAATTCTATTCAGCGGTATGGAATATTTCTTTAGGTGGGTTTTATTGGCCGCAACAGCAGAGGCTTATATAAGCTTCTGTGGGGTGAAAGATAAACATTGTCCCTCCGTCCTATACAGTCCCCTACTGTTAGTTCTCCACTCAGTTTCACCATCAGACTTCTCCCTTCCTGTTCAAAACCATCTTATATGGCCTGTGCAAGCAGATGAATGAACTATTTTGGGTGTGGGTCGGAACACTGTCACATTATGTCAGCTCATATTTAGTTTAGGCTTATTTTGAAATGGAATGCCAAGTGCAGTTTGGATCAAATGTGAATCGTGGATAAGCTTTATTCACAGCAATAAGTTATCAATATTATATGTTAATGTGTATTACATACATGAATTTACATTTTTATTTAGTGATACAGAAGACTGATGGGATGTTTTTTTTTTATGGTATCCTTGGTCGATGACTGCAGAGAAAAACTCTACCTTTCCAGAACTTGTGATCACAGAATTGAAAAAGCTTCAAAGACCCCCTTTTTAAAATGGAAAAAAATACTGTTTTAGCAAAGCATCTTAGTTGCCAACAAATGGTCTAGACTTGATGAGAAATTGATTAGGACTGAGTGCAAATAAAGAAGTACATAAGCGCCTTAACATTTTTGAAATTGTTGATCTACCAAAAAGACACAATCGTTAATTTTCTTCTCATTTGTAGGTAAGAGCTGGCTCAACCCCTCAGAAGAAGGAGTTCATATTCTTGAGAATAACATACAACAGATATTCCAAAGTCAATCTCTGGTTACTGCCTCAAAATGTTGTTTACTCTTGGACTTCTCCTCCTTCTCACCCCATTTGCTTCACTTCAAACAAGCGCCAATCAGAAGAGAAGCTCCACAGGAAATTCCTTGACTAAAACCAATGTTACTTTCACCATTCCAAAACCAAAAACCAGCACTGCTCCAGCCAAGCTGACCGGTCGCCCCACCCTAAATCTAAATAACATCAATCAGACAATTTTACCGACGCCTCTCCCCAACCAAAAACCTCCAGCGATAAACGCTACAGCAAGCACCAGAAGTAAAACTGAACCGACAGTGAACTCCACCACTGTGTCCCCCCCACTGAAGGCATCCACAGTTAGTGGAACGGTAACCAAAAAAGACAAGATCACAGTGTCAGTTAATCAGACAGGCTCAGGAAAATCCACAAGAACCAGTGAATTGAAGGTTACTAGAGACAATCCTGGACCTACTGGAGCCCTGGATGATCAATCAGCCCCCATAAAGTCAGCAATAGTCAACAGCACTAAAACCACTAAGGACAAACTCCAACCTTCTGTCAATCAGACTACTCATGAGAATTCCCTTTCAACCAGCAAAGGGAAGATTGCCAAAGTTAAGCCAGGCCACACCGTAGTTCAAAATGCTCAGTCAACACCCACAAAGTTAGCCAGTGGCAACAAAACCACCAAAAACAAGCTCATAGCCTCTGTCAATCAGACTGTTGTTGTGAAGTCTCCCTCCATCGAAGGAGTGAAGAACTCTAAAGAAAGGCCTGCCCCTACAGTCCAGACTCCTCTTATAACTCCTGCAAAGGCCTCTGCAACCAGCGGTTCTGCCGCTGTCAAAGAGAAGACCATGGGATCTGATAATCAGACTGTAGGAGTCAAAGATTTGAAGAACTCCAAAGTTAAACCAACTTCCGCAGCCCAAACTGCCTCACCTGCAAAGGCTACTGTAACCAGTGCCCCAGCAGCTGTAAAACCCCGCATCACAGCCTCTGCTGCTCCTACAGTTGTGATCAAATCTCCTTCTACTGGTGATGTGAAGAATTCAAAGAACAACCCTGCGCACACAGACCAAAATAAAGCGAGTGGTTCTGCTGCTGGCAAGGAAAGGGCGCCAGCCTCTGCCGATCAGGCAACTGTTAACAAGGCTCCCAGTGACACCAAAGGAAAGACTGCCCCTTCACAGCCAATCAAGGTGGTTATTGCTAATGATTGTGAGTCAAGCAACAACAATGAGCATGAAATGAGCCTAAAACCTGGTAGTCCACTGGTCGTGACACATAAAATCAGTGTGATGCCCGGTGGCTGTACAGGCGGTTGTGAAATTGAGATGACTGAGCTGAAAGCACGCTTGGCCAGACTGGAGAAAGAGATGTCCTCGCTGATGGACAAATGTAGGGTTATTATTTTTCCTCTATATGGTTGCTAGCTTCTGTGTTTTCATATAACTAAACTATTCTTGTTTCCCCAATCAGGTCCATGTTCTGCAAATTGTCCAAATGATTGTAGTGACAATGGAGAATGTCAGAAAGGAAAATGCATCTGCCGGGAAGGATTCATGGGTCCAGACTGTAGTAACTGTGCCCAAGGAGCCGAGTGCAGTAAAAGTAAGGAATTGTCTCATGGACTGAATGACTAAATGTGACTAAATGTAATAATCTTGAATTCATTCTCTAACAATAATCTCTCTGCTCTCTAATGCCAGAAGAAGCCAAAGGTGCGATAAAAGTAAAGGTGGACACAGAGACCAAGAAAGAGAATAAAGAAAGAACCACTAACAAGGAAAATATAGAGGACAGAACCAAAAAGGCAGTTCAGGTGCAACTGGAGAAGAAGGACCAGAAAAAGGGGACTGATGACAAAGAGACTGACACAAAATCAAAGTTAGCCACTACGGCTAAATTAGGTCTTGCAAAGGCAGAGGAGAAAATTACAATAAAAGGTTCCACAAAGACCGCCGTTCCTACTGTTGGCCAGATTCTGTTGAAGCATGACGGCAGAAAGCAAGAGGAGGCCTCCAAAGGAAAAATGATGGCCTCAGGTGCTAAAAAGACTGAGTTCAAAGTTATCAAGGCAGGAACCACGGCTAAAACAATTTCAAAATCCGATCAACTCAAAGATGAACCTCAGTCTAACATAACCCAAAGTGATGTAACATATATCAATAGAACAGCAAAATTGGCAACAATTCTTACCAGGATTGTGGCAACGAACAAAACAGTAGCTGGAAAGGACACCAAAGCACAGTCCATACTCATTGAAAAGAATTCAACTCAACCATCAGGGTCAAAGCAGATTAAAAAGGTAAAAGTGGATACAGCTGTATCCTCTGTTGATGGAAACGTTGAAAAACAGACAGGTACTACAAACGTGCCTGCTGTTGAAAACATAAACCTGGATCCTACCAAAACCAGACAAGGGAGATATTCAGTTACAGATGCCAAAACTGGACATACATCTACACTTGTTGTCTCTAGTGATGACAGAAAATCAGATACGGGCAAGACCGGAAAGACGAGGGATGCTGCAACAGCACAATCTGTGGATGGCAAGTCCGGAAAGGCGGTAGATACAAAAACTTTGCATTCTGTGGATGGTAAGACTGGAGGAGGCAGAAATACAAGTATGCACTCTTCTGATAACAGACACACAGATGCTAGCAAAACCGGAAGAGTGAGGGAAACCATAAAATTGCATTCAATTGGTGCCAAGACTGATCAAGGCAGACATACTACTACCGTCCAGGTGGTTGACGACAGAAACGCAGATGCTAGTAAGACTGGCAAAGGGAAAACAACAAAAACTTTGTACTCGATTGATGGCAAGGTTGAACAAGGCAAACATACTACAACTGTGAACTATGTTGTTCGTAAGGCTGAACAAGGCAGACATACTGTACATTACGTCGACGACAGAAACACAGATGCCAGCAAGACAGGAAAAGGGAGAGATACTGTGGCAAAACATTCTGTTGATGGCAAGACTGGGCAAAGCAGGGACACCATGACAAGGCACTCTGTTGGTGGCAAAACTGGACAAGGCAGAGGTACTGTGGAATCTGCTCACGGCAAGACTACACAAAGCAGACAAACTACAACTGTGCATTCTACTGACAACAGAAAAACAGATGCTAGCAAAACTGGACAAGGTAGGAGTACCATAACAGTGCACTCTGTAGATGCCAAAACTGGAAAACGAAAAGATACTTCAACTGTACACACTTCTATCGATACCACAGAAGCAAGCAAGACAGGAAAAGGTAGTGTCACCGTGAAAAGTCAATACATAGTGAATGCCTCTGTTGCATCAACTTCGGACAATGTTCGAGTTTCCCAGAGCCAAACAACTACCCGTGGCGGCTCTATGGCAAGTGCCACAAAGTCAGGAGGATTAGGTTCTGTGAAGGTTGTAAACATCTCCTCCCACAGCTTCATCATCTCATGGGCAGCACCACAAGGAATGTTCAAAAACTTTACAGTGATCAGAAGGGAACCACAAACAGAAGGCAATGAAGAGGAATATCAGGAGTTTGAGGAGGAGGCTTTCGAGGGAGACAATGTTTATGCAGCAAATAGTAAAATTGAGGTCCAGGTACACAAGGAGAGCCCTTCCACCTCAAGTAAAGTTTTTGCATCAAGAAGTAAAACAGAAACCAAAAGGATTATGATGGTGGTGCCCGGCAATGTGCGGTCAGTTGAGTTCAGTAACCTTCGCACTAACACGCGCTATGTCCTGCACATATATGGGACTGCTGTGGACAGAAAATCCAAGATTCACAGAGTAATTGCAACTACAGGTAAAAACAAAATGCACCACATTTTTCCTAGAGTCAGTGAATGTGTCCAACCTCTTGTCTTTCTTCTTTAGGTCCAGAGCCAGCCACAGATATGCTTTTCAGTAACATAACAGAGACGTCACTCATGGTCTCCTGGTCCAAACCGAAGACAACAATCACAGGCTACATGGTCACGTACACGCATATTGTCACAGGTCTGTCAAAAAAAAAAAAATCCAGAACGCGTAAATGCATAACCATCAGTAATACATAAATGTTGTATCATTTATCATTTTTCCTTCAAGGCGATACCCATTCAGTTCACTTGGACTCCCAACAGACTGATGTGGTTCTTTCCAAGTTGTCTGCTGGATCATCCTATATAATCACCGTCACCACAACACAGGGCAGAGTCCAGAGTGATGCGCTTGTGTCCATTATCACCACAGGTACAACAAAAGTTCCACTCACCTCTGTTCTGGAATTGTGAACGTCCTGCGTATTTCGCACAGTGCATTTATGTGTTGTCACTCATCTTCAGTGCCTGCACCACCAACTCACCTACGAGCCATCAATGTGACAGATACTAGAGCAGTACTACAATGGACTCCCAGCTTGGGCAAAGTAGACCGTTTCATCATCAGCTACGAGTCCTCCAAGAGTGAGTGCTGCAACCATAAATCTAGTGTCTTGATGGTTTGATCCTATTGGTTGCAAAATCAGCTAAGTGATTTTTCGCCTTTCCACAGCTCCTAATGTGACTGTGACAGTGATGGTGTCTGGAAACTCAGTGGAGCACCAGCTGAGAGGCCTGCAAAGAGGCACTGTGTACACCATCAAAGTCCTGAGCCAGAAGGACAGTCTTCAGAGTGCAGCCTTTACAACAACTTTCACCACTGCCAATGGTGAGTAGATGGAAAGTTAAGGGTTGGATCAAGTTAGTTTAATTGGGTTATGAAGAGACCAGAACTTAGTATTGACCCATTTATGTATCTGTTGTAAGTTGTCAAAGCCAGTGAAGTGGGTGCTCGATCTGCTCTGATTGTTTGGAGAAGTTCCACTGTGGTTTATCACAACTACAGGCTGATCTACCAAGTGGTCGGAGAGGAGGCAATGGTGAGTCGTGGCCCATAATTTTTGTTTGCAAACAATGAAATGAATCAATAGGGTATTACTGTAATTTTTCCGTTTATTCTAGGATCTTATCCTGGAGCCCACCATCACAGAGTATAAACTGACAGGATTGCTACCCATGTCACGCTATAATGTTCTGGTAGAAGGCGAGAGAGATGGCCAATACACATCAATTGTAGCCACCGAATTCATCACAGGTAAACCAAGAACCCAAACACATCCATCCAATCCATTAATAGAACTCATTATTTCCCCTCCAAACCCGTTTCATAGGGAAGCTGCGTTTTCCATACCCAACCGAGTGCTCTCAGGAGCTGCTGAATGGGGCTCTTCAGTCAGGGGAGGTAGACATCTACCCCCAGGGAAAGGAGGGTCAGGTCTACAGAGTCTACTGCGACATGGAGACTGATGGAGGCGGTTGGACGGTAAAATGAACTAATGCTATTTAAATGACTTGGAAATTATGAGGCTGTTCATTGAGATGTCTCGAATTGTTTCTTTTTTAGGTTTTCCAAAGAAGAGTGAGTGGAAAAACTGATTTCTACAGAACATGGAGTGAATACAGAGCTGGCTTTGGAAATCTTAGTGAAGACTTCTGGCTTGGTACATTTAAAGCTAACACGCAACCAAATGTCCCTTCATAGTACAATTACAATGTACATCACATTCTTCCTACCACAAACAGGAAATGCAATTCTGCACAACTTGACCAGCATCGGCCCTGTGAGCTTGAGGGTCGACCTGCGATCCGGAAACGAAACAGCTTATGCTCACTATGCTAACTTTTCGATTGATTCTGAGGAGAATTATTTTGCCCTCACGGTGTCTGGATACACAGGAACTGCAGGTGTCGTGTTTGGCTCAATCTTGCAAACAATCAGCCGAACTTCACTGTAATTAACACTGTCATTCTTGACCAGGTGACTCTATGAAGTACCACAACGACCGTCCATTCTCAACCCGGGATAAGGACCCTGACTCTTTGGGCATCCACTGTTCTCGGGCCTACATGGGAGGATGGTGGTATAAAAACTGCTACAAAACCAACCTCAATGGGCTTTATGGCATCAGCACTAATAATCAGGTATGCAGTCAGCAGTTACTGGACTTTTCTTTTCGGTGTTCCTAGCCAGTCACCCAATGGAATCATTTTTTGTTTATTCCAATGCAGGGAGTGGTATGGATAGACTGGAAAGGTAAAGACTCCTCCATTCCCTTCACCGAGATGAAGTTCAGACCGTCCAGGTTCTCTCCTGCGACACATGGCTAAGGATGATCAAGCACTGAAGAAGAACTGCAGATGAAGATAGGGTCTCATTGTTGTTGTACGTCACTATTTCACCAGTTTGTTTTTTGTGTTCCACTTCACCAGAGCCGAATCTCTGTTGAGCTCTGCAGAGATGCATTCTGTTCTGATTCAATTTTTCGGTCCGGCCCATCCAGTTCAACGGGGTAACGTTTGACTCATTTCACGACTACTGTAAATATGCACTGTCTCACTCAGTTGAAATAAATGTGAGTCTGACTGGACTGGTTTTACATTAAACACATCCTGTTAAGGGAAAATCAGTGTCCTCCTTCTTTGCATGAAACAAAAACATTGACCAGCAATCTGTCATGTTGCATAAGGGGGTGTTATCATATCCTTCACGGGGATGCAAAAGAAAACATTTAGACGCCCTTGATATGAGTGGAAAAAATACCCGCACATGCAATCGTGATGAGAGATGCTATAAATGAGGCGTGAAGTTCGATGAAAAGTTTTTCGAAGCGGAGCAGCATCACAGGAGACAAGATGCTCATTGTGGCAGCTGCCCTCTTTGTGGTGGTGCTCACGCTCCTGCAAACTTTGTTCAAATCTGCAGCTAGAAACAACTCTCAATGTACCAGAGGGAAAACGCCACCAGGTAACTATTTGATGAATAATACTTAATGCTCAACAAAAATGATAATTTTCTCAGAATAAGAAAATCTCTGAAAAATATCGATCAGTATTTTTTCTTCTGACAAAAGAAGACGAGTAAAGTGTAATGGTTCTTCAGAAAATAATAATGAGAAACATGCATTTTGTTGGACAGTGACGGGATATAAATAACTGTTAGACCATGCTGTTCTCCTTTTTGTTCTTTTTCCTTCTCAGGCCCTCCAAGCAGTTTCCTAATCGGCAACATGATGGAGTTAACTCACGACCATCTGCCAATTCACCTAACCCATCTAGCGCAGCGCTACGGACACATCTTCCAACTTAAATGTGGAAAGACTTGTAATTAGCAAAATTGGTTGTTGTGAACATTTGTTCATCTTTAGATGCATGGTCAACATACATCTTCCATTTTTTTTTCTTCAGGTATGGTGGTTCTCAACAGCAGTGAGGTCATAAAAGAGGCTTTGGTGAAGAAATGGTCAGACTTTGCAGGGAGGCCCGTTTCATTCACAGGTGAACGCTAGAGTGGTTGGCATGTCTGCCTCACAATCAGGAAATCCAAAATCAAACCTCAGTTGGGGCATCTCTCCCATTTTTAACATACTTTGTGACTGTGAACTTGCCCTCTACCACAGGAGGTGTCGTGTCTGATGGAGGGCGCTCCATTTCGCTGGGAGACTACAACGATGAGTGGCGAGCCCATCGTCGCCTGGTCCATGGTGCTTTGCTGCGATGCTGTCATCACTCTTTGCACGGGGTGATTGAAAAGCAGGCGGCACATCTCTGCAAGGTAGGTACACACAACACGGCAGCAACCAAAGAGCTTCGAGAAAGTTGCTGTTGCTGCTGAACTCTAAATTGTTGGGCTTTTTGATAATCGAAATGGATAATATAATGAAATATCGGTTGCAACTTTCTTTTGCAGGTTCTGAAGGCCTATCAAGGCAGTGCTGTTGATCTCTCGGAGGATTTCACAGTGGCAGCCAGTAATGTGATCACCACTTTGACTTTTGGAAAGGAAGTGAGTTTGTGTCCTTCGCAAACTCAAGAGACATAATATTTGATTTTTAAAAGGGACAGATGACCCAAGATAGCACATGTATTTTTGGCATAAATGCATCGATAATGACAGGGATTGCTTCTTCCATTTTTAAGCATTGTACGACATGTAATTGGTCAATTGTTTCAGTATGACAAGAGATCATCCGAGCTGCAGGAATTACACAATTGTCTGAATGAGATTGTCGCGCTGTGGGGATCCTGTTGGATTTCCGCCCTGGACTCCTTCCCTTTGCTGAGAGTCAGTCAAAGAAATAATAATTCAAAAGTCAGTCAGAATCATGAAAAAGAAAAACATTGAATGTATAATGTGATCTGTTCTCTTCAAGAAATTACCCAATCCTGTTTTCTCCAATCTCATGCGAGAAGTGACCAAGAGAGACAACATCATACGCAAACACCTCAACGACTACAAGGTCTGTGATCCCTCATGTCATTGCAATGCGGTTTGTTTTGAGAGGAAACAGTGTTTAGGGATGAGGTCCCGTCTCATTTGTCAAGAGCATTAATAACATACTCCTACAATTCTTTTTTTAGCGCTTATAATGGACAATGTTTGGTTCTGGCAAACGGCAGGAAAAGCATCTTGTTTCTACAAAATATAATTTTTTTTCTTTGAACTGTTCCGTGTTTTTTATTTTTATTTTCACACTATTATGGGGAGCTTATTTACCTAAGCCATCAAATGTGAGCAAAGTAAGACATCTAACTTTGATGATCATTTAAGGGATTCGCTAAGAAAAAAAATAGTATGCGAGGGCAAGTTTGCCCCTGATTACAACTGTAATTGCCATTGTGTTTGCTTTCGTTGAAAAATAACGCTGCACTACTATTATACTTGAACTGCTTTGAGCTGTTAATATCCTTCACTAAAAAAGTCGTATTATTTTATCGTCTCTTGTGCAGTCACAAGACAACAAACCCGAAAGCACCATCACTGGCCTCTTCCTCAAGGGACTCGATACGAAGAACGGAGTGGTAAGCAGGATTATTAACTCAACTTTTACGTGTTTGGTCAATACCATTCCAAAAGTCCTTGGGTCTCCTCACCAGAAGGACTTAGATATCATGAAAATACAGATTTTGCTGGTTTGCATGCATCAGCATTGTCCAGAAAGATATGAAGTTCAATGGAAAATCGTAACTTTTGGGCGGTGCAATGGGAAATCCCCAATACATCTTATGGTGATAGTGACTGTGTCACATTTGATGAAAATTTGTTTAATATCAAATGCACTGTGGTGATGGATAAATATTCATGGATATAAGTTGATGTGGTTCCTGTGTTGGCCACCAGCTGCTGACGGACACTCATGTTCACATGGCCACTGTGGACCTGCTCATTGGAGGAACAGAGACAACAGCGGCCTGGCTCAACTGGACTGTAGCATTCCTCTTGCACCGACCAGAGGCAAGTGTTCAGCGTTTTCATTCCTCATTTACTGCATGAAATAACCCCAATGACATTGAAGTTGGAACGTTGTGCAAAATGCAAATAATAACACAATGATTTACAGATAATGGATGGATGGAAGGATTTTGATTGGGATTCCTGCAACCCTTTCCAAAAATTCTGTGACAAGGGCATGTTCAACCCCTGTATTAGTTACCTTTTCGTTAACAACACTCAAGGAGGGTTTTGGGATCTGAGGAAGCTGTTGTTTGTTGAAGCTTCACTGGCAGATTTTTTTTGCTTGATGTACAACTTCAGTTGCTCAACAGTCCGGGGATTTCAATTGTTGTAATTTGCGCTTCATAATGCGCCACAATTTCAATGGTTGACAGGTCTGGACTGCAAGCAGGCTAGTCAAGTACTCACACGCTTTTACTAAGAAGCCACACTTTTTTAATTATTAATATATGCGTGTGGCTTGGTATTATCTTGATGTCCCTGAAAAACGTATTTGTTCCAAAATCTGAACGTTCCTCAAATATCCCAGTTTTTGTTGCCGCTGTCTCATCTTTTGTGGTATGTGTTGCAGGCATTAAAGTAAAAATGAGAGAATATCCGTTTGAAGTTGAACATTACATATCTTGTCTTCAAAGTATATTCAATTGCATATATCTTGAAAAGGATTTGCTAATAATTGTATTCTATATTAATTTTGTCGTACAGAACGATATGTACTTGTAGTACCTTTGACGTGCATGTGCTTAATCATCCCTCCCATCAGGTCCAGACTCAGGTGTACGAGGAGCTGTGCACAGTACCGGAGGGTCACTATCCCAAATATAGCGAGAGGCACAAACTTCCAGTTCTGAGCGCGCTCGTTAACGAAGTGCTCCGACTCAGGCCTGTCGCACCTCTGGCCGTGCCGCACAGAGCCGTCCGAGACAGCAGGTCAAAAGATTGGAGTGACTCACACCCACAATTTTCAAAATCAATTACTTGTATTTAGGTATTAGAGAGAGCTTGAGAGTTTCACATTTTTCGAAAATAGTTGTAATTTTGTTTTATTAGTATTTTACAACCAAATGTTTTCACTAGAGCTGGTTTTCTAAGTATAATTTTATATCACTTTTTAAAAATCTTTTTTCATTTACAAAAATGTTTTTTAAATGTTACTTTTATTCATTTTGTTTCTTTTGTCACACATAACAACCTTGCAAATAATCCAGTTTTCTTTTGATATATTTTTGATCAAACTTTGTACTGTTAAACAAAAAGAAAAAAAAGCTTCACTAAACATTATAATATTCAAAGAATAACACTGGGGAAAATTGTCTGATTACCGTATATATATATATATATATATAAATTTACAGAGATTGGGTATGAGGATGGGGTTTATATTTTATACATATGTGCATACAAAAACTTTGTATTATTAAAATAACTTGTTATATATATTAAAATAACTAATTAGAATAAGTTAACATTTTGGGGTTTTTTTTCATAAAAAATTGAGATAGTTATTCAATGTCATTTCATAATTTCCCTTTTATCTTGTTGGTTTTGTTGACGTTCCTTAACGCAAGGGTTAATGCTATTATGCTGACATTAAAGTGATCGATCCGTGTGTAGTATTGCAGGTTATTTCATCCCCAAGAACACAGTGATCATTCCAAATCTTTTTGGAGCTCATCATGATCCTTCAGTCTGGACTGAGCCGTACAGCTTCAAACCAGGTGTGGTATTTCTTTTTAAAAATCATTGCAGTATATTTCCTTTTACACCACACCTCACCATTTTTTCTTTCAGAGCGTTTCCTTGATGGAGGAGGTGCCTCCCCGAGAGCCCTGATACCCTTTGGTGGGGGGGCTCGTCTCTGCCTGGGGGAATCAGTTGCCAAAATGGAGCTTTTTCTCTTTACGGCCTATTTACTGAGAGATTTTCACTTTTTTCCCACTGATGCCTGTCTGCCCGACCTGCGAGGCATTGCTAGTGTTGTACTCAAGGTCAAGGCATACAAAGTTATTGTATGCCCACGACCTGTTCACCGTATCTAAAGTCTTGAACTATTAGTAAAGCTTTAAATTATAAAATGATACCCAAATGATAATTGAGGATGACACACTTAGTGATGATGTCGAGATGCTTTGAACAGATCAACAACCATCACTATTGAGTATTAGTTTGTTTCTCTTGTACAATTATTACAGTACTATTAAATTTGATTCATGAAAATGTTTATTTCATAAAAAAAAAAAATAGGTGTCAAACTCTGGTGCCTATAAATGTGATTTTGCTTTAGTGTGCACATTTTAAAATTTCAAATGTGCTTCTGTAATTTATCACCACGTTTGATCAGTTAGACGATGGAGCACTTGTTAAACAAAATACGAAACCATAAATCACGATGAGACACTATACAGCATATGGTACAGACGTTTGTAGGACATTTTTATGTTGACATGCAAACGTTTTATCAGAGCGCCTTTAAAATGAACAATACTGCCACCATGTGGACAAAACATGACACTACAACACAGGGTAGAAAAAAAGGTTATTTGTATTTTATGGCACTTATGACCTTTGTGGTATGCCTTTTCACTGGCCATGACATGACGGTTGGCACGCATTACTACTCTCGATGGAAATTGGGTTTCTCAAGTAGTCCCGCCTTCCTGCCCCAGAACATCAGCGGCTGGCTTTCAGCACAATCAGCCAAACTGATTGGTTGAGATGTCAGTCAGTGATCGCTGTGCATATTAAACACATGAATACAAGTTTTAGTTTTTTTAAGGTTAATTTTTTTAATGGGTCATAGGCATTTAATAAATCAAAGGCAAATTATTTTTTTTTCTAATCTAAGGCACCACCCTTTCACAAAAGAGAGATGGAGCTGCTAAAAACATAAAAACATAGAAATGTCACTTTCACTCCTCCCACAATAGTTTTAAATCTATTCAACACCTGGCCCTGAATGAACAAACAATAACACTGATCTGACAGGAATTTCAGGCTACACGTGGACAACACGAGACCCAAGTTACGGCAAGAAGTGAAGGCCTAAGAGTAAAAGGATCTGGGGATTATTTTAAAATTACTGTGGAAAGAACTTCATATATAGAATAATAATAATAATGAAACTCCAAACTGCCTGATTGATTACAACTAAACTTTAATATAGTGGTTCTACCACGGGACTTGCACCACCATTTACAAAGTCAGTTGCCCCCCCCGCCCCCCAAAAAAAAGTCAATTTCACTTGTTCGTTGGTGTGTGTGAGTTGTCTTTTTCAAACTAATCTATAAAGTCATAAACCTAACTGTGGCTTTTTTTTAATACATTATTTCACTGACAAGTGTGTTTTAGAATTGTGGCACTTTTAAAGGCCATCAGTGTATTGAAGTTAATTTCATGCTTTAAAATTACACAGTTATTTTGATGAGATAAATTTAGGGCTCACATTTTAGAAACACGTCTTAATTTAGAGATTGAAATATTGTAATCATTTTTCAAATAATGCCGACAGACAAGGGATCCTCCATTTATGATAATCCTGACATACACAATGTCATGGTTACATTGGTGCCCAACGAAGAATACGTCATTATGTGGCACAAAAAGGCACACTCAGTTACCATCATGATGAATGTTTTTCAGTCATTTTATATTTGTGAGATAGACTAAAGATGATAAAAATGTAATGAACTGAGAACCCCCCAACCCATCCTCCGATCCCCCCCTTATTGCAAATTTAAAGGATGTTTGGTCATCACTGAACATTACAAATGTTCTAAAGGTCTTTCCTCTAATGAAGTCATTTGAAAATGTTAATTTGAGAAACATCCTATGTGCTGTCACTAAAGTGTGAATGACACTGCAACATGCAAGCGTGTACATCTTATGCAACACAAGTCTTGTGAAAAAATGTGAAAGTCTGATTACCGCTTTAATACTAAGAGAAGTGCACTTCCTCCTTGAGTTCACTTTAGAGAAGCAACAACAGGCTGCGTCTAGCTTTCGCTTCCGCACAGTACAAATGGACATCAAGGTTCAAGGTTTGTTATTTTGCTCGGCATGTTTCATGTTTCTAATTGTTGAATCATTAAACATTTGTTTGTTGGTGGCAGGTGGTAAAGCGTACGGCCTCCTCAAGTCTCATCAAGAAGACAAACTAAACGCCGTCAATGAGGTGAGACATTTGAACGTTTTCAAGTCAACAGCACAATGTTGGACAACGAAAAACAATGTGGTATTTTCTTACCTTTTAGGCTTTTCTGTCGGATGGGCAGTACGCAGAAGTGGAAGACCTTGCCTCCAAGCTTGACATGTTCAAACGTAACAACTTAAGACTCACTGACTAATTGAAAATGTTAGTATCAGTTGGATTTGAAATGAACTGTTTTTTTTTTATTATTTATTTCTTACTTTCCAGAGAAATACATGGAGTTTGATCTGAATGACAAAGGAGATATAGGTAAAACTTGGGATCCATGAATTACAATTCCAGACGCCTTGAGCAATGACTACTTGATTTTTTTTTTTTAAATTTTGTTATTTTAGACATGATGGGCTTAAAGAGGATGTTGGAGAAACTGGGACTGGCCAAGACTCACTTGGAGTTGAAAAAGATGATGTCAGAAGTGGTTGGAGGAGCATCAAAAGAGACAATTAGTTACACTGATTTCCTAGATATGATGCTGGGAAAAAGACATGCCATTTTGAAGCTGTGAGTGGAACTTCAGACGAATTTGTACTTCCATATTGTAGTAACTACATGGATTTACATGCGATTTCTTTGATTGCAGAATTCTGATGTTTGAAGGTATGAACAAGGAGGAGAAAAGACTCGAGGGACCAGCTTTGCCCAAAACCTTCTCGCAATTACCCTGAGGGAAGTTCAACCATCAAATGCTAGAACTAATACATATGTCTCACTTAATATTGGTGATCGGCACGGTAATCGCGGATTTTTTTGTCTTGAAATGAAAAGGAGTCTACTCATTGGTTAGAAAAAGAGGCACCGTTGAGTCAGTCACAGCCAGTCTGCGCTGTAAAGAATATGGCCAATGCGAACTTTACAGTGAATTTGTCCAATTCTGTTATTTTCTTTTTTTTTTTTTTAAATCAATTAAAGAACAGTCAATTTTCACCGCAGTCAAGGAAGTGCACCCAAATGCCCATTGCTACCTATTATGTAACTATTGTAAATTATTTATCTCCCAATATTTACGTTGCTTCCTCTGTTTTTTTTGTTTTTTTAATACATGTGAAACATGCCTTCAATGCACTAACAATTAAATGCTCACTAATCGAGAAAGTCTCATTTTGATGTAAATTGGATGAAATTCTTTAATATGTTATGTTTGCATAAATATAGGCTATCAACTGTTTGTTTGTGTTGGCTAAATGAAATATTAAGGAAAAAATTTCAAGCCATATTCAAAAAGAGTGTCGCATGGGTTTAGTTGAAATCAATTATGTAGATTTGCGCTCACAGACAAATGGTGACGAAAAAAACTTTTGGAAAACAAAATGCCTCAGAAAAGCTTGAGAGCAAATGTTGAAAAATAAAACCCCAAACAATTAAAACGAAATATAATACGGATATATGTGGTTTGTCCTTATATCGTTTCATAAATTCAATGCAACTTTCTGAAACAGGAAAGAGGAAGTACTTCGATAAAACCCCCTGCTCGAAGTTTAAACTGGATTTGTCTGATATTTTACCACACAAAGAATGTTGATGTTCCTCTTCCACGTCAAGCGTAACGCTCATCTGGTCGTCTTGATACCAGACTTAGATTAAAAAACGAGACAGGATGAAAGATTTTTACCTCAAATGATGTCCAAGCGGGCAGTGCAGCTCTATTAAATTACAGCCTGATAATGAATAAAGTCATTGTGCATAACTACTAAATCACTTTGAAATATTGCCCTTCGTGAGCTATTTCTAAATTTGCTGTTCTACAGATTAACGTTATCCTACTTTTGAGCATAAACTCACAGTTTACATTGGAAAATTTGCATGCCAGAAAACCTAAAGTAAAAAACCAAACAAAACAAAAAACGTGGAGACATATTTATGTAGTCTTAGTATGTAATTGTAATGCCTGTTGTCACTGTACGTCACTGGAATAGAGAGATGAAAAAAAGTACGTTATTTGTAGTGATTAAATAACAATGTTCCAAAGCACAGTGATTAGGAACCACTGCTCTAAATTGTCTATTGAAGCATTTGGGAAACATTTCATTCATACTTTGTGCGGTGGTATGAAGTGTACAGAGTTCATTAAGAGGCAAATGAATGCTTATATCACTTTTTTTTTTTAATAAAAGACAAAGAAGAATCACAAAGCAACAAGATTTTTCACCATCTAAAATCTATATTTCCCATGTGAAATACTAAGTTTCTTCTGGGGAGGTTGCAGTTGTTATAGCTACCAAGTTTGCGACCAAGACTAAGAAACACGTGGTCTAAAAGGGACTGGTGTGTTTGACAAACTCTATGTTCTACAGAAAAAAAAAACATTGGACAGCAAGTGAGAGCAAATCTATTCGGATTATGTGGTAAAAGGCTTTACAAACTTTCTTGATATAAACTTTGTGACATCTCTAAATGGAAGCAGCTTTTTCCTTGAAACATCACAGTACATCAACTCACATGAAACAGTTGCTACTTTACAAATAAATAACTGTATAGTAGAACGTAAAAAAAAAACAAAAAATTGTGTGCTCCTATGACGAAAAAAAAAAAAGCCACATTTACCAGGACAGCTGCCTTCACCTTCCACTTGCGCTTTACGCAGACGAGCTACAAGTGCAACGTGTTCTCGCAAGAGTTTACTTGGAAATTGTACAAAAAGTTATGCACAATATTCGGTTCAATTTGACTGTTTTCCAGAGACTGTGCTCCGACGACAAATGTATTTTCCCATTAATGCAAATGGGAAGGAGATGAGGGCTTTGGGTCGAAGGAAATATGACTACAAAATGTATTATTAGAAGTAAAGACTTTTGAAGTCACCTCCACTTTTGTACGCATTCCTCCGAAATTCTCGTGAGAACAGGCTCTTTCAAATGTATTAACTTCACACGGCTGAACATGAAAGTACATTAAAAGTAGGGACAGCTATAAATATATGGACATTCCTCATACATTCTGATTGAGGTCTGTGGTCTTGCGAAGTATATTAAAACCTGAGAGAAACAGACCAGCGCTTTAAATGGGTATCAAGCAAATCTATTCAAAGCATCATGGCTGAGGACAGCACATTGTGACCATGGCTAATGAATGGCAGGCTGACTGACATGGTGTTCCACAAGAGGAATTGAGTAAGATCAAATCATGGAAGAAAGACACCTCGACTTTAGTCAACAGCAAAACTGAAATCAGTGGGGGATACGAATAACTTAAAAATTTCAATTTGTACAAACACTATAAAAGCATTACACCTATAAAATAGAGAAATATGTCAAAATAGTTTTAATTCAAACTTTACAAGAACTTTTAGGCTACAGGTTGTCGGCTGGTCGTAAAAGAAGGAAATTTTGGTTATTTTTCCTGAGCGACACCAAACAACTGCCCGAATTTGGGCACAGAATTGTCTTGTGAATCAACGCGAGCAAGATAATTTCAATAATTTTCCTGAATGAATAAACAAGAAAAGAAGAATTCCCTTGTGAATTGTCCAAGGGAATGAACACTGATGGTGGACATTAACTCAGAAACAGTGCATTTGTGAAACATTTTTTTTTTTTTTAAAAAGGGTAATAGACAAGTTTAAAATCAAACTTATCTGCTACAATTGAAGAGAAAGAGAAATATCTTTTACCACAATAGCAGTGGATGTGAGAAGTTTCTCTGACCCTTTGTAGGTGAGGTTTGATCAGCACAGTGCAGCCTTCCTCTAACTTCCTATAAACAGCTCAAATCATAAAAGAGAATGAAAACAAACACGATCTACGCAGATTCTGCTAGCTGGTGCACATTCAGAGATATGTGTGCGTGCGTTAAGAGGGGGGGGGGGGTCAGTCAGTGTGTGTTTGTGTGATGAACTCTGACCAAGGGATAGTGGAGATGGACAGTCGAAGGAGTCACGGTAGCTGCTTATGGTGCCCAGTTACAATGCTGATGCGCCGCCATCTTTCCCCTGTAAGAGACAATACATATTAATTGGAGGCCAAATTACTGTATGTTATTTTAGGGAATAGTTTTAATTGAAAAATACTTCTGGAGATTCACAGAGATTGCTGGTAGTCATTTAAAGCTAACATACTGTGCGTAACTTTTCACAACATCACATTGCTGCTTTTACGAGCTGGCTGCCTTCAGATTTTAGAGCCGTACGTATAAGGCTGAACGTATAAGGTTACAAAGGGGTGGATAATTTCCAGTAATTTCCCATGGGGAGTTGAGATGGAAATAAATTAAATAAATACATTGGAAAACATTTACAAATATAACAAATTCATAATACTAAACATTGAAGATAAGGATTGATTCAAGAGACATTTTTATCGACTACAGCTTTGGAATTATGTCATTGGGCATTAATGAAGCTTTGTACCTTATCCTGGTCAACGTCACTGTCAGCAGTGATGACAATTCTTTTCTCCACACGAGTTTCTGAGGAGCCACTTTTCACAATCTGTTTTGGGGAATAAAGCATATAATGCATATCTTAATAATTGAAAATATGAGAGCAGAAGAGCAGATTGAAAAACGAGCAGCTGACCTTTGAGATGTGTGTAGTGGTGGTAGTGACGGTGGTGCCACTAATGGTTTCTGAGGTCTGAGAGATGGACATTGCGCTTTCTTTGTCTTCATCTGTCCCATCAACTGCACCCTGAGAAAGACAAACCCAAAAATGTACGTGAATGGTTGGAGATAACCACTGTGTATGTCATCTGTACCTTGTCTTGTATTTCAAGAGGCAAGTTGACAATTTTTTTTTTCAAAAACCTTTTTGGCTCCTGTGATTCACAATAGGTGTGTTGCAAAAAATTACCCAATTCTACTACATTGGTAAAAAAAAAAAAAAAAAAAAAAAAGGTATTTACTATGAATGACTAAATACATCTTACATGAATCTATCTATGGCAAAGACAGATAAGTGACTTGAATGTGCCATTAGATGAAAAAGGGTACAAATAACATGTGTAACCACTTATTGACATTCATATAAAAGAATAATTAATTGCCTGCAAGTATATCAACTTAGCATTTCAGTTTCAAGGTCCAGGTTTCACACCAAGTATATAAATTGCGAGTGAAGTAGGACAAAATCATTATCTCAAAATATATACTTTATATGTATATTTTATATATATATATACTTATATGATTTTTTGTGGTTTGGCGTAAGAATTTTCTAATGTAAAATACTATATGTGCCTTGGTTCAATAAAAGTTTGAGGAAGCACTGGTCAAGTCGAACAATAAATACAGTATTTGTCAACCACTTGACATCGAAATTGTATGGAGGCAATTAACATCAAAAGAGGTGGCTCGTTTACTCAAGTCAGTAACCAGCCAATAATATTGTTCCCTGCTTAGATGATCCAAAAATAACAGAAGCGTTCATTACCAGTGACAGACTGTTTTAGCAGTTATTGAAACCTCGAGATTTTAAAACCACGGAAAACGGTCAAACCGATCTGCCTAATGGACACAAAAAAAGCATTTTCAGAATATGGCTGGGACCTGCGTTCTTTACAATGTGACAGACATGGCAAACAAACATTTACAGATTCACTGTATTCCAGTGGGGATCATCATTTCATGAGCATCAACCAGGTCGGGTATGGGGCTTTGTGGTTTGGCCTTATTCCTGACAGAACTACTCACACTTTTCCGCTGCAGCTTCCTTCAGGTGACTATTTGACATAGATGGAACAGAAGTGGGCAAGGCCAGTTCTGGAGCCCCTACCTTTGCAGACTCGTAGGTGACGGTCTTGGTTGGGACGATAGGGACTTCTGTGGTGGAGATGCCACTGGGTAAGGAGTTGGGGACAGCTGTGATGGTGACTGTCTGGGTCTGCACCAGAGGCGGCTGTGGATGGGAGCATAGCCCCATGAGTGGGTGTTTACCCAGACACCTTGCACCCCACAGCAAACCTTTCACACCATGCATGCCTTTTGAGGCCATTCCCAGAACGGGCTGATTCACAATGAAATAACCCCTTCTTTGAATCATTCCCTTTCCATCACCAGTGAGTACAAAAGGAAAGCAGAAAATATGAAGCGAGAGTCCCAGGAATTAACAAAAGATGACAGAAAAACCAAGAGGGTAAAAGAAAGTCAGAAGTTAAGAGAGCACCATCACCAAATGTGAGAGCCCATTGCACCACTGTGCGACAACTCTGCAGCATCATAAGTAGAAACCATCGCATGTTTTTTTGTTTTTGCAAGAGTGCTGCAGCGATGAGCAAGTGTGGCAAACCCTGAAAATAGCAAAAAAGTTAGAAGAGAGAGAAAGAATGAGCCTAAAGGAGACAGGAGGCTACCTGGAAGCTGTGTATGACCTGCGGACCACTGCTCATGACATAAGAAGTAGGGGAAGATCCAACTTTATTCCCAGAGTGCTCCAAAAATCCAGGACATGAACCTTCTTCTTTCTGGGTCTCATCTAAAAATTTACTGCTGAGGTCGAGGGAGGGACGCAATTGCACCACCTCCACTTCAACCACTGGCACCAAGGATGATCCAATCACCACAAGTGCTTCCTGATCACATGACTTGTCAAAAGGAACTTTGGGAGCCATTGCACTATGAGGAAGGCTCACAAGGGGACTGGACTTGTTGGAATAGCCCAAACTCACAGCGGTTTCCTCGAGTGCAGCCCTGGTCTCTGAATCTCTGCACAGCGGACTAATGTGCAAGCTCTAAAAGAAAAAAAGAAAAACGCCAAGCCATTTGAATTATAATGATGTGAATTTATCGTGTGCCCTGCAGTAGCACACTCCTTTTCCAAAAGTCTTTGCGGTTAAATGACACACTCGGGCAACATGTACAACATTGAAATGTTACGACGCTCTAAAATACGGATGTATAGGTAGACATTATCTCTATGGGAAAATTCAATTCACCCAAGAGACTAAACCTGATATGACACCAAACGATACAGATTGGGAGAAATATTTTATTATTATCGGGACAAAGAATTGATAATCATGGTTGCTATCAAGCCAATTTTTGTATAACATGCAAATGTAAATAGTGGCCTGAGGGTGTTACCCAAAAGCAGAGAATCAGATGTTGTGGAAGTGGGAATGGAGTTAACACAGTGATGCGTATTGATCAACAGAGGAATGTTCTATTTGGAATGGAGTGAGTAACTGCCGTGCAAGTGACGGCGGAATTAACTGTTTCCTACTCCCTGAAATGTCTGTGCTTCACATTTACAGACAACTAGTGCGGCTAAAGCAGACAAGCACAAGCTCTCTGACCGGGTTGTCTATTCAAGTTTGCACTTGCTGCTCGGCTGTAAGACTATGTTGATGTCCATTTTGTTGATCATGTTTAACACCAAGTGATTTGTTTTTTTCCAACACTATTCAAATGGGTAGTTTAAAGTTTACACTATTTAAATAACTATCTTTACATGTGGTGGAGATGTTAACCAAATCATAGTGAAGCATATAAAAAAACTAGCACTTGATAGAAATGTGGCCATAGCAAATACAATTACAGGTACTCAGTGGCATCGCCAGCTATTTTTTTCAAGAAAAGGAAAAAAAAGAGACGTGAAGGCAGGTGTTCAACATTAATATGATTCATTGAAACATAGCATCCATTAGAGTGGAAGTCACGATTTGAGGATGTGCCGCAAACTACACAAGACAGCAGGTAGTTTAAAAGAAAAACAACTTCAAGGGTACCTGTGGTTGTCAGATGAAAACATAAATATGTTTTATCAAGAAAAATTGCATCAAACCGCATTTTGATCACACTTGTTACATTAAAGCAAACATATAATAGCCCGAGGACTCTATCCGTTTGAGACGCCTTAGCAAACAAACGCCGAATGAGTTATCCAGATTCACGTCTTACAACTATATGTGACTTGTGTATGTGGAGGTAGCATATGCATGACACCCTACGACATTCGAGAAAGAAAACAGAAGTGCTTGTGTGTGTCAAAGACATGACGTCACATTCATTCCTACCACGACACCTTGCATTAAAATTAACCAAGGGGATTGCATGTGCACACTTTTGATGAATACAAGACTAGACAAAAGGATGAGCACAGCAGATATTTATCAAACCTCCCACATCAATACCACAAAATGGGCTGTTGGAGGTACCCTGTAAGCTACTATTTGGTTGCTTTTATCAGACAATTTACTATGATGATAAAGCCATGTGTTATTCCATAAAAACATTTGCCAATGTCATTTAGATGTTCCGTATTCATACAGAGCACATAGGAAATTTTTTTTTTTTTTTTTTAACTTTCACTAACATCAGTCATTAACTTGTATATACCAATTAAATTTCATTTAACACCTTGATACACGATAAAAATGTATACAAAAAAATACAAAATGCATGAATACACAACCAGTGATGTGTAAATGGAATGCCTTTATTCTTTGGTCATGCATGACGACTCAAGCAGTTGCTATACACTGCCTTGTCCAACAATAGTGAAAGCTATTTTGAAAAAAAAGTTGAGTATTACAATTTAGCTGCCTTGTGGAATATCATCACAGAATTAATTCGCCGTGACAAATATTTTTATGAATGTCTCAGTACACCAGAACTATTGGCTGATTTCAATAAATTTGTCTTTACTTCAGTGTGAATAAAAGTAGTAAAAAGAGGCAATATAAGACGTAAATAAAAGTCTGTTTGGTAATGAGTCCAACAGAAAGTCAGAGATGATGTAAAACAGTGTTGGATTTGATTCCAGTTCTAATCAGTCTGTTTGGAAATAGTAGTGTTAAGAGGTGACAGTCTTGTTCCACAAAGGAGAGGGGGAAAAAATGGTGGCTTCTCGAGTGGAGCGAAGGATGAGAAATGAGGAATGCTACGGTGAAGTCAGAGAGTAGGCGGAGGGCGGAGAAGAGAAAGAGAGATGACAAGGTGATTGGGTTCTGTCTCCGCAGGTCACACTCACGCCTGTGTGGGACTTCCACAGAGTCCAGACGGCCCCTCAGCTGCGTTTGGAGTAGAAGTCGAGCAGGGGGCCGCGCGGGAGGCGGGTGACAAACTGAAGGGGGTGGGGGGAGCAGGGGAGAGAGATGAGAGGGAGGAGTTTTGATGGCCGCTGAACTTGCAAAAATGCCAAATCGTCAGTATTTGAAATTTAGGTAACAAGGTAAGTGTTTGATTTTAGATTTCAGGTCCTGTTGTTCCAAGCATGGGATTGGTCAGCACATGCATTTTAACATGCATTTTTTTGGGTGGGGGTTGTTTGTTTGTTTTTTTTTACTTCCATGTACTACAGCTCACTAAAGTTTCAAAAGACAGAAAGTCGTCCTCACTTTTACCATTCTAAGCAAGAAACCTACTGTATGTCTATATTATAGATTGTACAGTTGAAAAAAAATCTTTCCAATGTTCTTTTAAGTGTGATAGATAAATTAATTACATTATACATTACATAATTGGTATACTTTGCATTTCTCATGCTCATTTCAAATGATATTCCACACGAATGGATTTGTGTCCAAGTGCAGACATTATGGGCGCAGTTTCACAGGAGCAACACCAGAAGTCAACCTTCATCGATCCAAACTACAATATCGGTGCGATGTTTCAAATCAGATTACACAAGAAACAATTCAAGATTTTTTATATTTATTCTAGTTATGATTTAGTTACTGATTTTGATGGTAGCTAGAGGGTAAAAAACATCTAGCACAGTTGTGAATCCGACCTTCTCTCTTCAGGAACAAACAAGGTTTGAAGAAAGCAAGAGTAAAGTGCAATGTGGAAAGAAAAGAGTGCAAAGCAAAAGTGTTGTAGAAGCAGAAAAAGCATGATGAAGAGAGGAGTAAAATACACTTTGTGGTGTGTGAAAACGTGCAAATCTTCCAGGGCAAGGGGTTATTTCCCATTGTCATGCGTCACGTCTGTCAGCATGCAATGCGGACATGTCAGTAAATCTGATGCATCTGCGATGAAGCATGTCAGTGGAAACGCGGAGATGCTTCATCCGCATCAGACTTGACTGAGTGACAATATACAAGTGCAGACTCTATTCAACCAGTCAAACGTCCATTCTTCATCAGATCATGCTTGCGTTGCATCTTACATGCCAATGCCATGAATAGGTCTTAACATGCGCCCAGTCTGTTACCATCAAACCATCTAACAACCAAGAAAGCAACTTGGGGAGCCTCATCAAATATTGCCAATTTAGTCACATGGAACAGTGAAAAAACATCCAACTTGCACATGGAGAGTAGCACATACTCCAGTGATGCTTTCCGAACACACACAACAACAACATCCCTGACAGCTCTCAAACTATGAGCAGATGTCTGATATCTGATGATACGGCGCATGCAAATGTGGATCACGTTTTCTGTATTTGATTCATTTTGTGTGTGCTTCTCTTTTGTTTCATTTCATAGAGTAATGTGTCGTTTGGTGTGTGAGACTTACCCCATCTGCACTGGGCTGACCATTGACACCCAGAGTACGTAACGGTGAGTGCGTGGACAGACGCTTGTCCCATTCACTGGGCCTGGACTCTGGCACAGCTTCCATGAAGTTCCTCTTTAGCTCGCTGATACTGGCGTGATGCCTGAGCAGGTCCTCCTGAGGCTTATCAAACTCCTACAAAGAGAAGGGCCAGGTGAAGGGAAGAGGGGCCGTAGGGTGAATGGGGAGAGATGATCCAGAAAAGTAAGCCCAAAATAAATGATGGAAGGAAGAAAGCAAGCGGGTAAAAGCAAAGATTGAAAAGATGAATATGGAATGTGACAGCAGGGCAGGAGAGAAAAAGGATGGGAATAAGAAAATTAATCTGGGATTATCCTTACTTTTGGTCAATGATTAAATGTTTAACTAAGCAAAAGCAATAATAGTGATTCAATTTTGACAAACAGTAAATGAGGCACATCTGGAATATTCCGGCTAGTGCGCTTTACTTTATTGATCAAGAGACACATTGTGCAACGCCATGTTCTGTGACGTTCAATTTATGATATTCCAACCTGTGCCATGATTTGTCAAACAGAGTTGATTATGAATCTTTAAATCAGACTGATTTAGTGCCATGATGCTTGCAAAAATCTGGAAAACATGCTGTGAATCAGTGGGAGTGAAAACTGCAGCCATGAAACAGGTGGCTGAAGGGACAAAAACTTTGGATTTAACACAAATGAACCAAGCAGCAATAACACTGAACATTTAGCATTAAATTGATTGCTATGGATGTGCAATCACACAAAGTCACCAAAGCTTTAGTAAGGAAATACCTGTGGAGCATAAAGCTACTTAATGTTAAGTGTCCCAACTGTAAATTCTTAGAATACGTACAGTAGCAAAAGAGCCGTATGACAGCGTATAATCTATTTCAAATTGATGCTAAATTGGAATTCTATTAGTAGATGAATTTTAGTTGCAAAGGTGCAGAGATTGTAATTGCATGCGTTTTAAGCAAATCAGCAAATGGGATGGCAAAAGCATGGCGAAAAAAGCGCAGGTAGATCCTGATAATCATTTGTTTCAAAATCTCAGCGCAGGTAGGCTGTTTCACGCATACACCAAACCTGTACTGTGCTGTATTTGAGTGTTCCTAATTGATTAAGACAGCTTGTTTGATGACGTTACATTACTTTGGTTGACAGATTCGCCTCCACCAAAAGTTGCAATAATCAGACTGCACACTGGAAACACAACTTCAATTGTCAATTCAATTGTCTGTACAAAAAACATTAAACAGTCTCAACAACAAAAGAGTAATAATTGTGACTCCAGCAAAGCATGCTGGGTAGCGCCTCCTCCTCTTCCTCCACCAATTCACTAACTCTGCACAATATCTTTTTTTTTTTAATGACGCTATGTCAAGCGCAACCATGAAACAGAAACATCACCTAAGAATCCCATAATGCAGCGCAACAGCTGTGTTGTTGAACATTAGGCACCTCCGTTTATATGCGGCTCAAACGCTGTTTATCTGTATCACATATCTCTATGAGATGCTGCTCTATGTAGTCAAAATTAATAAAACATCAAATAGGAGTTGCCTTACTGATGAAAGCCATCAGTTCATCCTGAGAATCTCCTACACACAAACTTCATCTTAGACAAAATTATATAAGAGAAAAGAAACTTGAAAGTTTTTAATTATAATTATAGTATTTTAACCTTTATTAAAAGGCATATTTTTTGTAGACGACAGATTTTTTTTTACATTAATAATTATATTTATTAATATTTCTGAAGAAAATATATTGGTATTATAATTACTATTATTATTATTATATTATATTTAACATCTTGTGTTCAGTGCTCTCTAAATAAAGTAGAGTTAAGTTCTAAAACATTTTTCTAGTTAGTTCAATAAAGGTTTACCCAGTTCGGCCAACGACCTAACGCGTGCTTTAGGTTTTGGATCCCTCTGCAATTGAGATAAAATAAATACAATAAAAAAATAATCATAATCTGCTTGTGAATCGTGTTTTGTTTGCTGCTCCTCACTAGAAGGATCGTTTTATGGACTGTGAAGTATAATCAATGCAAGTATCAAGAGCAACAGCGCTATTGGTAGAGCCCTTCAGCGTTCAGCAGCACACTCCTGGAACAAGTGGATTAGAGTTGGCAAAAACACACATTTCTTTAGTGATCTAAATCGCCAATCACACCTGCTGAATGCTGACGTGAGTTCAAAATCAAGCCTTCATGCAAGCGTGTTGTGAAACAGCAGCCAGTGCACCAAAGAGCAAGAAAAGAAAACAAAGCGAGAGACGTGACATCTCCAGTGGGGATACAAACCTCCAACATTAAAAGGCTATGTCTCATATAAATTGAGTCACCCTCAATTTTCTTAGCCCTTTTCTGTGAAAAATGAACAGAACAAAAAGGAAGGAGTCAGGGTGTCAGCTTCCTATGAAGGTAGCACATGTCGGACATGCACACTATGGCGTATACTGAAGTGTTAATTAAAAATAAAGAAAAGGAACTGCAAAGAGTCGACATGCAAAATAGTTTGAGGCTAAAATACTTGGGGTGGTGATCAAATCACTACAAGTTTTTAATTCCTTTTGTCTAATGTTAACTAAAGAAACAAGCATGTGTGGCGACACAAGTGGCAATAAAAAATTGGTCATCATGCTCTATTTTAAGTGCACAGTATATCCATGCAAAAGCATTCCAGAAACTGTAACAGCGTGCAATGAGTAAAATAATGCCATTAAAGGCCAATGCGTGTACAATCTCGAGGCACGAATACAATTACATATACATAGTCCATATGGCTTGCAAATAATGTTTTATTCGTTCCATGTTCTATCAAATAAACTTCAGATGCCTTGAACGTTATTTGGCCTAGCTACATGGTTGCATATGAGAAGAAAATGGAATGGTTTTGGACGGAGCAATTTGTCCGCAGAAATGGAGAAATGACACACACGGCTAAGAATCTGACCTTTCGCAACTGCACCAACTCTCTGCTCGTCACCTCAGACTGCGAGGAGAGATGGAGACATGTTAGCACACCTACCACTTGTTGTCTTGAACGGAAACTTGCCTCTGAGGCTGGAGTCTGACACTAACCTGAATGTCCCCATTGATGGAAAGTGTCAGTGAGGAGTCAGTTCTCTGGTCAGTCCATACTGCTGACTACAGCAGCAAGAGACATAGTTCAGAGAACTGATCGGCCATTTAGCATTTTTTCATGAATGAAAATATTTTAATGATAATAACTATTTCTGACCCATTTCATGACAAATTTCATGAGGTAGCAGTTCTTCGAAGAAAGAATAAAAACGTGTCAAACAGTAAACATACATGATGGAATGACTACCTTGTCATCAGTTTTTGATGGCTCAACAACTTCTAAAGTGACCTCGAGCTTCCTTTCCTCCTTGATTCCTGTCCTGATTGGAGTAGAGGTCTGAGGCTGCTCCAAGGGTGCCATTGGAATTCCAGCCTCTGCCAGAGCAGCTTGGGAGAAGACTGGAGCACTGACAGGACGGGCGCTTCGCTGTGTGATCACCACTGAACACAATACAGACAAAGCAGAAGTGCGCTTGTATTAGAAATCAATGTTGAGAAAACGCGATTCAATTAAAAAAAAAAAAAAATGATCCACACAAATTCCACACTGCCAAACTGGTTCTTTTTATTATATTGCAAGCATCTAGGAAAAGAGCGCATACTGTGGTATACTTTGGTATACTTTACCTTGAATATTACTCCACTGACAACTCCAGCAGAACATACACAAAATACTACCAAGTGGAAAGAATGAGAAGCTGCGGTATAGTTCTTGTGAGGAAGCAAGAAGCTACAAAGCTCAATGTGGCTGAGAAAGTGAGATTAGGAGGCAAGATCTCTTCATTCTAAATAGCAAAATGCTGTCAGAGGTCCTTGAGTGTCAGCCAACGATCGTCCAGCTCCATTTGATGTTAATAAGCAAGGGTCACAAAGCAAAACCATGTGCGAGTTGCACATCCAAACGGCAGAATACCTGGCTTTCTGGGGCCAACGTCGAGTAGAACAAACCAATCATCATGGACATGTGTGTGTTTGGGGGGCCGTCTTTCTTCCAGTATCTGTCTCTCAAACCGGGATCTCTCAAAATTAGAAATCGTCATTTTGGTCTCAGAAGTTACCACTCTTGGAACTTCTGCTGGCAATCTGAGGCGCTCAGGGACGGCAGCTAATGTCATGGAATATCATGAAATATATATGATACAAAGAATAACAATGAAGTCGAGCAACCATCCTTTCAAATATACCTGTCTTCCGAGGCACCACATCTAGAACAGTAAACCAATCATCCTCCATCTTTCGCCCTGTTTCAAATGGTTGCTGCTGCAACATCTCCCGCTTCCACATTTGCTCCACTACAGTAATTCTCTGCAGTGACTTCTGCTCTATAACTGCAAAAGCTTTAGATTCAGCGACATCAGGATACTTCTGGACAGGTTCCACCACTATTTCAGAATTTTTAAAAATATGTACAAAAATAAAACATCAAATCAAGCTTAACCAAAAAAGGTGACATGTTTAACTTGTACCAAAATAAAAGTATATTGAAATGTAAATTAGACTCTGCTTTGTGTGATGTAAAACTGACATACCTGGTACTTTTACTGCATCTAAAAACACAAACCAGTCATCATCCACCTCTCGTAGTTGTGGTTTAATTTCAACTAACTTCGCAGGCAACCTCACTTCTTCTGTGCTGGATTTTTGTTTTGTTGCGTTTACTGCGGTCACATCCACAATATGTTCAACCACAGCAACTGATAGAAAAAAATAGTACATAGAGATTTAAAATTAAACTTGCAGTGGTTTTACTGTATAATTATTTTTTTTCTGATTAATGTGTTGAGTTTAAATGTATCTTCATGAACACTTTTTAAAGAAGGATACCTGATGGTACAGGAGCTGTCTTTTCTGAGAAGGTTTGTTGTTGGAACACTTCAAACCAATCATCTTCTCCTACTCTCCCTGATGCTGGTACAACTGGGCTCATTTCTGAAATTCGTGTCTCATCAAGCCCGGTGTTCTCACCAATTATCGTCATCTCCCATGTTCTAGTCTCAGCGGTTAACGCCTTAGCCTCAAAGGGCTTCCGAACAGTTGGAGACATTTCAACAAGGGTGTCTGGCACAAGCAGACAAAATCAAATTGAATAAGGAGCAAATAAGCTTTGCTGTCAGTGAGTGCAAACACAAACTGTACCTGGTGGTAGTATAACCCCTTCATCACGAACGGCATCAAATGCCACAAACCAGTCATCATCTTTCTCGGGCTGGGGTTGAGGTGGACGCACTATCATCTGGTCCAAACCAATCGGTAGCGGTTTCAGCACTATGTCTTTCATTTCAATCACAGGCCCAACATCTGGATAAATTTTAGCTGCCGTTGGTGGGGTTAGGTATTTTAATTTTTCAAAATTAGATTCCTCTGGTCAACTCATGTGTGTAAAAAGTACAAAAGAAGAAAATTAGATAAATGTGTGTACCTGGGGGTACAAAGACCAATTTTCTCCGAACAACATCCAGCAGTAGAAACCAGTCATCATCCCTCATTATGACTGTTGGGAATATTTTCAGCTCTGGATACATTTTCTCGGAAGCCGCTTCTTTTTGCACCACCTCTTCTACCACAACCTCCACTCTTTCTTCAACCACAGTAGAAATGCTTTTTTCAGCATTAGTCTGAACATACTCAGCCCAGGTCACTTGACGGAGAAAGGATGTGAAGAAATTGAATCAGTGAAGGCTCCATGTACTGAAGAAGAGCATGCGCGAGGTTAGCAATACCTGGTGGTACAAACTGTGCTTCTCTAGTGGGAATGTCCAGCAGTAAAAACCAATCGTCGTCTATTTCTCTTAAACTGCGTGACGACATTGTGACTTCATTTTGGCTCAGATCCTCTTTTCTTTCTTTCTCTTGAACTACTACACCAACGGGTTCGTCCATCAATTCAACTGTCACGTCAGTCAGAGAGACATCTTCTTTAGCAGACATATCAACAGCAGCTTCAACAAGAAGATATACAAACTTAGACCCAACAAGTTGCAGAGGGGCTTTTGGATACAAAAAATGCCAGCAAAGCTCAAATCAACTGTTTGCTTTAGTAAAACTGCAAAGCAATAGAAGGGAATTTACCAATACCTGGTGCTACATAAGACGTTTCTTTGGAAACGACATCAACCAACACAAACCAGTCGTCGTCTCGTTCTTTCACCGGCTGTTGAATTTCTTGAAGATATGTTGGTGCCTCTTCCCTTATCTCTGTCTCTTCAAGTTGCACCTCCCTAAACGCCTCATGCTTTTCAACCACAGAGACCAAACGTTTGGCCTCCATCTGGCCTGGTTCCTTCAAGGTAACTGATATGAGCAAAATGTGTGAGCGTGAAAACAGGGCACAAGAAAGCTTAAGTGTTGTGCAAAGAGCAACACAAGGGAACGTACCTGGTTTTACAAATCTGGGAACACCATCCAGAAACACAAACCAGTCATCTTGTCTTTCTAGAAAGGTCTGTGACGGGGGAAGGTCTTCTACTCGTCCTTCTAGTAAGACCCTTTCATCCATAACTGCTGTAACCACCGATTTTGGAGAGAAAAACTCCCCCTCATCCAACGCAACACTTTCATTGAGTTTCATTGATGTTACTGAAGAAAGTGAGTAAACAATAATCAATTACTTGGACAAAAGTAATAAACGCGAGTTGCACCAAAGCTCAAAAGGAAGCAAAGCCGCTTGACATATGCAGGAAGCCGTTGATCGGAATTTTGTTTACAAGTGCAAAACACAGTTGAAAAATCCATTGATAAAGTCTCATTGCATCAGGGTGGAAATTGTTTTACGGATAGCGCTCTATAAAAAATTAACTCAAAAATTTAAAATGCTCACTGTAGAACACAATACCTTACCTGAAGGTTTGATAATAGGTGTATATGGTAGAGGGTCAAAAAGCATGGACCACATATCCTGATCTAGTGAAGATCCATCTTCAACCTCAGGCACTTCCTCCAATATTTCTGTCTTTAATCCAATCTCACCATTTTGGGAAGTCTTTTCTGAGATGATTTTGAGAAGTCTATCTTCCATAGCATCAAGCGTCTGTGGCCTTTGATCCACAAAAGCAACTCTCTTCTTAGTTCTTACCACACTCTGATAAGCTGCCTGAGAAGAGGTATCGATGGATGTAAAACTTGACTTTTCCTCCACCTCATCTTTCCATTCCTCTTGTATCTGACGTAGATCATCTCTCAGACTACAACAAGACAAATGCTCATCTTTCCCTTTTTTAGCATCGTCTTCCTCGGGCAAAAGGTCCTTTAGAAACACCTCTTTTATTTGCTCCTCCAATTCATCGCTCTCATCGCCCTCCTTCATGTTCTTCATACTCATCACAGAATTTTTCAACACAGTCCATGTTATGGCTCTACTTTCTTTCTGTATTTCCTCCTCCATTAGTTTGGCAACTTCTTGTTCCCCTAATTCTTCTTCTATCACTTCTTGGATCATTTCTGACATTTCTTCAACTTCTTGGAGCCTCTCTTCTAAATCTCGAACTTTCCTCAGCTTTCTCTCCAACTCTTCCATCTCTTCTAGCTTTTCCACCATCATCACCATCTCCTCTAGCCTCTCAATGACCTCCTCATCTGTCAGCTCTTGCTCTTTGACAAACATTGTCTCCTCATCATTCACCTGGAGCTGGTCTGCAAGCAAGAGAAGCAGGAATGCAACACGAAACGTGATGCAAAGATGAGTGTTATGTCTCATTCACAATATACAATGGCTGCTTGCTAATCACACACAGTAACTCACGCTGAGGTTTATCGACATGCTTATACAAGGACAGGCTGGGGATTGGATCAAAGTAGAGGAACCAATCACGGTGTCGTTCCTGCGCTGGTTGCATTAGCCTGTCAATGTGAGAGCTCATGTTTGCCAAGCTGAGCTTAGCTGACAATATGAGAGGAAAAATAATTTAATTTTAAAATTTTTTTTAATTTTCAAATAAGCAAAAATACAGAAGAAGAGAAATGTTCAATGAGTGAACATGGAGCACACCTGTGAAGGGAAATATGCTGCTGAAGCTAGCAGGCATTAGAAAAGCTCATACCTGGCCGTTTTACAAACTCAAAAGATGGGGAAAATGGAAAAGGAGGATCTCGTTCGATCAGGGTAGACCAGTCATCTTCTTTTCTCGTCTGTAGCCGTGCATCATATGAAAGCTCCCACCATGGCTGATTGCCTGCCTGAGTATTCCAGACCTGAATAAATGTCTGTTCAGACTCACCTCTGGCTGTGAAGACATAATGCCATTATTGTGATGATGCTTCCTGGGGTTTCAAGTTACGTGAAAAGCGTTGAAGTGAGATCTTGGTGAGTCCAGTAAGCAGAGGTTAGTGAGAAAGCTAAACGGGAAGTCTTTCTTTAAATGTGGCCATTTAGCACAAATGCTATAGCCAAAAAGGGCAATGCTGTTTCAGTAAGTCAATTGAAGCAGCGATGGTTACAAAACGTGTTTTAAGCATTGCATAACAGACATCAAGCCACAACTCATGAGCAAGCCGAAACAAAACAATGTCAAGCGTGCATCAGTCAGCATATTGTGCATTGACCAAAGATACCCTGGGATCATGCCAGGGGAAGGACAAAGTGGTCAGCTCAACAGTTCATTGAACTGATATTGACACTCTTAGTTGAATATTTTTTTTGGTCAGTGTTAAACATGGCAAAGCAGCTATGGATTGGTACATTAAACGAAACCGTATAGCCATTAGAAAGTGCAATGAATGTAGGGGCAGGGGGGCAAAGCTCCACACAATTCCGGGTACCTGGAAATTTTAGGGAAGGGTGGGGGTTTTCAGAAACAAGCATCAACGACCAGTCATCAACCTCACACCTGGTTGATGCTATGAAGCTCTGGAGAGTCTTGTCTCCAGCTGTTGAATCCAATGTATAGCATATTTCTGTATCTGTGTTATGAAATCTTAGTGTAGCACAAAGGTTGGGCCCTCAAACATACCTCCATCGAAATTGCGGGAGAGGCGTTTGCTTGCTGAGCGTGTGAAGCGAGGGGCAGGGCGGTCGATCATGGAGCTGGCTTGCCGGGTCTGGGCCTGGGTGCGCCCGCTGTATCTGAACTTGGAGCCCAGGACGGGGAAGCGACGTGAAGAGGGTGGCTCAGTTGTTGATACCCTGAGGAATAGAGACATTTCTTTACATTCACATTCTTCACAGATGAACTACTGTACATGATTTTGAATTCCAAAATTGGCAGTGTTGCGTAACTTGGTAAGCAACGACTTTGACCCTTAGATGGTTCATTCTAAGGTCAGGATGAGTGCAGTGTAGCTGGGCAATTGGACATGGAGCCAATTTCTCGGATTAGGCAGCAGTTAGCCAATTATGCAGAGGACAGGCACGTGTTTGCAAGAAGGGGCATGACATTCAAAATGGGCAAGTTGTTCTTACCTGAAGAAGGTGTGATGTTCAACGCAAACTTTCCACAACTTCTTCGAGGCTTTGTAGTTTGGTAGTTTGAAGCCGATTGTGCTTTCATACTGCTCTTGCTGTGTGACAACAAAACAAAACAAAACAAAACAATTAAGCCAGGGTCAAAAAGGGTCACACTCGGTTGATCACATTAGTCTGCCACACAGCTTGAAGCATGACATTTACCCCGGAGCAAGGTCGCATCAGTACATTCTAAATCCCGTGCAGTCAGACAGACTACTATATTCAATTTCATGTATTCAAAATATTCAACGTACGAATACTTCATAAGGCCTCACACACAGAAAAGTAAAAAGAGTGGAAAACGGCCATGAATCAAGACAGTAAATAATCCATCAGGACCACTAAAGATAATACAGATTAAAAATAAATATATGTATGTTTTTTTTTTTTTAAAAACAGGTGTGCTGTTTTGATTTTACGGAGAAGACTCACGATATACAGTACAAACTCACAAACCATGTAATTCAACGGACGCACAAATGCAAAATGTGAATTGTGATTTACCTCGGACGGCCGTATCTTAATGAAGAAGCTGCTGCGTTTGTAAGAGATCTTGAGAACTTTTGGCCAAGGGAAACGGTTAATTCTCAGCTTGTCCTTATATACCATCAGACCACCAGAACAAACTCCAAGTGTAATGTCAACACCATCAAGATCCTGCAAAAGCACAAACACATAGGTCAAATTGACGCAGGCCATGACAAAGTTCTGCATTTTTTAGATTTGTCCACTGGGGGGCAGACTTTCAAACACTATGAGGTCATGGGGTTCATAAGGGTATTTACTGTGAGACTTATGACATCATTACATTTTCTAATTAATATCTGAATATTAGTGATGCGAACAACAGGCTGTCATAACAAAATGGAAGAAAAAAAGTAAAAATAAAAATAAAAGGAAACATCAAAACGTACAAACCTTGTAGGATTGTAAAATGCAAACCACCGCTTAGGTTTACATCACAGACAGCTGCTCATAAAGATATGTGCTACAAAGGTACAGCGTTCAAGCAGCATTGCATATGGAGCTACAGAATGACTGCAAGTAGCATGTCGTTTGGAAAAGAAAGCTGTTGTATTGCATTAGGAGATTGGACGTTTGTGAGTGTTATTTTTTGCTATTACAATTATCATGTTTGGCCATGTTATCATGTGGCATGATTTTGCGGAGGTGTGTGGTTTAAGAGCACAGTTAAATTATTGTTACTTTTGGTCGCAGTGAATATGACACACTGAGTTACAATAAGAATGCAATTAATGATACTCTGGTCTCTTGCAGAAATTGAGGCATTGGCAACCTACAGGTATATTTCTGATGAATAATAACGAGGTGTAAGCAGCAGAAATTGTTTTTCAAGCGCAAGCTTGCTGTGAGAGCATGAACCAAATTCTGTGTTTTTTATCAAATGCTTCCACAGACTGGATGTAATTACAGAATGAGATGGATGTGATCTGGGAGTAAGGCAAATTAGCTAATTGTTGGAACTAGATATTACCTTGGCTTGGTGAAGGTCCACACCATACATTGCAAGTTTCTTGGCATTTTCCAGGAACAGCATGTCTGCTTGGGCAGGAGTCATTGACCTTCCAAACAAAAAGGAGATGGGTTCTGAATGGAATCTTGTAAACTAGTTCAGATTCTTCAAGTTATGATACCTTCTGGAGGCTTACCTATACGTACGATGTAACTCCATCACCTTTTCCTCCAGCTCTTTGCTCTGTCCAGGAGCAAGACTAAGATCTTTAACATATTCAGCACCATGGAGTTCCGGGTCATATTCACCAAGCTCTGACTGTGCAGTGTAAGAGCCCAGCAGGGATAGGGTGACAAAAGAACATGGAAGAACCCCACTCATTATGTCCTTCCTTAGTTGGAGACACAAATAGTACCTGCGGAAGAAAAGAGCATGTAACGTATCAAACATCCACAGGGTAGTTCAGATTTTCTTGGGTAAAATACACATTTGCTTCCCACCTAAAAGGAAGCCAAGGGGCTGTCTCACAAAATCATAAACAGCTAAGTGAAATTCACCTTGTGAGGTCTTCAGTAAGCTGTGCCGGGTCAGGAGGATAGAACTTTATGTTGAAAGTAAACTCGTAAACAGCACCTGGCACCTGTTTCCGGATTTCCTTGGCGGGTTCCAGCCATGTCTGATGGATTAAAATATGCATAGTCAATAAATAACAATATATTTTATGATCAATTGAAATTGTTGTCAGTTGTACTAGATTTGATTCAGAAGAAGAATGACTTGGATTAATTTGATATAACTTGTGTAATAAATCCTTAATAGATCAGATAAGAAATGATTTTTGTAAATGGCATTTGTACAACATGAAGGCCCTCATGAAACATTGAGCATTTAGAAAAGCTAATTTTGAGTATATGCTTACAATAAAATGTCTAATTTATTTTCAAAAAAATATTATTTCAGATTTTGAAGGGTCATTCACTTTAAAAAACAAAAACAAAAAAAGCTGACCTTGCTGGTTGGTGTTTCCCAGTGAGCAAGGCCAAAGTAATCTTTCTCCAGCAGGTTGAGGTTCTCACACACTTTAGTGATGAGCTCCTGTCCTTTCGCATGTTTCTAAATGAGAAGCATTGTAATCAGAAAGACAAATTCACACACTTGTGTGCATGCTGTGTGTGTGATGGCTTACGTCAAGCTCACACTCATACTGAGTGTCATCCAGCAAAATGACTTTGCACTGGATTGTTTTCTGTCGTTTGGAGCCTTTGCCATCATCACCCTTCTTCTCTGTCTTCTTTTCTTTTACTGGCTTTCCTTCCTTGGGCTTTTCATCTCCCTTTGCTTCTGCTTCCTCCTTTGCTTCTGCTTCTTCCTCTATCTTCTCAGCAGCCGCCTCCTCTTCCTCTACTTGGACATCTTCGGACTCCTCCTTGATTGCAGCTACTTCCTTGGGTTCCTCTGGAGCAGGCTGGAAGAGTCCGAAAGGGAGAACAGATAAACACATGCGAACGTTTGAAAATGAGAGCTCAGTAACATGAACACAACCATCCACGGTAGCGATTTTTTGCACTGACCTGCATCTCGGCGCTGCTGAGTGAGTGCTGATCAGGAGCTTGTTCAGTTTCTGGCTCAGTTTTAAGTTCTGGTTCAGGGGCAGCAATTGGCGCTTTCACTCGTGACTCATTTGACCCCTTTTCCTCTTCCTTCTTTCCTTTTTTCACTTTTTCTTTTTTTTCCCCTTTGTCTTCTTCCGGTTTATCATCGGCCTTCTTCTTCCCCTTCTCCTCTTCCTTCTTTTTGGGCTCTTTTGATTTCTCTTCGTCTTTCTTTTTCACCTCTTTTGATTTCTCCTCGTCTTTCTTTTTCACCTCTTTTGATTTCTCCTCTTCTTTCTTTTTCACCTCTTTTGATTTCTCCTCTTCTTTCTTTTTTAGCTCTTTTGATTTCTCCTCTTCTTTCTTTTTGGTCTCTTTCAATTTTTCCTCCTCCTTCTTTTTGTCCTCCTTTAATTTTTCCTCCTCTTTCTTTTTGGCCTCCTTCAATTTTTCCTCCTCTTTCTTTTTGGCCTCCTTCAGTTTTTCCTCCTCTTTCTTTTTTAATTTCTCCTCTTTCGCCTTCTCCTCCTCCTCTTTCTTTTTAGCCTTTTCCTCCTCCTTCTTCTTTGCTTTTTCTGTCTCTTTTGCCTTCTCCTCCTCTCTCTTCTTCTCTTTCTCCTCCTCTTTCTTCTTTGCCCTTTCTTCTTCCTCTGCTTTTTTCTTAGCTTTTTCTTCTTCCTTTTTCTTCACTCTTTCCTCTTTTTCTTTTTTCTTTGCTTCCTTTTTGTCAACTTTTTCCTCCTCTTTAGTCTCTTTTTCAGGCTCAGTTTCAGTGCCTTTATCTTCTGTCCTCTTCTCTGGTTTTGTTTCCAATTTTTCTTCTTTTTCTACAGCTTCCTCTACATTTGCCTCATCTTTATGCTCCACTTTCTTCACCTCTTCTTTCTTCTCCTCTTCTTTCGTCTCCTCCTCTTCCTTCTCCTCCTCTTCCTTCTCCTCCTCTTCCTTCTCCTCCTCTTTCTTCTTGTCCTGTTCCTCTTCCTTTTTCTCCTCAGCAGTTTTCACCTTTTCTGCATCCCTTTCATCTGTTTTCTTCTTGGTTTCTTTCTTTTTCTTCTTACTACCCTTCTTCTCTATTTTCTCAGGCTCAGTCTTTTTTTCCTCTTTTTCTGGTTTCTCTTCACTCTGTTTTACCTCTTTCGAATCTGATTTCTCCTCTGGGAGAGCATCCTTCTCTTGAGTTTTCACTTTTTCTTCTTTATCTTCCGCTTTACCAGTCTGTTCTTCTTTGTCCTCCTTTTCCTCCCTTGCTTTTTCTGCCTCAAAGCCCTCTCCTTCTGAGCACTGCGAGCGGCGTTTTAGAAAAGATGAAAAGAGGCGAGAGAGGCCTTTGCCAGCAGAGGTTCTGGTGCGAGGCTTAAGCTGCTCCTCTTCAGGGGAGGAGACTGCATCAACAGAGCCAGGCTCTGCCGCCTGTCCCTGTGCCTTCTTGCTGGACTGCTCCCCCTCTGGCTCCGATGCTGCTGCCTCTGGACTCTGCTTGTTCTCAGGTTCGGGTTCAGCGGCGCTCGCCTTCTGCTTGCCTTCAGTGTCCGCTTCACTTACGGCACTTGCCTCTGTTGTCATGGTAGCCACTGGGATGGAGCACAAGAAATAAGTCAGACAAGTAGACAGGTCACAGCGCTATTCAGAAAGTGACAGAGCACAACACTGGTGCACTTGAACCACAACAAACAAGATTAGGATCAATGAACTATAATCTTGTGTGTGGTAAACATGCGTAATTCTGTTTGGCAAACATACGCAATAAATAGCAACACTACAACAAGTTTATGTATGCATCTAACATGTGTCAAGTATAGAAACCAAAACATTTTGCTTCGGTTATTCTCAAAAATAATTAAAAGTTGCTTCTAAGGTTTCATTACAAATAATAGTACAATGATAATATATGCCTCGATTGTCTCTTTACAGCATTGATACACTGAACTACTATTAACAATTAAGCAATCCCCTGTTGTTTAATGTTGATTCTTTCCCCTTCCAGTGGCATTTAGCCAACTGTCAGCTACAGACTATATTCACAATACACACTCATCCAAAGACATTCTGCAATACACGCACAAGCGCAGAATCCTACAATAGCTGTCCTTGTTGGATGGTGTGTCCAATATCACAAATTCGCCTGTTACAGTCTCATTAAATCTTACGAGCACAAAGGAGGCATTCTACACTGTGGAGGTGCCTATTAGCGTCGCTTGTACCATCCGTGCCAACATTGCACACCAACCTGTGTAGTTCTACCTTCTCACAAACAAGAACAGCTTGATGACAGAGAAACACACAATGTGAGCACAGAAACCCCCAATCCCAGTGAGCACTGCTTTCCAGGAAGATTTTACAGACTACAGAATGATTTTTTATCATTTTTATACAAAAAAAACTAAAATAAATAAATTTCCACATTGAAGTCATATTAACTTTCTTAAGATGTTGACAGTAGACAAGAGAAACTGTTTGGCTGCTGTCCTGTTCAGTTATTTAACATACAGAGAACCCTACGGCATTTAAAAATGATATCTCCAAGAAGTCACATTGTAATTGTCGAGTTGACAGTTGAACCAAATCAGCCTTGCAGTGTAGTGAACATGACTTTGTTGTGGTTGTTGAGAGGACAGATCTCACATATTTAGAAAGGTCTTACTAACGATTAAAGCCTTTGACTGGCTGAAATAAACTGCCCGCATTATGCAATCATTCAACCTCTACTGGCTGAGATGCTCCCTTACACTATCGAAACACTTCATCTGAATGAAGTCTTGCCTAATTGGTAACTAATGTGGCAGAGTTAACGTCCGCCATATGAGTTCACGGCCCCCACCTCTGCCATGTATGAACTAGGGGGAGGGGAGATGCTCGGCAGGCAGACAGAGGGGCAAGCCAATCTTCCAGATGTACAGGGCCGCCCCAAAGGGTGCAAGCTTTGGCCCACTATATCATGCATGCACCTCCCATTGGACATGCAAGGGGGGTACACACATTAAAATCTTCTTTAGCCCTCCCATTGTTTGTGTCCAGTGACCAATAACTACACTGCACTCTATAACTAATCCTGACCACCCTTCCCCCCAACATACCCCCCATAGGCCTTTTCCCTAGGTCACCAAACACACACACGCACAAACACCCCCCCACACACACACACACACACACACGCACACACACAGCAGCAGCTATGCATCAGTGCTCACAGCCTCCACTGGGTCTTTTAATGCTCTGTCATCTCAATTCTGATTGTCAGGAAGAAGACATGCTCTTAATGGACCAGCTGAGCTTGTGCCTGCTGCCTCCTCCATTTTGAGTTGTCTATCTAACATCTCAGCTATAGGCCAGCTGAGCAGGGGGAGCCACCAGCACTTGACTGATGGAGATAACAGGAGTGGGCTTGCTAGATGAAGTGCAGTATCTATTTTTTTTTTGCACTGTGGAGAGACAATGAAATAAATACCACTGCACTGTAAAGAAAAAAAGCTGCCCCCAATACTACATAATTAGTCTCTCTAATGAGGTAAATTATAGATGAAGTAGGCCACCCTCTTGCAAGAGTGAGTTGAATTCATTTCCCAACAGCACAGGTGTTAAACTTAAGGTCTGGGGGCCGGAACAAGCCCACGACATAATTTTATGGGGCCTGCGAAGGTAAATCATGCACGTTAACTTGATGTTTCTAGCATATTGTCTTCAGTTTTAACAACACCGACATATGAGATTGGAGATATGCTTCCCACTAGTATATATTTGTATGTGTGATGGGTGAATGTGAGGCTTTGAATTGAGCTATTTAAATGCAGTCCACTTTTTTTCAGTATTTACTGGTTTCTGATTACAAAGGTAGTTATCCTTCAATTTGTTGTGTGGATGTGGTAGTTTAAGGTGATCATACATGAGTTCACAGTCATAACGGAACTCCGAGGGACACCATAACTATGATGTGGCCTGCGACAGAAATTATTTTGAAACACCTGACCTACAGGAATATTGTGACTAAAATGTGCCATGTTGAATGAAACATCCTGCCAAGTTAGTTATTCTTTTTATTTCCTTGAGCTCACTAGTAAGGGAGATTGGATGATTGCCATTTCAAGACAATTTATCTCATCCCCCGCCTCCCAAAAACACATCAAATTTTAAATTCAGTCTCTTATCATATAACAGTGATGCTTCACAGCTGCTCTGACGTGGTGTGCAAATGTGAGATGAAGTGAGACAGGAGGGCTGAATGAGGAAGAGAAGGAGGAGGTAAGGTATATAAATAGCTGTTTGCGCTCAGGATGCTTGGACTCATTAGTTAGCCTTTACTGACAAGCTCACATCTATTTATGTTCACAGCATTCTGCAGCACATGGCACGCATAGGGGATGCACATATACACATATGCATCCGTGCTTGCCCCAACATGCATACAATTGTAGCAAATAGTGTTAATGTTCCCATCATGCAAACATTAATGCATGAATGGGAATGCTGACACATGTTCTGAACATACATCATCTTGTCAATTTAAAGTAAGGAAATAATTTTACCTTGCCATCAGGAGTAGGCTTAAGGAATTAGCAGGAGTTTAGAGGTAAGCAGGTCCAAGTTACCAAGTGAGATTATCTCCATCTAGCTGCTTCCAATGGCTAGCTCACTGTCTCCATTAGTGATAGAACGATGTATTTTTTCCGAGCCAATACCAATATTTGGCGCATTTTCAGTAAAAGGGAAAATACTGACGCAATTGAGGGAAAATAAATATTAACTGCAATTTGTTGACATGCCTCTAGGCATTTCAAGCAACTACTTTTACAGTGTTGTTGTTTTTTTTATCTTAGACAAGAGGCATCTTTGCATTCAAATTCTAACAAATCAAAAATCTTGCAGCTCCCAGGGTCATCAACATGTCTTAAAAAGCTAAATGAAAACTAAAAACGTTTCTACAGGAAATTAAGTTCACCAAAATTTCAAAATGACTGAAATGTTACTTGTCACTTTCACATTACTTTGGTTTAATTTCAAACTAAAAACAAAGGGTACAGAGACTAATCATGGTCAGCAGCATATCATAGACTAACTGAAAATGTTAATAGTTCCCTGAAAATAACAGTTTTAAATAAATATTGTATCGGTCTTCATTTAAAAAAAAAACTAAATGGCATATCCAAATATTTTGCAAAATGCGGGATATCTGCACTGATGATTGGGCCAGCCGACAATCACTCTAACCCTAGCCTCCATGCACTTGGACTCATTGACAGCCATAATGGGTATTCAGCTTGAGTCTGTGTGTGTGCAATGGAGACAAGCTGGTGAAGACACAGAGACAATCAGCTGTGCTGATTCATGGTATTACAAGGGGCTCCACCCTTCTGGCTAAAAAAAAAAAATTTTAAAAAAGAGATTCAGTATAATTCAGCTAAAAGCCAGGATATCTGACCTCATGCCACATGGTTGCCCCTGATATTATACTTGCTCAGTAAACACATACAGTACACATGCTGACATACACGCCAACACGTGCCATTTTTCACTGGACTTAACGTTCACGTAATGCAAACAGACCTGCCTAACAACATGAGCAATACTTACTACTTGAGGATTGACTAACTGAAGCAGCTATTAGTCATGATTTTTATCAATCCTAAAACAAAAAGAAACTATACAGTACTAACCTCTGCAGAGTAATTAATGTGTAAAGACTCAATTAAGTGTATAATAAAACTGTGAACAGAGACAGTATTCCAAGGTCATTCTACGACAATGGTGCCTTTTTTACGTTGCGTACACGGTTACTGAGGTTTATTTCAGTGTTAACTTATCCAAACCCAGTTCCCAATGAATCAATACACACAGACGGTAAGTGCTGCTGATGTGTAACATGAACCACCATGGGAAATGAATGAGGCAGCCTGATTGATTTAGTATAGTCACCCTGTAAGTGATTCCAAAACCTTTTCCAACATCAGCTCAGCCAAAGCCTGTTGCGAGAATGGAGGCATGAGAGCACACTGAGGAAAAAGGCTTCCAAACAGTTGACATTTTCTCCAGATATTTGCATTTATCGGGCCAACTAAATATGGTATAATAAGAACCATAACAGCAGCATTTACCCAGTGCAACACATGATGCAGAGTATCCATCTAGAACACATTATTGAAAAGTGAGTAAATTCTTCAGCCATTCACAAGGAAACGACTGACAATGTAGAGTTGGTTTGTTTATCACAACACAGTAGTAGTCTAACTGCCCTAACGCATCATAACTCCCAAAAGAGGATTAACAGCCGCAAGCTCCTGTGGGACCTGAATAACCTCACTCTCACACAGCAGAGCCACAAACCTCCTTCAGCATCGCTTAGATGCTCTCAACACTGCTGATTCAGCACCATATTGATGACCCAAAGTAATAGAGAGCCATTATTGTCATTTCTTAACCTGGCTGTTTCCTCTTGCTAATGGGTGTACCACATGAACCCTGACTGCCTCTGCCTCATCATCCACACGTGATATTTGCAGCTTCATGAAAGATAATCTGACTATATTTATCCAACAGAAGCATCAATGAAGATGAGGTTTATAGCATGACTGTCGCTAATGTGTGTTAGTGACCTTTTTTTATATTCTGCGCCAAATGAGTGTGGGTATTTTAACACACCTCCCTTCACGGGGTGAGCGCAAGTCAAGCAGAAAATTTCATTCAATAGCAGAGAGAGGCATCTTTAAGAGAGCGTGAAGAACAACTGCACGTCAAATAAGTATGTTGAGGAATAAGCGTTATGTAAGAATGGGATATAGAAGGGCAAAACCGACATCAAATAACACGTTGGGTACAATCGTGTTAATAGTTTAACAGAGAGGGGGGAAATCAACATGAAATTACCTATTCTAATTGATCAAATCCTAAAGTATTACTTTCGATTATTTAATTTCTAAAAAAAAAATGTACATGACAGGCGAGGGAAAACATGCGTTCACAGATATGTTTACCCATTCAACTCACATGTAGACTACTTTTCATTTGTGAGGTGCCCCATCGTGATAATTTCACTCGAGCAAAATATTCAATTGATTGCTACAGTGTTGACAATATTAAGGCTTGGACGCAATCTCGCAAACAAAATAGATCGGATTTCATTTTGAACTTTTAGCGCAAATAAAGCGCAGGTCTGAGCGGTCTATGTCGCACCACCGTGCGGCGGCTATTTTAACTATCCGAGTACGAAAATGGCGCCGAATGTGCGGCAAAACAAAATAAACAACAAATCCTTCACATCACCCTCCTCGGTGCATTCGGACTCACCTAATGTGGGTTGCGCATCAATGAGGAAGAGCAAAGAAGAAGTCAAAAGAGAACGAAATTCCTTATTCGGCACGTTCAGATGAGGAACAATATTGCGGTGGCACACATGCTTTGTTGTGCTCGAGGTGTCCGACGCTCGTAAAGGGGCGGAGCCTCTTCCACCCTTGGACCCGAATCGGCACCCAGAAAGCACGCCTCGACAACACATGCAAGGTGCACACCAACTTAATAGATGCTACTTCATATTGGTGCTGGATATCATAACGAAATCAACATTTGACAAAATTCAATTCTTCACTAATCTTTAAATGCATTTATCCATCACTCTATGCATGCTGAAGCCTTCGACCAAGACGCTGGGCACACACTGGACTGGTCGCCAGCAAGGCACGTATAGAGAGTCAAAACTAAAATTCAAATTCCCACATTAGGACAAGGGGTCTCAAATTCAACTCATGCTCCTCTGGAGATAGAATCTGGGAATGTGGGGCTGCATTTTTCACAAAAAAAAGAAGTTTAAGTACAGTATTTAAAAAGCACAATGAATACAATATTCTCAATCTTTATTAATAAATGTTCAGGACATTAAAGGGTGTTCTGAATGTCAACAAGATTGGCGGCCGGGTCATTTGTCTCATCTCACTGGTAATTTGCATACTCCTGGCGTCTGATTTTTTGAGCAAATTTCTCTTTGTATTCAAGACACGCCGGATGTGCCTTTGCTCAACACAAAATCATCCGTCTGCTGTTTTTGTGAAATTTAGCTGTGCTCCTCGCCAACCTCTCTCTTCACAGCAGGTTTTAAAAAAATATATGATTGCGACTGGGTGACAGGATATATTTTCCTTCCACTTGGTGTCACTGCAGAATTACACTTTGCAAAAAGTCGTCATGAGCCAGAGCAGACAAAACATTCAGGGCAACAACATGGTAAAAACATAGGGGCCACAAAATATCATTTTGTTGGCCGCAACTGGCCCTGTGGCCACAGCTTTGAGACCCTTAAGTTCACCTACCATGGATGTTTTTGGAATGTGGGAGGAAGCCAGAGTAGCCACAATGTGATTTATGTTTCTTTTTATATGTACCACTACCACGCGCGTCCTTATCATTTTTTGTCTTTGCTCACTGTCTATGAATCACATGCTTCGTCTGCCTGGTAGTAAGCTTAAGCCGCATGACATCTTTTTATATTTAGGTTTAACTTACCAAACATGACTTGAAACACTAAAAGGATTTACCAACAGTCACAAAGGTAATATCAGCATAATCATGTGGACAATCTCATCATTATGGCACAAAAAGGCAGTTGCACATAGTACCGACAAGAAGTGTAGAGTCCCATCAATCTGAATTTCAAAAACAAACACATTCATACTTCTGTGCACACATTCAAGCCGTCTTAATGGAGCCCACCCATCTGCCTGACCCCATTAGGGCCATACGGCTGATAGGCAGCGGGCGGGTGGGAAGGGGGTCAGTGAAGGGGTTCATTATTCCCTCAGACACCATCACCTTTGTCTCACAGACAAGTTCATGTAGTATGCTCAGCAGTTAGTTATTCAAACAAAGATCTTACCAGAAAATAGGTGGTTTTGTTGATCCCAGGAGTCCAAATTGGGGAAAGCAAAAAAAATTATATCCCCAGCACAGCAAGAGTCACTTTTTTTCTTGTAGACTTTAGTCACAGAGCAAAGTGACGCCACATCAGGGCGTTCAAAGTGCTGTTAAATATTTACTAATTCATTCCCGGAAGAGACCCGACAAATCCTGCCCCGATTCAGAGGGAAAGACAGTACTTAGTTTATTTGTTCTGTTCATCTCACTTATATGTGTCCAGATCTGAGAGAGCAAAACAAAGGGCATATGAAGGAGTGGTGCTGCAGCTCAGTTGCTTAGGAGACTGTCGTGCACGATTGCAAGAGGCAGGTGTTGTGCTGGACCCAGGAGAGCAACGGGAGACAGAACTAGGAGGGGAGGAGCGCCACTCACAGCCCTCACAGATCCCCTGAGACTGGAACCACAGGCTAACTGACGAGCTCCCACTCACACGCCGAGCCACACCCTTAAAAAGTGACACGGCCCCAGAAAAACAACAACAAAAAAAAGAACATGCACATGTACTGTTCATGTATGATGATGCAGAGCATCATTCAGCTCCAGCAGAGTGCACAGTGGTGGGGGTGGGGAGAGGACTATGTTTATTTGGAACATCTTTATCCCTCTCTGGCTCAGTCACTCGATGATTACATAATAAAGTCCCATACTGCATCCACCCAAATCATCTCCCTCTGACTTTCAGCACTGCATCTGGGTGCATGTTACACATCATAGAGTAGTTCTCTCCCGCATCTTATGTAAAACTACACGCCGCCAGGAAAATGCTGTAAAAAATATGAATCTCGAGCGCACGCACGGAAGCATGGTCACCGTGGTTTTTGTTTGTGCTCCCGCCCTGAGCTATCGGGAGCACTAATGGGATGGCGATGACACATCAATATTCACGAGGCACTGTTATATCATGAAGAATTCATAAAGCTGGAATGTTGCTGCCCCAGTCTACAAGCAGACATCTTTGGTCTGGCTTGTGTTGATGAACTTGTATCAACACTATTTTTTTAAACAGAAATAATCTGTACTGTTAGTTACAGGCAGCCATCAAATTAACTCAATTTAAATAAAGTGCACCACAGTCTTATAATAATATACATAATAATATATAATAATAAATAAATAGTAATTTAAATAAAAAAAACTACTGTAAGTATTCTTCCATTAAAGCATTGAGGTCAATCCTAAATGTATCACAATAAAATCTAAAGTACCATGTGAAATACACAGTTATTGTTTGATCTGCTTGGGATGTAAAAGAACAACTCTCATAGAAAGACATTGCACTGGCCAAACAGGGATAGCCATTTTTGGCCATCTGGGTGCATCATTGTGTTTTGATTCTACTTGCTTTTGCTTGTGTGTGCTGCCACCTAGTGCAGAAAAAAAAGAACACATTTATCAAACGCATGGCGTTGTTAATCCAACCACTGAAATGCTCATACTAGTTGGACACACAATTTTGGAATATTAAAATATAATTTACGTAATTAGTAATCAAAATCTCCATTAATACGGTGGTCTGGTGTTTTGAACATCTGCCTCACAGATCTGAGGTACAGGCTTTAAACTCTCCAGGTGCTTGTCACAAGTCAAAAAAACAGACCTTCGAGATTCGATGAAAACTCTAAATTGCCCAAAGGTGTGACGGTGGGTGTGAATGGTTGTTTGTGTAAATAAGTATAGCAGTGAGCCCTGTGACAAACTGGCGACCAATCCAGGGTGTACCTCGCTCTCACTCAAAGTCAGCAAGTTTTGTTTGAGGACAAACGCTACAGAAGATGCATGGCTAATTTACATTATTTACTGCTGCAAGTGTAAATGTACAACTGTCTATAGAGAGCTGTGTGACAAATATTTTGACTTCATTAACTCTGAAACAGTTGTCTTTCAGTATAAAGACAAATACATAAAAATAATACAAAAGGCTTGCAGCAAGAGTGAAGGAATCCCGCGCAATTTCCTGGACACCTTAACACAGAACTTGCAAAGCATTTCGAGAGCATGTGTTCTCATAAGATAAAGATGTGTTTGCGTGCACAAGCCTCTGGTGATTCGGTGACCCCACCCCACCACTCCAAAAAGTGAAGAAATGCCACACTGCCTCTGTTGCACAGAACTACAATGTCCTTACGTGTAACCCTGTGGTCCATTACTTCATATTTGCAATACACAACCAAAATTCTGATTAGATATTGGAAATGACACCATATCATAATTTACAAGGTTAAAAGGTTATGGATACTCACAACATGTTCATGTCAACGTCCAAGAGAGTGTGTCCACATGAAAAAGCAAAAAAGAAGACTGTCAACTGAGCGAAAACAAAATCAAGCAGTATATGCCTAGAAAAATGTACATTAGATAAAGTATTAAATATCAGGCAGCAAACATAAGAAAAAATAAAGTATCTATGAATAGATTCATATAGCATATACAAAACACAAATTGTTTTGGAAAACATATTGCAGTAATTGGTAACTATACTGTTGGCATACTTACATCAACTGAAAAAATAACGTTCTTCAAAGTTGTTAAGGTTTAAATAATTACAATGATAACTGAAACAGAAAATAGGTATTAGAGTATTCGTATAATGTTATTGATGTGAGTCTTATCTAGTGAGCACTCTAGCAAGACAAACATTGGCGGTGCTTGGCGCTTATAGAGAGAACCTCCTCCAACAGCTGAGAAAAGAAATTTCAGTTGAAAACATTTTAACCTGTAGACTGCGCATGATAATTAAAAAAAATCCTTACCTGAGCGACGACATGTTTGGATGATGTGTTGGCGCCATGTTTAGTGAGGAGCCATTAGTTCCGGTGTTTCCCTCCCCAGGAGGAGTCAGGCGGATTTCCACGGAGGCGGTGACGCAGCTGCAATGACGAAGCAAAACGGTCGACCTCAAGGGTGGAGTTATGAAGTGTAATTTACGTACTCATAAACAGTAGTTCTGTTTTTGTCCATTTAAGTGCCTTGTGGGGGCTGCAAAAAAGTCACAACTCACCACTCACGTATTATGTAGCCGCAACACAGGTGAGGGCGAGGTGTTGCGCGCATGCGCAGTTGAAGAGATTCCTGAAAACAATGTCACCAGACAAGACAGATTCGAGTGGTATATATATATATATATATAATATTAGCGCTGAAAAGTGATTACATTTTTCAATTAATTATTCTAAAAAAAATACAATTTGTAATGAATTGTGACTAATCAAATGTTTCACCCACTATTTTTTGTGAAGCTTGTAACAGACATATCTTGGAATTAATGTAAAATCAACAAATATGAAGTGTATTTTAATTTAAAGACTGTTCTAATAACTTTCTTCAATCCTTGAATACAATGTAAATTGAGTCATCTTTACAGGCATTGTTCTTAGAAACAATTCTCAAAACCTATACAGTACATTAAGTTCTGTCCACAGGCAACATACTCTAGCAGTGTTGATTTTCAAGGCCCAGTGGTAACTTGAGCAGGGTGTTTTGTTCTGAGATGATATGCTAAAGATATACAGCTAATATGGTACAGGCTTTGCAAAGTATGCAAATTATTAAGTAAATACGACTGAGTTAACTGAGTTAAAATATTTAAATGTGTTAAAAATTGTCAAATAAAATTTTGACAACAGGCCTAATATATATACATACATATATATATATATATATATATATATATATATATATATATATATATATATATATATATATATATATATATATATATATACATATATATATATATGAACAATACTATAATAGCACACAGTCGCAGGACCAGTGTCACCTTTCTTGAGTGTGCATTACCCAAAGTACAGTACAGTAATGTACAGTATTATCATGCATTGCAGTGTGGCTCCACCCTACTTCGATTAAAGCTTTACACAAGCCCCGTGTGTGCTGTTTCTGCTTCTGGGTTGCTACAAATGAAGATAAGGGCAACTGTCACTCACTTGGTTGACACAGTGAAGTGTACTATACTCCATGTAAAGATTCTTCAATTAAACTAATAACGTGCATTTTTTAAATGGGAGGAAACCCACGCAAAAACAGTGAGAAACAAGAGTGCCAGGGGCCAAGACTCGAACCCAAGACCTCTAAAGTCACCCACCGTGCCTATCATGCTGGTCAATACATTTCACCTCTTCAGCTCCATATATAGTAAATTGGAAAAAAATACACAGAGCATTTAAATTCATCAAGCGTTTAGAGGTAAAATTAAATTCACCTTTCTAAGCTGATGTAGATTTTAAGTTTTCCTGACATCTCACATTTGTCATTTAACTTTTTGGGATGTGTGAGCTTAACGTGTTTTCTCATGGAAATTTCTTTCTGCAATATTTTATTACAACCTTAACAATTTAACACACAATAAAAAAGACACTTAGTGTATTGTTGTTTTGTCACCCTGCTGAACGTTTTCACCTGCTGTAGCAACCAGGTGATAATTACGTAATTCAGGTGACTGAACAGAGGCGTGTGCGTGCGCACGCACGCGAGTCAGGAAGTTTTTTTGCAGGAAGAACGTTGAAAAGGTAATGAGAGACGCGTTTAGATGAGTATTATTGAACATGGCTGACCAGGGCCCCCTTTTAACATCCTGTATAATCTTTTACTTGTCTATCGGGGCTGCGATATTTCAAATTCTTGAGGAGCCAAACTGGGAATTGGCTCGGAGCAAATATCTTCTTCAAAAAGAGCAGGTTTTGAAGAAGTACCCCTGCCTTCGGAAAGAAGATCTGGATGAAATTCTTGAGGTATTTAGCCACCATATACATTTACATTAGGGCAACATTTAGTTAGTACTGATTTGGAATTAAACATAAAAAACTCACCCCATGTTCATCTAAATTTGACGCGGGAGTGGAACTATAATATTTCAGTCAGTCCGTTCCGTCAAAGTTCGTCTCATTCAAATGCTCAGTACTTCCTGTTTGATCCACAAGAAAAAAAATCTTTTTGACTTATTGATCGAGGAGGAAAAAGCGAGAGGATATTTAAAATGCTATACATGCAGGCAAGCATGAACTTACACGTCTTATTCAAATATTGGAATGTTGGCACAAGGTGTGTCTCGTCTTCAATGGCTCAAATAGTGTTTTTGTTTGGAGTAACTCACTATATCAACGTTCTTATTCGCTTGTACTATATTTTATTCAACCAAACTAGCACATGTAATGGAATCCAAACAAAGACTTGTTGCAAAGATGATGTTCAAACTGAAAATAATTACATTAACGTTGTTGTTGTGGTCTGCAGTGATGTAGAACGTCACTCTTTTATACTGTCACTTTTTACAAGCCTGAATATTATCGATGTTTGTATGTGTGTTTGTATGTGAAAGTATAGTGACTGTTGGAGAGCCTAGGGGGTGGACTGTATAGGTGATTTGGTTCAATGGGGGTATGCTCTTTTCACCCCTGGGTGTCGGTCAGAACACAAGGATGAGTCCAAGATGTGGGTTGGCAGCTTTAATAGTGTATCTTCACATAACATGTAACAGCACAGGCAACAGGCGGACAAAACATAGGCACAGATGGGAATGAGGTGATGGGCTCAGGCATGCAGGATGCATGTGAGCTTGTGGCAGTGAGCTCATGAAGCAATGAGCGGGTGGCAGACAGTGAGCACGTGTGTGCCAAGCAGTGGTCACGTGTATGTGTGTGTGTGTGTGTGGTTCTGTAACAGAAGAAACATCACATAAATATATAGCTCAACTCAACAAACAGCAGCTATAAACTGTATTTGCATGCGCAATTACATAAGCTCAAATGAGACATCAACTGCATCAAACAGTTGCCAACTACGGCCGTGGACGGCGCACAATGGCGGCGGCCATAGGGATTGCGTACTACCTAGGTTACAGCCGACGTACTACCTAGGTTGCAGCAGACCTGACGCACCTAGGTGCATAAACTATATAAAACAATACAAAGGGGCGCGCTTTAGTGGAGCACAACCTCCCTTTATATGACTAGCACACCGCGGGGAACATTTAGGCATTCACACACCGAGCGAAAGGCACATATTCAATGACGCGGCGAACTTCAAAGGCAGCTCGGCGACGGCGCATGGCCAGAAACATGGCGGCGGCGCACAACGACATACAGACTAGACGGGAGTAGACAAGACGATGCACAGCGGCGCGATGAATGAACGCTGTAAACAAATAAATACACCGATGTACTCACTTGCGGTCAGGAACGCACACAGACACTGAGGCATCGAACACGTCACATACTAGTGGTGGTCGGCTGACAATTGCTGCGCTACAGGCATTTGCCAGTAACCCGTATGCGGGCGCTTCTCGCGAGAGCTCGGCACCGACGCAACTCCAGTCATTCAACAAGCACACAAACAATGACGACACTCAACTTCGGAACCTTTCTAACAGCCGCCCCCGAATGTACGAAGTACATTCGCTCCTAAGAAAGGTGATAGAGTCTCGAATGTCTCACGGCAGGCTGGTCTTGATTGTAGCGACGTCCTCATCACCAGCCGGGAGAGCTGGCAGAACGACCAACCTGGCCACTGGTCTGGTGTAGTTGCGCTCGCCGATCTGCACATCAACGGAGCGGACGTGTCCATCGGCGCTGGGATGGACTTGGGTGACATGGCCCACGGGCCACATCGCTCTTGGCAGCTGGGGGTCCACCAGCATCACGACAGCGCCCTTGATGATATCGGCTCTGGTGGATTGCCACTTCTGTCGTGTCTGCAGGTTCGGTAGGTAGTTACGCAGGAAGCTGGACCAGAAGTGGTTCGCCAGAACTTGGGAGTGTCTCCAGTGGCGACGGCTCAGCAGGTCAGTCTCTGGATACACAATCTGGGGTAATGATCCATCCGGCCGCCCCATCAGCAGGACGTTGGGTGTCACAGGATCGAGGTCATTGAGGCTGGATGAGACGTATCCTAGTGGCTTCGAATTGAGGATCCCTTCCACTTCAAGCAGTACGGTCCTTAGTACTTCCTCTGGGACTGGCTGGGCTCCCACCGTGGTGTACAGGGCTGCCTTCACTGAACGTATCTCCCTTTCCCACGTCCCTCCGAAGTGGGGTGCAGCTGGGGGGTTGAAGTGGAAGTTGATTTTCTGCTTGGCAAGCTGTTGCTGTAGATCTGGGGACAGGGTAGCGAACGCCTCTCGCAGCTCTCTTTCTGCTCCTCGGAAGTTGGTTCCCTGGTCCGAATACAGCTCAGCGGGTGTCCCTCGGCGTGCAATGAACCGCCTGAGGGCCATCAGGAACGAGTCGGCGTCGATCGTGTTCAGAAGGTCTAAGTGAACGCCTCTGGTGGTGAGGCACTTGAATATGATGCCCCACCTCTTCTCCGTGCGTCTTCCCACCTTGATCTGGAATGGCCCGAAACAGTCCATCCCAGTGGAGAAGAAGGCTGGCTTGAAGAGGCGTAGCCGAGCAGGTGGCAGGTCCGCCATCTTGGGGACAGCAGGTCTAGCCTTCCAGCGTCGACATTCTGTGCAGGTATGTTGGTAGCGGCGTACTGCTTCACGGCCACGCAGGATCCAGTAGGAGCGCCGTATCTCTGCGAACACTCTCTCTGGTCCGGGGTGATGCAGACGGCTGTCGAAGTCTTGAATAAGGAGTCTAGTGGAGGGGTGGCTGGGATCCAGCACGATAGGATGAACGGCTATCTGGTCTACATCTTCAGCGCGACGAAGCCTACCTCCAACACGAATGACCTCCTCTTCATCCATCTCAGGAGACAAGGTGAGTAGCCGGCTGCTGGATGAGACAGGCTTGGCAGCCTTCAGGAGCCTCAGCTCGTCTGGGAAGCTGTCACGTTGGGATCGCTTGAGGATGAGGATCTCTGCCCTGCGGTAATCTTCAGCAGTATGACCGCTGCTCTGATCTGCCGCCCCCTGCAGCTCCTGCACTGTAGCGAGTAACAAGTCCTTCCAGGTGTCATATCTCGTCGCATCTGCGGTGCTGACGGGGATTGTCGTGACTCCACAGAAGGCAGACCTCCTTAGCTCTGAGGTATCGTCGTCTTTATCAAGCTTAGGCCGGACTGGCCAATCTTCTGGGGGTTGGAGAAGGAAGGAAGGTCCTTGACTCCATCGGTTGGGCTTCACAAGGTCTAGCAGTTTCTTGCCCCTTGTGATATCATCCGCAGGATTCCTCTCTGAGTCTACATATCGCCAGGCATCAGGGCTGGTGAGTTCCTGGATCTCTGCCACTCTAGTGCCAACAAAGACCTTGAAACGGCAGGACTCCGACTGCAGCCATGTCAGAACCGTGGTGGAATCAGTCCACAGGATTGTCTGGGTAATCTTCAGCGTGAGCTCCCTCCTGACGAGCTTGGCTAGTTGGGCTCCTGTGACAGCTCCGCACAGCTCCAATCTGGGCATAGAGAGGAGACGCTTGGGTGCAACTCTTGAACGTGCAAGAAGGAAAGACAGGTGGACTTGCCCGTGCTTGTCGCTTGTTCTCAGGTATGCCACTGATCCGTATGCTTGTTCGGAAGCATCCGAGAACACGTGAACTTCATGGGTGACACTTGACGAATCTACCTCGGCAGGTAGGTAGGCTCTTGGTAGGGTGACTTGAGGGAGGAACCCTAACTCTTCTTCCCAGCTGTTCCATGCTTGTAGGAGATCTTGGGGGAGGAGAGGATCATCCCAGCCTCTGTGCTTCTCCCAGAGGCGTCGGACAAGCATCTTGGCTCGAGTGGTGTATGGGATCAGGAACCCTAAGGGGTCGTACTGACTGGCTAAGACGCGGTAGATGTTCCGCAGCGTTGGCGCGCCATATTCGATATGTCGGTGTTGGTAACTCATAGTGTCCGTATGACAGTGCCAGCTGAGTCCTAGCGTGGATTCAGGGGAGTCTGCCTGGTCGTGGGGAAGATGGAGCTCAAAGCTGTCTGATCTTGCCTGCTTGGGTAGGTGTTCGACAATGCTCGGCATGTTACTTGCCCACTGCCGTAGGTCGAATCCGCCAGCAGCTAGGAGCGTCCGGAGTCTGTCCACCAGACGACTGGCTTCCTGAGGCGTAGGAAGACTCTGCAGGAGGTTGTCCACATAAAAACATCTCTCAATGGAGAACCTCACGTCATCTTCTGGTTGGCTATGTTCGGCTACATGGCGTTGCAGGGCGAACGTAGCGCAGCAGGGGCTACAAGTGGTGCCAAAGGGAAGAACTTGCCACTCGTACACTTCTGGAGGGTCACCTTTGGTCATGTCACGCCAGACGAACCGAAGAAGGGAACGGTCAGCAGGGAGTAGGCGGACTTGATGGAACATCCCCTTAATGTCTGCAGTAAGGGCGACAGCGTGTTCCCTGAAGCGCAGCAGCACTCCCAAAAGCGATGCCCCGAGAGTGGGTCCAGGCAGCAGTGAACCGTTCAGGCTCTGGCCTCTATACTGATAAGAGCAGTTGAAGACGATTCTGTTCCTGCCGCGATGGCTCACCATGTGGTGCGGAATATACCACTCTTCTCCCTCTTGGTTAACTTCTTGATGGCTTAACTTGGAGACGGAGCCTGCATCCACCAGCTTCTGGATCTCGAGGCCATAGACCTTGGCACGCTCTGGGTCTTTAGCCAGTCGACGTTCTGTGCTCCGCAGACTCGGGATGACGGCTTCTTTCGGGGCGCGGAGAATAGGCATGTCTCGTTTACGCAGAAGGGGGGTGGCATAGCGAAGGATCCCGTGCACCTCTAAGCGGATGGTCTTTTCTTCGAGCAGGGCCACGGCTGCTTGATCCTGCTTTGACCTCGTCACGATCTTCTCGCTTCTGTAGGGAAGAGTGTCGAGTTGCCAGAGTCTTTCGACGTGTCTAAACAGTTCTGTATCGACTGGGGATACTGATGTCAACAAACACTCTTGTGGACGTAAGGGGTCCTGGATGACCTTCGCTGGACCCTGGAGGACCCAGCCTAATCTGGTACGGAGAGCTACTGGTCCGCCTGGAGTGCCCCGTCTGATTGGCTCGACAGCGGTAATCAGGTGTGGGTGGTCGGACCCAATAAGCAGCAGTGGCCTGGCATTGTGAAAGGGCTTAATGGGTAACCCAACCAAATGAGGGTACCTCCGTTGGAGTCGATCCATCGGGTAGGACTGGTCTGCCAGACCAAGGCGCATTGCAGTGAAGGCTTTGGAGACTTTGAAACTGGTCTTGGGGTCAGCAGCGGGAGAGATGCGGAAAGACACCGTCGAGCCACGGAGAGTCTGAACATCCTGTCGAATGGTTCGCAGTGGGAGGTCCTCCCTCGTGCCTTGTATGCCCAGGTCCCGGGCAGCTGCTGACAGGAGCATTGTCCTCTCTGACCCGTCGTCCAGGATGGCATAGGTAGTTATGGTGCGGTTGCCGTGATGAAGAAGCACATGAGCGACCTTCAGTAAGACCCTGTTTCCCTCTCGGGGGCGGTCGAGGTACAGGACTTCAGTAGTGGGGCTCACTTGCTGACTGGTATCGCTGTTCGAAGGTCTGTGTTGTCTGTCGTTGACTTCATGAAGGACCTGTAGATGCTTTCCTTGACACAGGCTGCAGGGCTTCTTCAGATCACACTGGGCTGCTTGGTGATGCCTTGCACAGCGCCAGCACCTCTTGTTGTTCTTTATCCAATCTGTGAGTTCTTCTCTGCTCAGCTTGGTTACTTTGGCGCACTGACTAAGAAAATGCTCTTCATTCTCGCAGAAAGGGCAGTAGGGCTTGGGCCTCCCCTTCTTCCTCGGTGAGTCCTTCACCGGTGCGCTGTTCTCTGTGCTCTTGGCGCCGTGGAGAACGGCAACAGTTCGCTGTCTTTGGCGGCACTCGAACTTGGATGCTTGCTTCTCCTTTTCCCCTTTGGATGCTGTTGGCTCATCGAAGTCCAGACACCACGATTCATATTTGAGCCACTGGGCCAGGTCAAGCAGAGTGGGAATGTTGCCTGCTTGTCGGAAGGTGGACCGACGGAAGTCTGCTCGCTGCTCTGGGGGTAGTTTGCTGAGCAGTCTCACCACATGAGAGGCACAGCGGAGTTCGACGTCGCCGGCGGTGCCCAATGTCCTCAGGAGACCGACCAATGCTTGGACATGAAGGGCGAACCGTTCAAAGGCTGCGGTGTCGCCGCGACGAACATCGGGTGAGTCGAGGACACTTGCAATTTTCTTGAGGGCTATTTGGTGGGGCTGACCAAACTTCTCGTTGAGGGCTAACATGGTGTCTGTGTAAGGCGTAGGTGAGTTGATGTTGGAATCTGCAATCAACTTGGCCTCTTCTAATTTCAGATGATCAACCAGGATTTGGTAATTGAAGAGCTCTGTCCCTCCCACTGGTAAGAGGTTCTCCAAAGCCATCTTCAAGCGTGCAAACTCACATGGATCACGGTGGCTGAAGTAGGGTATGGAGGGGCGTGGCCCTTTGTAGCTCTGTTCAGTGGTGGCGGGTGGATCCTGGTGCCGTGGAGCTGGAGTCTCCCAGCCTGGTCCTGGCGTCCCGTAGCTTTGCTGTGTGGGTGCTGGCAAGTGCGTTGACTGTTGAGGAGTACAGGTCGCAGCATAGGATGGACATCTAGGAGGTAGATGCTGTGAGTGCGCAGGCGGGTGGAGGTTTGGAGGCTGCTGAGGTGCATAAGCTGCGGCATAAGGTGTAGCCCTAAACGGTGAGGGTTTGTACGCAGGCTGGTGCTGGAGTTGTGGCGGTGGCGCCGTAGCAGCTGGATGCTTTGGTGAGAATCTATGACTCCACTTGTAGTGCTGTGACGCAGTGGAAGAGGAAGCTAGATGAGGGTGGCCGGGCTGCGCGCTCAACTGCTGGGATTGGCGGCGCAACGGCTGACTGCTGACCTTGACTGGCGATACTTCGCAGTGGCTAGAGGCTTGTCTCTTCATCCGATGTAACTCTGAAATCAGCTCTTCTATTTGCTCAGTCATCGTTGGAGTCGGCGGGTTGTCACAGTCTGCTGTGTCAGGCCATGGCGGGGGGTCAGGCCAGTCCTCTTCATCTTCATCTACCGAGTGGAGGGGACGGAGGTCATGACTGCTGACAGAGTGTGACATAGCTTGTTGAAGACTGAGTACTGTGTTGGTGAGCCTCCTCATTTCAGCCTGAACTTCTTGGAGTGCAGCTACGTCGGAATGAAGGGCTTGCTGTGGTTGATGTAGCACGACCTTCTCTTTATGGATGTCCTGTGTGCCATCTCTCAAGGCGCGTTTGTGCAGCACCGGATAGGGGGAGTGTGGCTCTCGGACTTCCTCCCTGGGATCTCCCTCTGGACGCTGCAGGTGGGCTAGCTGGGAATCCGGACTGTATATCCTCTGCACTGGGTGGTACAGGTCCGCCTCATGGAGGTCAGCATCCCGCCTGTGGTGATCCGTATAGGGAGTGGGGGAGAAGTGAGGGGGTGTCATCTTGGCTGCTCCTTCTTCGTGAGATGGCCACTCCTCTTCGTGCCCATGCCTGTCTCGCTGCCTGTGCCCAAAATATTGGACATGGTAGTTGTCTAAGTGGGTGGGGGGGCGTGTCTGACGCGTCGGTCGTGCTCCACAATCTTCGAACTCCATGTTGATCAAGGGTAAAGAGAGCATCCGGCTCGAAGGACCACAATGTTGGAGAGCCTAGGGGGTGGACTGTATAGGTGATTTGGTTCAATGGGGGTATGCTCTTTTCACCCCTGGGTGTCGGTCAGAACACAAGGATGAGTCCAAGATGTGGGTTGGCAGCTTTAATAGTGTATCTTCACATAACATGTAACAGCACAGGCAACAGGCGGACAAAACATAGGCACAGATGGGAATGAGGTGATGGGCTCAGGCATGCAGGATGCATGTGAGCTTGTGGCAGTGAGCTCATGAAGCAATGAGCGGGTGGCAGACAGTGAGCACGTGTGTGCCAAGCAGTGGTCACGTGTATGTGTGTGTGTGTGTGTGGTTCTGTAACAGAAGAAACATCACATAAATATATAGCTCAACTCAACAAACAGCAGCTATAAACTGTATTTGCATGCGCAATTACATAAGCTCAAATGAGACATCAACTGCATCAAACAGTTGCCAACTACGGCCGTGGACGGCGCACAATGGCGGCGGCCATAGGGATTGCGTACTACCTAGGTTACAGCCGACGTACTACCTAGGTTGCAGCAGACCTGACGCACCTAGGTGCATAAACTATATAAAACAATACAAAGGGGCGCGCTTTAGTGGAGCACAACCTCCCTTTATATGACTAGCACACCGCGGGGAACATTTAGGCATTCACACACCGAGCGAAAGGCACATATTCAATGACGCGGCGAACTTCAAAGGCAGCTCGGCGACGGCGCATGGCCAGAAACATGGCGGCGGCGCACAACGACATACAGACTAGACGGGAGTAGACAAGACGATGCACAGCGGCGCGATGAATGAACGCTGTAAACAAATAAATACACCGATGTACTCACTTGCGGTCAGGAACGCACACAGACACTGAGGCATCGAACACGTCACATACTAGTGGTGGTCGGCTGACAATTGCTGCGCTACAGGCATTTGCCAGTAACCCGTATGCGGGCGCTTCTCGCGAGAGCTCGGCACCGACGCAACTCCAGTCATTCAACAAGCACACAAACAATGACGACACTCAACTTCGGAACCTTTCTAACAGTGACTAAAGCATTTCTTAGATTTAGGGTTAAAATCTACGTCATACTCATCGTTCTTGCGACTCCAGATTTCTGCTTGCTCCAAATTGTCTATTGGTGCCAATGTTTTTTTTTATAAACGTTTTATTTCCTTCTATGTACCCTGCTGACAACCAGTTCAGGGTGTAACAAGGTCAAGCATTATACCTGTAGAAAATGAATGAATGAATTCATGATGTCAATAAGTGTATTCCTTGTAACACCTTCCAGGTAGTGTCAGAGGCTGCAGGTCAAGGTGTGATCATCACTGGGGACAAACATCACAACATGTGGGACTGGGGTAACTCTGTTATCTTTGCAGCGACTGTTGTCACAACGATAGGTATGTGTGTTTATTTCTTAAAATGGCCACGCACTTGAAATTGTCATTACATTGAGAAAAAATATTTTGTATTCACACCACTTAGAATACTTATTTTTAGTTAAAGTTATTCACATGCAACTATATTACAATAAAGCATTAAAAGTAAGTAGGAATTCAGACTGAGCTAACTTGGCAAATTATATAGTTTCATATGGAAGTGAGATTCTTTACACCAACACGGAAAGCAGTTGTCTTGTCGGACGTGGGTGCAAAACTATGTTCGGGCTAAATATACCATCCAATACAGTAGGTAGTAACATGCTGTGTGAACATCACAAAACCTACTGCAATAGGCACTGTGTACATTCACAGAGTGTCTTTTTGCCGCGGAAACCCGAAGGAGATAATCACCCAATAACAAATTTGCAGGATCAATGGCTGCAACATACATAGCAAATGCATTATACTTACTTTGCTACTTGAGGGAGTACTAGAAATCGTTTGTGATTTTTGCACCTCTGCTGAAAAAATTGGTGGTAGGCTTGCCAAGTGTGGTCTCTATGAGGCACTGTAGTGCGCAAGCTTCAAAACGCATGCACATTGAACTTTGTTCCAATAGTTCACCACTAGATGGCACTAGATTTGACACACTGTCCCTTTAATAAAATATATAAAAATTGTAAAATACTCAGTTTTGAATGATGAAATGTGAAGACATAAAATCAAATGAAGTGATTAATCTAACAGATAAGCCTCACACATTCATTTTCAAAAGATGTCACACAAGTGAAAACAAGCTAATCACTGTAAAATATAAAAACTTCACTCTGCCTTAATTTTGATTACAAGTAATGACACTTGATCAGTTCTAACCACTTGAGCACTTTCCTGCTCTACAATATTTCACTGGTTATTATTTAGTTTGTATTTAAAAGAACCTACATGATGCGGAAATTATTTATTCTACAAAAAAATGGAGAGTTGAATTCCCTCCATATCCTCCACAAAAAAACTGCATTTTTGTTGTTACTGTATTCTATAGGTTATGGCAATGTCGCCCCAAAGACCAATGGAGGTCGAATCTTCTGCATCCTGTATGGTCTGTGCGGCATCCCGCTGTGTCTGGTATGGTTAAGTAAGTTGGGTTCATTCTTTGGAGACCGGGCAAAACGTCTGTCCCAGATCCTCATCCGCAAAAACGTGCCAGTGGTAAGACTTAACACTCGTGCTTGGATTTGGAGATTATGTGTCATAAAGTTTTGAAACCACATAAAGTTACTTAATTTTTTTCCCCCTTATCAGAAACGTGTTCAGCTTATCTGCACAGCGATATTCCTGTTATGGGGGCTCTTCGTGCATCTGGTGATCCCGCCGCTTGTCTTCATGTCCCTGGAAAAATGGAGCTACTTGGAAGGCCTCTACTTTTCTTTCATCACCCTCACAACTGTTGGTTTTGGAGATTACGTGGCAGGTTGACTTCAGATCCTCATTAATTCCTCTCTGTTGTACGTTGAGCAATTTCATACTTGGATTCTCCACATGTACATGTATTTCAGGTGTGAATCCAAATATTGAATACCTGAAGCTATACAGAGTTTTTGTGGAGATATGGATCTACATGGGCCTGGCGTGGCTGTCTCTGTTCTTCAGCTGGAATGTAAACATGGTCGTGGAGGCTCACAAGGTGTTTAAGAAAAGGCGACACAAACGCCGACCCTTTCAAGATGACGAACCAAGCGCTGAAGAAGACACGCCTAAGTTGGACACGAAAAGGCCGATCGTCATCGATATTTTTAGCTTCTTATCGGACAAAGAGGAAGACTACAGCACTGTCATCAAAGAGATCGGAATGACCGCAAAACCAAGTTCCATTGACGTTTTCAATCGCTCCAAGAGCTGCAGTGACATTGTGGCGACCAACATCGAGATGCTGGATCACTCGCCACGGCACAGACGTCTGATGAGCATCAGTGAAGTGTTTATGAACCCAAAGGATGACGAATGCCAAGGCAAAGAGAGTCAGATTCTTCCCCAAGAAAATTCTACGACAGCAGAACCAGCGGAGTGTACGAGAACCGATGAGACACTTAACGACGTCAACGGGACGAACGATTCACCAAGCGATGGCATTTTATTTACTGTGCCGGACCCAGAAAGCACACAGGAACAAATTGCACAGCCAACTGATGCTGGAACTCGGTTTACAATTTCTAAAGTAGCAGAGGAAGCTGTATTACTTAATCCGGATGATAAGGGATAACATTTAGAATAACACCATGAACTGTCTGGCATGGTTTGGAGAAATAATGCACTCTATGGACAAAAGTATTGATATTATAACAGTGACAATATGCAATTGATGGTTTTCTCTGCTGTGGTTCATCTCAACAGTGCTTGAAGGAGTTGAGGTCAGGGCTGAAATTTGTCAAGCTCACATTGATGTCCATTGGTATTCATATGATAAACCTGCCAAATCTTTTGTAACATTTCATTGCCAAGTGATACTCAGGACTTTATTTACGTGTTTCTGTAATTTATTTGTTTTGTCTTCATTTGCTCCAAATTGTGTGTTTACATCCCAGGCTAGTCTACATTATATCTATTTACAGGTACACTTAAATTGAAATAAAATTTTTCAAATTTGCATTTCTTTTTAAATTATTTTTCCAGTCTCCTTTTTTCCCCACTTGAATGACATTCTCTTCCCTAATCTAAATCACAACATAAAGCCTTATGAAACACTGATCCAATGAGCAGTTTCCCGCCATAGATCGTAGCGACAGACGAGCCCATAATCACGTGACCATCATCGGCATACACTTGCGTCACCACTGGCTCATCTGAGAGAATGTTCTGGATGCGGATGACCTGGAGGACGCAGTACCGTGGGAAGTACAATGAAATTGGGTTTGGATGACTATGTCACAATTGCAGTGAGTTTACAAAATTGTGTGGAGGCAAACCTCTGATCCAGGTGGATTTTTGGGGTCAAAGTGGAAAATTCTTTGTAGGTTGATGTGACAGCCTAACCACAGGTCACCTGTTTTCGGATCGACTTCGATGTTGTCGCAGATTGTGCCCAAAGCAACGGTCTGGAAACAAATATTTTTATTATATATTATTGATTTTTTTCGAAATCACAAGGCATTTGCTTCTATGTGACATTAATCACTCAAGATACATGCATACTATCAATTTTTTATTTTAATTTACCTTGACAAAGGCCAATGCATTGTCATCATTCCGCTCCAACACATGCACATTATGGGCAAATATATCAGCCACATATACATGCCTATAAAATACATTAAAAAAAAGTATGTAGATATTTTTCAATCATACAACTCCTAAAGAACTCACCAACCTTTTGTCAGGTGAGATGTTGATACCATTTGCAAAGTAATACCCCTCCGAGACCACTTTGACCATCTCTGTACTGTAATAAACAACGTTAGTTAAAGGTAGACCCAGGAGAGGCTCCACAATACTTTTCAGCAGTCCATCTGAAAAATAATGATCATTGGTGGCATAGAATCGATCCACTCCCAAAGCCACAATATCATTCACACTAAAGGGGAGGAAAAAACGAGAAAAAAAGTTACTGACTCAAAGTGATTTAAAGAACATGATTGAATTTTGTAAAGTTATTATAAAAATGAAAGGTAGCCTTAAAATACTTGTTAAGAAGTCTATGTTGGAAGGTCTTCAAATGCAACAGGGAGAATCCACTCTCAACAAATTCAAACAACTCGATTTGGCTTTTGTGGTGAGGATGATTCACAACAAACAAGTACACTGTGCCATCTGAAAATCATGAGGAGGAAAGGAATTAACAACAACACAGTCGTCTACAGATATGAAGATATGCTAAACGGTCAATTTAATACTTAAAAGCTCTTCATTTGTTTTATAGAGTTTGTAAGAATATTTTCCATTGACATATCCATTAGCAAACTGTGTCCGAATAGGTTTGCCCAACATAGCTTGTATGTGAAGTAGAAAAAAAATCCCATGTTGTTGTGTCGACAAATAATGACATCACGGTTTTGCAAAAAGGCAATGAATGCATTTGAAATCAGAAGTGGTCATACTGGTTGGCTCTGTGTAGACACTGATGCCGTGAGGGTTGAACGTCTCCAGGTCGAAGCTCCTTAATATGGGCAGCTCCACTGGTTCCATGTCAGACGCTTTCAAATTGAGAAGGAAGATCTTACCAGGAGCATCAGAGTATGGCACCCCAGGATACTTTAAACCCTATAAATATTGAAGATATCAGCATGATGGAAGATTGTTGGATTCTGATTAATTTCTTTGTAGGGGATACTGGTAGGTCGTAGTCTTACGTAGACGTGGTTATTGTTGTGTGTGGTGTGCTGTGTTAGTCAACTGAAGAATACACACATTTAGAGCTTGTCAGGTGTGTCATTAAGAAAAAAACAGTTAAGATGTTTAAATGTTTTTATCTTTTTCCTTGAGATACTCTCTGGTTATAGGAGCTTGGTGAGCAACTGTTGCCGTTACCTCAACTGAGCAAAATTGTCACAGTGTATCCAATCAATAACTTCTGGCTATTAATTTGAGTTCTGCACTTTCCTTTACGGGAGAATCTTTCTACTGCAAACTAGCCACGTTTCCCTAATCCCCTTTAATGATTTAGGGGTCAGATGTCACTTTAGGATACATTACAGGAAAGTGACTTGATGTCAACAGGCAACTGCTCTGATATCAACTCGACTTGGCATCAGGAATGGTTCAAATAAGGACAAGGACTGGCAGTACATCATGACTGCGTCCAATCTGGAGTTCTTCTGCATTCGGTGGGATTGGGTCAAGGCCATCCAGTTAGTCTGCGACTGAGAACTTGGATTTGTAGATCCTCTTTGCATTATAATTAATACCACCTAAAAATACTTCACATACCACCGCAATGGCTAAGATTGAAAAAAAAAAAAAAAAAAAAAAAAAAACAGTAGCATACTAGGTCCAAGTATTCATTTAAAAACAAGGCAGATGTACTTTATTCTTAAAAGTTATATTTAAGATGATAGTAAGTCACGTTAACATTATGCACAGTTTTAACATTAACTTTGCACTTAAATAATTATGTATTGTACACAGAAGTTAACTAAAAAAAACTAATGCTTGATGACAAACAGGTCTAATAAAATGAATGCCGATGTATTGTCCTTGAAAAGTAAATGTAGTTAAACAGTACCTAACAAATCTACTTTTACTACAATTGGACGATTTAAATCAAGCCATTGTAACAGTTTGCTCAGTTTGAACATTTAATGCAGTCATTATTTTGCATACCACTAGAGGGAGTCGATGTCCCACTTGTGGTGATCGTGAAAACCACTACACGGAAAAAAAAATCATTTGGATTTACTTAATTTAAACATGTACATTAGTCACATATTACTGAAATGTATTAAATTAACATATCACTTGATTATTAAGTGCAACTGAAAATTATGTATGCTTTTTTTCATCACCCTGTGTGGTCCACTGACCAGGATCTTTCTAAGACTGGGTCCAACCATATAGAATTTATCTTGGTCATCAACCATGATCAGTTTGCTTTCCACAGGCAGAAAATACATACAAAAATTCTCTTTCATTTCTTTGTAACAGTCTATACTGTTCAATCTTTAGAAATAAGAGTTGGGATAAAAAAAAAACGAAAGACAACAAGGTGAATAATGGATCAGTTAAACTTACAGTGCTGATAAAAGCAAATCCATCCCCAAAGATGGTTATATCCTCTGATCCATTATCTGAAAAAAAAAAGTTCAATGGCACGCTTTAAGGATACACAGATGTTTAACTTTACATGATCTTACTTAGATTCTTCAGCAGTACACAATTGGGGAGGTGATTCTTGACAGGTTCTCGAGACGCAAGGTACATTTTCCTGCAATATTTGCGAAACAGATGGTGCAAGAAGTGTAGAAAAATCTAAAAGTAAAGTAGGTAATATTATCAAAAGTGAATGCTGCTCACCTGACATTGACCATCCTCTCGCCAAGTAACATGTAAAACAAAGTTATAGCCACTGAGACGAAGCCTATTGTTTCCATGTTTAAATCACGGAGCGGACTGTCCAAGAGACTCCTAACACTGTCAGACATTCAACATACTCAGCTCCACCAAACAAAATCTGAATAAAGAGAGAGAGTAAATAAACCGAGGATTGGATGACCCCTGCTTTATTTGTTGGCTGTGGGACTTATGCAAGGAATCTAAATCGTTTTTCCAAGGGGTGTCTGAAAAAGAATACCCAGTATTTGTCAACTTTACACAGAATAGAAACTGACATCTAATTGTCAGAAGATATGAATGAACCCGAGATCAAAATTGTGCCTTGCCAATTGATGTAGCCTACACATTGGAACACTCTGAATGAAAAAAAAAATCAATACAGACACTCAAAGGTCTATTTCACCTTATGATGCAACTTTAAAATGAGTCTCTTGTTTGGTTTCTTTCAGTCATTATGGCCAAGCATTTTTGTTTTTTTTTCAACATGCCAGTTGCAAGTGTAATTGAGTACAATAAAGGAATTGAAACACATACCTTAAAGGGGAAGTCAACCCAAACATTTTATTTACAAGAATATGTTCTATGCAGGCCCACTAGCCGAAACACAGGATTCTGATTAATATTTCGTTTGCGGAATATGAGTTAAGCCTTAAAATCCACCCATTTTTGGGTGATGATGTTTATGACAACAACAGCAACCAAGGCGGGCCTCAACACTGCTACCAGGGCCATCTGAAAATAACAGGCTTCAGTTACGCCCTCTTATCAACTTGGCCACACTCGTTGGACTCCCCCATTAGATTACATCCTAGTTAAATGAGATGGAATACAATAAAAGTGACATATTTGTGTGTATACACATATGTATAATTAAACAAAGGCTATATATATATATATATATATATATATATATATATATACTACACAGGTCAGGTAAGTGTACCACTACACCATTAGTGATGTTATTATAATATGAGCAATACAATTAATTATCAATTACATACACTGATTTCTAACGCAGATCATGTAGCTGGAAGGATTATCGCTGATGATGATCATGAAAATAATCAAATAAATCTCTCATAACAAATGTTACATTTTGTGAAGCATAACAAGAAAGTATTATGTCCATATGTCCAAAGTATATGTGTGCTGGAGGACTGACAATTTCCTTACGATTCCCTCCAGTGTCTTTTTCCAGGAAATGCATTCAATTTCTGCCTCTCATACTTCAACAACTGGAATATATTAGAATAATATAAACAACAGTGATGCACTAAATTTCACATACATTTTTTTATTTCTGTGCATTTTATGATTGTACAGAACAAAATCTGAACCAATATGTGTTTCGCGTTTGAACATACAATTTTGTAAAAGCTTATTCATCTATCCAACCATAGATGGTGGTTCGATCGCATTTGCGGTTGGTTTAGCTGGAATCTATCCTAGAAGAATTTTCCAGAGATGTACTAGTCGCCAAACACAAAGCAAAAAGCTTAATCACCTGTCCATACCCAAAAATTAAATAATAATAATTATTCAGAAAAAAATCATCGCAGCTTAAAAAAAAATACCCACACTAAACAAAAGTACAGCGATGAGATGCATAAGTGCATTTTTAGAAAAACAGTGGCAAAGACTTGCTCTCCTTTCAATTAGTGTTTCCTGCTGTTTTGTGAAAGATAAACATCATGTCCTAGTCCAAATCGCAGCATAAAGCCTTATGAAACATCGATCCAATCAGCAGTTTCCCTCCATAGGTCGTAGCTACAGATGAGCCTATAATCATGTGACCATCATCAGCAAACACCTGCGTCACCAATGGCTTTTCTGAATGAATATTCTTAATGCAGATGACCTGGATGACATAACATCAGAGGAGATATGATGATGTTGCGTTGGTTCGCATTGTTAGTGATTTTCCGCATACAAACCTCCGAGCCAGGTGGATCTTTTAGGTCGTAGTTGAAAACTTTCCATCCGTTGGGATGGCAGCCTAGCAACAGGTCACCTGTTTTCGGGTTGATTTCGATGTTGTCGCAGAGGGAACCCACATCTACGGCCTGGTGACATCGTGAGACAAATTTAAACATTATCATGTTTGTCTGCATGGTCTTACTCAGGTATTGTCATCATGTGAAATATTTCTCTAGACAAATAATTATTCATCAGTATTCACTTTGATTTTATTTTTTTACTTCTCTACTTTGAATTAATCTACCTTCACAGAGGCCAATGCGTTGTCTTCTTTCCTTTCCAAAACATGCACTTTATGGTCAAGGACATCCGTTACATATATATACCTATTAATGACAACGAATGAATGATGAATTCATGAGAATTAATTATTTCCAAGACCATCATGAAAAAAAGATGCAAAGCTCTTGAGAAAGTCACCAACCTTTTGTCCGGTGAGCTGTTGATGCCGTTTGCCATATAATATCCTTCAGAGACAACTTTGACTGTCTCTGGACTGTAATACACAACATTAGTCCAAGGTTGAACCATGACAACTCCCACAGTCGCTTTAAGGTGTTCATTTGAAAAATAGTTATCATTGGTGGCATAGAAACGATCCACTCCCAAAGCTACGATATCATTGACACTAGAAAAAACATATGCAACACATAAAATAGGATTAGACATTTGTTACGTAGATCTATTATGTATTGTTAGCGCATATATACACACTGCTAAGAAATATCCGACATCAAACACAAAACACACAAAAACAAAACTCGTGAAAATTCCATGGTAATGCAATTTAAAAAAAGAACAAAGAAAAGAAAAGAATATGTGTTGCATTGAGAGGTGCACCTATAAAGAAGTTCATGTTTGATGGTCTTTAGATGCGTCAACGATAATTCCTCCTCGATAAATTTAAACAACTCTACTTGGCTTTTGTAGTGAGGATGATTCACAACAAAAAGGTACACGGTGCCATCTGAAAAACAACAACAAAGCATTGTGTTAAAAAGAACTGGCCACAGATTTTTTGCATGGGAAAGAGGGAGGACATACACGGCTTCAAATGCCTTCTTAACATTCACCAGGCAAAAAAAAAAAAAAACACATTCTTGAAATGAATTCACAGCTTTCGCCAACAGATACTGTACAGTATCGTATTTTGACATTGTACCGGGATGCCTATTTAAACCAAGCTTAGTTAGTAAAAGAGACACACCCAGAGTAAGGTTTTGCAGGCGCTTGGCTCCATAGCAGGTTTGCACACATGCTTAAAGTGTCAACTCCCATTCCAATTGGTTTAGAAAACAAAATCCTTACCTGTTACTGTCCTCGAGTTAAATCTTTTAATCTTCATGAATTCAACGCAAAACTGCTCATACCAGTTGGGTCTGTGTAGACGCTGATGCCGTGAGGGGCGAACGTCTCCAGGTCAAAGTTTCTCGCCATGCGCAGCTCAATCGGCCTCATCGGAGTTGCTTTCAGGTCAAGGAAGAAGATCTTTCCAGGAGCATCGGAAGTGGGGATTCCGGGGTACTTGAGACCCTGAAGAACAGAAAAATTGCAGAAAGAAATTATGACAGACTTGTGATCTGATCAAGCACATGGGCGAATCCACTTTGTATTTTATACTTTTCATGATCATCGATAGGCACAGCAATGGATAAAATCAATATACGTTTGCTGAGATTGAATTTTGATTGTTTGGAATTCATTGCAACTGAACAACTGTGATGTCATTTTCAGTCGATAACAACTGGCAAAATGGCTGCGCCCTGATATGGACAAAAAATGTTGGATTTAACTGCTTAACTTCTATTCGACAAATACCATTTAAATCAGAATACTCTATTTAGACTAGTGGGGGTGCATAGAACATAAAGTTAAGAATGTGTTTGGAATGTCTTCACCTTTAAGACACTTGTTTTGCTTTTGGTACCTTTGAGTTGCTTGACCATCACATGTCCAGCAAGCAATATAGGAGGTTACAAAAACACGAAAAGTCCGGATGAACATGTTTCAAGCAATTCTTGCGGAGAGTAAAATGCCTATCAATAGTATTCACTCCATCGTTGTTGTATTCAACAATCGTAAAAATGGAGCCTTCCATTTTTTTTTTTTTATTACAACTCTCTAAGCCTATATTTCAAGGTGTCTGTGAGCAGCACTTCGAAGTCAGATGCAGGTACAACTGCGAGTGGGTAAATGTGCAACAGACACACGTACACGTGGATTTACAAACGTTCCTGTTCAGCTCATTTCAACCGAGTTGCTAACCAAAAGAACAGCACTTATCTAAGCATGCAAGCATTTTTTTGCGTATTAAGTGTGGTCTTACCGCATGTCAATATATCAATCAGAACAACAAGATGGGGAACTGACACAAATACTGAAACTAGCAATTGATGTGAAGTGCTAGAACGTGGCTTGCATTAACCAGCGTTACATTCCTACATAGCTAGAGAAGCGACGACATGTCTCAGTTGTTCTTTTTTCTCTTTGGGCATAGTCCCACTGGGCGATCTGATACTTATTCATGATAACAGCCACGTTGCACAGTTGAAAGAAATAACTAGAAATAAGTCACAGGGAAAAACTTGCAGTCTATTTACTAGCACATGCATGCTTGCGGAATAGAAAATTAACATGCTGAAAGCTAAAGTTATGAGCGTAGGTCAGCAGAGGACACAAACAGATTCACGTTGGCCAAGTCAGGCAAAGTTCCACTTTCTTATCACTGTCAAATTGTATCCACTCTTCACAACATGCAAATGAATGCAATGGCTCTCGAATTATTTCCGACGTTTGTACACACTTTAAAAACGTTTGCCTCATTAAACGCAAATAAATAAATGAAATCCTAATCTTATACTGGCTCGTTCGAGTCAAACACTTACGGAGCTGATAAAGGCGAGTCCATCCCCAAAGACAGTGATGTCCTCTGAACCGTCATCTGCGAGAAGAGCATATTTAACAAATTATTTGTTGTGGAATAATAACAATGGTAAGGTGAGCTTGCTTACTCAGATTCTTTAGTGTAACGCAATTGGGGAGGTGATTGTTGATCAGCTGTCGAGAAGCGAAGGCCCTCTTCCTTTTGTTTACGAATGAAAAGTTAGGAAAGAGCACAGACCGACTGATTGAATGGAATTCCAGAGGAAATAAATTAATGTCGTTTACCTTAAAGTGACTATCCTCTCACCAAGTAGCACAGATAACGCCGCTACAACAAGTGCGACGAGGCCACACTTGCCCATGATCAGAACTCGCAGGTTTAGCAAAGCGCTGCAAACCTTTGCCAACTTTTCAACACACAACTGCAAGCAAGCGGGCGTGTCGCGCCGTGCTTCTGCTCAGCCAAAAGAGATGCCTTCACTGTTTCGCTGGGAACAAAAGTGTACGCCGCAGAATAACATATCGGAATGATGAATTGCATTATACATTCATAAACGGATGAGTCCATTTAGAGTGGATTGTTGTTGTTTGTCACCTGGACTCATCGACACTCAACTGTCTGTGTCCTACTTGAATATGGAGTGTATAATTTCCTACATGCGTTAAGCACCTAAACGCAGCATAGTCTCAAACAGGAAACCGGAAGCTGAAAGTTTACATGCATTACGCATTTGATTTTTGATTAAAAAAATGACAAAAAGCATTACTTTCAGGATTGGTGGATTTGAGGGACATTATTTGCTTTTAAAGGGAGGGATTGATATGGCTATTGGCTGTAACGTTGGACAAAATACCGCGAAAGACAGACGTCGCATTTGGCGAAATGATGGTACAGGTCCTCGGTTTACGACGGCGCGCAACACGCTTAGCTACCTCCATACAGTCTGACTTAACATTTCATCTATTTAGAAATATTGTTCCGTATAAATATTGAAGTTACAAAGTACTGTACTGCACTTGCATATACAACTGGGCTAAACTAATTGCGTAGCCCACTTATTTGCGTTACGTCGCCGTGAAACGAAGGTTAACCTAAGATGTCGTACGTCGTTGACCCGCTGGGTAGTTTATCTATAATTCATGTACAATAGTTTCTATTTTGAAGACAAGAAGCGATTTTGAAGGCCCTAAAATAGTTTGGAATCCCTTTCACAAAACTGACAGAGAAGAAAATCAAGACTAACACCAGACCAAAATTGGGACACACCTTCCCATGCTATTGAATGAAGAGCTTTTTGACTTGTACTTGTCTTAAAAAGTTGACTTATTGTTTTGCTTTTAAACTGTAAACGCTAAGGAGCTGAAATAAATTTCAATTGTCACCAGATCTGTCAAATATTTAAGCGCTATTAGGGGAGTGTTAAATTAAAAAAGACTGTGCCTGCAAATCCCTGTTTAAACTGTTTATTTTTTTAAGTTGTTTTCTGTAGGTGATGACTCTTCCCAACATAAAACAAAAAGTTACAAAATTGTCTATGTCATCAAAATCATTTGTAAGAGACTTCATAAAAAAACAAACATGAACACATACATACACGTACAGAAGTGAACGTAACATAAAATTGGCAAACTATCGACCCTGTGATATTCAGCATTGGGTGCATGCAACCTGACAGTTACTGTAGAATATCTACAAAAGTCCAATTCTTGAATAATAGCAACGAACAACTTCAAAAGACCGACAACTCCTGCACATAGCGATGTGTGTGTTGTGTGTGTGCACAGCACTGAGCACACCAGAGTCCTGACTGTCGCGTGAAGTCGTGGGGAGGTTCACAGTGTCGTACAGCAGGTTCCCGCATCAAAACAGTTTCAAGCAAGACTGTATATTTGGAACATACAAAATAAATTTTATTATCCATTCTCTTCATGTCTACATCTTATTAGAATTGTCAACACACCCAAATTAATTCTAATAATCCTGACAGGTGTAACAATACATGTTCTGTCAAGTCCAGGTGTCAAAATATAAATGAATGTGAAAAGCAATTTAAATCATCTTTGTTATTGTTGACATAAAAAGGGGAACCGTGGCGCGGGGGCCACAGTGAGAACTAGGCAGGATGTGGCCATGAGCACACACAAACACGGGACGAGGGGCAACAGGGATGGGAGGGAGTCCCTCAGGGCTGGGCCCCAGTGGCTGTAGGGACTTGTGTGGCCAGAGTGTTGGGGGCAGAGATGACGGGTGATCCAGCGATGTTCGCCAACGGCTGTGAGGAGGTCATTGAGCTGATGCCTGGGACACACAAAGCTTGCTTACTCACGTGGGCTCGGACCACAGGGCCCATTCCCCACTGGGGGGAGCGCAACCTACCAGCCATCATACTTGAAGAGCTGACTGGTGTTGAGCTTGCCGCCATCCCTCCGGGTGTGGCCCCCCTTCCCTGATCTCTGACGATGGGATCTAGAACGAAGATGGAGTTCATGTCACAGGACGCAGCTCATACATGTGGATCCTGTTTAGGCCGGCGGACCCAAGTCGTACAAAAAAATAGGGTGCACTAACAGAAGTATGGATGATCCATGGCCTCTTTGGCTGTCAGCCGGGCTTGATGGTCGTAGCGCAGCAGTTTGTCCAGGAAGTCCAGAGCCTCTGTACTGACCAAGTGCTGGTTCTCACTGTGTACAAACCTCTCCCACCTTTTACGAGAGTGTCTAAAGAAAGGAAAAACATGACAAGTAATTATAAGTTTTTAAAATAAATAAATAAATAGGTCACTTAATACGCAAGGCCACCGAGAGACGCTCCACAGGCCACATCCGGTGGCCTGTTTGTGGACCCCGACCGACACTTTTGTCACATGGCAATGAGCACAGCGCAGTGGCAACCGACAGGTTCATCGTGCGTGTGTGAAGCGACGACGAGACTGAGCACGATGAGAGCGCCACGAAAACCACATGTGCTTTGGTTGGGTCAGCCTGTGTAAACCAGGACTTATCGTCATGTCAACTATACATAGACAACCTGTTAGCGGGTGACTCAGTTCACTGCTACGTTCACACTTGTTAATTAAAAAAAGAAATGCATCCACTTTTCCACCAACTGGCACACAACCAATATGGCTGGTAGCCTGCCGAAGATTTGCAATTTGAAACAAGATTATGAGACAAAGCACAGGAATTTTGCGGAGATATTGCCTAAAAAAATGGTCATACCAAGTTGCAAGCAGGATTCTTGGTGGATTTTTCTACGACAACAAAAAGAACAACAGTGCGCTCAATTCGAATGGCATGAACTTTGTGTAAGCACATGACATCATTCTCACCTACAGAAGGAAAAGAAGGAACTTTTGGTTTGATTTTAGCATTCCTGAAAAGCTTGATTCATCTTGGTCTAGCGACCAAGATCTTAGAATGGGATTAAAGCTCAATTCCCCACATGTTGCTTCTTCTCGACCGTTTGTAATGCACAAAATTAATTGTATTTGCAGAAATTCATACAAAACACCCAAAAAAAAAAATGATCATATCGCTGAGTAAATAACTTCTCGTGCCGATGCTAAAAGCACCTGCAAGGGATGAGTAGTTCCACTTTATTATATTGAGACTATAAAGTGAATAACTTAACAGTTAATGGAGCTTATTATGGTGAAATTACAAATGAGAAGCAAACTAACTGTATCGGACAGCACATTGCACAGAAAAAAACTGAATTTTGTATATGACTTTGCAATTACTTTTCAATCATCTTACATTCCATTTACAAAAGTAAAAAATGTGCACGGTGTATGTTAGGATCTCTCTAGGAATAAGTTTTTTTTTCCTTTCTGAATTTCTCGCTCTCTCTCTTATTTTGGGCACAAATAATGCAGTACCTAAACTTACAAGAGCAACAACCTAGCACTTCTCTGCATTGAAGATGAGCCATTGCTTGGTCGTAGTTATTTTTTAATTTTTTTTTTTTATTTGTGTTGCGAGCCAAAATGTATGTACGATGGCTCCACCCACCATGCCGTCTCTATCTGGAAATCAAGTCAGCGGATCGTATATCAAGACACCAGTGTAAGATTAAAGTCCATTTCAGTTGAAAGCAGCCCGTCTATTGCAAAAAAAAAAAAACTTTTGCAACGCCCACACAGCTGGAGTGGACAGGCTAAGCTTACATAACGTTAGCATGTGCGCTTATTTTGTTATTGGTGGCCACCTAGCAAACCTCAACGCTTCACGCTGAACTTGTGAAAACTCAGTGAGGCTATAGCGATATAAAACTCATCTGTGATCAATGTTGAAATTATGCTAAATTAATTCATTCATTAATTGGCATTTGATTTGAACATAATTTGAATTGTGCCTAATGTTTCACGGTCTGTGTAAATGTTCCAAATGTTTTATATTAATTCTTAATTGCATATTCATTCATCAGAGCAAGTTATCACACTTTGACACGATGGTCAGTCCACCTACAAATGTTTAAAATTCCAGTTGTGAAAACAAAAATTTGTTAAGATGAAACTAACAATAGTAATTTATATGAAAATTTCTTATCTGCAGGTTTTAAATAGATAAATATTGTTGCCTAATTAAAATTCAGTATAAAAGAAGAGCTCCGTCCACATTGGCCCATAGCAGTGGTTGTCAAATGGGGGTAGGTTAAAAATAAAAAAAAAATAAAAAAAAATCTTGATTACAGCAGTTGCTTTCCTGCCACCAAGAGTGACAAAGATCATCAGTGACGCACAATCCCAAGTGTCCAGAGACAATAAAATTATTTTGTTAATTATATAGATTAAATCGATCAATAACTTGTACAAATAATGATATGTCGATGTGCGGCCAGCATCAATGTAAAAGAGTACCGCGCCGATCGATGTAGCTGGATCACAAGGCAGACATCGTTTAAATAGATGTCTCGAGTTTATTCCCTCTCACTGGATAGTCCAACATATGCGACATTAATAAATGAGAGGAAAGAATATGATAGAAATCCCAACTGAACACCGGTTTAAATGTTTTTAAATTAGATTTAAGACGTATCATTCAGAAAGTATCTTTGCAATACGATTTTTGATTTGTAATAAATTTGTCAAAAGAAAAATGCAAACATTTACCAAGAAAATATAACTCTTAATTTTACTTGTGGTATTTTTAAGGATAATTAAGGTGTTCAATTCAGACAAACAAACATAAGACTATTAAAGACATTTTAAGGATCTGCAGAAATACTTAACGTTCACTCTAAAGAAATGCTCTCAGAAAAATAAAAAATTGACATAAGATGACAATTGAATATTTGCAAAAAAGAAATGGTTCTGTAATCAAACAATGCATTGTCATTGATGGGAATGAAAATGTTTCTTTAAGGGGGGGCTTTGTCTTACCTTCCCAAAATGTCATTGAACCGTGGATCCAATTCAATGTTGTACTTGTCAATATAGTCATACAGGTCCTCTGTGCCTAGTACTTTTGCAATTCGCACAAGCTGCAAACAAATGGAAACGTGATCAAATAACAACTACACATATTATTAAAAGTGCATCGTCTAGGAAGGCCCGCTGTCATCCCACCTGATCGTAGTTGTCGTGACCGTGAAAGAAAGGTTCCTTTCGGAAGATCATGCTGGCCAACATGCAGCCCAAACTCCACATGTCAAGACTGTAATCATACATCTGCAGAAGATGAGAGAAGAGAGGGAATATGGTTTGCATTTATTCTGTGCCCCCCCAAAAAAAACAAACATCAGAAGATTATTGTTCTACTAACCTGGTAATCTACCAGTAGTTCAGGTCCTTTGAAGTACCTGGAGGCCACTCGCACGTTGTATTCCTGGTTTGGGTGGTAGAACTCTGCCAATCCCCAGTCGATTAGGCGGAGCTGAATATTTGCAGGAAAACATATCGGAGATGAGGTCAACAAATGAACACTGAATTGAATGTTGCCACTTCTGCGTGCGTCAATTGCGCTAGTACCTTTCTGTGTTCGTGATCGATCATTACATTGTGTGGCTTCACATCTCTGTGCGTAATGCCCATACTATGGCAGTAATCCAGAGCCTAAATAAAAGCAATGCAACCTGTCAAAATTACACCAACACAAAGTGCCAACAAAAAAAACCTTAATAAAACACCTTACAAATGTTACTTACCTTTAAGATTTCATACATGTAAAACCGTATGTCAAAGTCAGATAGGGTTTGATACAATTGCTGTGGAAAAGAAAAACACAGACAGGTTTGGTGTCAGATGATTGCTACGCTCTTAAATGAGATGAAAAGCGAGTTGAGCCATACCTTGAAGTCTGTGTTGTTCACATGTTCAAAAACCAGAGCAGGGGTTCGGGACTGTAAAAACAAACAAAACTCACGTAAATACATGCACGTCATTATCCATTAAGTGTGAGGGCACATTAAAGGGTCTGTAGCTACATTGGAAATAAATATCCATGCATAGGTTAATCTATGGGTGCCGAACCGTGAGTAAACCGGGGTTCACGCATTATGATTTTGTTTATGACACACTTGTGGTGAACATAAGTTGTCGTGCATGCCCTGACAGTATGATTCCATTTTGTGGGGAAAGACGGACCTCCCAGTGCCAGTGTCGGACCGAGTCGGGCGACGTGGCCGGGCTGCCCGCACAAATGGCTGAGATGGAGGTTTCCCCCCAGCTGGTGGCGCTCTCCCTTCTAGCCCTGCACCGATAGCGGGAAACCAGGTATATTGCCAGACACCACCCGGCACCAGCGCCGGAAAATCCATCTACTATGCTCAACCAAAACATGCTAAATAGGAAGTGTGAGGCTTCACCGTGGCTACACTATACTTCAGTGTCACTTGCTCCCAAATTGAAATTGTAGTTTTAGCCCAAGTGACGTCAGCACGCTGATGTGCGCCATGGAAAAAAAAAAAATCGCAATAAAAACGCAACTCTTCCACTGTGCAGAAGTCGCAACTTTAGAACCGAAATGTGGCATCATTTAATTTCATGTGAAGCGCTGCACGGGAGTACCAACCCCAATCGGTGCGCAGCAAAAAAAAAAAAAAGAACAGTTGTCTGTACCTATCCCTACATTTGCCTTTATCTTTGTATCCTACAATATATAATGAATCTGACAATGTTTCTTATAAAAGCCTTAAAAATACATTAGAAAAGGTCAGTGGAGAAAAAAAATATATTAAACATATTAAATTGAAATATTGAGGAAACAAATTACAATTGGAACATTTTCCAAAATCGTTCTGCCCTAGTGTGCAAGGGTAAAGGCGGTCCTTGATTTCCGACAGTCCTGATATACACAAAGTTTTGTGATTCTTAACAGTGCGGAATGGACAAGTTTACAAAACAGTCATGTCAACATACGAAACACAAAGGCATGCCGTTTCCACCACACTTACAGGTTTATATTGGATTGTTTTATATTTATGGCCTGGAAGAGATTTTCCAAAAAGTAGCCACTCTTGTAATGATTAAACTAATACGTTAGCGTAGGTTAGAAATAAACTCCAGCGCATTCCAACTTCATTACAAATTTGGATGATGTTTCCAGCATAGGAACGCGACTCCAGTGTATACCACAAACACCTCGTACATGGAAATATGAGTGTACCCCTCAACAAGTATACTGCTGTTAGCTTCTTGCACTAATCACCCATGTGCTTATCCCTTGCGTTCAAGTGCGTGTGATTTGACGATGTGAATACTTAGAGGCAAAGTACATCAGCGATCCAGTGTAAATTATCGCTCTTCATTTGTCACTGACGGTGAGTGTTATTGCCATAGTTTCATACTGTAATAGTTAACTTTCAAACTTAGGCGAGTTCATGATTAAATTAAGTTGTTAATTAAAATATTTTCAGTATACTAAATAAACGTTCTATGATGCCAACATTTTGGACCGTCTAACCAATTATTCCAAATTTCGGTAGGAATTTTTGTTTTGGAGGTTGACGGAAATGGTCATGGTGTCATACAACACGTAGTGGACTTTAGAGGTCCCACAGTACAGAGATGAGTGCAAATACATACCACGGGATCCTTGACAATATCTAACAATGAGATGATATTTGGGCCTCCCCGGAGGTTCTCCAGGATCTTTATTTCTCTCTTGATTTTCTTTTTTTTCACCGGCTTTGAAAAGACAGAGGAGAGGAACAATGATGGATTTTCAAAACAGTCACAACAAATTTTTCAGAAACATTTGTCCACATTGTGATGCATTCTATACCTTTAGTATTTTCACAACAACTTTTTCATTGTTTGTGATGTTTATAGCTTCGAACACCTCACTATATTTGCCTCGACCGAGTTTTCTGACTAGCTGATAGTCGTCTTGGTTTCTGCAAGGTGACATTGTAGACATTAATGACATGACCAAAAGGCAAATATTTCACAACGTGTATTTGTCTTACCCCCACTCAACAACATGGGACTCATAGTCCCAGTATTCTCGAGGTCTCTGTGTGTTTACATCGGGGTAAACTCGAGAGCGGCTTGGAACAGGGCCAGACATATTCTACAGAGAATCTTCTTGAAATCTCCTGAAACAAGACAAACAGCAACAAGGTCTTAAGTGTACACGCCCTCAACAAATACAGTAGAAGATTGCATCTACATATTTGGAATATTTTCTCACTGCGTAAAAGATGACAATACCTGGGAGGTATCCTCCAGGAAGATGGTGACAGATGAATTGGAACGAGATTGGTTGAGACACCACCAAAGTTAGAGAGCTACGCTGGCAAGCAGATATAAGACATTTCAAAAGCGTGTACAGAGCAAATGTGACCAATTTGCATAACAGAGTGACTGACTCGTTATCAGGACAAAGGAAGCGAGTCTAGATTTTCTTATGTGGAAGTAAAGTAGTATTACAAGGCGACAACTTGTCAGATTGCAAATAGATGTAGAGTACTGTAAAGTCATTTCACCTCGTTGTTAAATGGGGGCATCCACCCAGTTTAATCAGGACATACGGGGTTCAATACAGTCATCACTGGGGGCAACAACCAGACAATACCTCCTGTAAGGGCAAAAAAACAAAGTAGGTTGATTCCAATCAATGCTGTCAATGAGGCAAACTATGCTAACGCACGCCATCCATTATGGCTCATACGACTGAATATCTTTGATGTAACCAAGCAATCAATCCACCCGAATGCTGTGATCAGGTGTCAAAGAGCTTCGTGGGGATGTGGCCAATTTGCCCGCTTCACGCTTAAACGAACGCGGCGGGTGCACGCCAGAACCCCTTCTTCAACGGCCTGCACAAGTGCAATGCAGCGAAGGAGCTAACGTTAGCTTAGCTTCGCGGGGCAAGCCGGCTAGCTGTCCGGGCTGCTAACGAGTTAGCATTAGCTCGTCAAGTGTAGAGGCTAAAGCCGGTTGCAAGTCACACTTAACATAACCTGCCAACGCCACAAGGACGCGAGCCCGCGACAAATTCCATTTTTCGCACCGGGAGGGGCGAATCGCCGATTTATATGATAAACGTTTATGTTTAGCCGAGCCACAAGCTTCGAAAAAATGTATTTCCTAGAGCTAAAAAGTGCTAAGCTAACAGGCTCATGGGGGAGTGAATAGCCTGCTTGGATGGCGAGGCGACTGGCTGACAACGCCTTAAAAACACACCCCGCAAGGACGAATATGGCCGCAGAGAGGTAGCGAGATTGCGCGACGTGGTCCCCACCGTCCCTCGAATGAGGAACGGTCAACGGTGGTCACAAACGTACGACGATTCGTAATAAAAAACGATTACCTCTCAGCGTTGCTGGGACATCAATATGGCGATGCTTGGGATCAGGAGCTTAGCTCGGGCGCCGTTGGCGCCAGGGGGCGCTCTGCCTTTTCTTTTTCCCAAGACTTTTTGGGGGTATGTATCCGCCAACAACAGGTCGCATTGAAGGTGAATATAATATTTCATCTTCACTTGGCTACATTATTAGAGTGTTCGCCAATGGATATCACAGGACGTCATTTAACCAGTGTTTCCCAAACTTCATTGAGTCAGGTTAGACATTTTCTTTGCTAAGTCTTGTGAACTGCCAAACAAAAAATGTTTTGTTGCCTTATAATACCTGAATAAGTGCACCTTACAATATATTCGCCACCACTTATTCTTGGAGCGGGCAACGTCAAACACTTTTCTTAAGGAAGCCAAACAACAGCAGTTTTCTCTACTTCTCTCTTTATATTTTATTGATGTTGTGTCTACCATCCATGCAGGATGAAAAAAGTAACACACCCGTTTTGACTAACAAAGGAGTAGAAAGTACAGATATCTATTTTTAAATCTAGGGGCTAAACGTAAAACATTCACTAAAATTTAAATACGCAAGCAAAGTACAGATACCTGAAAAATCTAGTTAAGTAATGTTTAAAAGAATTTGAACTTTTTAATTTCCCAGTACTGCTGAATGTCCATTAAGATACCTGTGAAGAAGACCTTTGTTTTAACAGTGGTCACATCTGTTTACAATAGGGATACTGTTGCTGTAACAAAGAACAATTTGCAGTCAGGCCTGCGTTTTTTAAAACGATACTTTGGTGAAAAAAAAAACAGCCAGGGGGCATTTCCCAGAGATAATTATCCACATATGACCACTCGAGACAAGACATTGGATTGTAACTGTGAATAGAGCTTTGTCAACTTTGTAAGATCTTCTTTGCTCAGTCGAGCCATGCACGGTCAAACAAATACAATAGAGTCAGGTCAGAATCTTTCATTAGAGGGCAACGGGGCTGAAAGAGGAGAACAAGATGCCTTCAATAAAAAGCTGCAGTTGCAAAATTGACTCCTCACAGTGGCTGCAGGACACCGACGTCAACAATGAGGCTGTGAGTTTTCATATTTTAATGTTCTATTTTCCGTCATTAAATGGATCTTTCGCTAACATTTTGAACTCTTAGTATTTTCAGTGTCGCATGTTGGCTGATTCTCCTGCCACTCATGAATGCAGCGCCAATCAGAGGTAAGCCATTATGAATTTTAAAAAAAGACCTATTAAATTGTTACATTTTTTTGCAAAAACAATAACCGTCTCTTTTTTTTGTAGGACAAAGAGAAAATGTAATAAGCTTTCTGAATGGTGAGAATATTCTTGCCAGATTTCTCACCGCATGCCAGTTATTGTTGTCATGCTTTATTTTATTCTACTATATTTGTTATTATTCAGTATTTGGAATCTCTTGAGCACAATGAACACTAAACATCAACTGCTCATCACTGTTGTTTTAGATGCCCTCAGCACAACCGCGGGGAAGACCCTTCCTGCAATTATGACAGGTCTGTGACAGAGTGAGCAATCAACCGATAAGAATAAGCGTAAATAGATGATAAGGTCAAAAGATGTTCAATATAGTATTTATTTAATAGATTTGTCTTATACAGCTAAGATGTCACTGGTTTTATTATTATTTGATGTGATGTGACATGATTTTTTTTTAAATTATGGTTTGATAAGTCATTTTCTTTCGCAGCACACAGAAACCCTCCAAGTGAACCAGAGAAAGAACAAGATTCTCAAGGTTATCTACTATATATTATGTAGAGTACATTTCTACTCTTTTCTGCATCAGTAAGAAGAGAGTACAAAATAACTATTACATGATTCACTTGAACCTGTGTTAATTTTTTTTAACATTCATTCACAGATCTTTCAGAGGACCAGTCTTCTGAAAGTGCCAACCAAGATACAATTACAGGTGACGTTGTGTGGTAAAAAAAAAATTAATGCATGAAAAATGTTCCAAATGATCGTTATATTCTGGACGCAGCTCATTTGATCTGAGTTGTAATAATTATAAATATTGCAGAGCTTGCAGTATCTGACACAAGCCTTGGAGGAGAAAGCAAAGGTACAGTTTCAATAATAATTATATAGTTCTAATGTATATACCTTACAATTTCACCTTAATTAGAAACTTTCCTTGAGAATGGAATTAACAAGGGAATACTAATAATGAAAATTACAAAATTTGTAACAATGAACATAAATGAATATATATGGGAAAAACAACTTAAAGGGGAAGTCAACCCAAACATTTCATGTTTTATGCAGCCCCACTAGTCTAAACATGGCATTCTGATTAATATTATGTTTGTCGAATATGAGTTAAGCAGTAACATTTACCAGTTTCTGACCTTCTCATATTCCACAGAATGCCATGTTTAGTTAGACTAGTGGAGGCACATGCAAAATATTATTGTTGTTGGATTGACTTTCCCTTTAAGGATGCATCAAAATATTAGTAAAACAACCAAATTAATTAACAAAATATGGTTTGTGGATTTAGTATGGTGTGCAATTATTACTAATACTGAAAAAAAAAACAGTCCATAAATCATTGAGTGTCAAAGATTTCTGGGACGTTTCCAATAGCACACACGGAATTGTTTTCCCATTGTGGCCTAAAGTTCTCAGTTGAAATCCAATCATTACTATAATAATGTAGATTCTACCTCCAGGATTGAAAATCAATATTCTGTTGATGCTTTTAAAGACATTGACAGCGATGAGACTCCTCAAACAAAAGAGGAAGACAAAGCTTCATCTTGCAGACAAATGGGAGCAACGTGTGTGAGCAAGAGACGAGCTCAAGATCAACAAAGTGGAGAAGATGCCGATTTAAACAGTGAGGAGGAAGTTACTGATGGTACAAATTTGCCAAGCATGGTGTCTGTCCAAAGCAGCAGTGTCCAGAAAAAAACATCCACTGAAGGAGCCAACTCCTTGGACACGAGCAGAGAACTGGTGGACCAGGACAGTTTGGAGACGAGACCTGCTGCGGGAGCCACAGACGTAGACGATGACGGTGAGTTTGAATGTCACAGAAGACGATAACGGAAGCATACACCTGAACACTTTATCTCGATATTCCCTCAGAATCAAGAGAAGAATCAAGAGAATTTGTCAACTCTGAAACAAATCCGTTCGGTACGTATATGTGCATATCAACTCCTGCTGTTATTACAGTTGATATTTTATTTTACGAACAGTTTGCTGTGTATGTTTTAGCTTTTGCTGTCAAAACTAAAGCATTCTGATGGGAACATTCCTCTGCCTTCATCTTTCTCCGTGACACGTTTTAAATTCAACCCCTTGCCGTTTTATTTACGTACAAGTTGCTTGTCAACTTTTATGAATGCAGTTTTGAGTGTAATTGTTTCCACCATCGGTTGACTCACAGTCAGCGGATCAGCGGATTCCAAATGTCACCCAAATTTAGATTTGTATTTATTTTGAGGAGAGAGGAAAAAAGTTCAAATTCAATGGAACATTTTTGCAAAAGACAGATAATACTATAATAATATTATACACTTTATACAATTATACACTGATTTTCTGTGTTGTCCTCTTCAGGTCCAGTGTTGCAGGTCTCTCCCAGATGACTTGAGACACCCTGGACTTCTTTTCAACCAATCATGGGGCACATATGGAGACAGACAAGCATTCATTTTCACATTCACACATCACTGAGTGGCAACTGAACTGCGAGTGTACCTAAGTTGATGACTTTGTTTACTTTTTTTTTTCTTCAAAAATAGTTTTGTCGTTTTTTTTTATCCTAATAACTTGTACGACAGTAGTTTTTCAAAAAGGTACAAATAATTTGGTAGTACAAAAAAATACAGGTAGACAGAGGAAGACAAGCGGTCTAGACAAAATTCACTTTTGATTCCTTCCTGTTTTGCCTGCAAAGATGTATAAATAAGTGTAGGACAAGAGAATAATTTTGATTATTTTTTTTTACTCTGATATCTTTTTTGAAATATTTTTCAATAGTCTTGAAAAAAAGAGCAAATTGCCTGAAAAATAAAAATACAAGGGTTCTAGCTTTGTTTCTTTTGTATTTAGTGTCTCTCTTTAGTTACTTACCATGCATTGGTATTATTTTGTAATAAATAATTGTAGCACATAATGTGTGAGAGAAAAACAAGACACGACTATTAGCAAGTACACAATTGAACAATGTATAAAGTTAAATGAAATTTAAAAATATTTTTAAAAAAAAGCTTCATTTCCTGCAGTGTTGAAGTTCACTATACACGTCGGATTGAATTCCATCCAACTCCTACAAAACAAAAACATATTATTATGCTGGCAATTTCTTTTCTTTAGTTTTAGTATAAAAGAAAATGCAATTACACTTCACCTGATAGGGAGATTCTGCTATCTCTTCTGGTTGTGGTTGTACATGTGTTTTTGCTGTTAGACCATTCAAAATATGCAAATTACTGATTGATAGTGAAAAAACACAACAACAACAAGAAAAAGACTTAACTGCTCATAAGTCTAATGCTCACCATTCTGCTCTGTCCTTTTCTTGGGGAGGGTCAGCAAGTAGAAGACAAAAACCGCAATAACGACAGTCAAGACGATATCAGAGACAATAATGCCAATGACGGACTGCATGCTGATGAGATAACAAGAGCCACATTCTACCAAAGACACAAAGGCATAACTGAAACTCAAAACAAAACCTCCATCTTACTCAAATGAATGTACCTTGTGGTCGTCCAGAGCCTGCAAGACATGTTCATGATCAGGGTATTGTACAAATACACTACAGGACAGTTGAAGGACGTGGCGCAGCACTCACCAAATAGTGAACCCGCGATACAAAACGTGTCCTTCATGCCGTGTTGGGTCACATCCATGAAGGAGATGTTGTCAATCAGCTGATGTTCCAGAGGAAGAGGATGAGGCAGACTTGCAGATGAAGCCAGGATTGTATGTGGACATGTGATTGTGTTTGGGGGGAGGAGGCGGGCGTCCATTAAGAGAAGTTACGATTTACATTTCCTCATTTATTGAAGGATAAATATAACCTACTCACTTATTTACTTGCTTGGTAGAGGTTATCTGGAAATTTTGAATTATAGTTGATGCAATAATGGATAGACTCTATACGCAGTATAGTAATACGCCCATGTATTGCAACTCTTTGATAATAAAGACGTAATATTTGGAGTAAATAAATATAATTTCATAAGAATGGTCTGAAAACATGAGTGTGGTGGGTTAAAATATGAGCGGGGAAAAAAAGTCAACAATATGACAGTAATTGTCAAAATAAAAATTAAAAATTAAAAGTCAAGTTTTTGGGGAAAAGAGTTACAATTTTATGAGAATGAAGTTATATGAGAAAAAAACTTGTCATTTTATAAGAATAAAGTCAAGACATTATGAGATTTTTTGTGAAACATTTATATGACAACAAAGCCATCATTTTATTTGAATAAAGTCAAAAAGTTGTCTAGTCGTTTGACAGCCACATGCCTTAGAAAAATTATGACTTATTCGAAGAAATTACAACCAGATTTTTTTTATCATCACAATTAAATCATGAATTATTATTCTTTGTAAAGACCCCTCTCCCCCAAATTACTTTTATTTTTTTCTCCGTCTGAGCCAAAGATTGTCTTTGTTTTTGGTATTGTTTATTTCTTGTTAAAACCCATGACTATGTCAGGAAAAAATGAAAACCAAAACTCTGAACACAGTCAGGTCTTCTTCGAGGCGCGGATGTTCATATACACTTTTTCATTGCCTGTGAAGAAGGGATGTCACACCACAGGGGTGGGGTAGGGAGAGGGGAGGGTGGCTTAATGAATCATGTTTACCGGAACACGCACACACATGACACACATCCACACTATGGCCTTACTTTTGTCTTTGCACGCTTGACTTTTGCAACACTGAATTCTGGCATATCGATAAGTGATACTGACGATGATGAGGGTCAGCAGCACATCTGTACATATAATACCCGCTAGCATACCAGGCTCAAGCCTGCAGCATGACACCGGGCTGTCTGGTGGGTAGATGACACAACACATAGTGAGTGGGCACAAAAGAGAAGGCTGGAAAAATGTAATCAAGCTTGATCGGAAAGGTATTCATTTAACACCATGTTCACTGTTGAGGGTACACTTAGCCGTGGTGTAGAACTGCACTACTTCATGCTGGGAAATATTTCTAATGTTTTGGATTATTTTGAGAGAGGATAAATCACAATATATAAGAAACTGATTTAATTGTAATGCAACACAACACAATTTGTACAGTATTGTAATCTGATTTTACTCTTCCAATAAAAATGAACGTCTGAATCATTTTGGATCCTGACCAGCGGTGGACAAAAACAAAAAACAACATTACCGGCCAGGGGCTCTGCCAGGGATTTTGGATTTTGTCAATCATGGGCCCCTAGAATCCTTCTCCTTATTCCCCCCCTTTTCGGCGCCCCTGATGACGGCCTTGTTTTTGCACTCAGCACAAATAAAGTGCTGTCTGACGGTCCGCATGGGTGGAGTTTTCCTTCTTTTGGCATTTCAGTACATGGTTAGAAATGGACATTTGCACCGTTGTGGGAGTGAGCACAGCTGACTTGATTCATGACCAATTGAAGTGGCACCCCGCACACCCTTTAAATTCAGCGCGGGAGAGGCGCACGGTCTACATGGTGGAAGCATAATGGACTGAAGTCCAAAGTATGTTTATAAGAAACTGCAAGATATCCACTTGCGGAAGATAGAAAGTTGATCGCTGCAAAGTGGGTACTTGGAAACCACGCCTTCCATCTCAAATTGCCCTTATGTGTGTGATAACTCCTCAAAAGTGTCATGTCATTATTCTGGTTTCAGAAGTTCTTGTTGGTCTCAATCAAATGTGTATGAATGAAAAAAAATGTTTACAGATCCTCAAGTACTGCACTATAATCACTTAAGTAAATTTAGTTCCTAACAGTCCACCACTGCTCCTGACCAGTTGGGAAGCCTTGCATTAGACTGTTAAGGCATACCTAATGTTTTGCCTGGTGAGTGTCCTGTTGAGTTGTGTGCTCCCTCTCTTCTAAGTGCCACAGACTGGTCTTTAACAGAGAAAAAGAAACATGCTACATTAACACCTCGACGTTTGGAGTTCACCTTTTGGCAGTCATTATTTCCGTATTGAAATTAGTATGTGGTTTTCACTTCCTGCACAAGTAGAATCAACCGACAAGCCAGAAATGGTAGTAAGGCTTACTGCAGAGTATGGAGAATATCAGGACAAATACTTTGCTGCATGCCATTGTCCCTAAGCTTGGCTGTGGACTTTCTGAAAGACAAAATAATTAAGAGAATAAAATAGATAGATAGATAGATAGATAGATAGATAGATAGATAGATAGATAGATAGATAGATAGATAGATCGATCGATAGATAGATAGATAGATAGATAGATAGAAATACAAAAGTGTTGGAATGGAATTATGAGATTAATTTAAAGTGAATAAGATGTGTAACATCCTTCGGATTTCTGATTCTGATTCTGATTTTGATCGAAAAACCAAATGTCTTTAGTATACTGTGCAACAAAAACAAATAAATTGACCTTGCCATTCAAATACATTTGGAGGGGACTGTGAGTCTATTATACAGTAAACAGTCTGCATACATACAAATATATACACATTATACATTATATACATATCGTAATTATCTATAGCGTTTGTTCGTTGGTGCTAATTCAGAATTACAATTCATGCAACAGTTTGATGAGCAAAACAAATGATCTATCGCTCTCACAATGTCGCCAAACTCTTTAATATGGATGTTCGAGTTTACAAGATCTTACCTGTGGTGATGTGCCATCCACGAACCAGAAGGTGATGATGTGATTTAAACTGCGCCTCTAGTTTTGACTTCACTGCCTCGAAACACTGGCGCTCACTCCCGCCCTTCTTGGGTCACGATTTATTTAAAAAAAAGGTTCTCACTTTTAACAGCAGAGGGCGCTGTCCATAAAAGAATTCACATATTACCTGTGTTAATTTAGCGTGCTGTTCCTCTATGTGCCAAATGTAATCTCTGTACTTAACGAAGAAATCACATTCTTGCGTAAAGAAATAAAAAAGACTCTGTAGTAAAAGTAGATACTAATGCAACTCCTATACATATAGGTAAAAGTAAAAATGTGCAGATTCATATATACTGCTCAAAAGTGAAACATAGTAATGTTTACGGCTCACCTGTTTTCTTAAACTGAGCCGTGATTGATTGTAAGGTGACAAAATGTCCGCCCCCCAAGATAGCTAAAAACGGGCGGATTTTACTGCTCAACTCATATTCCGTCAAAGCAATATTAATCAGACTTCCCTGTTCCAACTAGTGGGCCTGCCTAGAACATATTCTTGTAAAGAACATTTTTGGATTTACTTCCCCTTTAAATACAATCCATTTGTATTTGATCTCTGGAAAACTCATTTTACCAATTTAAGATTTTCTTACTTACTTAGCTTTTAAAATATATTTATTTATTTATTTTTATTTGTTTGTTTACTATGTTTTAATGCCACAATAGTGATTGTATATTGTGTAAAACCACAATCAGGGCGCTACCACTACTGTCCACAAAGTGCTGCAATTGAGCCACAAAGATAACGTGGTCGTGGTCCACAACATCGAATGCTGCAGTTCAGGATAATTAGCCACGCCCAGCTCAGTTGACAGAATTATCGATTAAAAACCTTTAATAAATATGCCCTCGTAGTACCCAGCGTTCTAAAACCACTGCGTTGTAAAACACGTCATTATTACCCACTTCGTCAACTTGAAAATATTTCCCTCTTTTATTAACTTAAATAATGCACATGACACAGCACAACTCTTTAAGAACCTACATTCTTAGCCTAGCATTATCACTTTAATTTGAAATACCTTTTTCAATTTGTTACCATTTTATTAAATCAGAATTTTATTAATCTATCACTGTTATTTCGATTTGTATCAATTTTGACTTTTTTATTAAGGTGACCAGGAGTGTCTTCTTTTTTTTTTCTGCTTCTTTAACAATTATCAAATTAAATCAAATTTACAGGAGAGGAGTTTGCTCTGCGTGTGTTAAATCATGGCGCAAAATTTATTTTATTAACTATAATTAATAACAATATAATAACATTCATATTATTATTATTATTATTATTATATAGCAAATGTCAATATTTCAAAGTCTTACTATAGAGCTTTTTTGTTCGTGTGTAATTGAAATTGCAAAAATACACAAAGTGATTGTGCCACATGTTTCCAATATCAGATTAGTTTTTATATCTCAAGTTAGTATTTGTAACAATTATCCGGCTACCATGTTTATGCCATGTAAGTATTTCATGTCATGTTGTCAATTTACTGTGTAAAAGGGGCAATTTAGCATTTAGCAAGATATATGAGTACTTCATTTATTATTGTAACTCCTAGCGTGTGCTATTAAGTCATTGTGTTTTGCTCTTTGTGTCACTACATTTTTATATTTATAGATTAGAATATTATTTCAATAGGATTACTGTTCTTTATCAACAGTGAAACGTCATGTATTATTATTATTGTTACTATTATTATGATTTATTACAGTCGTCTTATTTCAGAATGTATCATTTTGAGAGTGAGAGCGTGAAATACACGCAAAGCGCACGCGTAGGCACAAGCCCACACGCGCGCACAAACGCGCACAAACCAGTAAGGGCGTGGATAACATGCGCACACGCGTGTGGGCAGTGTATTCTTTGTGTATCGAGGCAGTGGTGAGAACTCAACAACAAGGCACACAGACTTCAGACTAGCACACTTCATACATCACACATCTGCGCGCCGGTAGTTGTCTATTGTTCAATCCTTCTAAAAACAACCAAGACCAAGACCTCAGAGACATGCACTTTGATAAAGGTGAGCACCTTTTCCATTCATCTTCGTCATGAATGGACATCTAACATGTCATTCCTAACCAGTGATTTTTGATGTTAGTACAAATCCCTTGCTTCTTATTTTCCGAGCATTTTGATTGGCATTTTTCTACAATTTCTGCAAAGTATGTTTCAGTTATATAGTGATGGTGCACAGTAGGCCCAAATGGAGAGACCTTCTGTTGTCCGTATTTCTCTTAGGATCTATTGTTGGTGTTCGACCGAAAAAAAAACATCTTCTGTCTTTTTTTATACACTTTTTTTCATGCTCTTTGATTCTGTTTGACCACAAAATGAGGAAATTGGCAGTGTGCTGCTTGTGTCTATGCGTGTCTTTCTTTTTTTTCTTTCTTTCTTTCATTTTTTTTCTTTACTTCTGTGAGAAGGGAGCCCAGAAGAGAAAGGTCACTGGAATCCCCGTCTTTCCTCCCACACACATGACTCAGTGTCCAGGGCTTTCCACTGTCCATATTTGAATAAATGGGTAACCCTAAGACAAATATGGACAAACATATTAGGACAACTACTATTATGCGTACTGCACAACTGTCTTACCATCCCAAAAAGAATTGTACAAAATGTTTTGCTATGAGGAAGAAGTAAGATTCACATTCAGTTAAGAGATCTATTCCAATTTTTGATGACTTAATTCATTGTGTAAGTATTTGCTCTGTGATTTATTGGCAACCAGCATAGTCCGCTTTTCCGCCAGTCAGCTGGGTTAGGCACTTGCTCTCTGTGACAGAAGAGTATAAGCGGAATGAACAAAAGATCTGTCTGGTTGTCTCAGTGCTTCTGCCCACATACAGTGTATGACATCCCAACCAACTTCTCTGAGTTGCACCAAACCGTAATGAGCTAATTCTTGAAACTTGGAATTATTTTTTTTTTTTTTCATTTTTCATCCTGTGACCTAAGTTGACATTTCCATGTAAAGATCAAATGTCTCAAAGTGACCAATGTGTAGTAGCACCTTTTCAACTCAAACATGAAACTCATTAGTCATATCAAGTGACCTTTACGGGGCACGTTACACAACTGCAAAAGGAGCGATTGTTGTAAATTTGGAGAGAGAAGCAGTAACTGAATTTTCTTGATTTTCTTTATCATATTTTACAACACACAGAGAAAGAAAAGACTATAGTCACCATCAGTTGCTGTGTTCACACATACACACATACACGCAAACACACACACCCCCACACACATTGATCTTTTCTAGACCTATTGATAACTTATTCAAAACCCTTTCTTTCCCTTTGAGGTATTATTTTCAGCATTTTAAAAAGATGGATAATTTACTTCAGTTTTTTTCTCATCCTCACATGGTCAAAATTGCACAAACAGGCACAAATATAAAAATTGTGAAAATGCGCGTAAATATTTTTAGAAATGGCGCAGAAGGCACAAACTTATATGCATGAATGGACTAACGATGCAGCCGATTCGCCGTCAGAAGTAAAGCCTCCACTTTGCATTTGGTGCTGATGAAGAAACACTTGAAACGAATGCCTTCACATTGACGCCTTGAAGCTCAACTCAAGTTTGCAATCACTCGTATGGGATAGTTAATTATCTACCGGACGGTAGTTTTGTGTTCAGAAGGGGACACGGAATGAGCTGTTTGCTCACAATGACATGAATTAGCCTTTTTTTTTTTTTTTTTTTTTTTGAGGTTTTGCAACCTCATAAGACAGTGCCAACTGCCAACTGTAGTAGCGGTTGCGTCATGTTCTGCTATTATTTTGCTGCCAGTGGTAGCCAACGACTCGACAGTATAGTGGAGGATGAGCCTCACATGAAATTAAACAATGAAATGGAAACATGTGACCACAACCACAGTGAAGAGCAGTGCAGTCGAAAGCAGACAAGTAAACGTGACAATGTGACGTCTCCGTCTGTGGGGGTGCCAAGGAAAGGTTTGTGGTACGTGTTTCTGTGAGTGTAACAGAGCCACACAGGAAGATGTCATAGAAAAGATGTAGGCAATCCCATTGTGAAGGTTTTCGGTTAAACCTCATGTGTCTTCCTAATGGAGTCAGCGTGTTAGATCACAAAGCGGAATCATTTTTTTTTTTTTTTTTTTTTCGTGTGATGTGTGACATTTTCCTATTGTACTCACCTACCTGTCATGGGAAACATCAACCAGAGCCTAATATAATCTAAAATAATATTTTTGATTAGGTAATGGAGAAACCCCAGTAAAAATCCCAGAACCTCAAAACTGTGAGGCGCATCGTACATTCTAACCACTATATTACTTTTCTGCCCGTTCTTTGACACCATAGAGCAAAAATGAATGATTCTACTTTTTTTTTTTTTTTTTTTAAGCAGAAATAATTTCCGTATGTGTTGTTGCCACACAGCACCAAAGGAGAAGCCATGCTGCACTCTGCCCACAGTGAAAAAACTACTGGAACAGAAGAGGAAGCGAGAGACGTCCTCAGGGCTTACCTCCTACCCGCCAAACACAACTGGTCCCGTTGTTCACAGCATGCTTAATGTAAGCCGACAGCATTTTAGTGTCTTGCATTATCTTATAAAATCCTTTTCCTGTCCTCACAGCACCTGCAGACACCAGAACGACTGACCTGCGGAGGTAAGACTTGGACAATTCCTGAACAACAGTGTCCGAAATATCTCCTGAACAACAATGACTTGATACTTTTGGGACTCTATGTATTTGTTAAACACCTGTATTCAAAGTATTCATGTATTCATGGCAATTACCATCTGTTCTTTTTTAGTAAAATTGGACTTCTGTCAACAGTCAAAAGCTTTTAAAAGCTTTATAATCAAGTTGGAGTTATCCCAATAAACACGTGATTAGGTACACTTTCACTACAAAATTTGATCCAACACAAGAGGCGGTGTCCAAACACTGCTTTTGAAAATTACAATATTCCACCCTTGCTAATTAAGAGTAAGTATCACTTTTCTGGAATAGGAACTTTATTTGTTCTTTTTAGCTAATCATCTAAGACAAATGCAGTAATCGTAACACTAACAAAACAACATCCATCCATCCATTATCTTTACCGCTTCTCCTCATGAGGGTTGCGGGGGTGCCGGAGCCTATCCCAGCTGTCTTCGGGCAGTAGGCGGGGTACACCCAGAACTGGTTGCCAGACAATCGCAGGGCACACAAAGACAAACAACCATCCGCAGTCACAAAACAAACAAGTGGCCAAATCTTGAAGATCACCAAGCCACTGTTTCTCCAATTACAGTGCACCTACCTTGGCTCCTCTTTTCTTATTCAGGTGCATCAAGCAGCTACACAGAAAAGTCAGCTATGAACTGTGAGCAGTGGACACCAATACAAGAGTCTGCTCTTTCTTATGACCCGAATCAACCTGGCCCAAGATTCCTTGTGGGCTACGACGTCCCAATGGACTCAGATTTCAACGCCCAACAGCAGCTTCAAGGATTTGCATCTCAGTCTTACGTGAGCAACATGTCTTTTGAAGCTAGAGTCTATTGTGAATAGAATTTGCATAAATGATTCAGAGTCTGTGCTCTTTTGAGCAGGAGTGCCTGATGCCAGCGGCAGATCCGGGCGCGGCTTATGCTTGGCCCCTTCTGGAACCATGTCAGGATCCTCAGCCATCTTACGGGTCGTGGTTGGACACGAGCACACTTGAGAAGGCCAGGATGCTGATGAGAGACATGGACTATAGTAGACTTATTGGCCAGGATGAGGATGGAGACACGTGAGTGGTCGTCTGTGTGTTAGTGTGTACAGTTAACTTGGGATTTGAGCGGGACCATGAGCATTTGGAGGGCCCTTGCGTATCTTGTAGATGTATTTCAACTGCGTTGCAGACAGTTTTTCCATTACACTTAATTATTATTTCATTTTGACTGGTGTTTTTCAAATTCAGTTAGTTTTTTATGGCAGATTTAGTCATGTATAGTTTATATTAGTATTGCTTTTAATTTATTATACAGTATATTTGAGTGTACAATTTAAAAAAGATTCTCACTAAGCATCGTGTAAAAAAATGAACTTAAAATACCATTTAAAAAAGTATCAACTTATTGACAGGTGACATAAATAAATAGAGAGAGCGAGAGAGAGAGAGAGAGAGAGAGTCAGTGAGACACACACAGACAGACAGCTAGCGATATAGCTAGCTAGCTAGAAAAATAAATAACATTGGAATTAATGACTGTTTTAACTGTTGTGTTTGTTTTTGAATCTGTCATAGTTTTCAACAAGTAATTCTTTTCACTGCAAGAAGCATTCATCAAATATGTAGTTTACAAGTCTCCCTTTTTTTCTTTAGAAAATGTGATGTGTCTTTTCTTTACAGTATATCGATTAGCTTGTAATGCTTCACTGCGATACTATTGCTATTGCTAACACTGTGTGATAGTATCAAATCACAAGTTCCCATGTGAGTTTTTTTTCATTAACAATGGGTAATGTGTCTAATGAACTAATACAAACATGTGATGTGTACAAGAAGACGATATAAAAACAACACTGACACTTCACTACACAAACATCGCTGTGTACTGTTTATGAATGATTGTTTATCACTACTTCGACTGCCTGCTAAATTGTCTGGGTGTGTTGATGTCTGGTAATCGTAGAAAGAAAAACAAAAGTCTCTGAGTCATACGTGGAATATATTCAGCTCTAAAAGCAAACTGGGTCATATGTATGTTTGAAGGCTTCCCACACATTTACGGTCATGTGTCACAATTAAAAAAGTCATTCATTAGAATAATTAGAAATTCCAAGTTTTGATTATTATATTTTTTTATGTTTTTGATAATTTCATAATGGCAGTAATATGTGGTACTTGGTTAGCGCGTCTGCCTCACTTTCCTGAGGTTCTGAGTTTGAATCTCAGCCCCAGACTTCCTATATGGAGCTTGCTGCATGTTCTCCCCGCACTTGCGTGTGTTTTTTTTCATATACTTCAGCTTCCTCCACCATTCCAAAAACATAAATGTTCGACTCATTGAAAAGTAACTAAGTAAGTAGGCTCCAGTTAACATATGACCCTCAATTTGACAAGTGCTATAGACAGATAATTTCAAAACAAAATGTTTACACTTGACATATTTTTACATGATAATCAGAGTCTAATTCAAACACTTATGCACTACCCAATATGCGCAAATAGTTATTTTCTTTGTTTTGTCAGCATCCTCCATATCTACACTGCTAAGGGTCTCAGGGAGTGGGCCTTCGCTGCTGCAGAGAAGCTGAGGGATTTAGAGAAGCTTGATGCAAAAGAGCACAAAGGCAAAGTACGTTAAAAATGTTTAGGTTATAATTCATGGACATATTCATGAATTTATTCATTGATTTATATTTACAGACTGCCTTACTGGTGGCGGTGACAGCGAACCAGCCAGACATTGTTCAAGATCTGTTGTCATTTGGAGCAGACATCAACGCTTGTGACGTCAAAGGACAAAATGCTCTTCACCTGGCCGCTCACGATGGCGTGCCAAGGATACTGCAGGTGTGGGACAGAACAACTTTGAGGTGGGAGTGGGTGGAAAAAAATGGACTGTATCTCAAAATATTGCTAGTTGTTAGTTAAAAAAAGATTGGAAAATTGGAGATTCGTGCTTTCCTGTAGATTCTCATTCATCTAGGGCAAGTTAATCCACAAAAGATTCACCATGGCAACTATTTTATTTTTTTTTTTTTGTTTAATACATTTGAACGTTAATCCAAAAGGCTTCTTCAGTTCAACATTTTGAACATGCCAAATGAACATATCAAAACATACCCTGGAAGCATATTTGGTATCTCTAGCTTGCTTCAAAAACAATATAAACGAATTGCATTTTTTCCTCCAGGTTATTCTGTCCAACAGACCCGCAGTCAATCTCGAGGGAAGAGACTTTGAAGGTAATCTCTCACGATATGAGGACACACTACAATACAGTCTCTCATTTGTGTGGAATATTAATTTTGCCATCGCTTATCACTAATACGCTGCACATAACAGGCTTCCATGATGTTCAAATTTCAAAACGTTTTTTAAATAATTTATTTGTTCAGGCCGGTGCCATCATAAAAGTTTGACTCCCACAACAGACAATATTTTAAATAATTATTTTAACATTCAACAAATAGTTTTTGATGATGTATGGGGTGAAACGAGAGCCCTTTGAAGCCAATCAACTTCAACCAATTTAACTGTCATACAGGTGTGAAAGGAAATTAACTTCTGTCAAATAAAAATGTACTGATGGAGTCACCCTTACTTTGAGGGTACGTAGCGATCGCGTGATGTGGCGGTAAACATGCAGAATGAGTTTACTGTCGGTAAACAGAGCTCCTCAAAAGTTGAAGGAAAAGAAAAAAAAAAAAACACTTTTGGACATCTCAAATGCAACATATGAGGCAGATTTTTTGAAGTCCAAATTCCAACACCTTTGTGGGCTGTAGGGTCCCATGTCATACCTTTTCCTCTTTTGGATATTAGATTTGTTTCTTTTTTTTAGCTGCATTTTAACACAATTCTTGTTTTTTTCACTCTTTACTGGATGTAATCATTTGATCTTCAGTTGCACCCTGCACCATCTATGTCGCTCTTACTATAACTGATATTGATTTCTTTTTTTTTGTCCCAGGTATGACCGCTCTGCACTGTGCTACCATTTCTCACTGTGTCACCATGAAGGCTTTGTTTGCCTGCGGGATGACGGATGTTCACCTGCAGGCCAAAGCTGCAGAGAAGCTCTCCTGTGTCCAGATGCTTCTCAATGCGGGCGCCTCACCACTCAGCCAGGTGGAGTATAAAAGTCCAACTGCTGTGATACTGATTTTTCTTTTTTGCTAAATTATGCTACGTGATTAGCCTATCTAATACTTTATAACTCAATTCATATTAATGTAATGAAGTCAAATTATACATCTATCTATCTATCTTTCTATCTATCTATTGCAATGTTGTTATTTTTTTGCAGTGGCTTCTAATATCTAATAGGTAGATATGTATTGTTACTTAAAGTGAGTGTTGTACTAAAAAAAAAAAAAAAAAAAAAAAAAACTAAAAAAGGGGAACTATCAAATCTAACCACAATGATGTCATCACTTTTGTTTTCTTTCTAGTCATGTTTGTACGTTCCAGTGCGACTTATTGTGGTTTTGTCGCATCCCCCACCCACCCGATTGCTCCCACTTGTCAAATTGCAGGAAATCAAAAGCAGCAAAACAGTGTTGCACTTAGCTGTGAAGGAAGGGAATGTCAATCTGCTCCATTATCTACTCAGCATCCCCATGCACAATGTCAAAGAATTTGTCAACATGAAAGTGAGTTCATACGTTTACCTGCATAAAGTTGCTGTGTGGACAATGTGATTCATCGCCCAATTTCTGCTTCAAGGCACACGGCCACACAGCTTTACACATGGCGGCATGTCTCCATGGCAACCCCCGGCAGGAGGAGATCCTGCGGCTTCTGCTGAGCAGAGGAGCTGATCCTAGCATCCGCAATATGGAGAACGGCCTGCCGGCGCATCTTCTGCAGGGCGGTCCCCAAGGGGAGCAGGTGAGCTACAGTCGTCATTATAAAAATTCTGCATTTTACAAATACAGTCTACCGTTTTATTTATTTTTATTATATAAAGCTATTTGCCCCCCTTTATTTTGACACCCATAAATAAAATGAAAATAAAAGTTGCCTTCAGAAGTCGCTATTGTGCCGCGACAACATATATTGCTTGGACAGCGTCAATCAGACTTTTTGGGTAAATATGGATAATACAAAGTACAGATGGGTCGTTAGTAGCACATGTGAACGTCGCGTTAGAAAGAGGAACTGCCCAGGTAAAATCCAACCCCATTGATGTCATCCCTTTCGTTTTCTTTCTTGCCTTCACACTGTTTCATTGTTCAAGCATGACTTACTGTGATTTGGTTATGGATTCACATTTCACAAACACAAAAGTATTTTAGTGCGGTTTCATTTCAAAGACCAACACAACGTCACACAAAATTATGAAGTGGAAAGAAATTGATACATGGTATCCATTTTAAAAAAATAAAATAAAAATACACTGCATCAACTGTTTGTCAGAAGTCACCCAGTCAGTGAGGTGTTAGAAAACAAGTGAAAAAACAGGAATGCAAAGGAAAACACCAGAGAGGTCAGGGGTAAAGTTGTGGTGACGTTCAAAACAAAAGAAAAAAAAAATCCCCAACCTTCAAAATCTCACATGACAGTGTATGGCACGATGGCAAAATATTGTGAAAATGATGTCAAGGTGGCTACTTTAATAATAAAACCATAACATTGTCATTTTGAAACAGTATTTGTCAAATTTATTTCAGTGTAATTAATTAACCAATTATAAATTTGATTTTTTTTTTTAAAAATCTGTAAGTGAAAATTAAATATAAATAATATATGTAAATACATAACTGACAAAAATATACTCACAACAAAAATCAAGTTTATATTAGATAAATGATAACAATTAATGAAATCAATGAATATATTTCAATTAAACAGAAAAAAATAGCTCAATTAATTGAGCAAACATTATAATATTCATAGTATGTGGCCCTCAGGCTGTAATTTTCCCACCCCTGGTCTATCACATGATATTTTTTTTACATTATTTATAATGAGGAAACATTTCTGAATACTTTTAAATACCTTCTGCATATTGCTTGAACTTTGTTTCAGCTCAAACTCATGCTAAAGAAACGGAGCACCTCGACTCGTCGACGGCTGGCCCCACAGGACCAGGAATGATTGAAAGTCTTCTCGTTTTAAGATTGGAATATTCTTTCTGTGACATAAAGGCACGAATGTCTGAGGCTAATCCACATTGGATTTGAACTCCGACAATGATTCGACATTTAGCTGCTTTTCAAGAAGAACAACAATTCATATTTATGTTTTTGTGCTATTATCTAGCTAAAGTGAGTAAACGAACACTGATTAGTCTTAGCTTAGTAAAAGGCTATTTTTTTTTGTAGTTGGTATGATTGGTATTTGATCGGGTTTGTGTATCTTAGTTACCGAGTTAAACAAGTTCACATTTTCCAGCAACTCTTTGATTTCCATGAAATCAACGGTCTGGACCGGGAGGACTTTTTGTCATGATGTCGGCACTGACGATGCTGCTGCTGAATTCAATCAGCGCATTTACATATCATACATTGCTCATGTTGAAAATGAGCTAACTGAAAACTTTTTCCTGTTCTGTATGAATCATACTTGTAGAATGCAACATGTTTACTGAGTAAAACGACTTTGACTTTTGTTAGTTCTGTGTCTTATGACCAAAGCGTGAGGAATTCACACATATAGACTATGATAAATTATACTGTACGTAACAGTGATGAGTCATGAACTAAACAAGTCACGTTTTGGAGTGTTAACATAAATGAGCAGCATGGGGAAATTGAGCCGCTTACAGGAACGTTGTAGCAACTGTGACCTTCACTCTAGGAATATGTAATGTTCATAGAAAAAAAAATCCTGACATCTTAATTATCATGACTAAAAACCACCAAAAGGGGTCAAATTTGCTTTGACTGTAATTTCAGTGAGAAAAATAAATGTTGAAGTCTGTGACTAATCTTTGTTGTTTTGCATGCTTCTTATAAAACATATCTCACCTACCCAGAATGATATTTGAAAATCCCCTTACATGTAAGCTTTAATATGTCAGTGCCGAACAGTACAGAGGGTTTGGTTCTATTCCGGCTCCCGTCTTCCTGTGCGGCGTTTTTACGTGCTCCCTGTGCATGTGTGGGTTTCCTACAACATTTCAAAGACATGCATGGGAGGTTAATGGAATACTAAATTGGCCCAAGGTGTGATCGTGAGCGTGCCTGGTTGTTCGTTTTTGTGTGCCCTGCGATTGGCTAGCAACCAGTTCAGAGTGTACAACACCTATTGCCCGTCGTCAGATGGGATGGACTCCAGCAAGCCTGAGACCCTCGTGAGGAAAAGCGGCTCAGATAATGGATGGATCTTCCGAAAACTTGACTTGTTTCAATTCATCCAGATATTTGAGCCTTGGTGGAGACTGGTCCTGTTTGAGTGCTGCTGTCTATGAATAATTCATGTAATGGCAATTATCCAGCAGCTAAATAAGATCAACCAAAAGGAATTGAAAACGCAAAAACATGTTCAGAAACTGCATGTGTCAAAAACAATGTCTGTGTTATGACATCTATTGCCGAACTATCGACTTTATTGATTGTTTTATTGTTTTTTTTTTTAATGCACATGACTGCGACAGTCGAGTGCTTTAAATGAAAGATTAACATCCTCTTTGTATTCAGCAAGTGGATCCAAAAGAATCTGACATGAGCGTGAGAAATATTTATCGTAAGTACATTTTTTATTGATCATCCAGCTAAGGTCCAACCACCATAAAACACCTTTATGTATATCGTACTCTTCCGTTCTCGCGATGCTGGTCTCTCGCTGCTCCAAAAAAATACTGCATTTGCTATACAGCTGGGGGAGGCACTGCAGTGGAGATAAAAAAAAGAGACGATTAGAATTTTACAGAATTTGTATTTCAGCCCAAATTAAAGTGAGCTCACCGTCTGTCTTTGGTATTTGAGTATCAGATGATCTGCAAGTACAGAAAGAGGAAATAAAAGACATGAGTGCAAATGTTTTTAGAGTTCTCAAACATGCAGAGGCAAAATTGGATCAGGCACATCCATTATCAGGGGGTCGGATTGTGACAAGGTCTGTAAGAAAGGGTATTTATTCAGTCCGTATAGTAGTAGGTCCAACAGAATCTTTTTTTTTTTCAATATATACATTTGTTTTGTTTTGTTTTTTACTCTTGTATTCTTAAACAAGCGACATGCGATCAATTTCAGACATCACACTTTACCAACACATGACGAGTGACCGTTCTAAAAATTGTTCCCGAACTCTGTCATGTCTTGGGGAGTGTGTTTAATTGATGCAGGTTAGTATCCTTTGGTTGGTCCACTTCTTCAAAAAAGTCAAATTCATACAACATGCACAGGCGCAACATCCACTAAACACGTCTTACTTGGATGAGGATTTTACACATTTAGTGCATTTGTTACCTGTTTGAGGAATGATACATTGGTTACTAGTACATCAGTGTGTACGCTCACTGTCCACTTTGTCATGCACATACGCACGATTTAATGAGATTTAATGCAAGGGCGGTATTGAGAATTCAGCCTTTGCAAAGATAACCTTATGGTGGAAGTAACAAAATAATCAAGTGCCAATAATAAAGACAGCTGTAATATTAATGGTGTTCTTCACTCTTGTTTCCGATCATTAATTGTGCCAAGGCACATATATTACATTTAAAAAAAAAAATCTCACAGTACGCTACCAAATAAAGATGTCATGAAATTATATGTATTAAAATAATAATGATTATCAGTTTACTCGCAAATGTACTTAGTGTGAAATATGGGCTTGATTTGCTGAACATAAAAACTGATGAATCTGCTTGTCACTATTCATCACTGGTGGGCCTGTAGAGCAGGGGTGGGCAAACATTTTGATTGGCGAGCGACAATTGGTTCTATAATTTGACAGAGGGGCCGGACCACTTAGCCGATGGATGGAGTGTTTTGGTGACCTCCTCTCATCGGAGAAAAATAATACAATTTTAAATAAAAGTGAACAAAAGCATTACAACAATATATCTGTCTTTGAAAAACCACAGGATTGAGAAAATAAAACATTTTGAAGGTTTATTCATTTAAAATTTTTTTAAATCCAGCGGGCCGGATTAAAACGTTGAACGAGCCGCCCCCGGGCCATAGTTTTCCCACGCCTGCTGTAGATGAACAAATATACTTTGTAGTAAATAAAGAGTAATTATTTAGTGGAATCGGAAATGTTCCAGTGGCACACTTTATGATCTCTCGCAACATACTAATGTGCCAGGCAACAGTGGTTGGGAATCACTGGTCCACAGAATCTCATACCATTTGGAATTTTTCATGAGCTTATTTTTCATCACATACATTTTCAGACACATTCTTGAAAAATTGGCATGTGAGAGGCCTCATACGATGAATTATATAGCAATCCCGAATCGCAAAAGTATAAACAACAAACAAAAAATATGGAGTTAACTGAAACTATTCATACCCAGGCCAGATTTCTACTTGAAGTGAATTTTTATTCTGTGAATTAGTAGGTTACAATATTATTGTTACAATCAAATCTGAGCATTATCTTTGTAAAGTCATCATTTTTTGGATCTCATTAGCCTGTGTGTGTGTACCTAATAGAGAGTCCAGTGAGCGTACTACAGGGAAGGTATAAAAGAAGTAAAAACGTACTTAAGGCTATCAAAATGCCAGCCACAAACATGATAATGGCAAGGACAAGCCCTGTGGTCCTCAACGTCTCTTCATCTATTAGGAGACAGAATCTAATAAACTCAAAGTAGATATTATACACACACTTTTATTGGACATATCTCTTACCATATTCAAAGTCATTATGGTCTGGAAACATTGCTTCTGTGTATAAAGAAACAAAAAAACAGTGTTAAGTGTGTGTGCAGTCCTCCTGTACAGCAGCAGCATTGCGTCCACATATCTCTGGAGTATTTTTTTCCCCTCCCTCTCAATGCTTTTCTCAGCAGAAAAGATGCAAAGCAAAAAAGATGGAGCAATAGAATCCAGCACTAACACAGTAGCTTTTGTATTTAATTGCATGTGCGGTTCTGATTAATTATTTACATCTCAAGCAAAGAAGAATGTTATCCAATACATATGCATGTTTAATTTTATTTCATTTTAAATGTATTGCATGTATAATCTCCTGCAATAACATTTCTCAGTGACACACGCACACTTGAAGAAGTAGTGTTAAAAAGTAGCAACAATCCACTAGTCATGAATAAAAATTCACAGGGTATACATTTTCATAACAGCGCCAAGAAAATTCAAGCTTTAAAATTTGGAAGAAAATAACCAAGCTGCCAACTTTTTGACCGTGTTCTGATTATGTAATATGAACTGACCTGTGGTTCCCATGGTTTCAGCGCACAAGTGTTGACACAGAGTTCCTCCAAGTGAATTGATGCGCAGACTGCAGATGGGTGGAAACGCACTGAGCAGTCAGAAGTGTAGCCCGCCTTCAAGTAGGAGCCCCCTGGTGGCGGAAGTAAAGCATTGCACTTGCCTGACTGGTGCAACACTCGGGAAGCCATTTCATTTCAGCGTTTATTTGAGATCCTTCATATCCAGCTTAAAGGCTACGTACTAGTGCGCTCATTGTCTGCACTAAAATGTTAATTCAGTGCACTAGTATGAAAGACAATCTTGACTCTACAAAAGAAGAAAATAAAACAACAACAGGTATAGACCAGCCTGGTTTTGTTTGTGTTTTTGTGCTGGTCTTTCTTTGCAATAAAAGGTTCTATACGCATTCAATAGTCTAAGCACGGCATTCTGATTAAACAATCAATCGTGGCTAAGGTTCAGAAAACAGGTGAGCCATCAATTGTCATTACCTGAGCAACTGTGATGTCATTTTCAGTCAGCAAAAGTGACAAAATGGCCGCCCCTCAGATGGCTAAAAGTGAGAGTATTTGACAAGTTAACTCATATTGCTGATGTATGACATTTCCTCAAGGAGGCCATTTTTAGCATACTAGAAGGGTAGGTAAGAACTACGGCTTACCTCATGTTAGTAGCAAGACAAAACTGTGCATTAATTGACACCTCTGCACTGCTAGTTTTACTAGTGAGGCACTAGTTGTGAACTAGGAAAACTTTGTTACATCACTAGTAGAAATAGTACAAGTTTTCAATGAGAGCACAATTTTACAAAACTAACTAGTATGCCAAAGCTCCATGAATTCCATACACGAGTTGCTCTTTGTCCTTACTACTGAGACAGTTCGGCATATTACTAGAACGAATATGAGTGGAATGAATGGAATGGGCATTCCCCCCCCCCTATGACTGTATGACATTTATGCACAGTAGTAAGACAACATATCACTAGTGGGCATTTTGCCGCTACTAGTACACTCGTGGCTACTGGCGCCACGTCTTCTAGTGTATTGAATTGTCTTACTAGTGAGGACAGGAAGAGTGTACTCATACATGGACCTTAAGGTGGATATCAAATAAATGCTCAAGTGAAATACTACAACAAATTAGCCATCCAGTGTAGTTGGCGGGCACATGTTGTGCAAGTGCAAATTTTTCATGAAACTGTTGCTTTAGATGAGGTTTTGCTGAATATGCACTGGTCGGAGTGGAGCACAGCCTCTTCCTGTGATCTAATAATGGCAACGTGTACAGCTTTTAGCCTCAGAGATGCACAAATTTGCAGGAAATCCCTGTTTAGCTGCAATTGCCGCAGAGCTGGATGAAATGAGATGCAATTTTGCAGATAACCACTCTGTAGACGGCCACTTTGCACCACATAAATCATTCACGTTCACTGGTGGCGACCGAGCCAAATGCAGCGTCAGCACAAGAGTGCGGCAGTGGGTTGCCTCCTGCCCCAAACACACGGGCAGATCGCCAGCCATATAGTGGCGTGCATGAGATAGATAACACAGGAACCTTTTTTAAGCCATATTTTATGATTCAATGTTGCCAATGTCCATAAATATACAATATAGTTTGGTTGCACTGTTGCATCAAGCGGATAACTTAAAGAGCTTGCAAGAAAAACAAAACAAATGAAAATGAGGGATGTTTTAAAATCGGAAGTCTTTATTAATGAAAAGATTGTCTTCAGCTGATTAGAACATCTGCTGGCATCTGCTGGTAATGCTTGGTAACTGCAAGGAGAGGAGCAGAAAAGGAACGGTCAAGGAAATTCATTTACTGTACACAGCAAGTTCAATCGGTTGAGGTTGTTGAGCCGCAGTCGGCAAAGCATGACCCAGTGGCCACGTATATGTACCATTTTCTAATCTGTCTCATCAAGCATTTATATTATCAGTCTTGTAGTTTTTGGCATATTTATTCAGCTGTTTTTTTTCCTTAAAAATTGGCTGGAGAAAATGAATTATTTTTCTTTTCATTCATTTTCCTCATTAAACTATTAATTGATTTACGTTACTGTAGAAAAAAAATCACTATACTACACAATTAAAAATGAGCAAAATGAAAAAATAATTTAACTTGATTTTAAAGAAATATAAGCAATTCTACAATAATGAATTAACTCATCATCTAAAAATACAATATTTTATTATTAAGACTAACTGTATTACATATTTATCTATTTAACTGTTTGGATGACTGGTTGGAAACAATACAGTTGAACTAGTGAAATAAAGACAGATTTACTTTCAAAATTGTTGTATTATTTGATTTGTTGATTATAAAGAAATAAAATTGGAAAATAATTATTTTAAATACACTTACTATTTTACATACTTTTTATGCATTTGTTGGTTACTGATCATTTTGTAGCCAATAATAAAGCAATTTTAGGCAAAGATTTAACAATTCCAATTATATCAAATAATTGGTTGTAAGTTAAAAAAGAGAGAATTTATTTTATTAATAAAACATTGTAAACAATTTTCCATATTTTGTATTTCCAGTAAAGATAAATATAAAGCATTACATTAAAACTTTTTTTTTGACCAACCCCATTTGCCAGTTTTAAAACTCAAATGTGGAAAGTGTTTTCCCATCACTGGTTAAGCGGAACATACCAGCCGGTCTTTGTCTTTGGGATTATGCTGTTACAAAAAAAAAAGAAAGTTCAATTACTTTGTTGAGAAAGGCAAAACATTGAAAAAAAAAAAACAAAAAAAAAACATACACACAACAGAAAACATGCATGAATATATTTACCCCTTGGAACACCTGAGTCCATATCTGGATTTCGTGACCTGAGCAAAAAGAACATATTTTTAAAATAGTCTACTATAGGCACAACTAAAAACATGCCTGAACAGTCGCCGGAAACTGAGGTTTTATTGACTCACCTTGACTTGTCACTCTTTTTACACACACATTTTCTACCTGTTAGGGAGAAAAAATTATTTAAAAAAACCAAACAAAGAAAGTTATAAAATATGGCCGTGACATACTTACATTTGCTTGTTGTCACGAGTTAAAATTGTACAATGACATAACTCTTTTTGATTGATCATTTTTAAATTTGGGTTTAAAGGGCTTGAATCAGGCTATTTTGTGCTTTTCACAGTTAACTGTAAACATATACATGATTACGGTACACATTTAGTTATTTTGGTGTATATTTTTCGAACCTGGAAGTACAACACCTTGCTCACTAAAACCCCGCCTCTCCCGTGTGGCTGCCTTGCCCCTTTCATGACATTGTCTTAAAGCCGGACATTGCCAAACAATTCCCACAGAAGAAGTGAACGTTTGCTGACAGAAAATTCCAAAGGAAGCGTTTATGTCTTTATTACCATAGCAAACATTCAATACCAAAATGCATTTGGAAATCCTCTTTCTGGCGTATAAATTGGCTTAACAAGATTATTTTTTTTTTAGACAACAAAATACGTTTGACATATTGTGCTTGACCACGAAGCCAACATTCGTGGATTAATGTTATACTAATAATGTTATTCTAATTAATATTCTGTCATCATTTACGTAGCAGTTTGATTTCCTTACAGCTCAGATTTGATTGTCGTAATTGCGTGTCAGTTTTAGGTTTTTATCACCTGGCCAATCCACTTTTGTACTGACCAAAGTTCATCAGACAGTCCTCTGAGAAATCACAATCAAAAAGCTGTTGGATGGGCTGTCACATGCTTCCAAAAATAAATTCCAACCATTTCTGGTGAATAGTTTCATCTTTAGGAAGACCAAACAAACGCCTAAACTTTTCACAAACGAACACACATTTTCACCACTGATGGAGGATGAAATACCGATAAATAGAATCCTTTTCTATTTTTCACAACATTTTTTGTGCCAAGAACAGCTCTTCTCAAGCTTTTAACAAAAATAAATAACAAATGTAAAAATATCTCTATTTAATGATATGAGTATGATTTAATTTCTAATTAAAATCATGTGTTGCTTATTTTTGAAAAGTATGGGGAGGCCTTCATTTTTATTATACTTTTTATTTCAATGGACAGCATGTGAGAACAAGACTTCATTCTTGTAGCCGCACGAGATGGAAAGCTTGATGTGGGAAATCCCAAAGCAGGCTTGTGACCTACATGTCAGGGCGAAGCATCTTGAAAGATTGTGCTAATCCTTTATTCGTCTTTATTCATCCACTGGGAGGCGCCAGCGGTGTCTTTCACTGGCAGGAAGTCTCTCAGCGCTCTCATTTTTTTTAAGAGCCAAACCGTAAACTTGCACAGCACTGCTCTCTTTTATATTCTTTTTTTATGCACTGTCTTTATGATTTGTCAGTTTTTCTAGCCGTTTATTATGATGTTTCTCCGATGCCGACCTCATCGGGAATAGCTGTGAAAACCTTGTCGCCTTCCTTTACTCAACTACATAAACCCTGAATAATAAAAACAAGATTGACTAAAAAAAAAATTACTACATGCTAATTGGATTCCGGCAGTAACAAAATGTCTCATTTTATGTTGCAGTTTTGCATGCGTGAGTCACCTTTTGAAATGAATACATTTGACAAAATGAGAAACTTGCAAGATTGCAAATATGAAAGCTGCATACAAATATAACTGTGGCTACATCAGTGGGAGAGCCTGCTATTATATTTGACTTTATTCTATGTATATATGGTAAACTCTCGTCCGCCCCATTCACAAATTTGCTGAAAAACATACTTGCATTTTTGTAATCTTTCTGCAATGGCTTAGGATGCCAATAGATGTAATCAGGTAGGTTTTCATTGGTGTCAAGGAAGTATGATGACGTAATATCTCAATTTAGGGTCTAAAACCTTTGCCTGTCGGAGAGGAGCTGAGTTTAGCCTGGATTGTTACCAGAAGTCACGCAGTCATTGCTGCGCGTGTATGTTTTTGTCTTGCTGAGCAATTGTACTTTTTTTTTTTTTTTTTTAATAAATCTAATCTATAAGCCATTTTATTTTAAGGGTAATGTAAGACAAGTTTGAAATTCCATGAAAATCATTGTGGTATATTTATACTTTAAACTATTAATCGAGGCAATTCATTTTTTTTGGAGGGGGGGTATTTATTATTTTGTTAGTCAAGGCAGGAGAGAATAGAAGAATAAAGGAGAGTTTAGTGTATTTTTTTTCCCAGCACCCCACCTTTTACCCAAAGTCAGCTGTAGAAAAGGGCCGTTGCGTATTTTAATTATGTTCTTTAGATTCAGAATGACTTTTCAAGGGGGACAGTATATAACATAATAATAATAATAATATTCCCTTTATTAGTCCCACAATGGGGAAATTCGAGATTTGAACCCTGGCCTCCTGGGGAGACTGGGTCCTGAATGCGGCGCCTTAGACCACTCGGCCATCCTGGCAGCCAGGAGAAGCAATGAGATGCCATCCACAGGCAGAGTTCGTTCTTGGGTGATGCGTATGGTTTATTTTGGTGAATATATGTGCTGCCAGGCGGAAAGAAAGTGAGGAGGTTGGTGATAAGGTCCGACCAGTATGAGACACGGAGTGTACGCGCTGATAATGGACTACAATCTCTTCATCATAAGAGTGCGCAGATGTGTCGTAAATAGTACTCACTGACGATGAGCGCGATGCCTAGGAGGAACAGCACGACGGCAAAAACCAGGCCACCGATCCTCAGAGATTCGTAGTCTGTAACGTGAAAGATTCCAGTATTAAATTGCAGCGATACAGATTGCAAGATTATCAACACACATTAAATTAAACATGTCAGTCAAAGTTGTCAGTTGCACAAATTCCTAAATTCAACTCTCGCTCCGTCTGTTGGGAGACCAGCAAATCCAGGTCTCATCCAAATCGTCAACACAGAAATAGTTTTACCCAAAGAAAAGTAGGCTAAATATATTTTGCTGCCGTTGTAAAAATGCATAAAAAGACCAAAAATATCATAGACGAACACAATGAAAGAACCAAGTCAGAACAAATCTGAAGGCGTGTAGCACACCAAAACATAAACACGGACGATCTTTGACTACAACATGTGATAAGACATCACAACTTAATTAAACTGAGAACGAGTTTTACATTTAATGGTATCTGCTGCTTTGGTTAGCAACAAAGTTCAAATAGGCCGAATGCTTTAATGTCTGTGTATAAACGAGATAATTACAGGAACTAGATGTTTATTTCCCAAAGGAAAAATGAGGTGTTTATTTTGGGGAAAGTTGTTTAATTATTCAAGTGGACAACGCTACTCGTGACAGTGTTTATGAGAGCTGGGACCACTTTTTAACATCCATCCATCCATCCATCCTCCGAACCGCTGAAGAGATTAGAGTACACCGTCAACGACAATAACAATGTCTATTTTATTGTACTGACTTGATCATTGGTAACTAAAAGTAAAAAAAACACAATTGCGATAACTATGACATATCTTGTTGCAAACATTGCAATAAAACACGACTGATCAAGATGTATGATTGAAAAAACATGAATGCACATTCTCAGTAGTTTTATGGAGGAGTATGGGAATATTGTGGACATGACAACTGCAAATCTCCATTCTCACCAATGGGGTGGGAAATAATTTTAAAAAAATGCTGGCATGCAATAGGTGGCCCAAAAATTGTTGAGTTTATTCAGTCTACATCGTTGATAAACTTAAAACCGAATTATGGAAAATGTTGACTTTCAATGCTAATATGCATGTAGACAAAGGCTAAAATATTCAAAGAAAAAAAATGAATAGAAAATGCACAGTTGGCGTGGAAATGAGCTGAAGGAAATGCAATTTTGAAATGCCATCATCTGACCTTGCAGATGTTTCCTTTCAGAGGTTTGTAAGACTTGCTTACTTACCGTATTCAAACGCGCTGTCATAGTCTGCTTGAAGAAAACACACAAGAAAGGTTTAAGCAACATATGTACACATTTTGACTGGTATGTAGCACTTGACCTTTGCCTTGGCAGTGCCAGAAGGTGAACTCAAACGAAACACACCTTTTTCGCTGTCTGCAGCTGAAACTGTGAAGACAAAAAGTACCTTAGACAAACATCATTAAAGAACAATTATTTTGCCAGTTGTATAGACTCTGATTGATTGGAATGCTTGTTTGCAGCTGCTTTTCAGATGCACCATTTAAAGATGCAAAATCAACCAACACAAAGTCTTAGGGTTTAGAAATCCCGTTTGTAGAACCAAATCATCTCCAAAATAGAAAAAATAAACATCTATTTTTTTTTAATACAGTCAGTTCTCAGTTTGCTGATCCCTACATACGACATTCCGAGGTTACGAATGGCGTAAATCAACTAGCTTGTATGCAGCGGTGTAGGTTATTGCCGTACTTTGTTTTTCAATTGATTATTTTTCTGTATTTAATTTTTTTAAATTACATTTTTACTGTAGTTATGAGTTCATTACTGCATCATCAGATCTTAATCTGGATTATGTTGCAGCCATAAGAATGGAATGCCGTCATAAACAGAGGACCCTCTAAACAATCTCATGGAGGTTAACTTATTTTTACACTTGTATGACAATTTGGAAGGTTAAAATGTTCATTTCAATGTAATGCCTTGTACATTGGCTAAAGGCTTTGTAGCAACGGCTTTATGCTACTATTGAGCCATTCAAATTGTATTATTTCCTTTGTTTTTAGATGGGAACAAATTAAAGGTCAACCAGTGTCCCGTAACTGATTGTGTTTGACACTCTCTGCAGGTGGCTTATAATTCACAGCTTTGGCATTAAGCCTAGAGGGAGATTGAGTAATATTCACTTTTTCATAGCATTTCTTATAAAATGAGCTTTCAGCCGAGGAACATTCCAATCCTCAATATGAAAGTCATGTACCGTAGATGTGTGTGCAATGACAGCATGGCCAATTTTAAATGATGGTGAGTGTCTGCAAATATGCGTAACATCAAGCAGAGCAAAGGAAATGCAGGAAGAGAAAATAAACAGAAAGAAGAAAAACCGCAGCGGCAGTCAAAAGACTTCATCATTCAAACAAAGTTTGCATAAATACGACTTTGTTCCTCACTGTAGAAAAAAAAATATTACCAGCAATTTGGGTGACAAACTAATGCAAATCATTTAAGAATGGTTCTGTGTTTCAAACAAGTGGCGCATGACAGGCAAGTCTGCCAAGAGTATCAAAAGGCCAAAGTGCCATGTGACCACCAGTGGGGGAGACTCGGAACAAAAATGAAACCTTACGAAACAAGACGCAGAGGTCCCATCGAAAAGACACCAAAAATCATCCTTACCAAGAGCAGGAGTCAACCAGGAGACGAATGCCACAAACAACAAAAGATCCATTGTCGCTGGTGAGGAGAAAAAAAACAAGTGTCAATGAAGTTGACTTTATTTTCTTACGTACTTATGAAGAGGATAAACACGACCATAAAGGTTTGGTTGATTCGGAAATATCAGCTAAGTCCCAAATGTCTCCAACTTTGTTTGTGCATACATTTTAGATGTGTAAAAGAACACAAATCAACAAGCTAATTTAAAAAACTCCTCCCGATGTGCCAGAAGGCGATTGATGTGCACAGTTGACTTATTAACAGGGAGGCAAATACCCTACAGCGTTTAGTTAATCAACTGGAGCCAATCAACAACCCAGGGAAGATTTCAAACAAATTCTGGTGGTTTTAGTGAGAACGCAAGATCCCGATCTGAACCAAGTGATAAATTAAACAATCAGAAGAAGTGCACAAGACACGGTGCCGCTGTAGGCTACTAGAAATTGTTCAACTGTCCAAATTATCATTGCTATCATGTTTGATCTGATTGACTTTCTTTTCAAAGGTAGAACAAAAAAAGATGTGTTTGTATACAATTAGTTGGATCCCTGGAAATTTTGCCCATCTATCAAGTGTAAAATTTAACAAGTAAGCAAACCCTTTGTTGCTTATTTCGGAAACGGTGTTAGGGAGCGATCTGTTCTGTTACGTAAAAGTACAGCTAATTTACATAATAACTGGCTCCGCACTGACTTTCCCTGCTTGGTAGAAACAGCTAGGTCAGGTGAGGATTCAGTGTCACTTTCAAGCTATGACCGGAGTTGTCAGACTTCATTGTTTAAAATATTATAATGCAGAGACACTACCATGAAGAAACACCCACCCACCCCCACAGGTGTGACTCTCCAGCTATCATGTCAAAGCCAAATTGTAAGAAGAGCTGCATAGATGGATGCCAGGAGTTGCGTTAGCCTATAGAGCTAGCTACAGCTAAGTGGCACATAGTCTGGCAGTGAAGTCGTTGACCTGGTTGCGCAGGATATTTGTGTGCGGTGATGTCTCCTTGTCCCACAGACACACAGTGTAGAGTGTGAAGTGCTGTAAGCACAGATAAAAATGCTTTTATGTCGAAATGCGTCCTCCTCATCGCCCCCCACTTTGAATCACACTGAGTGAGGAAATTTGTGCGTAATCATATCATGAATTTAGATTGTATACCCTGAGTGACTTTTTTTTTGGTGGGGAAATATTGCTTTAGAGTAATGCACTTTTGAGTTCTGCAGTCAACATCGCCTGACTGGGATAGCGACGGGTCTATTTAAGGCACCTCAAATTGTTTGCAGTCCAAGATCACCGGTGTTGGGTTGCATTTGCTATTCTTTTTGTTGGCCGGCACCTACAGGCGCCGTTTCATTTACATCATTATTTAGCTGGGTATTGTTGTTTTAAAGCTCACACAAATACTTTGGTTTACCTGCTCCACAGCTAGTTCACTCAGTTATGAGTTTATCTTCTGCGGTGTGCAGATGGTTGACAATTTGAAAGACGAAAGCCCTAAGAAGATCCTTGGCGGAGCGCATGCACAACTACAAGAATCCCAAAATATGAAAAGAAAACACACACGGATTTTGAAACATAAACCCTGGCATGTGTGAGTGTTGTCCACTGCAAGGAGAACCAAGGCTTTCCTCCCTGGGACAAGCCTGCTTCTACACTGCTGAGATTTCAAGCATGACTGCAGTGGGGTTGTGAAAACGGCCCCGGGTGGAGAGCAATGAACACTTCAACTGTGGAAATGGGATTAACAACAAAAGCATGTCAATCAAGTTAAATCAAACGCAAAGAGTGAGTTATACCAATAGGCACCGGTCCAATAATTGAATGATGGAGAGGCATAAATGGAAGACTAAGAGCAACACTTACAAATAAATTACCTCGGGTTATATTGAAACAAGATTAACATTGGATGCAGTTGGTGTCGCGCTATAAACAAAAAGTGCTGAGTTCACGTTCTCACGAAATAACGCGATACCACCGTTGAGATCGTTCTTGTTAGTAACTTTAGAACGCAAGACTTTATAAATGACGAGCACTAATGGACTTCACTAATCATTGAAAAAAGAGAGAGAAGTCGTAAAAAGAATGCAAAAGAAAAGAAATGGGCACACTTGTATTATTAACTTGCGAGAGTAAAGCGGCTTGGCGTTATTAAATAGTCACATGCTGCCACGGGTATTGGGATAAAAGTTGGAAGTTGGAATTGCAGACAACAACAAAAAAAAAGAAAAAAATAACCCTCCAGGTCTCATTGAACAAACGTGAGTTGATTGAAATATGTCGGAAGTGTAGATAAAGTTCAGCGCGTTCCAGGCATCTCGCAAATTGGACGAGTCAAAAACGAGAACTCACCACTTTTTAAACCGCAGATATTTCCTACACCCAATTGAGGTGTACTCCTTTACATTAAAAAAAAGGTTTTCCTTCAGCTTCAACTCCCCGACAGAAAAGATGAAATCCGCTGTAATGTTTAATAGAAAAAAAAAGATTACATTTAATTTACGAGGAATTGGAAAACTCTTTGGGGGTTGACTGCGTGTCTTGTTTGGTCCACTAAGGAATGAAGGAGGAGGAGGAGGGGCGGATGGTGTGAAGTTACTCCCAGTCTGGAGTGGGAATGCAGCACAACTAAAACCACAGGACAAATCTTTAGGGACACAAAAAACCCATGCTTATAGCCCTGATTGAAACAGTCAGAGTAGTTGTAGCATTTTAACAACGTGTATTTTATTGCACCATTCATCAATTTTCTGTAAAGAAGCCTATTTAGTCACATGTTTATGTTTTTCTCATGTATGAAAGAACAAACAGTCTCTCTACAGTGGGCATACTTTTCCTAATTTGGGTTATGAGTGAGCTGTAGCCTTCCCTAAGTGCACGCAAACAAACAACCATTCATGCTCATATTCACACCAAAGGGCAATCAAAGAATTCAACTAGCCTAGCATACATGTTTTTGGCTCGTTTGAGGAAGCCGGAGAGTACCCGGAGAAAACACATGCAAGCATGAGGGAAACAAGCTTCACTTATGAAGACCACAGTTGAGATTTGAACTGTTGCAGACTTGCTAACCATTAGTTGCTGTCACCTGAATAAAGAAATAGGCCTACAGCTCTATGTTCTGATACTTGATACATGTTGTGGCTTGTGGGTGCAGGTGGTATGTCCTTGAACTGAAGTCACATTGATAGAGAAAATGTCACAAAGAACACAAATCAGACTTGCACTGTGGTGTCATGGGAATGTGTCAGTGTGTCGCCAAAATAAAAGCAGATAATGCCAGTGTGTTGTTGTGCGGTCTATCAGTCTGTTGCTGCCCAGCTATGTTCTCAAGGGCTCCTCCACACCGAACTGACACATTCTCGCCTGTGGGACGAGCAAATATAGAACTGGCTGGACAAACCGTTTGTACAATATGACTCGGTATATAGTTGAGTCAGGCTTATTGATTGGAGCCTAAATGATGGAGAGGCTAATGAAATAACCTTCCTATGAATGGTTTGATGGGTGTGAAAAAGGATGAGAATGATTTCCCATGGCCTTCGCAGTCAAGAGCACTTAAGGCGTTGAAACATCTATAGGAGATTTTGGACTGGCATGCTTGACAAGCCATTCACTACACAGGGGATTTATCTATTTATTTATTTTATATTTTTTGAAGAGAGGTGTTCAGTTGATCTATATAGAGAAGCACTCAGGCTTTTTATCCTGGAAACCTTCAAAATATTATTTGACAGCTCATGCATTGATCACCAGCCAGGAAACACGATGTCACACATTTCACAAACAGGACGTGTGAGTGACAGCAGCATCAGGCTTGGAGACGATGTAACATCCTTCTCCACTAGATGGAGATGTTAGTCAAGAAAGGGCGGCTTAATTAAGGGTCACTACAAGGAACAGAGTGATATCCATAATGACTAAACTTCTCAACGTTCAAAATAATGACTTGGACAAAGTTGACAACCAACAGAAGGCAATCATTCAGTTCACCGATTTGACAAGACATATGAAAAGATTTCATATGGTCGGCACAGAGGAGATTGTGAAAGTCTCCAAATGTTGTTGCTGTTTTGTGTACAGTTTTAGAGGGAAGCGACACAATAAAAATATAATTCTTTACAGTACGGACTAAGGGCAAAAAGACGGAATTTTAGGTGAGGGCTTCAATGAAAATTGTACCCAGATGAGTCTTAAATGTCCTTGGATGACAAGCAGTGATTGGATTGCAAGCTTGGTTGCTTTTGATGACCATGCCTTGTCAGCCTCACCTGCTTTTTAATCAGTAATTACCATAGGGGATTCTCTGGTATTTCTTAATTAAATTGGACCGAATGCAATTAAAAACCACACACCCTATTCCTTTAAAAGGGCTCTGTGGAGTCCTTGTTTAGTTCTCGCTGTTAAGAGCTTAAGCTGAATGGTCATAGCACTGTCCCATTGCAGCCTGATCTGCACTTGATTATGCGAGTGGTCAAATTAAGTTTCCCTCTGCACAAAAAAAAAAATAGTTCACGGGGTAAAAGAAGGTTAGATTTTAATTTTGGCCCAATGTTACTATAAATTAGGGGTCACCAAACTTCTTGAAACTGAGAGCCACTTCCACCCAGAGAGCGACCAGATGAATGACTTCAGAAACAAATTTGTTCAATATAATTAAATATAAATATTTAGGTTTTAGCATGAAGCATTTTGATGAGGGAGATGAAGTGTGTCCTGTATTTACTATTCAGTGTTTGGTTATTTAATTTTGCTAGAGGTGACCCTACGGCCAATGAGAACTGGAGACTGGGGTGTAACATCAGCGCCTAGAGCCAAGCATACTTATGGTGAGCTAAGGTTAGCATGCATATTTATTTTTGGCATTTATTCTCCATATCCTCAAAAGTTAAGACCCAGTAATGACAAAAATGCTAGCCCAAGAAATGATCAGGAGCAGTCAACAACTGCCTTACAAGTAATTATAGAAATAATTTTGTTCTATTAGTCTCACGAAAGACGCATTACAAATAGGGGTGCCTCAAACCGATATTTGTATCAGATATCGGTCCAATATCAGCCCCTGACAAAAAAAAAAAATAGTAAAGTATCGGATTTTACCGGACTACACCCAAAACAAATTCATGAGTTGACAAGCACTTTCATCATCTTGAAGGAGATGACTGGCAGGATATCCGTTGATTGCGGCCCGGGTCTGGCACACTCTTTAACTTCAATGCTCGCAATACAGCTTTAACAGTTGAAACCTCACCCATAATAGTCAAGGTTCCACAAATAACAGTTTGAATGCATCTAAAGTGAATATGAGATAAATATATTATTCTTAATTCTTCTAGTATCCTCAATGAAGCTTAGGTAACCCAATGAAGCTTCTCATTCTGCAACTGGAACGCTGACAATATCTTGAAGGTAGAAAATGTGCTTTATATGAATGCAGCCCATTGACATGAACTCACACCTTAATGTAAGCCTGCCTCCTTGCAAACCTCCCCAGAGCTTGAGTTGTTGAATAGACTGTCTGGTTCTGCAGGAATCAAACTTGTTATGCACACAAACCACAAACAGATCTAATTCCGTGTTAGGGCAGTGGAGGAAAATAAGAGACGGATGGGAATCCACAATGGGAATCAATATGGTAATGAAGAAATACTTTGACATCATTCAAAGTGGCAATGGTATCACTCAGAAGCAACCGAGGGGTAAAAATAAGACTTGCACTATGTGCAGGGGACAGCTGCGTGATGGAACATTTTTGTGAGCAGCCAGCTTCAGTTGACATTGGGCGAGAGGCTTGGCCATGTGCTGGACTGGATGGGCATACTGTGTACCGACTTAATAATGGCTCCAAATAGAACAATTGTGTAACTTGAACTCTGATGGATGTGAAGCAAACGCAATGACATCTTTATCATGACTTGCAGTCCAAATAGCAAACACAGCTGTTCCTGTCGCTAGATGGCGCCAGCTCACTTAACACTGTCGGCAGATGTCAAATGCACGCGATGCAAAATGGCAGATGGGCACACGAAACTACCATTGATGTGGCAACACATGTAGACAGCCATTATAACATTTACTGGTATATTATTTATCCTCTGTGGAAAAAAAGAGATGGACGAGCATTTTTTTTTGTGCGTGTGTGTGTGTGTGCTGGTCATGGTGGGGTCACTAGCAAGATAATCAGGCAAAATTGGAACACCCACTCCACTAAGTGCCAGCCAGGAATTTTAGTTACTAATTTTAGTTTAGTCACTGGTAGACAGCATTCTTTGTTGACTGGCTGATAATAAAACCGTGAACATTGGGTACAATTCTCTTCATCCACATCACCTTGTCGGAGTGGCTGCGTATAAGAGCAGAAAGGCAGGTCCCGTTATTTAATCGATACAAGTGTAAACATGAGAGGAATTTGGCTTAGAATACAAACATCCGGGTGTGTTTAAGCAGAAGTTTAACCAGTCAGATTAAAGCATTTACATGCATTTTAATAATTTTGTTTTGAACCGACTTATGATTTATGAATTGCCAGCCACATCCTCCCTCCATTATTGAGCACCTCTCATTGGAAGAGCAGGCCTCGCAGCAAAATGCGTTGAAATGCATTAACTGAAACGATAATCTAATTTGCATTGTCCTTTGGGTTGACTGAAACCCACAAGCACCAATTTCACATTTCGTAATACTTGTCTAGCGGCACCACCTTATTCATTTGAAAAACTGGGTGAGCCTGAAATGTAAGCCAGGATTTTCAGGATCATTTAAAAAGATCAATTGTCAACGACAACTCTGAAATGGAAAAAAAAAAAAAAAGCATTGGGACATTTGGTCATCATACAAATAGGGTGTGAAAATGGAAAGGAGAAAATCGGTCACTCTTCTGAAAGTACTGCAGCTTCAACTCTTCTGGATTTCAACAGGAATTATTTTGTTCAATTGCAGAGCTGGTCAAAAGCTATCGGTCAGGCCAAAAGGTATTCGGTGACAATAGCCAACATGGAACAATAAAAAATATATAAAAGATTTTTAAAAATTTTTTTTTTAAACGAAAATCAAAACCAACTTAAGAGTTCAATACTTTGGTTGCTGGAGTGTTAGTGATTACATTTGTCACGCGACTAAATGCATTCAGTGTGTGACATTTTTAAACAAAGGGGGACAACGCATTCATAAATCAGACCATTTGTTTCAGAAGGATGAAATCATTCACAAAAGCTGATCAGATTTCTAGTCGTGCTTTGAACAAAAAAAAAAAAAAAAAAAACTGCAGTGAAATGAGCTGCAGCCCAAAAAAAGTAAAAGATGGATTGATTTCAAGAGTCATGGATCGATTGCTTTTATTCATGTAAGGGAATTATTTTGAAAGTCACTTGACTGCTTCAAGCCAATATGTCACATGCATAGACAATTGCTGAACAGATATTTCAATTATGACTTCAGTGTGGAAAAACATGATTCCGGGGCTCACTCAAAGTGGTTTATAGATTTCATTCTAGTTCGTACACAAGAGTGGAACGTATATGGAATCCTAACCCAAAAAAAAACAAAAAAAACAAAAAACAAAAAAACTTAAATTTAGATGGCCCTCCATTATGCCTTTTGAATTCTGTATGATAAACTTTTGGCTTCATTTACTTGCACGTCGAGGATGAGAGCAGAAAAGGGGAAGCACAGACAATCTGATGAATTTTGCCATTCCTCTGCAACATGTCCTGCTGCGTGAATTCCTCGAAGCTATTGTGGTTGATTACAGTGTGTGGCCACATTGTTATTTTCAATATAGCTTACCAAGAAGGATATGACGGCTTTCATGACATTTTTCAGAATTCCTTTTGGTTAATCGAAGAGAACCGTTTTCCTTGAGTGGGATTACTGAAGTACACAATGTATATTCAGCCAGGGCTGGAAATAATTTAACTTTATCAGTGTGACATTTTCAGATATTGCTACAGTGATGTAGAGCAGTTTGGAAATATTTGAATGAGTAGTAGAGTGCAAAGAAACTTAAAAAAAAATAGAGCGAGCCACCCAAGATTGTCAAACATTCAACTGACAATGGTTTAAAATTCCCTTAATGGAATGAATAATGCATCTCAATCACTGAGTGTTGAAGCCTTCAGGACAATTTATGCTCATAATTATAGGAGCAATACTAGAGTTTTCCATATTTTGTTTAAGCCTTAAAATTCACAGCCTGTTGCGTTTCGCCTAAATCAAAGATCAATCGCAGATGGAGTGTTTTGCTGTAATTTGATGGAGGGGCATGTGCCCAAATTTGTGTACTAAGCATGCTCGTTCAATTAACTTTACTAATAATGCAGATGAATGCATTTAGAATGCTGTAAATTTAAAAAAATGTCTTATGTTGCCAATAAAACTGCGTGAGAGAACCATGTATTTTTAAATCGTTTTTTATTGCGCGATTCAAATGGGTGTTAACACTGCCATTTCTGAGAGTCAGGCTGTGGAGGAAAAAACATTTGTAAGAAGTAATGAAAACATTGCATGTACAAAACTTAGAGTTCTACCTAGCAGCCTTGAAAATCCGAGAGCGCCCATGACTTGACCAATGTATGCGAGCGGGGGTCGTTCAGATTTCCACAGACGCCGCATAATTTTCCAGTGTACCAAGGAGCTGCCTTGATGGTGACCATCGTGATGCCCATCTCTAGTTCCAACTCTGATTCCAGTCCAGCATCTCTCCTCAGGACCACTACCATCTCAGACTTGTCCTGTGCCATGCCAGATGACAGGGACATCCCTAAAGACAAAGTGTAAGGCAAAGGTACAAGATGTCCATTCACCTGTGGTGTGGACAGTGGACTGATTAAGACCAATAACAGGACAGAGAATTATTTTTCTGATGTAATTTTACCTTCACAATGCCATCCTGGATAACAATTGAGAATCCCACAACGAGGATTCGGAAGACCGTAACAAGCCTTGTGCCGCTCCCATCACAGTGTCCATAGTAAGAAATGACGCTGAACCAATTTGGAGAGCTCTTGTTGCAAAGGCCCATCAACTCATAAGGCGTTTGTGGTGCTAAGTTCAGCTGCTGCCCATTGAAAGTGGAGAGCTGCAGGCTGCCTTTAAGTTGACAGACTTCCGGTCCAACACAGCTCCAGGAGCCATTATTCAAAGAACACAACTGACCAGGGTTGCAGGCTATCTTCTCACACAGGGCACCAGCTTGAGGGTGGCACCAGCATCTCTCTGTGCAGTTCTCTCTGTAGTGCTGCTCGTCAAGCTTTAACAAGGAGGGGGTTGAGTAAAATGGCAGTCACTAATAAACGCAATTAGAAATAATGTTTTGTATATAGATTAAGCAGCTACCTTGATATATCTGTCATGAAGCATACACCCACACTGGCTGAACGGTACACATTCACCCCCGTCAAAAACATTTCCATTTTGGCACTGGCATCCACCTGAACACCCATCTGCTGAAGACCCAGGATGCAGCAGGGCAGGACACGAGTTGGAATTGGAGTCAACACAATGACTTAGGCCGCTGCGGTCAGGACACTTGAAAGCTGGTGCGACAAATGAACAAATTTACAACAGGTATATTTCATTGAATTGGATAAAAAAAGTTTCACTCACAGCAAGGACTGCTTTCTCTCCAGGAAGTGACAGTTATTCCTTTGGCCTGGCAGGCTGCTGTGTAGCCTTCCAGCGCTAGACATACAGCTTCCATATAGGTTGCCCCACCACAAATGGCTCTGAGACACACGTCTATGTATACTTGGGGTTCAACACCCCCATACCGGGTGTGATTGAACTCAATACTTGTGATCAAGAGAATGTCACAAATTGATTTGGCCTTTGAAGACCAATCGCACTGACCACAGTCCTCTTCACAAACCCCACTGCAATTCTGACCAGCAGAAACGATAGACCAACCATGGAAAAAATCTGCAATATTTTTGGCAAGGTAACCACTTTGTAGTTTAAGGTCATCAGATTTGTCCCCATTGAAATTCCCACAAAGGCCTGATGGTGTGCCATTGTAATCCTGAGGTATCCTCAGCCGGAGATACTTTGTGGAGGAGAGCTCAAGACTGACCCCGGTCACAGACGCAATGGTCAACCTACCACCATCTTTATAAACTTTAAGCAGCTCATTATTGTAAGGCACATGGAAGTCTTCGCCATTTACCTGAAAAGAAACGCCAGTTAATATTCCACAACTTAATTTGACATCAGTAGCTCAAGCTTTAGAACTTACTTGTATTTTCCAAGGTGTTTCTGGATTGATGGTTACCTCCACTGCAGCCAAAATGAATACCAGCTTGCTGACAATGAAAGCGTCATCTCGGCCCTCCTCAAATGTAAGCAGCAGACTGTGGCCATGTAAATCTTTTGGCGAGCGTTCGGACACTAAATAAGTGCAAGCGCCAGAGTGCGTTATAACCAACCCATCAAATGTGATGTAGCCAAACCCCGCAAAAACTTCACATGCGCCATACTGTTGGGGTCTTGGGTCAAAAAGGCCATCACTTGACAAGAAACCCTCAGTGGGCCGGCAGAGTGATGGTTTGCAAGACACTTTCCCCTCATGACAGTAACATGTAAGACAGCCGTTTCTGTTTGAAAAGTAACCAGAAGGGTGGTACTCTCCCTCATATAAGCAACCACAGTCTTCCACCAGTACGCAATGATGATGATTGAGGACATATCCACGGTCACACTGGCAACCCTCCTCACAACCACCTCTGCAGTTGGTTGCAGAGGGAAGTCCATCACACACAGCAGGACATCGAGGTCCACACAGTTCATAGTGGCTATTCTTGGGACACGTCATACCTAGGGAGAAGAGGTGTTCAGAAAAAAAATACCATAGTGGGTAAGGACAAGAAAATGCATTGAAAATATTACAGCAACATTAAAATTTAAAAAGCTTCGGTCCATTATGCTCCACAAAACTCCCAAGTGAGCAATAAACTGTACAAGTCTTATACCTTGAAAAATTTGTACAATATCTATACCAATTGTGATTTTTCATTTACAGTATTAAAAGCTTTATTAAAAAAAAAAAAAGAAGCAATTTACTCACCACAGAAGGTGTCAGTCCTCCAGTTCCCGATAGGCAACAGAGCTGATTGGCAGGCAGCTGCATATGCTGCGATGGAATTGCAAAGTGCCAAATAATGTCCTCCATAAAAACAAGTGTCAGCTAAACAGTTGTGGTAGTACCACTTTGGACTCAAAACTGAAGCACACTCTGAAAAAGGACCAAATTCATCCCCGAGTATCCCACAAAAATCAGTTACTTCGAAACGTTTCCGAGCGTCTGCAGTGCAGTTCGGTCTGGAAGTGCAGCGGGACCTACAGGTCATCGCTCCTCCCAACCTCCAGCTGTGAACGAACTCTAGTGTATTTTGAGCTTCCTCTTCATCCGGCATAATTTGGTCATCATAAGGGTCAGAGTTGGCATTTCCACAGAGACCACGAACAGATGATTCATACGTGCTCGGGAGGACAACCAACACAGTGCCAGTTTTGTAGACGATCACCTGCAATCCCATATCAACATGAATAACTAGCGATGAAGGTGTTTGATAGGCATTGAAATGGCCTGTATGGTGCGAGTATGGCAAAAGCGTTTGCATTCCATTGACCTGAGGACAGAAGAATTGAAAAGAATTGTAATTTCATGGGTAACCCTTAAGTGTAAGGGGGAAAAAAATTACTCACAAGCACTTTGTCAGGGTCATCTTTGCCAACTGCTACTTCCAAATTGTAGATGGACATTGTCAAAGTTAGGCTATGAAATAATCTTTTGTAGCAGCTTGCATCAGAGATAGTGATGGTGAATGGATCAAATCCATTTAGATTGGCATTTGTTTGAACTAAAACATATGCACAGTTGTCCCTAAAGTCAAAATGATGTCCATCAAAGGATGTGAAGTGCAGCCCAGTGACAATACTACAGTTGAGAGGTTTGTCAGCTTCACACATCCTTTTGTTAGGAAGTTGCTTGCAGGACATTCCTTTAGGGCACTGGGATGAACTGCACTTAGTTTCTCCTGGTTTACAAAAGCAAAGTTGCCCACAATCATCTGGGACCCAGAAAGTAGAGTTAAGGCGGTGGTATTTGCCTCTGTGGTCTGCGCAACCACACTGCTTGGGTAGCACGCAGCCCTCTGGACTACTGATGAAACCCGAGTTACAGAAGCAGCCTTGGACACAAGCCTTATGACAGACTCTCTCTTTGAAGTCACAGGTTGGAGGACAGGCTGAGCCACAAGTCGTATAGTGGCTGTTTGGTGGACAGCGAACATCTGAAAAATAATCAGAACAGAATTTAAAAATCATAGTCAGTCTCACAATATATAAAGCTTGATAAGAATACTTACAGAGTGTCAGTTCGGGGGGCAAGTCATCACTTCGCTCTTGACAGATTGCAGAATAGGATGTTGTGGCTTGTGCTAGAGAAGCCTCAGACTTTCTTTGCACAAGGTCAACAAGACAACTTTGATAAAAAGAGTCCGGGTTGACATGAATGTGACAGTGGGCAAATGGACCAGTTGGATCAATAAGATAGTCACAGCGACTTTTCTGACCTACAATGACTCCACTTGGCACATCTTCCATCATTGTAGCGTTACTCAATTTGTTGTTTTCACAACCAGTACAACAGTTATGATCCCCATCAAAAACACGATAAGCTTGAGCAAACTCCACGCTCGTGTTAGCGAGTGCAACTCCGTGCAAATTGGGGGCGTATTCATCTTGAGGATCACCGTTAAAATTGCCACACAGCCCATAGACAATATCCTTATAGATGGGGTCCAGCATTACAATAATGGTGGTATTCCAGTCAAAAAGTACATGCAGTCCAAAGTCAGTCTTCAGTAGAGTTTTGCCCTCTTTGCTTGAAACCTCAATCTTACCCCGAAGTAAAGTAACAGGAATATAATTTACTTCACCATTAACCTGAAATTAAAGAAGACAATCATGAAAATCAGGAAGCAATTACTTACCATTAAGAAACGTAACTTACATATACACTGTCCTTGTCACCAAACTTTATGACAAACCCATATGCTTGAACAGTCACCAGCTGCTCGGAGGACACTTCTTTGCAGTCACTCTTTTTAGACACCATGAAAGGCATCGCTCCACTTGCCGCACCTTTGCTGCCCGAAAGCAGATAGGTGCAGGTACCCTTGACGTCATAGTTGAATTCATCGAAAGTGCGGTAGTGCTGGCTTCCCCAGGTCCAACACAGAGCCGGGCGGCTGTGACAAACTGCTTCTCCATTACTCAGGTGGCAAAGCTCAGATTTGTCACATTTCACCTCACATGAATTGTTGTCTTGCTCTAATCAAAACAACAGTTAAACACTGTAGATCAATGTACCAAGCCAACAGCTGTGATAATACACTTTCCAGTCATGACTCACCATCTTTGTGACAGTCAGCTGTTCCATTCAATACCACACAACTGTGCAGTGGGGGACACTTGTGTTCCTCGCAGATAAGTGGAGGTCCACAAGTGCAGTTCACAGTACAGTTTTGTACAAGTTTGCTTTCAGAGGCCTGCGCGCAAAAGAAATGCAACAAAAAAAAAAAACTGTTGATTAGAACGACAACATGCTTACCAAGGCAAGTACTAAAATTAGGGCTCCATGATATTGGAAAAATATGCAATATCGGTGTTAAATATTGCGATATTTACCATATACAGAATGAAACAGGATATTTTTCATGCGGTAAAATAAAATATAATTTATTCTTAGCCAATTGTAATAACTTGCACATTTCATATACATTTAAAAAGTTAGTGTGAGTACCGGCTTAGATACTGATCACCTATTGGATGGCGATGCACATCTAAAATTCAAATAAAAGCATACACCAGCCTTTAAATCATATTGCTCCTCTTTGCGATACATCGCAATAGCCAATATTGCGATTAAATTTGTTTTAATATATTTTTTAGCCCCGATAGAAATGCATAGATTCTTTTAAGTCAGTATTACTGGTTAATCACAACCTTAAACCTCCTTCCTTCATGCATGCAGCCACATTGCTCAGCTGGCACACATGCATGGCCATCGTAAAGGTGATTAGCATCACATTGGCATCCTTCCTCACAGCGTCTGGGACATTGAAAGCTGATCTCAGGACAGAGGGCGGCGCAAACATTGGCACATTGGCTGAAGTTGCTGAACTGAGGACAACTTTGCTCTATACAAATATAAATGAAGTCAGTCAGACAGTTTGTTGGTCTTTCAAAGAAAAAAAAAAGTTAAATTGTTGGGCGTACCACAGCCTGTGATGTTCCTCCATGGGCCAACATTGACACCAGCCACTTTGCATGCCGCTTCATACACTTCTAAAGCCTCGCATAAAGCTTGCTTTGCGCCCTCTGCAACACAGAGGTTATTTAAGCAGTGGGTGTAATATTTCTGAGGGCATGTTGAATTGTGACATGTGGCGAACGGGCCCATAGGCTTGGTAAGAAGGCCGCAGTATAGTTCAGAGGTATATTCCGGCGCAGGGGATCGACAACGTTGGCAGGTGCTGTCACATGTTTCGCTGCAGGAAGATTCTGAGCCTGACGACTTCCATGATTCCACAAAGATGTCTGGGTTGGAGACCACAGTGCCATTGGGCAGCTGTATGTCATCTGAGGGATCATCATTGTAGTTTCCACACAGGCCACATGTTGACTGGTGATAAAGCTTTGGTAGCTTGACCTCTACATAGTTGCGAAGGTCAGAAATAATCTCTACCAAATGTCCAGCCTTGATAGTCCTCCTCTCATTTTTCTGATATACTGTTACATTGTTGCCTGAGAATGGGATGTTCTCGTAAACGTCATTAACCTAAAAAAAATAAAATAAAATTAAGCAGTGAATTGCAGGTGGTCCATCAAATAATTAAATGTAATTAGTAATTAGATTGATGACATCACTCACTTGGATTTTTTCAGGATAAGCAGTAGACAACTTAAAAGTCATATTATTGACTTGTAGATAAATCTGTCGGCCTTCACTGTGGTTACCATTGATTGTGATCAAAAGTGGCTCCACAGTCAGGTTCTTGCATGTCTGAACCAAAGTGTAATTGCATGTACCATGAAATTCCAAAAACCCTCCATCAAACGTCCTTAACTGGGATCCATTAATGTAGCAGTTGGCCATTTTAACTTTGGGGTGGCAGCTTTGAATGGCACCGATAAGGGTACACTCTTCATTCTGACTACAGGACAAAGCAACACAAGTCAAGTTTCCACCAGGATGACACAAACACCTTTCCTCACATGTAGACTTCTCTTCTCCTGGTAAAATGTATTCTGCATTTTTGTGCCAACAACCACAGTTGTCCGGATGGACACAGTTCTTTCCACTGTGGACCAAACCTGCTCCACAAAGACAGTTTTCACCAACGTTTGGAGGAACTTGAATTGTCATATTAAGCCAACCGCGGCAAATGTCAGCAGGGGAATTACTCATGTTGTAGCTGGTATTGGCGGGACAGGCATCGTCTGCAGAGATACAGTGGGGATAAAAGTCAAGACAAGGTTCTGGTGCAAGTGAGTAATGTTGCCTTAGTACCATTTAGTGGGAGGTTGGGGCTTATTTAATCAACTTGCACTGCAGTTTAAACAGATTTACGCATGTATTAGATACAATGGATTGTGCTCATGATCGACAATGGTCACACCTCAATTTTCATGCAAGGATAAATTTGACTATTAACACCAAAATTACATTTGGTTGCTATACAAGTGCGGATAACTAATACTCACAGCAAAATTCAGAGCTCCTCCAGGCGTCAACTGAAGCCTTGTGATGAAGGCAGACATCAGCATACTCTGCCAGGGAACGGCACACTGCAGGCTGCACATCTCCATAAAGACACAGGTCACTGATGCAGCTCTTGTAAAAGCTGGAGGGGTCCACTTTGCTATGACAGTGTCTGAATGGTCCATTAACTTCCAGAATCTTTCCACAAGCCGCTGGGTCAGCAAAGCGGGCCGAAGCCTCAGATGAACAATTTGGACAGTTTCCACCTAGACAGCCTTCCACACAGCCGTGATTCTGTCCTTGTCGCCACGCTTTCCCAAATTGTTCTGGAGTGAGATGCTCCTGGGTGCCATTCACTGTGAGGTCATCAGCAGGATCAGAATTGAAGTTACCACACAGGCCGCAAGTAGCCTTTGCATATTTACTGGAGAGACCAATGACTACGATCCCTTCTTTGCTAATACTTAAAAAGAAAAATGTTGAATAGACGTAATTGTGCAGCCCCTTTGAAAACATCAATGTAGTTCCGTTGGCATAAAATGGCATGTTCCTCCTTGTGCCATCAACCTGCAGGGGAAGGTGCCAAAAAAAAAAAAAAAAATACATTAAGTCAACACAATACAACAAAAAAATACTTGACTGCAAGTGGCAGGCAAGGCATAGTTAAGACTTACCTCTATGCTCTCTGAATTGTTGCTGTCCAGTTGCATTTGTTGGTCATTTATGCTGAGCAAGACCATTTGTGCTGACTGATTATATGCATCTGCCTGCACATCAACTTTAATGACATCAAGATCTGGATACTGTTCACAGATGCCCAGTAACTGATACCGGCACGTGCCAAGGAAATTATACTCGCGCTTGTCGAAGGTGAGTACACGATGACCACTGTAGCGGCACATCTGATAAATGCGCTGTACACAGCTTCTGACTCCATCCTGAAGACCACATTCCTCATCATCGTCACAATAAGCATCATGGCAAAGGATCTGGTGCAAATCGGGGTCACATATACACTGTCGAGTACATGACTCATCAGCCCAAAATGTCTCGTTGCTGTGGTAACGAGCTCCTTTGTATGTGCAACCACACTGAGATGGGGTGACGCATGTGTCACCATCAAGAAGAAAGCCAGGGTCACACAGGCACCCTTCCACACATCCTACAGTGCAGGATGGATTTTGGTGGGCCTCACAGGTAGCAGGACAGGCTGTCCCACAGGATTCATAATGGCTATTTGCTTGGCAGACGAAACCTGAGAGAAGTGGGTGCGGAGAACAGGCACACGATTCATATTAACATCAAGTTTGCACTTTTGTCTTGACAGTTTAGATTCAGATAGGCATGCCTATAACGCAAGACAAACTATGTTTTGTATTTAGTGGACGAAGATAGCGTCCTCAAGAATTGAATAATGGAGGGTGCATACAGTACAACTGTAGAACAGACTTTAAAAAATTTCACAATGCAAGAAAGTGCCACATGGAGGACCTGACTGAGCAGTTGTGGTGAAATGTCGATGTCAAATATACGATTAGAGTGGGCTTACTTTTATTCTCTGTGCATTGCCAAGTTTTGCTAAATACACAGTGCTGCCCCCTGGGACAAGAGGCCACTCTACAACACTGGGTTGCAGTGGAGCAGCAACTACATTGCTTGGTACAGTTTACATTTCGCAGAAATTCCCCAACCTGTAGAGCAAAAAAAAAAAAAAAAAAAATGCATGTTGCTGTACATTCTACAAAAGCCCAATGAACAAGCAACAGGACTTATTGTAATCAGGATATTATCCAAGCCAATTATCGATCAGGTGACAGACAAATATCAAATACATGGCTGCTTTTCTACACCACAAATTTCAATCTGTTCCCGCAGAAAAGTCTAGCAACAAAAATTAAGTCAGTTCTCATGAATTGATAATCATCGTTATCTTGATCAAGGTAAAAAAAAAAAAATGCAATTGCTTGCCTTGTAGTGCTGCCCAAGGTAGAAACATCCACATTGATCCGGTCTGATGCAGCCATTCCCACTCTGCACATATCCAGAGTCACACTGACATCCCTCATTGCAAGTCGATGGACAAGGTACATCAGAAAATGTAACGCAGGAGTCAGAACATGCACCAACACATATATTGTAGTGGGAATGCTCAGGGCACGAAAGTGCTGTGGGAGAGAATTTGATAGAGAAGGTGTGTGTATTATATGTGGGGGTGAGGTGTTACAGGTTCTTACATGGCTGCATTAATCATTGAGGCAAATTTTGCCGTTAATGTTTACAAATCTGGGTGTTATCATAACCGCTCTATAAAATGTGAAAAAGCTTACCACACTTTTTTCCCCTCCATGGTTTGACCTCAGCTCCTGCATCCTGGCAGGCAAACGTGTACTGCCTCAAATTGTCACAAAACAATTCAGTGTTACTTGACATGCACAAATCATTCACGCAGTTCTGGAAAAATGGCATTGGGTCCACTGTTGAATGGCAAAAGCCAAATGAACCTCCAGGAGCAAGCAACATGCCACAGAGGTCATCTGATTCAAATTCCTTCATTGAGTCGCATAAAAAACAGTCCTGGCAGTCAACAGAGCAGTTTGTGCCAGTGGGGGAAGAGCACCGGGATGATGTACGCACAGAGTCATCTGACATCATACTTCCTTGGTCATCTGCAGCAAGAGTAGGGCCATTTTGACACAAGCCACAAAGTCTTTTGGGCGTGGCTGGAATCATCAATTGTATTAAATTAGGTTCTCCAAAGATGACCACCGCACTCTCGTCTGAAGCGATGATGCGCATTAGCGAGCCAGAAACCAGGACTGCTACACCATTCATATAAACAGGTAGGGACTTCACAACACCATCGATCTGAAATCAACAGCACAATTATTAGTATTAGGTGGAAACTAAAAAACGAATTTGGAGCCATTTACCTTAACTTTTCCAAAATGCTCTCTAGACAGAGTGACATTCATTTCATGGATTGTAAGGTGCAGCTTCACACCATGGACAGCAACAGTAAGCCCAGGTTCATCACACAACTTTAATAAGAGGTAATGCAAATTTCCCATGTTGAAATCAAAGCGATGTCCGTCAAACGTCCGCAAGTGTCTGCCACCCATGATGGTGCATTTCAAATGTGAGGCACGGCATGCACGACGGCCATGTTGAATCACACACTGTGTTCCAGCTGGACATGTGTGGCTTGTGCATTGCACTAGATTGCGGCCCACACACACACAGGACTGAAGGCAGTTCTCGTCGGGGTAAAGGTTGTCATGAATTTCATAGTAAATACCATTATAACTGCAGCCACATTCAGTATTTGGTACACATTCCCCACCACTGTGGAAAAACCCAGGCTGGCAATAACAGCCTTCCTTGCATCTTTTTGAAAGAGGACTTTGGTTTGGGGCACAGGCAAACATGTGAGTCGAACAGAGGTGGTATTCACTCTTAGATGGGCAGGTGACAGCTGAGGAAGAGAAGGTCAGTAAAGTAAACACTCCAAATAGGAGTCCTAAAATGCAGGATTATACATTATTACTTACAACAGAAGTTGGAATCTCGCCATTCATGCACTGCAGCGCCCATTTCTTGACAGACTGCAACGTAGCGGGACAGAATCTGGCACAGTGTAGTCTGGTTACCATTGCAGAGGTCATGAACACAGTTATCATAGAAATCTTGTGGGGCCACTGTTTTGTGGCAGCTCTGGAATGCCCCCTCAGGATCTATTAACCGCCCACAGAAATCCTTTCCCTGATAAAGATTCTGCTCTCGAGGCCTGCAGCCTGAGGTGCTCATGGGCACATCCCAACATTCCTGTTCGGGGCTGATTCTCCAGTGTCTGATGCTTTGTGTAATATTAAAGTAATCTGTTAGCAGGTCATCCTGTAGCTCATCATTAAAGTTCCCGCACAATCCACACAGACTACCAGCGTAGACCTTGGGCATTGTGACAGTCAAGATGTCTGGGCTGTATGTCACAACAACACCAAAGTCTGTTTCAATACACGTCGACTGTCCCTTCAGGTAGAGCATTACTTTGCCTTTGCTCAAAACTGAAGGAAGGGCCAGCAGCAAACCGTTCACCTGAAACAGTTTAATTAATTAAATGCCAAAAACTATTAAGACGCTGTGTTGCAAAAATAAATAAATGTACTTACCATAACCTTGCTACGCCACTCATGCGACATCTCAATGGAAAAACCACTAACAGACATTTCAACATGTCGGAAAGAAACCGCTGTCTTGACATGGTTCTGAACGTTGATACTGAAGTCGGGTAAGCTGCCCCAACTAGGACAGTGTGATGTGAGCACATAACTACAATTGCCATGAACTTCAAATTTTTGGCCATCAAATGTGGTGTAATGAGGATCTCCTTGGGCCACACAAAGCCCGGGTCTACCGGTGTGGCATCCAGGGACTCCATTTAAAATCATGCAGACTTCTCCAGCCTGGCAGCGAGACTGTGAGCACACAATTGTCTTGGACTGAGGCTGGCAGACACATTTCTCTTGACACTGCTGGTCCATCCAAAAGGTCTTTGTGGGAAGATAATAGGAGCCATTTTGAACACAACCACACGCGCTGGGTAAGACACACTTGCCATTACTTAGCAGATATCCCCTGTTGCACTGGCACAATTCCAAACAAGGGAGGGAGCATTTATGGTGGTTATCTGGGCTATCACATGTTGCCTGGCAGGCTGAGCCACACACCTCATAATGGCTATTTATGGGACAAGTCATACCTGTAAAAAGAAACTTATTAGTCCTTCTCATTAAACAAGGTACACATCAAGCAGTTTAGAACTTACGACAATTGGCGATGGCTCTCCAGTTTTGAATCCGGCCCCGAAGCCTCTGGCAGATCTTGGCATAGGCCGCAAATGCCTTACACACCGAACTGGCAGCGCCACCGAGACACAGGTTGTTTTCACAACTACGAACAAAGGGCTCAGGATCAATATAGAAGTGACAGTCACTAAAAGGTCCATCCTTCCTCTTCAGTAAAGAGCAATTAGTCTCATTGGGGTTGCCAATTGTGCCAGGATAAGATCGACTGGTACTGCACACTTCACATGGGCCATCTCCACAGTCTTCAATACATGCAGACGGGTTGCTGGCCAATACCCAAGGGAGGGTGAAATCCATAGTTTTGGACACAGTACCAATAGAAGTGATTGGGTCATTTGAAGCGCTGTCATAGGCATTTCCACAAAGGCCACACAGAAGTCCATGCAGCTCTGGGTGTGCTTCAACCTGGATATTACGATCCCAGTCATATTGTAGAGTCAGGCCTATGGAGGTATCCAGAACAACACTCTGACCACTTGGATACAATCTTAGGATTCCGTTACCCAAGATCACAGGCAGGTTTTTGCCATGTCCATCGACCTATGAATTTCAAAGGCAAAAAAAAAAAAAGTGACTACAGACATTCATTGTCATTTTTTGTCCCCTCTCAATGATAATGAATAGTGTTCTTACCCTGATTTGATTGCGCTCTCCTTTAAACATGGATATATTAAAACCCTGGATTTTTATCTCCACACTGTGAATGCTGGCGACAGTGGCACCATTCAAGTATGCTCTGGCTATGTTCACCTGTAGTGGGGCGGAAGCATTTATGCCTGGACAAGTGTTCTGCACTAATGTATAATTACAATTTCCCAGGAGAACAAAATGTTTTCCGTCAAATTTGCGATAATAAGAATCACCCCACGCAGAGCATATTTTAGTTTTCAAGGAACATAATGGATGTCCATTTCTGAAGGAGCACTGCTGGTTGTGACCACATTGCAAGTTATCACAGGAGGATATATCTGACACAGAAGGGAAAAAAAGGGTTAGCACACAGGCACAATGGCATATTCGAACAATGAAATCATTTATAAAATACAGTACTCACTTTTGTCACACAGTGATGGAGGCAACTCTTTGTTCAAGGTGCTCAGATAGTATCCCACATCTGCATAAGTTGAGCCGGAGCCCTCATGAGTGAATTTAGCAGAGTTGCTCAAACTGTTTGAGTAAAAAGTGATATTTAAATCTGGCGGTGAAGAATCAATTTCTGCATCAAATGTTGGCCCATTCTGACAGACATCTTCCATAGACTGCAGCGCAGTAAGAGTGGAAGCGCGCTGTTCAACATCATGTCGGTAATAAACGAGCTGGAGAGGAAAGTCGCTAAAGATGTGAACTTCATCCAAGGGCAAAACTGGGATTGTCTTCATAACCCCTGCTTTTAAAGAGACACTCATCTGCCCATTTCTAGTGGTGACTTCCAGTTTAGAGTTGATGTTTGTCAAAGCTAAGAGGAGACTGGGACTTGTTCCAGAATTTACCAAGGGAGGCACAAAATATTCATAACCCCAGAGAGAAACTGGTTCAAGTTCTGAAAATCCATACAGGCAGTTCCCCAATGTGTGGTTTTTGCAGGTCAAACCAACTATGACTCCCACGGATTCTTGGGCATAAAGTTCTGAGCCAGAGAGGCTGAAATTACTTTGGAGGTAGATGCTTTCAAACAACCCTAAATGCAACTTAAGGAAACTTCCCTCAGAGTATAAAGATCCATTAAAGACCACATCCCCTGAGAGGAAGATCTCCACTGATGTCTCTCGATTGGAGGTGGTGACTACCATTTCGCTGACAAATTTCTGATTTGGGAAGTTTGGAGTAACTGGATAGTAATGAGTCCCCCAGGAAGACACGTCATGAAGGCGGTTATGTGCACATCCAGTCTGGGTGCAGAATGTCGCAAGAACTGCAACAGGCTGTACAGATGCTATACTGAGGAGGGAGGAGGAACGAGCACTGGTTATTCCCACAGACGAAGGTAGGTGAATAGTCTGAGATTGAAAGGCATCGAGAGAGATGCTGTGTGTAAAGCCACTTTGCAGAACTTTCACAGTCACTGAAGTCCAAACACCAGTCGCCGTTATCGTTACTTGGCGGCTAGCATTAGCTGTGGGGTCGTTATGAGGCGGGAACATCATCAGAAAATTCCGACCAATACCAGCCCCAGAGAGTCCTAAGAAGGAGAACAAAATTCATTGTACTGTACAGAAGTTGAAAAACAATTCAAATGAAGGCGTTCCTGCATAAAAGCAAACATGACCAGGACAGGCAATTGTGACAACAGTTGAATTTACAACCGTAAACCACACTTGCAAAAGTCTGATAACATCTTGTGTGCAGAGTTATACAGGTTTCCCAGTGTGCAAGCAGAGATAAGAGGTGTGGTGTCAAATTTCAACCAGCTGAGCAGCCAATGAAGTGCATGCTCCTAGTTCCTGACTGGGTACACCTGTATTAAATGTGCAGACCGGCTCCAGTAGTTTCTATGATAACAAGGATCTGTGGGAGAGTGAGAGCATACCAGCAGTGCATAGAGAATCCTGCACTACAGCAAACTTTAATGTAAGTTGGAATTTTATATGTGCATGCTCTGTTGCGAGAGGGGCTTACTTGCATGAAATACCGTATTCGATACAAAGCATCTTACAATATGGCACAAAAATAAATGTATACTGTACAGGGGAAAAAAACATTACTTCTATTCCAGTTTTTAATTGATTGTGCAAGTTAAAACGGCTGAAAATGTGATTCAATAGTTTGTGAGGTGTGCTGCATTATTTTTAAGGGACAGAGTTTAATCAAATGCAGACCGAGGTTCATAAAAAGTTGTCTCATACAGACAGTACAATATTAATTTTGGTTGGCTCCAAAGGCTAGAATACAGGCACAGCCTCAACATCACTCAAAAGTGGACAAATTTGCGTGGGCGGGCAAGGAATTGTTCAGACTTGAATGCTGCTTTAAGTGAGGGCGAAAAGAAACAAACCCAACGATGCAGACGCAGAATATAGTCTGAGTGGCTGCTGCATGGATCAGTGACGTGACCGAATTCAACATTTTAAATGAATGGCTCAACGATTGTCAACTTGTAACCGACATTTCATTGTCACTAAGTCACAACCAGCTTTAAGGAGCAAACGAAGAAAAAAAAAAAAAAGTCTGAATACATCTGTCATTTAAACATGTCGGCATGTTCAAAATGCCTTTCATGTCACCTTAAGGCACAACAGGCCTCTCCAAGTCTGGTCTTCGGGATCCCGTTTCCAGCCTGTTTTATCTTTTTACCTACTTGACTCCTGATTCAAATGATCAGCTCATCATTAAGCTTTGCACAAGCCCTCGTTTGAATTGGCTGTCTTGGATCTAGGTAAACCTCTAAAACAGGATGTTAGGGCTCCTGAGGACAAGACTTATAGACCCCTGTGGTATAAGAAACTGCATGTTCTGAATGAAAATTAAAAAACGACAAAAAAAAAAACATGCCATTCTATTGTTTCTAGGAAAGTCCATCCAACATGTACAGAAGCAATCAGTTCAAGAGGTTTAAATGACAAGTGTGGTTTTACAATCCAGCTACAAACAATTTCATAATATCGAGGCCTAAGAAAAACTATGGCATATATGCTCTAGTGCAGGGGTGGGCAAACTTCTTGATTGGCGGGGCAGAGGGGCCGGACCAGGAGCTGATGGATGGAGTGTTTTGGTAACCTCACCTCATCGGGGGAAAAAAAAAATAAAAAAAAATTAATGAACAAAAGCATTACAACTATATACATTTTTGAAAAAACCACAGTATAAAGAAAATAAAACATTAACAAGGTTTATTCATTTAATTTTTGTCAAGTTCGACGGGCCGGATTAAAACGTTTAATGGGCCAGATGTGGCCCCAGGAGCGTAGTTTGCCCATGCCTGCTCTAGTGTCATCTATGAAAGCTCCCGACAGCATCAAAAGACGGCAAACAAATTTAAAGGACGATGATTCAGGTATTTCGCCAAAGTCAACCGCAATTAGCCATTAAGACATTACAACTCAGTCGGCTAACAGCCAGCATAGCACTAGCTGGCAAAGTGTTTTTGGCTTTGGGATATACAAAATTAAGACATGAATAGGTAGGGGAATTGAGGGGGGAAAAAAAGGTGAAAATGAAATCTATATATCATTTGGTATTATTTTACTCTGAAAAATGTGCCAAATACTCTATTACTTTTACTACTACAAATACTTTATTACTCTAGATTGATGACTACACCTGCAATAATAATAATAGAATACATGGTTTAGTTATGTTGATATACATAATTAGCCCAACATAATATTACAGGTGTTAAGAATTTAGCGTAACAAATTTTAAAATAGTTGTTCAATTTTATTCTACCTTAGTTTGTGACATTTCTCTGGTGGGAACATTCAGTATAGTGAAGTGTCATTTAACTTAGAAGGCCTTGTATTTAAGAAGTTTCAAGTACCGTGCTAAACATTTACTTACCTAGGCACACCAAGAACATATGAAGCAGCAGTAGACGCCGCATTTTTCCTGCACTAGAACAACAAAATAGGAGCAGGCTAATTGACTTTACTTTCAAGGCAGATGAAGGATTTCATGCAAGCGCCATGGATCACTCGCACTGGCTGTCAATTAGCGCACCTGCAGCTGATATGGTTTTATAGGTTATCGCGAGTCAGCAGCTGGACGTCATGATGATAAGGGCCCGTTGTCTTTCGTGTCAGTACAAGCACAATAGTGACTTTGTTTTACAGTGCGCAACACGTAAAAAACAGATTTTGTAACCACGTTTGTATTGCTTTGTTTTGTTTTCTTTTATTTGCAAAGAAACTTGAACAAATATCAAGTTTCACTGCCTGGAACGTTACCGGAAGTTGGGGCGACTTTTTCGCCGAAAAGGCAGGAAACCGTCGCGGTAGTTTCCACAGCACCAACACATTGACGGAAAGCGGTATTACCCAGCGCCTAATAAATCGGCTGCGTAAATCCCCTCGTCCTCTCCCCTCCCATCCTGGTAGATGAGCGCAAACTTTCGTCCAAGTTTGACTCACAATGCAGCGGATTCCTGTAAGGAAATGGGCTGCAGCTTTAGGGAGTGTGTCATTCTTAATGGCACACAGCAAAGGGGCATAACAGGGATGCACTTCATCCAGTTCACTTCTCTCTCTGTATTGGTATGTATATTGCAGGTGTTGCTTATTTTACCGCGTGATCCTTTGAAATAATTTTTTCTTTGTATTCTTTCCTTTTATTACTGTTACATCTTCATAGTAATGATAGTTTGTAACTGCAGAACACTTCCTTTGTGTATTATGCGCTATAAAATCTACCAAGTAGTATCAGCAGCTTCACTCTTAGGTGTCAGAGGTCAGACAGGACCCACTTTATCTCTGTTAAGAGTTTCTTTCTTTTTATTTTAAGTCTGTATCTCAGCCATGTAGCTTATCATTTGGTGCTCTTTTGTTTGACCGTCTGCATGCATGATTACAGGATGCAATATTGTGAGCTGATGTTTATGGAATCTTTTAGCAGTTGGATATGACCCAAGGACCATTTTTGTGTCCATCTTTCATCATCCGCCTTGGCGGATTTTGATAGCATTGTTTTCCATTTTGGGGCAGGCTTCCTGCTCTTGAAACTCAAAATTATTTTGTTATTGTTTTTGTTCAAATCTAACATGTATGTGCCCCTGACATGTGATCGATATTGATGATATTTCACTGGGACCGACTTGACTTTTATTTGTGTTTTCAATTAACTTCACTTTTGGTATGTATTAGCACAACCCAAGTTGCGATGTGGTGTTCCATCCTGCTGAGTGTTAACGGTTTTATTCTGATTTTGTGCGGTACACTGATAAATACGATACAATACTATACGTTATTTATAGAGCATATCACAACAGCTGGAGCTGTTACAAATGATTTAGGCTGATGTTTTTGCATGACGCCATGCAGGAAGGAGGATTATTTGACAAGGTCTTCATAAATGTTTGGCTGTTTTCCAAAGTGTACGACCACTGGGCATTCAAATTTTGAGTTAGTGTCCCTCTGTTTTGTGCAAACGGACTCCCACTGGATGCCAAAATGCCAATATCTCTTTGTTTACTTAATTTGTTTTTGACATGAATGTGTCACTTTCTGGAACCTGGAGATCTAGAATTAGTGCAATGTAGTAGGTTGAGCACTTTAACAGAACATTTCCAGTGTGAATGATGAAAACTTGAAACCTTGTTGTGCTTCTGTGTTTTTCTAAATAGTACATTGGAGCTTTGTCTCCATATGTAGAAGAGTCAATTGGAGGTCTGCATGTCCTAGTTGCAGCTATTTTGGGCGGTAAAGTTTGGGGAAAATGCTAGCGTTTATGTGCACCTATTGTTTGATATGTTCAGGCATCCGGGTGTGCATGCAAATGACTGACATCTTCACACATGCAGGGAGAGTGAGTAGCGGGGGCAGTGCAGGATGTACGTGTATCCTCTTAGAGGCTCAACAAATGACATGAGTAGTGTTTCATTATCCGGCTCGTTTATGAAGGCTGCATGGCATCAACTGAAAAAATGTGAGCTTGCCTTTTTCTAAATATTTTAAATTATATTCTCTTACCTTAAGTTAGCTGTGATATGCTCTAGCTCGTATGTGACCTAAATGAGGACGAATAGTCGGAAATAATTTCAGTCCAGGGTAGACCTTTCTCCAATAAAGTGACTCAGTCATAAAGTGAGGCTTCACATTCACATTTGACACTTTTATCTATAATTTTGACACTTTTATATATAAAAAAAAAAAAAAAAAAAATATATATATATATATATATATAAGCATTACTTAAAAAAATACTTTGCAAATATTGTGCCACAATCGCTGTATATCTTAGGTACATAATCTCAGAACAAACACTGTGCTCAAGTTACTACTGGGCCTTGCAAACTAACACCGCTGGAGGGCTGCTTGTGGGCTGCTTTGAGAAACGTTACTTCAGAAAGTTCTTTCTAACCCTGTTGTAAATGTTCATCCTAAACCCGTTAAAATGTTGGGTTTTTTTTTATGCTTATGAAACGTACATTTTTTTTTGGAGTGGCGAGGTCACCTGTTTGTTCTGTGTTTTTAACCTCTGGCACTTCATCACTTACCTTTGCACCATTTATATTCATTATTATTACCATATTCATTGGACTTAAAATGCTAAACTTTAAATAAAATGATCTACCAATCATAAATAACATATTTCCCAGATGTGAAAGCTGGATTATGAATGAAACTATATATTTTTAAATCATCCACCCATTGAACTGATTAATATCCTGACAACTAGGCTGGGGAACAAAAAGGAATCAAAACTACAAAAGCACTGTTTGGTACAATTTAAAAATTCCCAGCACTGCTCCCTTCCCTCGTTTAATGATTTGTAGATTTAGCTTCTCTGATCTTTGAATCTCTATTATGTCCTCCAGGCAGCTGGTATTTCGTCTTCGTAAGCAAGCCCATGGTTCTTATATGTTGTAAATTTGGTCTTGTATGAAAAAGTAAATTCATTCACCATTCAATTATATGAAAATATATTACCCAATTTGAAAATGCTGCAGGCACCAGGAGCCATTTTGATACAGAGGCAATGGTTTGATAAATACTTCCTAAATTGGATCCGCTTATTATTTCAGGCAAAGCAACTCAGAAAAGCAATTTGAAGGCAGTTTTTATTTGTAGCTTCTTATGTTGTTTCCTTTTGGAGAGCTCCTGCAGCTATTCCAGAGGCTGGAACAGCCCCCACTACACACCCTCCCCAATCAACATCTGTTGTGTGATTAAGGTCTTTATTTTCCTGTATGGCCAACCTAATAGTTTGTGATACAGTTCTAATTTAGCACATAATGTTTATGTGAACTGCTCTGCACTCATTAGATTGCAGACTCACGGAGGAGATAAACGGAATTTTGCAGATGACAACAGCTATAGCAGACACAAAGTCGAATTAAAAACAGTACTATTTTGTCTGTTGTTGTCTGTCCATTTTCGCTTTATTTCACCAAGTAATCAATAAAAAGTAATTTCAAACTAGATTCCTGTGCAATTAGTATTATCCGCCGGTGCTCATGAGCAACGACCTGTTACTGCCGCCTCTATGATGGATGTAATGTGTGTAACATTGGTTCTTTCCACGTAGTCATTAACAGCGGAGGAAACCAAACACAATGGGCATAGCTAACAATGACCAGTGGCCACAAAGGTCAGTGAGAGAGCTCCTTCTGTATTACTCGCATGAGTGAGTATTGGTTCCTGATCCCATGCAAAACTCAATGACTTGGTCTCACCAGAGAGGCTTCGTCTGGGACTTCCACTGGAAGAGAGGTCGTTCCCATGTTTTCCGATTTTAAAAATATCAACCGGTGTATTGTGTTGGATACAGCTGGCGCTTTGTTTGGCAGCACGTGGAACAGCTGTGTTTTACATCTTTGTGGCGCGGAGTTACGGTTACTTTTTCTCCCCATGCTTGTGAATGGTACATTTTTGCTCTCCTGATAGGTACTTTGTCTTTTCTAAATTGCATGGAAAAAAAACAATACACCCTCTCTCCCATTCCTTTTTGTTAGGAAATCATTTAAATGTGGCCCATAAGACACAAAGGACAGGACAATGTCAAATAGCCTCTTGCTGGCAGCTGACTGTGACGGAATTCTTTCTTTTTGCTGAGCAGTGTGGGAAATAAGGCTCTCCTTCGCTGCTTCTCGCACGCACCTCAAGTTGCAATGTAGCGTGCATACCCTCAGACCAGTATAAACAACACAAGTAGGACTTTTTAATTTTCCACTGGCTGCTTACGTGATACAGACTCTCAGGGTGCCAAACATGACCAATAACAGGCATCGGTGAAGCTTTCCATCACACTCCACGTCTGAACCAAAAACACAAGGTTTGTTTTACACACGTCAATGACTGAATATGATATTTTTAAACTTGGTTCCTCTCGCTCTCCCCAGCAGCATTTGAAGATGATGCGATTTTTGCTCCTGTGTCTGCTGCTGTCAACCGCTACTGGTGAGTTTTCAGCTCTGTGGCACGAGCAGCTGATAAACATGTAATCATCCTCCGCGTGCCGGCATGCTTTCCTCATCTCCCGTACGGTAGCACTGCATGTGGTGTTTACACCCGGCTGAAACAATGCAAGAATAATATTAAAGGCTATAATGCACAAATGAATTGGTATCAAGGAAGTGACAACGCATGCAAGCTGTAGTCCATATCCAGTGAATATAAAAAGTACACACAACCCTGCTCAAATTACAGATTTTTGTGATCTAAAATATTTGCTCAATATAAATAATTTAGAACCATTTTCCATAAAAAACAGTCGTTGCAATGCTTCACGTAGGTATGGTGTTCTTGTGCCAAACCTACTTTTAGGAATTATGGGCAAAAAGTTTCAATTCTGTTTTGTTGAACCACAACAAAATCACCCAACCAAACTTATTTATTTATTTTTTTGCCATAATTCAAACATAATGCTTGGTGGAAACTCGATTCTGTTCAACACCGAAACAACACCGTCCCTTCAGTGAAGCATGGTTGTGATGCAATCATACTTGAGGTCTGTGTTTTTTTTTCAGCTGGAATTGGGGCCTTTAGAAAGGTGGAGGGAATTATGAACAGCTCGAAATATCAGTCAGTTTTAGCACACAATCCCCAGGCTTCTGCTAGAAAGCAAATTTGTTTGGGGTTTTTCTGAGTGAATTTTAATGGTTGACAGGTGTGTGTTGAATAATTTGTTTGAATTGTATTGGTTAAATCAGAACACATCCACTTCCCAGTTATAAGCAGGGACGCACAGTTGTGCAACCACTTTATTTTTAACTTGGATAAAGTTGATTTTGTTGCACAGGTTATAGGTCACATTATGAAAAAAAAAATTCATTCATGTCTGTGTCTCATTATTTATATCATGAATCAGTGCATCTGAAGAGGGTTGTGACTTTTTATATCCATTCTACTTTATATCTGTATGCATGTCAATGATTGATTAATTATTCATGAGCCAAACTGATTAAAAAGCCTGTTGTGAATTAATGCCTTCTTCTCCACAGTTTTTTCTGATGAGATTGAAGGATCAGCTTTTGATGGTATGTAATACATTACATTACCTTACATTATATTTACTGGGGGAAAAATACATGAAAAATAAAACAGGCAGTCTTACAGCTGCCAAGATGCTATGAGAGGGTTGTGAAATGGTACCCATTTTTAAAATTTTTTTTCATCCCAGACCCCTCAATTTCCCCAATTTCTCTTGGAAATTCACATCAAATATATGTTTGTGTGTTTCGATAATTTTGTGTTTAAAATACTCCCTAATATTATTAATAATGTTATTATTGTTATTATGGGCGTACTGCTGAGTGAGAGAAACTAAGCGGCCCATATAATATTGTTCATACTTTTTAATATTATCTATAAACTTTTTTATTATAGGCCTGCTGCTCAGCAGCTGGTGGCAGTGGTTAGTGGAGCTCAACATAATTATTAATAATAATAATAGTCATATTTTCAACATAAAAGCAGCATTGTTGACAGTTCTTGTATTCATCAAGTTGTACAGGTATATCCTACACTCATGATTTTCTAAATTTAGAATTTTTTTTATATTGCTATTGTGATAAATGTTACAATTTATCCATCCATTTTCTACTCGGTACCTTGTTAAGGATCAGCTGGAGTTTACCCGAATGTACTGAGTGAAAGGCCGACTCTACCATGGAATTGTAGCGAGCCAATCACAGGGCACATATAGACTTTTATATTCACACCTGCTGCCACTGAGCCCGAATCGATCCCACGCTGGCCGCGTAAAAGTCAGCCATGTGTACCACGAGACCATGTGACCTGCTATTGTGAAGTGTAATATCTGAATCTATTTTCTCCTCTTATCCACAGGCCAGGATGACGAGGATTTATTTGGGGAAAATGGTGAGTGGATTTCAGTTCCCAAGAGTAAATAGTGGAAGTAAGACTTGGCGTGGTATGCGTCACTAATGCAAACAGTGTAATGGCAGGCGTCCAAGGGAGACTACAGGAAGGTTGTGCCCTCGGCAGTTATCGTCATCAAGCTTTGAGTACAGGTTGTTCTCGACCTATGGGATGTGTGAAACAGTCACCCCCTCACCCCCATCTTCCATTAAGTCCTGAATAGAATCAATTAGTTCCCTATAAGGGCACTCACTATTGTGCCAAAAGGCCAATGAACATTTCAACATCTCCGCCATCCTGCCTGCGGGTCAACTAATCAACATTGGCATTCTCATCCCCTCAGTGCGCCTCCCTGTGTCACTCCTCATTTTGTCTGTGATAGAAATATGATGGAATTAGAGCTCTGTTCAAAGCAACCTACGTGCAAATGGACACTATTTCCTCGTTTACACTTGCTGAGCCCGCATTTAGCGTACACCCACATTCTTATTCTTATTCACTTCATTTGGAAATAACACCAACGTGCCTTTGTCTTGTTGATGTTACTTACTTTGTTGCAAAGGCAACGACACTATTACGCTCATTTGGAAAGCATGTTAAGATGGACATGGATGTGGTGTTAGAGAAATGATGTATTGGTAGTGAATGTAGAATATTTAGTTTGTCACGTCAGAAAAGATAACATGCTTCATCTCCATCAGCTACACAAATAACAAACTTACTGTAATGGCTAAAATAAACCCTGTATTTCAGACCAGAAACTAATTTGATCAATATATACTGATATAATAGAAAAAATATCTAATATCTGCTGTATATATATGTTGTCTGTTATTGCAATGACACATTTTTCCCGCTTCTCTAAAGGCCCTTTGATGGTCATCAGAAAAAAGGGTGCCTTCATGTCTTAGACTTGAAAGCCTTATTGTTCAGTTTGCCAAATACGTTGTGGTTTTCTCTGGGTTTATGGATCTGCGGAAACATTTTGCATGTGTGCAATTAGTGTGTTTGTTATAACTCCCTGTTGCAGCCGAAAGAGACATCTTTCTTTGGCAACATATTGCTGCACTGCTTTTATCAACAAAGGTCTTCATCATAAGCTAGGAGCTTCGCTCTCTGTGCCGCTGAGGTGACATTTAGTCATTTCTTCGCTTTCAGAGATTACAGAGGTCCAAGACCGAAATGATTCAGGAACATCTGTTGATAAAACCAAAGGTGCAGAGGCCACATCAGGTGAGTAAACGATCGGCTGTTGAAACTGAGTGCTTATAATTTTCAATATGTGCGTAAGCATTGGATAGAATTTTAGCTGTCACTACTTGCTAATAGTCAAACATGAATTTATATATCTTCTTTCAGATCAATTCACTCTGATTGTCATCATTGGAGCTGTGAGTGTGTTGACTCTCTCGGTTGCAGTAATAGTCGGTAAGTTTACGTTCAAACCCGACCGAGTGAAATGAGAAATAGTGGGTGTTTCAAGTCCACTGATGACAAATGCGCTGCGAGGAAGCCCTTACAACGCTTGGCTGCAATTTTGTGTGCCATTTAAAAATTTGGACACCTAAACAAACAAGCTTCAGTAGCGCTGACATTTTCCATTTCTCTCTTTCAGCTGTAATGTTAGTAAGACGCCGCATGCACAAACAACAGCAAGGGTAAGGTCACAAGCTTCATTTTATTGCTCTTTTTCAGCTGTTCTCGAGTTCTGCTATAGACCATATTCATGTCGGATGGAGAACTCTGTGCCCTACTTTTTCCTCTAAGTCAACCTGCAGGTGACTAAACCAGTCTGGTGGCTAACAGTTTCCCTGCTGCCTTTGCCAAATAGCCCCACGTTATCCAAACCGGCAGCATCAAAACCACCCAAAAAAAAAAACAGGTGGCAAAATGGAAGCAGTATCCACCCATCCGAGCCTGTTTGGACTTGCTAAGCAATTACTGCAGCCTGAGGTTGTCATGCGTCACCGTTAGAACACTCCCCAATGCTTGGCTTCTCCATCTTAGCCATCAAACAATAGCCTCAAGACAATGAGCACTACTGTGCTGGTGTGGCCTAATCGAACAAGACCTAACCTGCTCTACAGCTAACCTCATGATAGATGACCTTCAGGGTACAGCATCCACGGCCTTATGACGAAAGTGCGGCTGCAGCATACAAGCGGCACAACAGCCTTGAGCAGCGTGTGAAAAAAAGCAGAGGCAAAGACATCAACAGTGTATTAGTCTTAACGCGGACATATTGGAAATGACTTTTTAATTGCTTGTGAAACAACACAAGCGTGTACGTTTTTCTCTGTGCGCTCTATGTAAGAAAATCTGTCTTTAAGGAAGCTGTGTAGGTTTTGTTATATTACAGTCACATGCGCGTAACCCCTCAAAAGCTGGGATAAAAACATCCGGGAATCAAGCCAAAGTAGTCACACTGGGCAGTGCAGTACTTAAGTCTAACTGCAACGGTTGGGAGGACATATCCTGAGAAAAACAGAACAATGTTTTTTGTTCCAAAAAGGTTCTGGTGTAATTGTAAACAGGGTGCATATAGGACCCTGACGATTTGAACCTTTTGTTGGCAAATATGTACCATAAGGTACGTAGTGTTGTTTGAAGTGCTCTTTAAATGGCAATATTAGATCTACCTTTTGCGTATATTCTGTATTTGTCGTCAAATCTGTCCCTAAAATTACAGATTTGTCTACAAAGGGCTGTCTAGACCAGAGATGGGTTAAAATTGATTGTAGAAAATTACTCAAATTACTTTAATTATAAGGTGTTTTTATTGAGCCATGATTAGTATAATTATTTATCTATGTGAACTTGAAGACACTCATTATGTTAATAAGTCTCAAAATAATTACAGTATCTTGAATGATTTAGAAGTTAGGAAAAGGATAAATATCAATATGCAACATAACGTAATTATTATTTTTTTTTTAATGCTGCACCCCTCAGCCTTACTTACTTTATTGAATGTGGCGAGCAATGTGTTTCTTTTCTTTCGGAGAGATAAATATTTGCTCCTCATTTTGGGTCAATGTGTGGTTACAAAGTTCAAACCTGATGCCAGCGATCTTGGAGAATTTGTAGAGCCGACGTTCAAGTCAAGCTTGAAGGGTTGAATTCCTCTGCAGGATTACTGGCTGCCTCCTGGGGCTGCAATGTGTGTTTGTGTGTGCGTGTGTTAGCCGCGTTTGCTGCTGAGTGATCGCATTGCTGAAAGAACGCTTAATCACACAGCAACCTCTGGCTTGTTGGATCAACAGACCCACCCGGGGTGATCTATGTTTTGAGGCGTTGCAGCTTCTGTGCACCTGTCAGAACTGTGCTGTTTGACACAGCCATGCATTTCCTGAGTTCCGACACTCAGGATGTTCCTCCTGCTGCTAAACGTAGAAGTAGCCTAAAAATATCTCGAAGATGACATGTTTGCTTTTGCTCCATCTCACCTCATCTGTCTCATCATTTTTCCCCTCCACACTGTTCCCTTTCTGTGTCTTACTAGGATTTACTCTGTACCTACCGAGCAGGACCAGAAAGGGGCAGTCTAGTTCCTGGAAAAGAACCCAATCTGAATCACACACGCAATTCGAGAGCGACTCACCAGGCAATTTCATCTCATTACGAGGATTATGCTTCTTTAATAGCTCTGTGTATTGCTCCTCCAACATCTATCAATCCATAAGTAACGCTGTTATATACTGTTTTTGTCCCTGCTGTTTGTACCCAACAAATAACTAATTTAGGGACATGTGAAACATATTCAAACCTTCCAATTGGATCCTATTTTGGGAATCTAATCAAAAGGCAATAAATAGGCTTAATGCTTTTTTAAAAGGATATTTTTTTTTTGCACTGCTAGAACTCCCCTGGTGTTTTATTAGCAAAAATAAGCTGCATAGTGAAAGAATATTTAATTTTCTACACATGGAGTAGACTTATCCATGTGAAATGGTCGTTGACTGAGACTAAATTTGCTAATCCAAACTAAGCCAGCAAAAAGGTCCACACTTGCGTCTCTTGGTCGCTTGTCTGACAATTTCTGTTCCCGGGCCCATTAAGACTGACAGCCAGCTGTGCAATAGAAGATAAAATGTACTCAGCCATTTTTTTTTTTTTTTTATTCTTATCAGCCACTCCCAAACTGTTAGGACAAACATTCACTCTCAATGCAACAAATTAATTGACTGCCTTGAATGGGGATGTTTCCTTTTCTCTTTTTGTTTTGGAAACTTCTCTCTTCAAAATGCACTGTTGTGCAGCTTGTAAATAGCCATGTGACTGCCAAGGAGGAAGGTTAATGGCTCACAGTCGTTGCAGAAAAGGCCGGGTATGAAAATCTCATGAATCAAATAAAGACTAATGGGGGATTGGGGAACAAAGCAACAATACCTCCATTCCATCCACACTGAGCATGATGTTTCCCTGCTGTCGTTTTAGCCGAAATCAATCCTTCCCTGTGAAGCAAAGCTTTCATTTCGACAACACTAAGCGTTGGTTATTTGGGGGGGGTGGCTTTTTGTAGAAAATGTTGAATTGGATGGGGCGCTCCATTTCACTTTCCCCTCGTCGTATAGTGAGACGTTCTCTGAGAAAAGCAACACAGAATCAAACTTTTTGAAACAAATAAGATCCCGCCTGGCTTTCCGATCACACCTTTGAGCACTTGGTAGCAGTGTCAGCATTTCAAAAGGGACATGAGGATTAATGATATTCAAAACATTTCAGTTGCTTCAACGTATCAATACTTAACTTTGAAAGCTTTTCTAAAGCCCTGTTTAGAGCTCCAAAGAGCAAGACATCATTTGGCCGAACCCTCATCATGCAGCTGCATGTCTTTATTTGTATCTGACGTTACCTGAGCTCAGTCCAGTATTGTGTCTTTGAATTTCTTCCAAGTTTCTCATGTACAAATTTACAAAGCATAATATTTGCATTATGGCATTGATCTATGTATAACCTTTCTTCCTCGAAAGCATTGAGTTGGTGTGAAATATTTGCCGATATGGTTGTAAAATAAATGTTTTTTAAGTTGAAATTGGGACTCAAGTGTCCATGTTTATACGTACTTGTGTGTGAGTCGTTTTGTGTCAACGTTTCCATGTTTTGTTTCAAAAAGTACAAAATCCTACAAACATTTGAAGTTGGGAACATTTGCTCATCTCGAATGCGTTTAGGTTTGATATCAGTTTAAATGCATCTCTATAGTCAAGCACAAAACATCAATGATTTTATTAAAATCGATTTTTAAAATGTTACAGGTGTTGTTTTTCATACTCCACCCACTTGCATTTGAATTTGTGTTTCGTTCAGATTGCTTCTCTTAGAGATTCAGACACATTTCCCAACCACCATGAGACGGTCAGGTCAAAAATGTCCCAGTTTTACTTGCAGATGGACTTGAAATGTTTTGTCCAAAATTGCCAGTAACAGTCACGCATACAATTTTTTTTTTTTTTTTTTGTATCTTGACAAAGAAATAGTCAACAAATTAAATACCACTTTCTGCTTTGTGAACACATTTCTCAAGTTGATTTGACATGTCAGACCTTTTCCAATGGTGCATTGGTCCTACGGACTATTATTACAATGTCTCCTTCTCTTTACTCCAGTCTATATGTCCTGCAAAACACAAATTACCATAGCAATCACCATTACAGCACCACAAAAAGCAAAAAAAAAAAAAACCCAGACATTTTTTTCTCATAGTTAAGACTCTTATGAATTGGATCATTTAATCACTGCAAACATCTTAGTCAGCATTCTATTTCACTGTTGACTCAAGTGATTGATTGTGTCTCGTATGTCATCCAGTGGTGTAATATGTAATATTTCTCAGCCCCGATGATATAAGCAGCTAGCCTTCATGCGTACTGGAATTGTATTTGACCCCCTTCTCAAAAAATCACTGTCTGTTTGCATTTTCCTAAACCACTCAGCAAACACAATAAAAGCACTATTTTCTCAGAACAGAAATAAAATGAATTCATTTCTTACTTTGATGACCTCTTGCGACATTTGGGAAGCCGGCAGACCTTACCACCTACACAAGAGAGTGAGGAAAATGTTGAACTAAATCATTGCAATTTCAAGAAATCACATAACGGTTTTCTTACAGCCGAAAACCATGAGGCCGATCAGGAAAAGAAGCCCAGCGATGGACAGTCCAATCACTTGGAGGGACCAATAATCTAAAAATATAGCAAAAGGAAATGATAAAGTCAGACTCAACGTATATAAAATACAGAATTTTGATGTGTTGGTACATTGTTTCTCGATCGTAACAAGTTTTCTTGACAATGTATTAATGTTAGAGGCATTATCTTAAACATTTGCCCGACAGAATGTCCATCATTCATACCATGCACAGTAATGACAAAGGATTGTGTTTACTAGGTTTATATTATTCTCACGTTTTATTCATATATTACTTAATTCGAATTTGTCGAACTTCATTGACTGTAAATCTTTTGCACTCTATATTTGCACCAGACGGCATATACAACTGACAAAACTTCACATTGTACAACACGGATAAAACACATCTGCCACATACACAGTAAAGCCAAAGACGCAACAAATTGCGCAACCGGGGTCACTAGGCCCCAATCGTGGCAACCACACATAAAGACACAACAATTTGAGATCTGGACACCCATTCAGACCCACACTAAAGACAAGATTGCCAGAAGACGGGGCCTAGGATCAGCCGTGGGACCAGACCCCCGCCTTGGACCCGTGAGACGGAGGACGAGAGGAAGAGCGATTTCAACCGACTTCACATATGATGGAAAAAAACTGTCTAGTGTGAGAGACCCTATATATTATGAGGGCTACATTTAAATGGTTGCTTCTTTCTTGACTGCATTCATCTTGGGTGAGGGTCCTCACGAGGATTAAAAAAAGTCACCCCGATATCGGACTTGTACCATTTCCTGAACTCCAGAGAATTGAAGAGACTATTTAAATCAATTGTTGAGTCTTTTTCGAACATTTTCCGTCTTGAATATAAAAATGAACACATTGAGTAGGTTTAGTTAATTATGTGTTTATTCCTTAGTAATTCGTATTTGCTTGGTGACAAATTTCAACAATTCTCATCTGTTTTCTAAAGTGCTTGCCCTCATCCTGGTCATGGTTTTTCATGTTCTGGTAAAGTTTTGTATTTGCTGCCATCTGCCTCCATAACAGTGTTTTTTTTTGTGTACCTAAGGGGCTCAGTGAGCTGGGTGGAGCGATAAGCAATCGGTTCCTAGTCTTAAGCGCTGTTATGCACACCAGGAAGACACCAGATCGTTCCCCTCACTTGCTTGTCTGGAGCCGATAACCGTCTTGCAATCGGCATCGCACCAGTAAGAAGTTGTGCTGCACACTGTAAGTTATACTCTTCATTTTTAAATTTTTTTTTATTCCTATGAGTTTTGGCATTTTCCGAGTGAACTTGCTCTCTCTTCCCATTTCCGAAGGCCTTGTGTGTTCCTAGCAGAGTTGGGCACTTGACCCTTTTTTACGGTCCTCCGCCCTCTGGCCACGATCTGGCTAGCCTTCCAGCCTTATTCATAAAAAATATATTTTTTTATTAATTAGATCTTTTATTTTTAGCTTTGTTTTTTTGTTGTTGTTTTTTTTAAATAAAAGTAAGTTTTAAACGTTTTGAAAGTGAATTTGTCTCAACAGGTGAGGTAGAGCCCATCCTACGTGACTCTGGATGAGAGTCGAAATACATCCTGGATTGCTTGCCAGGGACATATGAACTCCACAAAGGAGAGCGTAATGAAGAATTCTTACCATATGTGAACGCTTGATCCCAAGTTGGATCTACAACAAAAGTAGAGAAAGAAGTTGGAAGCCAGGAAGCGGAAAAAACACATAATCTGGAAATCCAAGTGAAAGTGACACATCTGATAGCTCAGGTGACACTTTGATGATGACGGTGTATCACAAACATCTTATCTCCTCTCGCAAAGTGTACAATCGAGCATTAATCTGCCGGCAAGACAGGAAGTGAGGTGTTCTGTTCCTCCAGTCTGCCGTGAGTTTTATTTGGAAGGCTGGGAATTGTGAGATTGTCAGTCTGCCATGAGATAACAATAAAAATGTCGACGCCCGGGGCATTTAATGTGACGATGGAGTAGGAAAATGTTTGGTTACCCCAGGCAAGCTCTTGATTGGTCTCGTTTTTGGTGGTTTCCTTCGTGGTGGCTGGGGAGGATGTTGCTGCCGCTGTCAAGGGGGGAAAAAAAACCCCAAATCAGTATACCATACATATTTTCTTCATGGTTCCTTGCAGCATTGCGATTAATATTTATAAGTGTAGGATTTACAACATTTTTAAGAATACATCTACTATTTGATACATCCCCCTTAAAAAAAGTTCATATTAGTAATCAAAACTCAATGCGGTTAAAATCTCAATTCTAAATGTATTTTCTAATATGATTATACAAATATATGAGTCAATGCTATACTCGTAAGGTAACGTTTAATACTTCATCATACTATGTATGGTCATCATTTAAAATCTCGATCAAAAGCTTTCCAATGTGTGCTAACACCTATTTTGTTTTTTTTTGGATGATAAAAATTATTATTTATTTTTTTCTTGTATTCCAAAAACATTTAACCATACCATAAGGAGCTATGCTATTAGAACAGGATCTTTTTGAAAGTGAGCGCTATACTTTGTGGGTATTGATTAATACAAAGAACTACCAGTTTCAAACAAACGGAAATACGTTTATTCAAAATTCATTTATATGTTATTATTAAAAACATAATGATATTCAATTATGTGAAGACACGGATCATGTTAATGATTTCTCCTGAGGCAACAGAAAAACATATGCAACACTTTAGTTTCATAAATCTGTGCTGGTGTTTGCCTTTTGAAATGATCAATTCTACAACATTCCCAGAAAATGACGTCCCATAACTGGTGCACTATTTCTAGGACAAGCCCCCAGGCTACTCATGTGGTCCTTGGAGGCTACCTGCTTCTCAACGCTAACAAATTTGTGATGTTTGCACCATGCACTGACAATAAATGTTTCCTATCTATTACCCGATATAGATAGCTATTATTTTCTGGAGTAAAAGGTGACACTTACTCACTACATTGTCGTTCCCTTGAACTGAATGTCCTCCTGATTCATTTCACACCCATGCTCTTGACCCACTACTATAAGCTACAATATTTAAGATAAGCTCACTGACTTCACCAGCTTCGTGCTGAGTCCAAACATATCAGCAACCTCCAGGGTGGAAACTATTACCTCTTGTGGAAGTTAGCTCACTTGGGCGCTCTGTTGTCCCCTCACTGGAAACTACAGGGACACAAAGCTTCACGATAAATCTCATCAGGTTAAAAAAAAGAATAGGTAGAAAGATGGATCGATTTTTTGGGGGACTGCAAACATTAACATCCACACACATGAATACTGTACCTGCTGGGGTGCTTGTTCCTGGTTTGGTGGTGCTGATGTTGATGGGATGGATGGTGATGATGCTCTGGTTTAACGTGATCACAAAAGGGTCGGCAGTACTCATGAGCTCCTGTCCTTTTCCTGTTACACCAAGTTTGTTTCAATAAATCACCATGCCGCTGACAGATTAAATGCTGGGAAGTACAAGTTGACATACCAGATGTTGGAGTGAAAGGTTCAGCTGTGATAGCCTTTGACACTGCATAGAGAAGACATGTAATAGTCGTATTAGTGTATGATAACAAGCTGCAGTTGTAGTGGACTGGAGTGGAAAAACAAAGCACAAAGCTGTGACCGCCTCAAACAATGATGTGATCTGTTGTCCCGGCACCCACGTGACAATGAGCCTGGCCATGCCGAGCGGAGAGGCCTCACAGTATGTCAAAGTAATAGTCTTGTGAGTGGGGTGAAGTTACAGTACACAGACGTGGACTCTCATGAAAGCTCCAGTGACCACACAGATGGATTGTTGTGGACAATTCAAAGCATTAGGAAGGCCCTTGTTTACCCACTCAGGCTCTCAGCACCTTCCAATTAAACAACAAGCCACTTTCAAAAACGTTGACGTTCTTGGGATATAGCTGCATTTTCAATGACTTTGCATGGTCTGCGAACATCTTAATTAACGGTTTCGGTTAGCCGCATTGCTGAACCGCTCATGGGCTAATCACAGCTCAGTTAGGACAAGGCTCAAACACTTTTAAGGTGTCGTATCAATGGCAAATGGTGAACTGTATAGTACCCGGATGAATGTCTTCCTAGTAATGTTTCCAATTTAGAAAACGTGTTACTTACCATTAATCAATCCTGACAGCAGAAACACCAGCGAAGCCAAGTAAATCTAAAATAAAAGAACACATCTTTAAGCAATGTGAAACAACAGCTGAGACTTAAGTAAACAACAGTACAGTTAGCATAACCAATAGTATTTTGCAGTGAGCTAACCAAAACAGAAAAAAAAAAAAAAAAAAAAAAGGATGGCCGGAGGAGCTTAAATTCGAACGTGGTACTTCTTGACTGTGAGTCAAAAGTGCCAACTACGGGCGCTGCCCCATATTTGTACATTTTGCAAATATCATTTATAAATGTGTTGAATCATTTTTAGTGAAAATTCATGTCAAAATATTAAAAAAAACTAATTTAGGTCATAAAAAGTAATTATTCTGTATTCCTGCTGATTCAAGTCAATTGCTTTTTCATATGAAATCGTACTAAATTCACTCTAATGTCCTGTAGGTAGAAGTAGTAACTTCTGTCTTCTATGAATTATGTTTTTAATAAAATACAGGGTATCACTAATCTCTAGGGCTGTAACGATTCACTCAAGCCCAATTCGATTTTCAGATCACAATTTCGATTTGTTTCGATATTTTATTTATTTAATTGCTGCCACGGTCGTCTCTGTGCACTCGTGTGATGTTGCAGCGATCCACTGGCATCATTGGATTATATTAACTCTGTCAGCATTAGCTCTCTATCTTGCAGATTTTGCTTTCTCTTTGGGTTTTTATTTGATAATGCCCAAAAAGGAGCAACCTTATAAAGTAGTGTTCAGAGAAGAAGACTATACAGTGGAAGTTGTTCAATATTTTTCCTTTCAAAATACTTGTGAAGTGTGTGAGGCACATATAGGTGACGGGATAAGCGAGAACTTTCTGTTGTTGTTTTATACTTGACATTTTCTATTTTAAAAGTGTTCCTTAAAACATTGCATTTTGAGCTAAAAAAAAGTTTAGGATGGGAAAATTTATTCTGTACAGTATTTTTATTTTCTACTACAGTGTTATTCACAGCTGGTTGTCAATACGATTGTATCATCTAATTCTGGCACATTCTTAGCATATGTAAGCCTCGTGATATGTACGGAAATAAGTCATCATTGATGGTTGCTACGATTACGACATAAGGAGGACAAAACATTACAAATCATTGACGATTCACAAGGTATTGTGTATATGTACACGGCGGGCTAAAATAGGGCTTGAACGATTAAAGTGGGAGCACTTATTCCATGAGGGTTATTTGACAAAGCAGACAATAAGTTTGCATTGCGGTCGATGCCATGTTTGGCACTGCTCCTTCCTCTTTGAAGCAACATCCTCCACACTTCTGCTGCTACGTGGCACGCAGCTGCTCTTTACTTTAAATGTCATTGTTTTTTAAGATGCGCACATCGTGGCAAGCACTTTTCTTTTCCTCTTCAAAAGAAAAAACAAATAACCACGGAGGCTTTAAATTATGTTCACAATCCTCCCACTCCAGTCTGAGACAAACTTTCTATCGATCAAACTTCAGTGTGTGTTTCACCTGTCACCAATTAATATGTGGATTTGGACAACATGTCAACATTTTGCTTGTAAGATAGTGGAAATCCTTTACTGAATCCTATACAGTATGGATTCCTCCCCTGTAAATGAACCACTCTAACAAATGCTCTCCCTGTTTTCAAACTACAACAAAAAGCAATTTGAATCATTAATCGATCAAAATATAGTGCACCAAAAAATCCCTTATTTATCAGATTAAACACTATGAAATCTGGTGGAGTTTAAAATAGCACAAATAATGTACAAATCACAGCGTAACTTCCATACTCAGAAACTGTTCGGAATTAGAGAACGTTCCTATAACTTAAGTCTGTATATTGCATTAAATTGTGGAATAATTACAAAACGGACCAGAAAAAGTGTGAATCATTTGCAGTGCTTAAAAACAGGTCCAAATCCAAAATGATACATATAAATCAGCTATAAGTCAGTTCATTGCCCAAATGGCATCATTTTTGGAAAGTATTAGATTGAGTATAATGTAATTAAATATTATTCATGAGTGCAGAGTATAATGATGTATAAGTATACATACACGCAAGTGTAAGTGCAGTTCTACTTATACATGTAATTTATTTATTTTATTTTTTTACCCTTTATTTTTTTTTGTTTTCTCGAGTACATGAATGATTTTTTTCATTAATTTGTAACAAGTCCAAATACACACGACAAGGGGTAGGGCTAGATAAGTTGTTCACTTCTTCCTACTCCCCTGGTTTTTCGACTCAGGATGTGGTCAACAGTAGTGCTAGCTGGAAGTTTATTTCTTAGTGTCGCTTTAAATCCCGATTAGCCCCCTTAGAGAAAATGAATCTTTGACCTATCCTGGTGGCAGCTCGTCCTCCAGGCTTGCAAGAGTGTGACAGGTGAGCATCGAGGCTGCCATGAGCAGTGACAGCTCACATTAGCAGGTCATGCCAATCTTCATCTCACTGCATAGCATATGTCAAAGCTGAGGCCTGTTCCCCTCAGGGCCTTAAAGTCTTCTACCCCCTCATGACCTGCCCGTTTGTCACATCTCCATCTGCTTGCTCATGTCTCTCGCTCTGTCATCCGCCATCAATTGCCCTTCACCAAAACAGGCCCTTCAAATCATCCATCGGAGGCTATCGTGCCTACCTTTGTGTCCATTGTGTGAGGCAGCCCGCGCCAAAGCTTCATCCTCTTCACCCTCATCATCCACGAGGCTGTTTCTTCCTCATTCAGAGACGCCGATGAGGTAACGGCATGCAGACACACCCACGTGTTCACCGTCACTGCTTCCTCATTCACACATGTCAACTCTGTCTCATTCGTTCACTCCTCCAAACTGCACATCCTTTGTCTTCTCTCGCTCACTCTTTGTTTTCCACTCCAGTGCTCTCAGCAACACTGTGATTGTTGTTTCTTCAAGATCCTTCTGAGACATTTATGCATTTTTAGAAGTGTCCTTTAATAACGTGTCAGTGATGAGATTTTGGAAAAAAAAAATAGGAGGAAGTATTATAGCAAACTTTACATATGCAATTTGCCTTGCCGAGAGGCCAAGTGGCTGGCCCAATTTCCTGCAAACTGGGAAAATGGTGAGTATTTATTCAGTTACCATGACAACCAAGGGTGGAGCTAGGGGATTGAACAGACCACCACCCGTTTTATCTAATTTCAGAACCCAAGAAAAGAGCCCTATACGTGTGAAAAAAGCAAGATGGGAAAATACAATGAAATAATTTTCACTCATGGAGGCAGCACTTCATACAAAACTGTGTATGTGGCATATGGACACATCACCAAACACAAATACCCACCACCACCTTGTCCACAACTTCCTTGAGCAATCAAATATATGCTGCATATCAGATGCCTACAATAATCTGTGTGTCCAAAAATCACTGCAGCTCTGCTTACCTTATAGCTTGGTGCTGCACCTGCAGAGCAGGTGTTTGTTTCAGCTTGGTGCCTTCACATGATTATGTATCAGCAGCTCAGTTGGAATGTTTGAATGGCCAATTAGGGGCTGTGATTGCAGTACCCTTGGACAGAGAGAGTTTGTGGCAACACAGTAATGCACGGGTGTCAGACTCATTTTGCTCACTGGTCACAGTGTAGTTATGGTTTCCTTCAGAAGACCATTATGACTGTAAAAAACATGGAAAGGCAGGTATTGACCCTGTTCGCAAATTTGATTTGAAATCAGGAAATTAACCACTGCCATGTATTAAATATAAACATATTAGAAAGAACAACAGAGTCATCTGCTGAAATTGGTGGGGCATTACTCTAACTGCCCCGAATGAAGAGTCACCAACGATGGAGAACATTTGTTGATGATTATTATTAGAATCAAATGTGATTACACGGAATTTACATAACATTGTGTTGGTATTCGCATATTGCCAGCACCTTTCTTTGGAATCATAAACTCGCCCAATAATGTACAAATATTTCAGCAATCATACAGTTCATGTGTGGGTGCGTGCGTGTGTGTGCGCGTGTGTGCGTGTGTGTGCTTGGGTGGGTGTGTGTGGTGTGTGTGTTACACAGGATTAGACAAAGCCTGCGATTCATCCACATGTGCAGAGGAGTTTCTGTCCTTCTGCTTGTAAGTAAATTTGTTCTTTTGCATAAATTAAAAATTCATGCTGAGCATATTTCAGATCAGTGTTTTGGACTTTATCACTTTATCTTATATTACCAAAACTTTGCGTCAGAATTCATTTCTGGTGTATGCTTGACCTCCTCCTTCTGCTGAGAATAACTATATCAGTTTAATCATTGATGGTGACTGCTTCCTTTTGTCAACGCCCACCTCCTTCAGTCGCAAAGACAAAAGTTAAAGTGATTCTTAGTTTTACTAATGATGTAAGACATTCACAATACTGTAATACCCCGGTTATCGCGGTTAATGGGGACCGAGACCACCCGCGAAAACTGAAAATCCGCGAAGTAGCGGCGCACCTTCAAAAATGCTTAAAAAAAACTATACAGGTATACTACTGTATACCCCCCTGTATACAGTACACCATATAGAATACGGGTAGAGAGAGAGAGAGAGAGAGAGAAATTCATGTTATAACGAAAAAAACCAAATTATTATTAAAACTTATTATTTTTTTATTCCCCAGCCATTATTTTTTTATTTATTCAATTACTTCTTTTTGTATTTATTTAATTACTTCGACTTTTACCTGCTGGTACGCCGCCCGGTGTGCCCTGTGAAATGAAAGGTGGCATTCTTCATTTATTTATTTATTCATTCATAACTGACAGCCTCGCGCTCCGCTCGTGCCCGGGCGGAAGAGGTGCTCCTCTTCGGCTTAATTGTCACGCACGCCGGACCTTATCCCCCGAAGCGTGTCTCCGTTCGGTTGAACTCGGTTTCATTTCGCCCCGCTCGTGCCCCGGGCGGAAGGTGCTCCTCTTCGGCGTAATTGCCACGCACACCAGCCGGCCTCCTCCGGAGCTCTCGTACGGTCCCGAACGGAGCGAAATGTCGCCCCGCTCGTGCCCGGGCGGAAGGTGCTCCTCTTCGGCTTAACTGCCACGCATGCCGGCCGGAGCTCTGGTACCCGATCGTGCCCGGGGGAACGTGCTCTTCTTCGTCCACTCTCCTCTTCGCCCACGCTCTTCTTCAGCGCACGCCGGCCGTCTAACCGCTCCAGCGCGCGGCGAAACTACAATGCCCCCGCGGAGCGGAGCGAATGGAGAGCCCCGATTGTGCCCGGGCAAAAAAGTTTTTAATTTTTGAATATTTTTTAGACCCGCGAAGCACTGAACCCGCGAAAGGTGAACCGCGAAGTAGCGAGGTATTACAGTACTACTTTGTTTTACTTACACTGGTTTTGTGAGAAAGCATATTGGTTTGTAAAAATGTAAAACAAAAATATTACGCTATATGCACAACAAAACGGAATTTAATCTATTTGTTACTTTATCTCTTGTGGGTTGTTTGTAAGATGTAGTGATACGGGTACATTTATACAATGCAATGTAAATAACAACATCCCAAACAAACTCTGGATTTGGAAACAAATGTTCAGACGAAATATGGATATGAATATACAGTTATTGCAGTGGTAATTATGCAAAGCGCATCTTATTTTACAGACTGTCTCTCAGGGTCATTAGGTTTCTGAAGTAGTTCTGCGTTATATTTACATATATTGGTCATTATCTTCATCATCACCTTCATTGTAGGAAGCTGAGAAAGAGTCATGTTGAGTGTCACGCCTCCAGGGGAGACTGCGACCTGAACACAGCACCTTAGAACGCTTGGCCATCCTGACAATTGGTAGACGTGTCTTGACTGTGTTTGCTTGGTTCTTTTATGAGTGAAAGTGGTAATCCAAAAGATTAATCACAACATTATGGAAATTTGGTCAAGAGGATTTGTAAGAAGTGGGATTTGAACCCATGCCTGCAGGAGAGACTGCAACCTTAACGCAGCGCCTTGGACCGCTCGGTTATATTGACAACTACCACCCAATCCCGGAATATATTTGCTTGGTTCTTTGTTGGTACTTTTATTGGTGAAAGTGGTAACCACAAAAACACTGGGATCACAACATAATGGTAATTTGGTCAAACTGATTTGTCAGAAGTGGGATTTGAAGCCACGCCTCCAGGGGAGACTGCGACCTTAACGCAGCGCCTTAGACCGCTCGGCCATCCTGACAGCTGCTCGCCTTTCCCTGAATATATTTGCTTGGTTCTTTATTGGTACTTTTATTGGAGAAAGTGGTAACAACAAAAATACTGGGATCACAACATAATGGAAATTTGGTCGAAAGAGGTTGTCAGAAGTGGGATTTGAACCCACACCTCCAGGAGAGACTGGGACCTGAACGCAGCGCCTTAGACCGCTCGGCCATCCTGACAACTGCCACTAAGTTCCTGAATATATTTGCTTGGTTCTTTGTTGGTACTTTTATGGTGAAAGTGGTAACGACAAAAACACTGGGATCACAACAAAATGGAAATTTGGTCAGAAGTAATTGTCAGAAGTGGGATTTGAACCCACGCCTCCAGGGGAGACTGCAACCTGAACGCAGCGCCTTAGACCGCTCGGCCATCCTGACAAGTGGTAGAGCCATCTTGACTGTGTTTGCTTGGTTCTTTTGTTGGTGAAAGTGGTCGCAAAGACTGGGATCATAACATAATGGAAATTTGGTCAAAGGGAATTGTCAGAAGTGGGATTTGAACCCACGCCTCGAGGAGAGACTGCGACCTTAACGCAGCGCCTCAGACCGCGCGGCGATCCTGACAACTGCCAGCTGTTCCCTGAATATATTTGCTTGGTTCTTTGTTGGTACTTTTATGGTGAAAGTGGTAACAACAAAAACACTGGGATCACAAAAAAATGGAAATTTGGTCAGAAGGAATTGTCAGAAGTGGGATTCGAACCCACGCCTCCAGGGGAGACTGCGACCTGAACGCAGCGCCTTAGACCGCTCGGCCATCCTGACTAGTGGTGGCGTTGTCTTGACTGTATTTGCTTGATTCTTTTATTGGTGAAAGTGGTAAAAAAAAACACGGGGATCACAACATAATGGGAATTTGGTCAAAAGGAATTTTGTCAGAAGTGGGATTTGAACCCACGCCTCCAGGGGTGACTGCGACCTTAACGCAGTGCCTAAGACCACTCAGCCATCCTGACAACTGCCTGCTGTTACCTGAATATATTTGCTTGGTTCTTTGTTGGTACTTTTATTGGTGAATGTGTTAACCACAAAAACACTGGGATCACAACATAGTGGAAATTTGGTCTATAGGAAATGTCAGAAGTGGGATTCGAACCCACGCCTCCAGGGGAGACTGCGACCTGAACGCAGTGCCTTAGACCGCTCGGCCATCCAGCCAACTGCCAGCCGATCCCTGAATATATTTGCTTGGTTCTTTGTTGGTACTTTTATTGGTGAAAGTGGTAACCACAAAAAAACTGGCATCACAACATAGTGGAAATTTGGTCTATAGGAATTGTCAGAAGTGGGATTTGAACCCACGCCTCCAGGGGAGACTGCGACCTGAACGCAGCGCCTTAGACCGCTCGGCCATCCTGACAAGTGGTAGAGCCATCTTGACTGTGTTTGCTTGGTTCTTTTGTTGTTGAAAGTGGTCACAAAAACACTGGGATCATAACATAATGGAAATTTGGTCAAAGGGAATTGTCAGAAGTGGGATTCGAACCCAAGACTCCAGGGGAGACTGCGACCTGAACGCAGCGCCTTAGACCGCTCGGCCATCCTGACAACTGCCAGCTGTTCCCTGAATATATTTGCTTGGTTCTTTGTTGGTACTTTTATTGGTGAATGTGTTGACCACAAAAACACTGTGATCACAACATAGTGGAAATTTGGTCTATAGGAATTGTCAGAAGTGGGATTTGAACCCACGCCTCCAGGGGAGACTGCGACCTGAACGCAGCGCCTTAGACCGCTTGGCCATCCTGACAAGTGGTAGAGCTGTCTTGACTGTGTTTGCTTGATTCTTTTATTGGTGAAAGTGGTAAACAAAAACTCTGGGATCACAACATAATGGGAATTTGGTCAAAAGGATTTTTGTCAGAAGTGGGATTTGAACCCACGCCTCGGGGGTGACTGCGACCTGAACGCAGCGCCTTAGACCGCTCGGCCATCCTGACAAGTGGTAGAGCCATCTTGACTGTGTTTGCTTGGTTCTTTTGTTGGTGAAAGTGTTCACAAAAACACTGGGATCATAACATAATGGAAATTTGGTCAAAGGGAATTGTCAGAAGTGGGATTTGAACCCACGACTCCAGGGAAGACTGCGACCTGAACGCAGCGCCTTAGACCGCTCGGCCATCCTGACAACTGCCAGCTGTTCCCTGAATATATTTGCTTGGTTCTTTGTTGGTACTTTTACTTGTGAAAGTGGTAACCACAAAAACACTGGCATCACAACATAGTGGAAATTTGGTCCATAGGAATTGTCAGAAGTGGGATTTGAACCCACGCCTCCAGGGGAGACTGCGACCTGAACGCAGCGCCTTAGACCGCTCGGCCATCCTGACAAGTGGTAGAGCTGTCTTGACTGTGTTTGCTTGGTTCTTTTGTTGTTGAAAGTGGTCAAAAGAACAATGGGATCATAACATAATGGAAATTTGGTCAAAGGGAATTGTCAGAAGTGGGATTTGAACCCACGCCTCCAGGGGAGACTGCGACCTGAACGCAGCGCCTTAGACCGCTCGGCCATCCTGACAAGTGGTAGAGCTGTCTTGACTGTGTTTGCTTGGTTCTTTTGTTGTTGAAAGTGGTCAAAAGAACAATGGGATCATAACATAATGGAAATTTGGTCAAAGGGAATTGTCAGAAGTGGGATTTGAACCCACGCCTCCAGGAGAGACTGCGACCTGAACGCAGCGCCTTAGACCGCTCGGCCATCCTGACAAGTGGTGGCGTTGTCTTGACTGTATTTGCTTGATTCTTTTATTGGTGAAAGTGGTAAACAAAAACACTGGGATCACAACATAATAGGAATTTGGTCGAAAGGATTTTTGTCAGAAGTGGGATTTGAACCCACGCCTCCAGGAGAGACTGCGACCTTAACGCAGCGCCTTAGACCGCTCGGCCATCCTGACAACTGCCAGCTGTTCCCTGAATATATTTGCTTGGTTCTTTGTTGGTACTTTTATTGGTGAATGTGTTAACCACAAAAACACTGGGATCACAACATAGTGGAAATTTGGTCTATAGGAAATGTCAGAAGTGGGATTCGAACCCACGCCTCCAGGGGAGACTGCGACCTGAACGCAGTGCCTTAGACCGCTCGGCCATCCAGCCAACTGCCAGCCGATCCCTGAATATATTTGCTTGGTTCTTTGTTGGTACTTTTATTGGTGAAAGTGGTAACCACAAAAAAACTGGCATCACAACATAGTGGAAATTTGGTCTATAGGAATTGTCAGAAGTGGGATTTGAACCCACGCCTCCAGGGGAGACTGCGACCTGAACGCAGCGCCTTAGACCGCTCGGCCATCCTGACAAGTGGTAGAGCCATCTTGACTGTGTTTGCTTGGTTCTTTTGTTGTTGAAAGTGGTCACAAAAACACTGGGATCATAACATAATGGAAATTTGGTCAAAGGGAATTGTCAGAAGTGGGATTCGAACCCAAGACTCCAGGGGAGACTGCGACCTGAACGCAGCGCCTTAGACCGCTCGGCCATCCTGACAACTGCCAGCTGTTCCCTGAATATATTTGCTTGGTTCTTTGTTGGTACTTTTATTGGTGAATGTGTTGACCACAAAAACACTGTGATCACAACATAGTGGAAATTTGGTCTATAGGAATTGTCAGAAGTGGGATTTGAACCCACGCCTCCAGGGGAGACTGCGACCTGAACGCAGCGCCTTAGACAGCTTGGCCATCCTGACAAGTGGTGGCGTTGTCTTGACTGTATTTGCTTGATTCTTTTATTGGTGAAAGTGGTAAACAAAAACTCTGGGATCACAACATAATGGGAATTTGGTCAAAAGGATTTTTGTCAGAAGTGGGATTTGAACCCACGCCTCGGGGGTGACTGCGACCTGAACGCAGCGCCTTAGACCGCTCGGCCATCCTGACAAGTGGTAGAGCCATCTTGACTGTGTTTGCTTGGTTCTTTTGTTGGTGAAAGTGTTCACAAAAACACTGGGATCATAACATAATGGAAATTTGGTCAAAGGGAATTGTCAGAAGTGGGATTTGAACCCACGACTCCAGGGAAGACTGCGACCTGAACGCAGCGCCTTAGACCGCTCGGCCATCCTGACAACTGCCAGCTGTTCCCTGAATATATTTGCTTGGTTCTTTGTTGGTACTTTTACTTGTGAAAGTGGTAACCACAAAAACACTGGCATCACAACATAGTGGAAATTTGGTCCATAGGAATTGTCAGAAGTGGGATTTGAACCCACGCCTCCAGGGGAGACTGCGACCTGAACGCAGCGCCTTAGACCGCTCGGCCATCCTGACAAGTGGTAGAGCTGTCTTGACTGTGTTTGCTTGGTTCTTTTGTTGTTGAAAGTGGTCAAAAGAACAATGGGATCATAACATAATGGAAATTTGGTCAAAGGGAATTGTCAGAAGTGGGATTTGAACCCACGCCTCCAGGAGAGACTGCGACCTGAACGCAGCGCCTTAGACCGCTCGGCCATCCTGACAAGTGGTGGCGTTGTCTTGACTGTATTTGCTTGATTCTTTTATTGGTGAAAGTGGTAAACAAAAACACTGGGATCACAACATAATAGGAATTTGGTCGAAAGGATTTTTGTCAGAAGTGGGATTTGAACCCACGCCTCCAGGAGAGACTGCGACCTTAACGCAGCGCCTTAGACCGCTCGGCCATCCTGACAACTGCCAGCTGTTCCCTGAATATATTTGCTTGGTTCTTTGTTGGTACTTTTATTGGTGAATGTGTTAACCACAAAAACACTGGGATCACAACATAGTGGAAATTTGGTCTATAGGAAATGTCAGAAGTGGGATTCGAACCCACGCCTCCAGGGGAGACTGCGACCTGAACGCAGTGCCTTAGACCGCTCGGCCATCCAGCCAACTGCCAGCCGATCCCTGAATATATTTGCTTGGTTCTTTGTTGGTACTTTTATTGGTGAAAGTGGTAACCACAAAAAAACTGGCATCACAACATAGTGGAAATTTGGTCTATAGGAATTGTCAGAAGTGGGATTTGAACCCACGCCTCCAGGGGAGACTGCGACCTGAACGCAGCGCCTTAGACCGCTCGGCCATCCTGACAAGTGGTAGAGCCATCTTGACTGTGTTTGCTTGGTTCTTTTGTTGTTGAAAGTGGTCACAAAAACACTGGGATCATAACATAATGGAAATTTGGTCAAAGGGAATTGTCAGAAGTGGGATTCGAACCCAAGACTCCAGGGGAGACTGCGACCTGAACGCAGCGCCTTAGACCGCTCGGCCATCCTGACAACTGCCAGCTGTTCCCTGAATATATTTGCTTGGTTCTTTGTTGGTACTTTTATTGGTGAATGTGTTGACCACAAAAACACTGTGATCACAACATAGTGGAAATTTGGTCTATAGGAATTGTCAGAAGTGGGATTTGAACCCACGCCTCCAGGGGAGACTGCGACCTGAACGCAGCGCCTTAGACCGCTTGGCCATCCTGACAAGTGGTGGCGTTGTCTTGACTGTATTTGCTTGATTCTTTTATTGGTGAAAGTGGTAAACAAAAACTCTGGGATCACAACATAATGGGAATTTGGTCAAAAGGATTTTTGTCAGAAGTGGGATTTGAACCCACGCCTCGGGGGTGACTGCGACCTGAACGCAGCGCCTTAGACCGCTCGGCCATCCTGACAAGTGGTAGAGCCATCTTGACTGTGTTTGCTTGGTTCTTTTGTTGGTGAAAGTGTTCACAAAAACACTGGGATCATAACATAATGGAAATTTGGTCAAAGGGAATTGTCAGAAGTGGGATTTGAACCCACGACTCCAGGGAAGACTGCGACCTGAACGCAGCGCCTTAGACCGCTCGGCCATCCTGACAACTGCCAGCTGTTCCCTGAATATATTTGCTTGGTTCTTTGTTGGTACTTTTACTTGTGAAAGTGGTAACCACAAAAACACTGGCATCACAACATAGTGGAAATTTGGTCCATAGGAATTGTCAGAAGTGGGATTTGAACCCACGCCTCCAGGGGAGACTGCGACCTGAACGCAGCGCCTTAGACCGCTCGGCCATCCTGACAAGTGGTAGAGCTGTCTTGACTGTGTTTGCTTGGTTCTTTTGTTGTTGAAAGTGGTCAAAAGAACAATGGGATCATAACATAATGGAAATTTGGTCAAAGGGAATTGTCAGAAGTGGGATTTGAACCCACGCCTCCAGGGGAGACTGCGACCTGAACGCAGCGCCTTAGACCGCTCGGCCATCCTGACAAGTGGTAGAGCTGTCTTGACTGTGTTTGCTTGGTTCTTTTGTTGTTGAAAGTGGTCAAAAGAACAATGGGATCATAACATAATGGAAATTTGGTCAAAGGGAATTGTCAGAAGTGGGATTTGAACCCACGCCTCCAGGAGAGACTGCGACCTGAACGCAGCGCCTTAGACCGCTCGGCCATCCTGACAAGTGGTGGCGTTGTCTTGACTGTATTTGCTTGATTCTTTTATTGGTGAAAGTGGTAAACAAAAACACTGGGATCACAACATAATAGGAATTTGGTCGAAAGGATTTTTGTCAGAAGTGGGATTTGAACCCACGCCTCCAGGAGAGACTGCGACCTTAACGCAGCGCCTTAGACCGCTCGGCCATCCTGACAACTGCCAGCTGTTCCCTGAATATATTTGCTTGGTTCTTTGTTGGTACTTTTATTGGTGAATGTGTTAACCACAAAAACACTGGGATCACAACATAGTGGAAATTTGGTCTATAGGAAATGTCAGAAGTGGGATTCGAACCCACGCCTCCAGGGGAGACTGCGACCTGAACGCAGTGCCTTAGACCGCTCGGCCATCCAGCCAACTGCCAGCCGATCCCTGAATATATTTGCTTGGTTCTTTGTTGGTACTTTTATTGGTGAAAGTGGTAACCACAAAAAAACTGGCATCACAACATAGTGGAAATTTGGTCTATAGGAATTGTCAGAAGTGGGATTTGAACCCACGCCTCCAGGGGAGACTGCGACCTGAACGCAGCGCCTTAGACCGCTCGGCCATCCTGACAAGTGGTAGAGCCATCTTGACTGTGTTTGCTTGGTTCTTTTGTTGTTGAAAGTGGTCACAAAAACACTGGGATCATAACATAATGGAAATTTGGTCAAAGGGAATTGTCAGAAGTGGGATTTGAACCCAAGACTCCAGGGGAGACTGCGACCTGAACGCAGCGCCTTAGACCGCTCGGCCATCCTGACAACTGCCAGCTGTTCCCTGAATATATTTGCTTGGTTCTTTGTTGGTACTTTTATTGGTGAATGTGTTGACCACAAAAACACTGTGATCACAACATAGTGGAAATTTGGTCTATAGGAATTGTCAGAAGTGGGATTTGAACCCACGCCTCCAGGGGAGACTGCGACCTGAACGCAGCGCCTTAGACAGCTTGGCCATCCTGACAAGTGGTGGCGTTGTCTTGACTGTATTTGCTTGATTCTTTTATTGGTGAAAGTGGTAAACAAAAACTCTGGGATCACAACATAATGGGAATTTGGTCAAAAGGATTTTTGTCAGAAGTGGGATTTGAACCCACGCCTCGGGGGTGACTGCGACCTGAACGCAGCGCCTTAGACCGCTCGGCCATCCTGACAAGTGGTAGAGCCATCTTGACTGTGTTTGCTTGGTTCTTTTGTTGGTGAAAGTGTTCACAAAAACACTGGGATCATAACATAATGGAAATTTGGTCAAAGGGAATTGTCAGAAGTGGGATTTGAACCCACGACTCCAGGGAAGACTGCGACCTGAACGCAGCGCCTTAGACCGCTCGGCCATCCTGACAACTGCCAGCTGTTCCCTGAATATATTTGCTTGGTTCTTTGTTGGTACTTTTACTTGTGAAAGTGGTAACCACAAAAACACTGGCATCACAACATAGTGGAAATTTGGTCCATAGGAATTGTCAGAAGTGGGATTTGAACCCACGCCTCCAGGGGAGACTGCGACCTGAACGCAGCGCCTTAGACCGCTCGGCCATCCTGACAAGTGGTAGAGCTGTCTTGACTGTGTTTGCTTGGTTCTTTTGTTGTTGAAAGTGGTCAAAAGAACAATGGGATCATAACATAATGGAAATTTGGTCAAAGGGAATTGTCAGAAGTGGGATTTGAACCCACGCCTCCAGGAGAGACTGCGACCTGAACGCAGCGCCTTAGACCGCTCGGCCATCCTGACAAGTGGTGGCGTTGTCTTGACTGTATTTGCTTGATTCTTTTATTGGTGAAAGTGGTAAACAAAAACACTGGGATCACAACATAATAGGAATTTGGTCGAAAGGATTTTTGTCAGAAGTGGGATTTGAACCCACGCCTCCAGGAGAGACTGCGACCTTAACGCAGCGCCTTAGACCGCTCGGCCATCCTGACAACTGCCAGCTGTTCCCTGAATATATTTGCTTGGTTCTTTGTTGGTACTTTTATTGGTGAATGTGTTGACCACAAAAACACTGGGATCACAAGTTAGTGGAAATTTGGTCTAGAGCAGCAGTCGGCAACCCGCGGCTCCGGAGCCTCATGCGGCTCTTTCATCCTCATAATGCGGCTCTGATTGGCTTGGGAAAATAAATTACAATTTTTTTTTTTTTTTTTTCATTGAAGTGTGTTTTATTTGTGTTAGTTTTTATATTCTTTTAGTTCTTAATTTGAAGATTATTGTGATCTTGAAATATTAAAATATTAATTAAATTATTTGATACTATTTTTGTCACGATCAGTCTGTTGCGCTCCCAGCGAGTGAGCGTGGCCCGGCGGCTCCGCTCCCGGAAGCGGCCACGAGCCGGACGCGCTCCCGATCGCCACAGCTGCGCCTCATTGGGACTCTGATTACGGACTATTTAAGCGTTGCTCATGCGCTTGCTCATGGTCTTGTTCATAGTTTGTTCTCCTCGTGATTTGCTCTCGTTTTTGTCATTTGAGTATTTTGTCCTTGGTTTGCTCACAGCTACTTTATGGCTCGCTTTAAGTTTTCTCGTTCCAATTGGTCTTGTCTTCGCCATTTTTGTGGTAAACATTGTTTTTTGGTTCCTTGCGTTGCAAGCGATTTCTGTTCTTTCCTTATTTATTTCCTGGAGTGACCCGGTCACCCAGCGTTTTCCGTTTCGCCCTCCCGGCGGTGGTAATCATAGAACCCTTGCGGTTAGTAAATTTATAAATATTGATCCTATAGTGATTATTGTGTGTTGCTTGTCGGCCTTCAATAAACGCCCTGTCAATCCTACCTCCTGAGTCTGCGCTTAAGGGTCCACCTTACACCGCTTCAGGCTGGGAAGCGGTCCTGACAATTTTTTCGTCGCTCAAAATAGACGTCACATAATTTTCTCCGTAGCACTTCATAAGACATAACCACACTATAGTTGTTTATACAAAGTGTAAAGGTAAGAAAAAGCAATATATACAGTGTTATCTTCATTTTAGATAAGATAAATGGATATAAGGATGACGCCTCATGGCATTTTTCTGCTTTCGTTTGCTACATGGACAATTTAAATTCAGCTTTTTAATTTATTTGAAAGAGACATTCATTGTTATTATTTTTCAAGAATTCAAAATGTTAAAAATGTGTTCATTAAATGAATAAAATGTAATTTTCTCTGTAGCACGTGGATTTCATAAGAAACATGCTGCGGTAAAGTAGTAGAATTTTTTTTTTTCATTTTAGATGTGCGGCTCCCAGTGTTTTCTTTTCCGTGGAAATCGGGTTCAAATGGCTCTTTCGGTGTCAAAGGTTGCCGACCGCTGGTCTAGAGGAATTGTCAGAAGTGGGATTTGAACCCACGCCTCCAGGGGAGACTGCGACCTGAACGCAGCGCCTTAGACCGCTCGGCCATCCTGACAAGTGGTGGCGTTGTCTTGACTGTGTTTGCTTGGTTCTTTTGTTGTTGAAAGTGGTCACAAAAACACTGGGATCATAACATAATGGATATTTGGTCAAAGGGAATTGTCAGAAGTGGGATTTGAACCCACGCCTCCAGGGGAGACTGCGACCTTAACGCAGCGCCATAGACCGCTCGGCCATCCTGACAACTGCCAGCAATCCCCTGAATATATTTGCTTGGTTCTTTGTTGGTACTTTTATGGTGAAAGTGGTAACCACAAAAACACTGGGATCACAACAAAATGGAAATCTGGTCAGAAGTGGGATTTGGACCCACGCCTCCGGGGGTGACTGCTACCTTAACGCAGCGCCTTAGACCACTCAGGCATCCTGACAACTGCCAGCTGTTCCCTGAATATATTTGCTTGGTTCTTTGTTGGTACTTTTATTGGTGAAAGTGGTAACCACAAAAACACTGGAATCACAACATAGTGGAAATTTGGTCTATAGGAAATGTCAGAAGTGAGATTCGAACCCACGCCTCCAGGGGAGACTGCGACCTGAACGCAGCGCCTTAGACCGCTCGGCCATCCTGACAACTGCCAGCTGTTCCCTGAATATATTTGCTTGGTTCTTTGTTGGTACTTTTATTGGTGAAAGTGGTAACCACAAAAACACTGGGATCACAACAAAATGGAAATTTGGTCAGAAGTAAATGACAGAAGTGGGATTTGAACCCACGCCTCCAGGGGAGACTGCGACCTGAACGCAGCGCCTTAGACCGCTCGGCCATCCTGACAAGTGGTAGAGCTGTCTTGACTGTGTTTGCTTGGTTCTTTTGTTGTTGAAAGTGGTCACAAAAACACTGGGATCATAACATAATGGAAATTTGGTCAAAGGGAATTGTCAGAAGTGGGATTTGAACCCACGCCTCCAGGAGAGACTGCGACCTGAACGCAGCGCCTTAGACCGCTCGGCCATCCTGACAAGTGGTGGCGTTGTCTTGACTGTATTTGCTTGATTCTTTTATTGGTGAAAGTGGTAAACAAAAACACTGGGATCACAACATAATAGGAATTTGGTCGAAAGGATTTTTGTCAGAAGTGGGATTTGAACCCACGCCTCCAGGAGAGACTGCGACCTTAACGCAGCGCCTTAGACCGCTCGGCCATCCTGACAACTGCCAGCTGTTCCCTGAATATATTTGCTTGGTTCTTTGTTGGTACTTTTATGGTGAAAGTGGTAACCACAAAAACACTGGGATACCAACATAATGGAAAATTGGTCAAAGGGAATAGTCAGGAGTGGGATTTGAACCCACGCCTCCAGGGGAGATTGCGATCTGAACGCAGCGCCTTAGACCACTCAGCCATCCTGACAACTGCCACCCAGTTCCGGAATATATTTGCTTGGTTCTTTGTTGGTACTTTTATGGTGAAAATGGTAAACACAAAAACACTGGGATAGCAACAAAATGGAAATTTGGTCAAAGGGAATTGTCTGAAGTGGGATTTGAACCCACGCCTCCAGGGGAGACTGCGACCTGAACGCAGCGCCTTAGACCGCTCGGCCATCCTGACAAGTGGTAGAGCCATCTTGACTGTGTTTGCTTGGTTCTTTTGTTGGTGAAAGTGGTCACAAAGACACTGGGATCATAACATAATGGAAATTTGGTCAAAGGGAATTGTCAGAAGTGGGATTTGAACCCACGCCTCCAGGAGAGACTGCGACCTTAACGCAGCGCCTTAGACCGCTCGGCCATCCTGACAACTGCCAGCTGTTCCCTGAATATATTTGCTTGGTTCTTTGTTGGTACTTTTATGGTGAAAGTGGTAACCACAAAAACACTGGGATCACAACAAAATGGAAATTTGGTCAGAAGTAATTGTCAGAAGTGGGATTTGAACCCACGCCTCCAGGGGAGACTGCGACCTGAACGCACTGCCTTAGACCACTCGGCCATCCTGACAAGTGGTGGCGTGGTCTTGACTGTATTTGCTTGATTCTTTTATTGGTGAAAGTGGTAAACAAAAACACTGGGATCACAACATAATGGGTATTTGGTCGAAAGGATTTTTGTCAGAAGTGGGATTTGAACCCACGCCGCCAGGAGAGACGGCGACCTTAACGCAGCGCCTTAGACCGCTCGGCCATCCAGACAACTGCCAGCTGTTCCCTGAATATATTTGCTTGGTTCTTTGTTGGTACTTTTATGGTGAAAGTGGTAACCACAAAAACACTGGGATCACAACAAAATGGAAATTTGGTCAGAAGGAATTGTCAGAAGTGGGATTTGAACCCACGCCTCCATGGGAGACTGCGACCTGAACGCAGCGCCTTAGACCACTCGGCCATCCTGACAACTGCCACCCAGTTCCTGAATATATTTGCTTGGTTCTTTGTTGGTACTTTTATGGTGAAAATGGTAAACACAAAAACACTGGGATACCAACATAATGGAAATTTGGTCAAAGAGAATTTTCAGAAGTGGGATTTGAACCCACGCCTCCAGGGGAGACTGCGACCTGAACGCAGCGCCTTAGACCGCTCGGCCATCATGACAAGTGGTAGAGCCATCTTGACTGTGTTTGCTTGGTTCTTTTGTTGGTGAAAGTGGTCACAAAGACACTGGGATCATAACATAATGGAAATTTGGTCAAAGGGAATTGTCAGAAGTGGGATTTGAACCCACGCCTCCAGGAGAGACTGCGACCTTAACGCAGCGCCTTAGACCGCTCGGCCATCCTGACAACTGCCAGCTGTTCCCTGAATATATTTGCTTGGTTCTTTGTTGGTACTTTTATTGTGAAAGTGGTAACCACAAAAACACTGGGATCACAACAAAATGGAAATTTGGTCAGAAGTAATTGTCAGAAGTGGGATTTGAACCCACGCCTCCAGGGGAGACTGCGACCTGAACGCAGCGCCTTAGACCGCTCGGCCATCCTGACAAGTGGTGGCGTGGTCTTGACTGTATTTGCTTGATTCTTTTATTGGTGAAAGTGGTAAACAAAAACACTGGGATCACAACATAATGGGAATTTGGTCGAAAGGATTTTTGTCAGAAGTGGGATTTGAACCCACGCCTCCAGGAGAGACTGCGACCTTAACGCAGCGCCTTAGACCGCTCGGCCATCCTGACAACTGCCAGCTGTTACCTGAATATATTTGCTTGGTTCTTTGTTGGTACTTTTATTGGTGAATGTGTTGACCACAAAAACACTGGGATCACAAAATAGTGGAAATTTGGTCTATAGGAATTGTCAGAAGTGGGATTTGAACCCACGCCTCCAGGGGAGACTGCGACCTGAACGCAGCGCCTTAGACCACTCGGCCATCCTGACAAGTGGTGGCGTTGTCTTGACTGTATTTGCTTGATTCTTTTATTGGTGAAAGTGGTAAACAAAAACTCTGGGATCACAACATAATGGGAATTTGGTCGAAAGGATTTTTGTCAGAAGTGGGATTTGAACCCACGCCTCCGGGGGTGACTGCTAACTTAACGCAGCGCCTTAGACCACTCAGCCATCCTGACAACTGCCTGCTGTTCCCTGAATATATTTGCTTGGTTCTTTGTTGGTACTTTTATTGGTGAATGTGGTAACATCAAAAATACTGGGATCACAACATAATGGAAATTTGGTCGAAAGAGGTTGTCAGAAGTGGGATTTGAACCCACACCTCCAGGAGAGACTGGGACCTGAACGCAGCGCCTTAGACCGCTCGGCCATCCTGACAACTGCCACTAAGTTCCTGAATATATTTGCTTGGTTCTTTGTTGGTACTTTTATGGTGAAAGTGGTAACGACAAAAACACTGGGATCACAACAAAATGGAAATTTGGTCAGAAGTAATTGTCAGAAGTGGGATTTGAACCCACGCCTCCAGGGGAGACTGCGACCTGAACGCAGCGCCTTTGACCGCTCGGCCATCCTGACAAGTGGTAGAGCCATCTTGACTGTGTTTGCTTGGTTCTTTTGTTGGTGAAAGTGGTCGCAAAGACTGGGATCATAACATAATGGAAATTTGGTCAAAGGGAATTGTCAGAAGTGGGATTTGAACCCACGCCTCGAGGAGAGACTGCGACCTTAACGCAGCGCCTCAGACCGCTCGGCGATCCTGACAACTGCCAGCTGTTCCCTGAATATATTTGCTTGGTTCTTTGTTGGTACTTTTATTGGTGAATGTGTTATCCACAAAAACACTGGGATCACAACATAGTGGAAATTTGGTCTATAGGAAATGTCAGAAGTGGGATTCGAACCCACGCCTCCAGGGGAGACTGCAACCTGAACGCAGTGCCTTAGACCGCTCGGCCATCCAGCCAACTGCCAGCCAATCCCTGAATATATTTGCTTGGTTCTTTGTTGGTACTTTTATTGGTGAAAGTGGTAACCACAAAAAAACTGGGATCACAACAAAATGGAAATTTGGTCAGAAGGAATTGTCAGAAGTGGGATTTGAACCCACGCCTCCGGGGGTGACTGCTAACTTAACGCACTGCCTTAGACCACTCGGCCATCCTGACAAGTGGTGGCGTGGTCTTGACTGTATTTGCTTGATTCTTTTATTGGTGAATGTGTTGAGCACAAAAACACTGGGATCACAACAAAATGGAAATTTGGTCAGAAGTAATTGTCAGAAGTGGGATTTGAACCCACGCCTCCAGGGGAGACTGCGACCTGAACGCACTGCCTTAGACCACTCGGCCATCCTGACAAGTGGTGGCGTGGTCTTGACTGTATTTGCTTGATTCTTTTATTGGTGAATGTGTTGAGCACAAAAACACTGGGATCACAACAAAATGGAAATTTGGTCAGAAGTAATTGTCAGAAGTGGGATTTGAACCCACGCCTCGAGGAGAGACTGCGACCTTAACGCAGCGCCTCAGACCGCTCGGCGATCCTGACAACTGCCAGCTGTTCCCTGAATATATTTGCTTGGTTCTTTGTTGGTACTTTTATGGTGAAAGTGGTAACAACAAAAACACTGGGATCACAAAAAAATGGAAATTTGGTCCGAAGGAATTGTCAGAAGTGGGATTCGAACCCACGCCTCCAGGGGAGACTGCGACCTGAACGCAGCGCCTTAGACCGCTCGGCCATCCTGACTAGTGGTGGCGTTGTCTTGACTGTATTTGCTTGATTCTTTTATTGGTGAAAGTGGTAAAAAAAAACACGGGGATCACAACATAATGGGAATTTGGTCAAAAGGAATTTTGTCAGAAGTGGGATTTGAACCTACGCCTCCAGGGGTGACTGCGACATTAACGCAGTGCCTAAGACCACTCAGCCATCCTGACAACTGCCTGCTGTTACCTGAATATATTTGCTTGGTTCTTTGTTGGTACTTTTATTGGTGAATGTGTTAACCACAAAAACACTGGGATCACAACATAGTGGAAATTTGGTCTATAGGAAATGTCAGAAGTGGGATTCGAACCCACGCCTCCAGGGGAGACTGCGACCTGAACGCAGTGCCTTAGACCGCTCGGCCATCCAGCCAACTGCCAGCCGATCCCTGAATATATTTGCTTGGTTCTTTGTTGGTACTTTTATTGGTGAAAGTGGTAACCACAAAAAAACTGGCATCACAACATAGTGGAAATTTGGTCTATAGGAATTGTCAGAAGTGGGTTTTGAACCCACGCCTCCAGGGGAGACTGCGACCTGAACGCAGCGCCTTAGACCGCTCGGCCATCCTGACAAGTGGTAGAGCCATCTTGACTGTGTTTGCTTGGTTCTTTTGTTGTTGAAAGTGGTCACAAAAACACTGGGATCATAACATAATGGAAATTTGGTCAAAGGGAATTGTCAGAAGTGGGATTTGAACCCACGACTCCAGGGAAGACTGCGACCTGAACGCAGCGCCTTAGACCGCTCGGCCATCCTGACAACTGCCAGCTGTTCCCTGAATATATTTGCTTGGTTCTTTGTTGGTACTTTTACTTGTGAAAGTGGTAACCACAAAAACACTGGCATCACAACATAGTGGAAATTTGGTCTATAGGAATTGTCAGAAGTGGGATTTGAACCCACGCCTCCAGGGGAGACTGCGACCTGAACGCAGCGCCTTAGACCGCTCGGCCATCCTGACAAGTGGTAGAGCTGTCTTGACTGTGTTTGCTTGGTTCTTTTGTTGTTGAAAGTGGTCAAAAGAACAATGGGATCATAACATAATGGAAATTTGGTCAAAGGGAATTGTCAGAAGTGGGATTTGAACCCACGCCTCCAGGAGAGACTGCGGCCTGAACGCAGCGCCTTAGACCGCTCGGCCATCCTGACAAGTGGTGGCGTTGTCTTGACTGTATTTGCTTGATTCTTTTATTGGTGAAAGTGGTAATCAAAAACACTGGGATCACAACATAATAGGAATTTGGTCGAAAGGATTTTTGTCAGAAGTGGGATTTGAACCCACGCCTCCAGGAGAGACTGCGACCTTAACGCAGCGCCTTAGACCGCTCGGCCATCCTGACAACTGCCAGCTGTTCCCTGAATATATTTGCTTGGTTCTTTGTTGGTACTTTTATTGGTGAATGTGTTGACCACAAAAACACTGGGATCACAAAATAGTGGAAATTTGGTCTATAGGAATTGTCAGAAGTGGGATTTGAACCCACGCCTCCAGGGGAGACTGCGACCTGAACGCAGCGCCTTAGACCACTCGGCCATCCTGACAAGTGGTGGCGTTGTCTTGACTGTATTTGCTTGATTCTTTTATTGGTGAAAGTGGTAAACAAAAACTCTGGGATCACAACATAATGGGAATTTGGTCGAAAGGATTTTTGTCAGAAGTGGGATTTGAACCCACGCCTCCGGGGGTGACTGCTAACTTAACGCAGCGCCTTAGACCACTCAGCCATCCTGACAACTGCCTGCTGTTCCCTGAATATATTTGCTTGGTTCTTTGTTGGTACTTTTATTGGTGAATGTGTTGAGCACAAAAACACTGGGATCACAACAAAGTGGAAATTTGGTCTATAGGAATTGCCATTAGTGGGATTCGAACCCACGCCTCCAGGGGAGACTGGGACCTGAACGCAGCGCCTTAGACCGCTCGGCCATCCTGACAACTGCCAGCTGTTCCCTGAATATATTTGCTTGGTTCTTTGTTGGTACTTTTATGGTGAAAGTGGTTAGCACAAAAACACTGGGATCACAACAAAATGGAAATTTGGTCAGAAGGAATTGTCAGAAGTGGGATTTGAACCGACGCCTCCAGGGGAGATTGCAACCTGAACGCAGCGCCTTAGACCGCTCGGCCATCCTGACAACTGCCACGCAGTTCCTGAATATATTTGCTTGGTTCTTTGTTGGTACTTTTATGGTGAAAATGGTAACCACAAAAACACTGGGATACCAACATAATGGAAATTTGGTCAAAGCGAATTGTCGGAAGTGGGATTTGAACCCACGCCTCCAGGGGAGACTGCGACCTGAACGCAGCGCCGTAGACCGCTCGGCCATCCTGACAAGTGGTAGAGCCATCTTGACTGTGTTTGCTTGGTTCTTTTGTTGGTGAAAGTGTTCACAAAAACACAGGGATCATAACATAATGGAAATTTGGTCAAAGGGAATTGTCAGAAGTGGGATTCGAACCCACGACTCCAGGGGAGACTGCAACCTGAACGCAGCGCCTTAGACCGCTCGGCCATCCTGACAACTGCCAGCTGTTCCCTGAATATATTTGCTTGGTTCTTTGTTGGTACTTTTACTTGTGAAAGTGGTAACCACAAAAACACTGGCATCACAACATAGTGGAAATTTTGTCTATAGGAATTGTCAGAAGTGGGATTTGAACCCACGCCTCCAGGGGAGACTGCGACCTGAACGCAGCGCCTTAGACCGCTCGGCCATCCTGACAAGTGGTAGAGCTGTCTTGACTGTGTTTGCTTGGTTCTTTTGTTGTTGAAAGTGGTCAAAAAAACAATGGGATCATAACATAATGGAAATTTGGTCAAAGGGAATTGTCAGAAGTGGGATTTGAACCCACACCTCCAGGAGAGACTGCGACCTGAACGCAGCGCCTTAGACCGCTCGGCCATCCTGACAAGTGGTGGCGTTGTCTTGACTGTATTTGCTTGATTCTTTTATTGGTGAAAGTGGTAAACAAAAACACTGGGATCACAACATAATAGGAATTTGGTCGAAAGGATTTTTGTCAGAAGTGGGATTTGAACCCACGCCTCCAGGAGAGACTGCGACCTTAACGCAGCGCCATAGACCGCTCGGCCATCCTGACAACTGCCAGCTGTTCCCTGAATATATTTGCTTGGTTCTTTGTTGGTACTTTTATTGGTGAATGTGTTGACCACAAAAACACTGGGATCACAACATAGTGGAAATTTGGTCTAGAGGAATTGTCAGAAGTGGGATTTGAACCCACGCCTCCAGGGGAGACTGCGACCTGAACGCAGCGCCTTAGACCGCTCGGCCATCCTGACAAGTGGTGGCGTTGTCTTGACTGTGTTTGCTTGGTTCTTTTGTTGTTGAAAGTGGTCACAAAAACACTGGGATCATAACATAATGGATATTTGGTCAAAGGGAATTGTCAGAAGTGGGATTTGAAACCACGCCTCCAGGGGCGACTGCGACCTTAACGCAGCGCCATAGACCGCTCGGCCATCCTGAGAACTGCCAGCGGTCCCCTGAATATATTTGCTTGGTTCTTTGTTGGTACTTTTATGGTGAAAGTGGTAACCACAAAAACACTGGCATCACAACATAGTGGAAATTTGGTCTATAGGAAATGTCAGAAGTGGGATTCGAACCCACGCCTCCAGGGAAGACTGCGACCTGAACGCAGCGCCTTAGACCGCTCGGCCATCCTGACAACTGCCAGCTGTTCCCTGAATATATTTGCTTGGTTCTTTGTTGGTACTTTTATTGGTGAAAGTGGTAACCACAAAAACACTGGGATCACAACAAAATGGAAATTTGGTCAGAAGTCAATGTCAGAAGTGGGATTTGAACCCACGCCTCCAGGGGAGACTGCGACCTGAACGCAGCGCCTTAGACCGCTCGGCCATCCTGACAAGTGGTAGAGCTGTCTTGACTGTGTTTGCTTGGTTCTTTTGTTGTTGAAAGTGGTCACAAAAACACTGGGATCATAACATAATGGAAATTTGGTCAAAGGGAATTGTCAGAAGTGGGATTTGAACCCACGCCTCCAGGAGAGACTGCGACCTGAACGCAGCGCCTTAGACCGCTCGGCCATCCTGACAAGTGGTGGCGTTGTCTTGACTGTATTTGCTTGATTCTTTTATTGGTGAAAGTGGTAAACAAAAACACTGGGATCACAACATAATAGGAATTTGGTCGAAAGGAATTTTGTCAGAAGTGGGATTTGAACCCACGCCTCCAGGAGAGACTGCGACCTTAACGCAGCGCCTTAGACCGCTCGGCCATCCTGACAACTGCCAGCTGTTCCCTGAATATATTTGCTTGGTTCTTTGTTGGTACTTTTATGGTGAAAGTGGTAACCACAAAAACACTGGGATACCAACATAATGGAAAATTGGTCAAAGGGAATAGTCAGAAGTGGGATTTGAACCCACGCCTCCAGGGGAGATTGCGACCTGAACGCAGCGCCTTAGACCACTCGGCCATCCTGACAACTGCCACCCAGTTCCTGAATATATTTGCTTGGTTCTTTGTTGGTACTTTTATGGTGAAAATGGTAAACACAAAAACACTGGGATAGCAACAAAATGGAAATTTGGTCAAAGGGAATTGTCAGAAGTGGGATTTGAACCCACGCCTCCAGGGGAGACTGCGACCTGAACGCAGCGCCTTAGACCGCTCGGCCATCCTGACAAGTGGTAGAGCCATCTTGACTGTGTTTGCTTGGTTCTTTTGTTGGTGAAAGTGGTCACAAAGACACTGGGATCATAACATAATGGAAATTTGGTCAAAGGGAATTGTCAGAAGTGGGATTTGAACCCACGCCTCCAGGAGAGACTGCGACCTTAACGCAGCGCCTTAGACCGCTCGGCCATCCTGACAACCGCCAGCTGTTCCCTGAATATATTTGCTTGGTTCTTTGTTGGTACTTTTATGGTGAAAGTGGTAAGCACAAAAACACTGGGATCACAACAAAATGGAAATTTGGTCAGAAGTAATTGTCAGAAGTGGGATTTGAACCCACGCCTCCAGGGGAGACTGCGACCTGAACGCAGCGCCTTAGACCGCTCGGCCATCCTGACAAGTGGTGGCGTGGTCTTGACTGTATTTGCTTGATTCTTTTATTGGTGAAAGTGGTAAACAAAAACACTGGGATCACAACATAATGGGTATTTGGTCGAAAGGATTTTTGTCAGAAGTGGGATTTGAACCCACGCCGCCAGGAGAGACGGCGACCTTAACGCAGCGCCTTAGACCGCTCGGCCATCCAGACAACTGCCAGCTGTTCCCTGAATATATTTGCTTGGTTCTTTGTTGGTACTTTTATGGTGAAAGTGGTAACCACAAAAACACTGGGATCACAACAAAATGGAAATTTGGTCAGAAGGAATTGTCAGAAGTGGGATTTGAACCCACGCCTCGATGGGAGATTGCGACCTGAACGCTGCGCCTTAGACCACTCGGCCATCCTGACAAGTGGTAGAGCTGTCTTGACTGTGTTTGCTTGGTTCTTTTGTTGTTGAAAGTGGTCACAAAAACACTGGGATCATAACATAATGGAAATTTGGTCAAAGGGAATTGTCAGAAGTGGGATTTGAACCCACGCCTCCAGGGGAGATTGCGACCTGAACGCAGCGCCTTAGACCACTCGGCCATCCTGACAACTGCCACCCAGTTCCTGAATATATTTGCTTGGTTCTTTGTTGGTACTTTTATGGTGAAAATGGTAAACACAAAAACACTGGGATACCAACAAAATGGAAATTTGGTCAAAGGGAATTGTCAGAAGTGGGATTTGAACCCACGCCTCCAGGGGAGACTGCGACCTGAACGCAGCGCCTTAGACCGCTCGGCCATCCTGACAAGTGGTAGTGCCATCTTGACTGTGTTTGCTTGGTTCTTTTGTTGGTGAAAGTGGTCACAAAGACACTGGGATCATAACATAATGGAAATTTGGTCAAAGGGAATTGTCAGAAGTGGGATTTGAACCCACGCCTCCAGGAGAGACTGCGACCTTAACGCAGCGCCTTAGACCGCTCGGCCATCCTGACAACTGCCAGCTGTTCCCTGAATATATTTGCTTGGTTCTTTGTTGGTACTTTTATGGTGAAAGTGGTAACCACAAAAACACTGATCACAACAAAATGGAAATTTGGTCAGAACTAATTGTCAGAAGTGGGATTTGAACCCACGCCTCCAGGGGAGACTGCGACCTGAACGCAGTGCTTTAGACCGCTCGGCCATCCTGACAAGTGGTGGCGTGGTCTTGACTGTATTTGCTTGATTCTTTTATTGGTGAAAGTGGTAAACAAAAACACTGGGATCACAACATAATGGGAATTTGGTCAAAAGGATTTTTGTCAGAAGTGGGATTTGAACCCACGCCTCCAGGAGAGACTGCGCCCTTAACGCAGCGCCTTAGACCACTCGGCCATCCTGACAACTGCCACCCAGTTCCTGAATATATTTGCTTGGTTCTTTGTTGGTACTTTTACTTGTGATAGTGGTAACCACAAAAACACTGGCATCACAACATAGTGGAGATTTGGTCTATAGGAATTGTCAGAAGTGGGATTCGAACCCACGCCTCCAGGGGAGACTGCGACCTGAACGCAGCGCCTTCGACCGCTCGGCCATCCTGACAAGTGGTAGAGCCGTCTTGACTGTGTTTGCTTGGTTCTTTTGTTGGTGAAAGTGGTCACAAAAACACTGGCATCACAACATAGTGGAAATTTGGTCTATAGGAATTGTCAGAAGTGGGATTTGAACCCACGCCTCCAGGTGAGATTGCGACCTGAACGCAGCGCCACAGACCACTCGGCCATCCTGACAACTGCCACCCAGTTCCTGAATATATTTGCTTGGTTCTTTGTTGGTACTTTTATGGTGAAAATGGTAAACACAAAAACACTGGGATACCAACATAATGGAAATTTGGTCAAAGCGAATTGTCAGAAGTGGGATTTGAACCCACGCCTCCAGGGGAGACTGCGACCTGAACGGAGCGCCTTAGACCGCTCGGCCATCCTGACAAGTGGTAGAGCCGTCTTGACTGTGTTTGCTTGGTTCTTTTGTTGGTGAAAGTGGTCACAAAGACACTGGGATCATAACATAATGGAAATTTGGTCAAAGGGAATTGTCAGAAGTGGGATTTGAACCCACGCCTCCAGGAGAGACTGCGACCTTAACGCAGCGCCTTAGACCGCTCGGCCATCCTGACAACTGCCAGCTGTTACCTGAATATATTTGCTTGGTTCTTTGTTGGTACTTTTATTGGTGAATGTGTTGACCACAAAAACACTGGGATCACAAGTTAGTGGAAATTTGGTCTAGAGGAATTGTCAGAAGTGGGATTTGAACCCACGCCTCCAGGGGAGACTGCGACCTGAACGCAGCGCCTTAGACCGCTCGGCCATCCTGACAAGTGCCAGCTGTTACCTGAATATATTTGCTTGGTTCTTTGTTGGTACTTTTATTGGTGAATGTGTTGACCACAAAAACACTGGGATCACAAAATAGTGGAAATTTGGTCTATAGGAATTGTCAGAAGTGGGATTTGAACCCACGCCTCCAGGGGAGACTGCGACCTGAACGCAGCGCCTTAGACCACTCGGCCATCCTGACAAGTGGTGGCGTTGTCTTGACTGTATTTGCTTGATTCTTTTATTGGTGAAAGTGGTAAACAAAAACACTGGGATCACAACAAAGTGGAAATTTGGTCTATAGGAATTGCCATTAGTGGGATTCGAACCCACGCCTCCAGGGGAGACTGGGACCTGAACGCAGCGCCTTAGACCGCTCGGCCATCCTAACAACTGCCAGCTGTTCCCTGAATATATTTGCTTGGTTCTTTGTTGGTACTTTTATGGTGAAAGTGGTTAGCACAAAAACACTGGGATCACAACAAAATGGATATTTGGTCAAAGGGAATTGTCAGAAGTGGGATTTGAACCCACGCCTCCAGGGGAGACTGCGACCTTAACGCAGCGCCATAGACCGCTCGGCCATCCTGACAACTGCCAGCGGTCCCCTGAATATATTTGCTTGGTTCTTTGTTGGTACTTTTATGGTGAAAGTGGTAACCACAAAAACACTGGCATCACAACATAGTGGAAATTTGGTCTAGAGGAAATGTCAGAAGTGGGATTCGAACCCACGCCTCCAGGGAAGACTGCGACCTGAACGCAGCGCCTTAGACCGCTCGGCCATCCTGACAACTGCCAGCTGTTCCCTGAATATATTTGCTTGGTTCTTTGTTGGTACTTTTATTGGTGAAAGTGGTAACCACAAAAACACTGGGATCACAACAAAATGGAAATTTGGTCAGAAGTCAATGTCAGAAGTGGGATTTGAACCCACGCCTCCAGGGGAGACTGCGACCTGAACGCAGCGCCTTAGACCGCTCGGCCATCCTGACAAGTGGTAGAGCTGTCTTGACTGTGTTTGCTTGGTTCTTTTGTTGTTGAAAGTGGTCACAAAAACACTGGGATCATAACATAATGGAAATTTGGTCAAAGGGAATTGTCAGAAGTGGGATTTGAACCCACGCCTCCAGGGGAGACTGCGACCTGAACGCAGCGCCTTAGACCGCTCGGCCATCCTGACAAGTGGTGGCGTTGTCTTGACTGTATTTGCTTGATTCTTTTATTGGTGAAAGTGGTAAACAAAAACACTGGGATCACAACATAATGGGTATTTGGTCGAAAGGATTTTTGTCAGAAGTGGGATTTGAACCCACGCCGCCAGGAGAGACTGCGACCTTAACGCAGCGCCTTAGACCGCTCGGCCATCCTGACAACTGCCAGCTGTTCCCTGAATATATTTGCTTGGTTCTTTGTTGGTACTTTTATGGTGAAAGTGGTAACCACAAAAACACTGGGATACCAACATAATGGAAAATTGGTCAAAGGGAATAGTCAGAAGTGGGATTTGAACCCACGCCTCCAGGGGAGATTGCGACCTGAACGCAGCGCCTTAGACCACTCGGCCATCCTGACAACTGCCACCCAGTTCCTGAATATATTTGCTTGGTTCTTTGTTGGTACTTTTATGGTGAAAATGGTAAACACAAAAACACTGGGATAGCAACAAAATGGAAATTTGGTCAAAGGGAATTGTCAGAAGTGGGATTTGAACCCACGCCTCCAGGGGAGACTGCGACCTGAACGCAGCGCCTTAGACCGCTCGGCCATCCTGACAAGTGGTAGAGCCATCTTGACTGTGTTTGCTTGGTTCTTTTGTTGGTGAAAGTGGTCACAAAGACACTGGGATCATAACATAATGGAAATTTGGTCAAAGGGAATTGTCAGAAGTGGGATTTGAACCCACGCCTCCAGGAGAGACTGCGACCTTAACGCAGCGCCTTAGACCGCTCGGCCATCCTGACAACCGCCAGCTGTTCCCTGAATATATTTGCTTGGTTCTTTGTTGGTACTTTTATGGTGAAAGTGGTAAGCACAAAAACACTGGGATCACAACAAAATGGAAATTTGGTCAGAAGTAATTGTCAGAAGTGGGATTTGAACCCACGCCTCCAGGGGAGACTGCGACCTGAACGCAGCGCCTTAGACCGCTCGGCCATCCTGACAAGTGGTGGCGTGGTCTTGACTGTATTTGCTTGATTCTTTTATTGGTGAAAGTGGTAAACAAAAACACTGGGATCACAACATAATGGGTATTTGGTCGAAAGGATTTTTGTCAGAAGTGGGATTTGAACCCACGCCGCCAGGAGAGACGGCGACCTTAACGCAGCGCCTTAGACCGCTCGGCCATCCAGACAACTGCCAGCTGTTCCCTGAATATATTTGCTTGGTTCTTTGTTGGTACTTTTATGGTGAAAGTGGTAACCACAAAAACACTGGGATCACAACAAAATGGAAATTTGGTCAGAAGGAATTGTCAGAAGTGGGATTTGAACCCACGCCTCCATGGGAGATTGCGACCTGAACGCTGCGCCTTAGACCACTCGGCCATCCTGACAAGTGGTAGAGCTGTCTTGACTGTGTTTGCTTGGTTCTTTTGTTGTTGAAAGTGGTCACAAAAACACTGGGATCATAACATAATGGAAATTTGGTCAAAGGGAATTGTCAGAAGTGGGATTTGAACCCACGCCTCCAGGGGAGATTGCGACCTGAACGCAGCGCCTTAGACCACTCGGCCATCCTGACAACTGCCACCCAGTTCCTGAATATATTTGCTTGGTTCTTTGTTGGTACTTTTATGGTGAAAATGGTAAACACAAAAACACTGGGATACCAACAAAATGGAAATTTGGTCAAAGGGAATTGTCAGAAGTGGGATTTGAACCCACGCCTCCAGGGGAGACTGCGACCTGAACGCAGCGCCTTAGACCGCTCGGCCATCCTGACAAGTGGTAGTGCCATCTTGACTGTGTTTGCTTGGTTCTTTTGTTGGTGAAAGTGGTCACAAAGACACTGGGATCATAACATAATGGAAATTTGGTCAAAGGGAATTGTCAGAAGTGGGATTTGAACCCACGCCTCCAGGAGAGACTGCGACCTTAACGCAGCGCCTTAGACCGCTCGGCCATCCTGACAACTGCCAGCTGTTCCCTGAATATATTTGCTTGGTTCTTTGTTGGTACTTTTATGGTGAAAGTGGTAACCACAAAAACACTGATCACAACAAAATGGAAATTTGGTCAGAACTAATTGTCAGAAGTGGGATTTGAACCCACGCCTCCAGGGGAGACTGCGACCTGAACGCAGTGCTTTAGACCGCTCGGCCATCCTGACAAGTGGTGGCGTGGTCTTGACTGTATTTGCTTGATTCTTTTATTGGTGAAAGTGGTAAACAAAAACACTGGGATCACAACATAATGGGAATTTGGTCAAAAGGATTTTTGTCAGAAGTGGGATTTGAACCCACGCCTCCAGGAGAGACTGCGCCCTTAACGCAGCGCCTTAGACCACTCGGCCATCCTGACAACTGCCACCCAGTTCCTGAATATATTTGCTTGGTTCTTTGTTGGTACTTTTACTTGTGATAGTGGTAACCACAAAAACACTGGCATCACAACATAGTGGAGATTTGGTCTATAGGAATTGTCAGAAGTGGGATTCGAACCCACGCCTCCAGGGGAGACTGCGACCTGAACGCAGCGCCTTCGACCGCTCGGCCATCCTGACAAGTGGTAGAGCCGTCTTGATTGTGTTTGCTTGGTTCTTTTGTTGGTGAAAGTGGTCACAAAAACACTGGCATCACAACATAGTGGAAATTTGGTCTATAGGAATTGTCAGAAGTGGGATTTGAACCCACGCCTCCAGGTGAGATTGCGACCTGAACGCAGCGCCACAGACCACTCGGCCATCCTGACAACTGCCACCCAGTTCCTGAATATATTTGCTTGGTTCTTTGTTGGTACTTTTATGGTGAAAATGGTAAACACAAAAACACTGGGATACCAACATAATGGAAATTTGGTCAAAGCGAATTGTCAGAAGTGGGATTTGAACCCACGCCTCCAGGGGAGACTGCGACCTGAACGGAGCGCCTTAGACCGCTCGGCCATCCTGACAAGTGGTAGAGCCGTCTTGACTGTGTTTGCTTGGTTCTTTTGTTGGTGAAAGTGGTCACAAAGACACTGGGATCATAACATAATGGAAATTTGGTCAAAGGGAATTGTCAGAAGTGGGATTTGAACCCACGCCTCCAGGAGAGACTGCGACCTTAACGCAGCGCCTTAGACCGCTCGGCCATCCTGACAACTGCCAGCTGTTCCCTGAATATATTTGCTTGGTTCTTTGTTGGTACTTTTATTGGTGAATGTGTTGACCACAAAAACACTGGGATCACAAGTTAGTGGAAATTTGGTCTAGAGGAATTGTCAGAAGTGGGATTTGAACCCACGCCTCCAGGGGAGACTGCGACCTGAACGCAGCGCCTTAGACCGCTCGGCCATCCTGACAAGTGCCAGCTGTTACCTGAATATATTTGCTTGGTTCTTTGTTGGTACTTTTATTGGTGAATGTGTTGACCACAAAAACACTGGGATCACAAAATAGTGGAAATTTGGTCTATAGGAATTGTCAGAAGTGGGATTTGAACCCACGCCTCCAGGGGAGACTGCGACCTGAACGCAGCGCCTTAGACCACTCGGCCATCCTGACAAGTGGTGGCGTTGTCTTGACTGTATTTGCTTGATTCTTTTATTGGTGAAAGTGGTAAACAAAAACACTGGGATCACAACAAAGTGGAAATTTGGTCTATAGGAATTGCCATTAGTGGGATTCGAACCCACGCCTCCAGGGGAGACTGGGACCTGAACGCAGCGCCTTAGACCGCTCGGCCATCCTGACAACTGCCAGCTGTTCCCTGAATATATTTGCTTGGTTCTTTGTTGGTACTTTTATGGTGAAAGTGGTTAGCACAAAAACACTGGGATCACAACAAAATGGATATTTGGTCAAAGGGAATTGTCAGAAGTGGGATTTGAACCCACGCCTCCAGGGGAGACTGCGACCTTAACGCAGCGCCATAGACCGCTCGGCCATCCTGACAACTGCCAGCGGTCCCCTGAATATATTTGCTTGGTTCTTTGTTGGTACTTTTATGGTGAAAGTGGTAACCACAAAAACACTGGCATCACAACATAGTGGAAATTTGGTCTAGAGGAAATGTCAGAAGTGGGATTCGAACCCACGCCTCCAGGGAAGACTGCGACCTGAACGCAGCGCCTTAGACCGCTCGGCCATCCTGACAACTGCCAGCTGTTCCCTGAATATATTTGCTTGGTTCTTTGTTGGTACTTTTATTGGTGAAAGTGGTAACCACAAAAACACTGGGATCACAACAAAATGGAAATTTGGTCAGAAGTCAATGTCAGAAGTGGGATTTGAACCCACGCCTCCAGGGGAGACTGCGACCTGAACGCAGCGCCTTAGACCGCTCGGCCATCCTGACAAGTGGTAGAGCTGTCTTGACTGTGTTTGCTTGGTTCTTTTGTTGTTGAAAGTGGTCACAAAAACACTGGGATCATAACATAATGGAAATTTGGTCAAAGGGAATTGTCAGAAGTGGGATTTGAACCCACGCCTCCAGGGGAGACTGCGACCTGAACGCAGCGCCTTAGACCGCTCGGCCATCCTGACAAGTGGTGGCGTTGTCTTGACTGTATTTGCTTGATTCTTTTATTGGTGAAAGTGGTAAACAAAAACACTGGGATCACAACATAATGGGTATTTGGTCGAAAGGATTTTTGTCAGAAGTGGGATTTGAACCCACGCCGCCAGGAGAGACTGCGACCTTAACGCAGCGCCTTAGACCGCTCGGCCATCCTGACAACTGCCAGCTGTTCCCTGAATATATTTGCTTGGTTCTTTGTTGGTACTTTTATGGTGAAAGTGGTAACCACAAAAACACTGGGATACCAACATAATGGAAAATTGGTCAAAGGGAATAGTCAGAAGTGGGATTTGAACCCACGCCTCCAGGGGAGATTGCGACCTGAACGCAGCGCCTTAGACCACTCGGCCATCCTGACAACTGCCACCCAGTTCCTGAATATATTTGCTTGGTTCTTTGTTGGTACTTTTATGGTGAAAATGGTAAACACAAAAACACTGGGATAGCAACAAAATGGAAATTTGGTCAAAGGGAATTGTCAGAAGTGGGATTTGAACCCACGCCTCCAGGGGAGACTGCGACCTGAACGCAGCGCCTTAGACCGCTCGGCCATCCTGACAAGTGGTAGAGCCATCTTGACTGTGTTTGCTTGGTTCTTTTGTTGGTGAAAGTGGTCACAAAGACACTGGGATCATAACATAATGGAAATTTGGTCAAAGGGAATTGTCAGAAGTGGGATTTGAACCCACGCCTCCAGGAGAGACTGCGACCTTAACGCAGCGCCTTAGACCGCTCGGCCATCCTGACAAGTGGTAGAGCCATCTTGACTGTGTTTGCTTGGTTCTTTTGTTGTTGAAAGTGGTCACAAAAACACTGGGATCATAACATAATGGAAATTTGGTCAAAGGGAATTGTCAGAAGTGGGATTTGAACCCACGCCTCCAGGGGAGATTGCGACCTGAACGCAGCGCCTTAGACCACTCGGCCATCCTGACAACTGCCACCCAGTTCCTGAATATATTTGCTTGGTTCTTTGTTGGTACTTTTATGGTGAAAATGGTAAACACAAAAACACTGGGATACCAACAAAATGGAAATTTGGTCAAAGGGAATTGTCAGAAGTGGGATTTGAACCCACGCCTCCAGGGGAGACTGCGACCTGAACGCAGCGCCTTAGACCGCTCGGCCATCCTGACAAGTGGTAGTGCCATCTTGACTGTGTTTGCTTGGTTCTTTTGTTGGTGAAAGTGGTCACAAAGACACTGGGATCATAACATAATGGAAATTTGGTCAAAGGGAATTGTCAGAAGGGGGATTTGAACCCACGCCTCCAGGAGAGACTGCGACCTTAACGCAGCGCCTTAGACCGCTCGGCCATCCTGACAACTGCCAGCTGTTCCCTGAATATATTTGCTTGGTTCTTTGTTGGTACTTTTATGGTGAAAGTGGTAACCACAAAAACACTGATCACAACAAAATGGAAATTTGGTCAGAACTAATTGTCAGAAGTGGGATTTGAACCCACGCCTCCAGGGGAGACTGCGACCTGAACGCAGTGCTTTAGACCGCTCGGCCATCCTGACAAGTGGTGGCGTGGTCTTGACTGTATTTGCTTGATTCTTTTATTGGTGAAAGTGGTAAAAAAAAACACTGGGATCACAACATAATGGGAATTTGGTCAAAAGGATTTTTGTCAGAAGTGGGATTTGAACCCACGCCTCCAGGAGAGACTGCGCCCTTAACGCAGCGCCTTAGACCGCTCGGCCATCCTGACAACTGCCAGCTGTTCCCTGAATATATTTGCTTGGTTCTTTGTTGGTACTTTTACTTGTGATAGTGGTAACCACAAAAACACTGGCATCACAACATAGTGGAGATTTGGTCTATAGGAATTGTCAGAAGTGGGATTTGAACCCACGCCTCCAGGTGAGATTGCAACCTGAACGCAGCGCCTCAGACCACTCGGCCATCCTGACAACTGCCACCCAGTTCCTGAATATATTTGCTTGGTTCTTTGTTGGTACTTTTACTTGTGATAGTGGTAACCACAAAAACACTGGCATCACAACATAGTGGAGATTTGGTCTATAGGAATTGTCAGAAGTGGGATTCGAACCCACGCCTCCAGGGGAGACTGCGACCTGAACGCAGCGCCTTCGACCGCTCGGCCATCCTGACAAGTGGTAGAGCCGTCTTGACTGTGTTTGCTTGGTTCTTTTGTTGGTGAAAGTGGTCACAAAAACACTGGCATCACAACATAGTGGAAATTTGGTCGATAGGAATTGTCAGAAGTGGGATTTGAACCCACGCCTCCAGGTGAGATTGCGACCTGAACGCAGCGCCACAGACCACTCGGCCATCCTGACAACTGCCACCCAGTTCCTGAATATATTTGCTTGGTTCTTTGTTGGTACTTTTATGGTGAAAATGGTAAACACAAAAACACTGGGATACCAACATAATGGAAATTTGGTCAAAGCGAATTGTCAGAAGTGGGATTTGAACCCACGCCTCCAGGGGAGACTGCGACCTGAACGGAGCGCCTTAGACCGCTCGGCCATCCTGACAAGTGGTAGAGCCGTCTTGACTGTGTTTGCTTGGTTCTTTTGTTGGTGAAAGTGGTCACAAAGACACTGGGATCATAACATAATGGAAATTTGGTCAAAGGGAATTGTCAGAAGTGGGATTTGAACCCACGCCTCCAGGAGAGACTGCGACCTTAACGCAGCGCCTTAGACCGCTCGGCCATCCTGACAACTGCCAGCTGTTCCCTGAATATATTTGCTTGGTTCTTTGTTGGTACTTTTATTGGTGAATGTGTTGACCACAAAAACACTGGGATCACAAGTTAGTGGAAATTTGGTCTAGAGGAATTGTCAGAAGTGGGATTTGAACCCACGCCTCCAGGGGAGACTGCGATCTGAACGCAGCGCCTTAGACCGCTCGGCCATCCTGACAAGTGCCAGCTGTTACCTGAATATATTTGCTTGGTTCTTTGTTGGTACTTTTATTGGTGAATGTGTTGACCACAAAAACACTGGGATCACAAAATAGTGGAAATTTGGTCTATAGGAATTGTCAGAAGTGGGATTTGAACCCACGCCTCCAGGGGAGACTGCGACCTGAACGCAGCGCCTTAGACCACTCGGCCATCCTGACAAGTGGTGGCGTTGTCTTGACTGTATTTGCTTGATTCTTTTATTGGTGAAAGTGGTAAACAAAAACACTGGGATCACAACATAATATGAATTTGGTCGAAAGGATTTTTGTCAGAAGTGGGATTTGAACCCACGCCTCCAGGAGAGACTGCGACCTTAACGCAGCGCCATAGACCGCTCGGCCATCCTGACAACTGCCAGCTGTTCCCTGAATATATTTGCTTGGTTCTTTGTTGGTACTTTTATTGGTGAATGTGTTGACCACAAAAACACTGGGATCACAACATAGTGGAAATTTGGTCTAGAGGAATTGTCAGAAGTGGGATTTGAACCCACGCCTCCAGGGGAGACTGCGACCTGAACGCAGCGCCTTAGGCCGCTCGGCCATCCTGACAAGTGGTGGCGTTGTCTTGACTGTGTTTGCTTGGTTCTTTTGTTGTTGAAAGTGGTCACAAAAACACTGGGATCATAACATAATGGATATTTGGTCAAAGGGAATTGTCAGAAGTGGGATTTGAACCCACGCCTCCAGGGGAGACTGCGACCTTAACGCAGCGCCATAGACCGCTCGGCCATCCTGACAACTGCCAGCGGTCCCCTGAATATATTTGCTTGGTTCTTTGTTGGTACTTTTATGGTGAAAGTGGTAACCACAAAAACACTGGCATCACAACATAGTGGAAATTTGGTCTATAGGAAATGTCAGAAGTGGGATTCGAACCCACGCCTCCAGGGAAGACTGCGACCTGAACGCAGCGCCTTAGACCGCTCGGCCATCCTGACAACTGCCAGCTGTTCCCTGAATATATTTGCTTGGTTCTTTGTTGGTACTTTTATTGGTGAAAGTGGTAACCACAAAAACACTGGGATCACAACAAAATGGAAATTTGGTCAGAAGTCAATGTCAGAAGTGGGATTTGAACCCACGCCTCCAGGGGAGACTGCGACCTGAACGCAGCGCCTTAGACCGCTCGGCCATCCTGACAAGTGGTAGAGCTGTCTTGACTGTGTTTGCTTGGTTCTTTTGTTGTTGAAAGTGGTCACAAAAACACTGGGATCATAACATAATGGAAATTTGGTCAAAGGGAATTGTCAGAAGTGGGATTTGAACCCACGCCTCCAGGAGAGACTGCGACCTGAACGCAGCGCCTTAGACCGCTCGGCCATCCTGACAAGTGGTGGCGTTGTCTTGACTGTATTTGCTTGATTCTTTTATTGGTGAAAGTGGTAAACAAAAACACTGGGATCACAACATAATAGGAATTTGGTCGAAAGGAATTTTGTCAGAAGTGGGATTTGAACCCACGCCTCCAGGAGAGACTGCGACCTTAACGCAGCGCCTTAGACCGCTCGGCCATCCTGACAACTGCCAGCTGTTCCCTGAATATATTTGCTTGGTTCTTTGTTGGTACTTTTATGGTGAAAGTGGTAACCACAAAAACACTGGGATACCAACATAATGGAAAATTGGTCAAAGGGAATAGTCAGAAGTGGGATTTGAACCCACGCCTCCAGGGGAGATTGCGACCTGAACGCAGCGCCTTAGACCACTCGGCCATCCTGACAACTGCCACCCAGTTCCTGAATATATTTGCTTGGTTCTTTGTTGGTACTTTTATGGTGAAAATGGTAAACACAAAAACACTGGGATAGCAACAAAATGGAAATTTGGTCAAAGGGAATTGTCAGAAGTGGGATTTGAACCCACGCCTCCAGGGGAGACTGCGACCTGAACGCAGCGCCTTAGACCGCTCGGCCATCCTGACAAGTGGTAGAGCCATCTTGACTGTGTTTGCTTGGTTCTTTTGTTGGTGAAAGTGGTCACAAAGACACTGGGATCATAACATAATGGAAATTTGGTCAAAGGGAATTGTCAGAAGTGGGATTTGAACCCACGCCTCCAGGGGAGACTGCGACCTGAACGCAGCGCCTTAGACCGCTCGGCCATCCTGACAAGTGGTGGCGTGGTCTTGACTGTATTTGCTTGATTCTTTTATTGGTGAAAGTGGTAAACAAAAACACTGGGATCACAACATAATGGGTATTTGGTCGAAAGGATTTTTGTCAGAAGTGGGATTTGAACCCACGCCGCCAGGAGAGACGGCGACCTTAACGCAGCGCCTTAGACCGCTCGGCCATCCAGACAACTGCCAGCTGTTCCCTGAATATATTTGCTTGGTTCTTTGTTGGTACTTTTATGGTGAAAGTGGTAACCACAAAAACACTGATCACAACAAAATGGAAATTTGGTCAGAACTAATTGTCAGAAGTGGGATTTGAACCCACGCCTCCAGGGGAGACTGCGACCTGAACGCAGTGCTTTAGACCGCTCGGCCATCCTGACAAGTGGTGGCGTGGTCTTGACTGTATTTGCTTGATTCTTTTATTGGTGAAAGTGGTAAAAAAAAACACTGGGATCACAACATAATGGGAATTTGGTCAAAAGGATTTTTGTCAGAAGTGGGATTTGAACCCACGCCTCCAGGAGAGACTGCGCCCTTAACGCAGCGCCTTAGACCGCTCGGCCATCCTGACAACTGCCAGCTGTTCCCTGAATATATTTGCTTGGTTCTTTGTTGGTACTTTTACTTGTGATAGTGGTAACCACAAAAACACTGGCATCACAACATAGTGGAGATTTGGTCTATAGGAATTGTCAGAAGTGGGATTTGAACCCACGCCTCCAGGTGAGATTGCAACCTGAACGCAGCGCCTCAGACCACTCGGCCATCCTGACAACTGCCACCCAGTTCCTGAATATATTTGCTTGGTTCTTTGTTGGTACTTTTACTTGTGATAGTGGTAACCACAAAAACACTGGCATCACAACATAGTGGAGATTTGGTCTATAGGAATTGTCAGAAGTGGGATTCGAACCCACGCCTCCAGGGGAGACTGCGACCTGAACGCAGCGCCTTCGACCGCTCGGCCATCCTGACAAGTGGTAGAGCCGTCTTGACTGTGTTTGCTTGGTTCTTTTGTTGGTGAAAGTGGTCACAAAAACACTGGCATCACAACATAGTGGAAATTTGGTCGATAGGAATTGTCAGAAGCGGGATTTGAACCCACGCCTCCAGGTGAGATTGCGACCTGAACGCAGCGCCACAGACCACTCGGCCATCCTGACAACTGCCACCCAGTTCCTGAATATATTTGCTTGGTTCTTTGTTGGTACTTTTATGGTGAAAATGGTAAACACAAAAACACTGGGATACCAACAAAATGGAAATTTGGTCAAAGGGAATTGTCAGAAGTGGGATTTGAACCCACGCCTCCAGGGGAGACTGCGACCTGAACGCAGCGCCTTAGACCGCTCGGCCATCCTGACAAGTGGTAGTGCCATCTTGACTGTGTTTGCTTGGTTCTTTTGTTGGTGAAAGTGGTCACAAAGACACTGGGATCATAACATAATGGAAATTTGGTCAAAGGGAATTGTCAGAAGTGGGATTTGAACCCACGCCTCCAGGAGAGACTGCGACCTTAACGCAGCGCCTTAGACCGCTCGGCCATCCTGACAAGTGGTAGAGCTGCCTTGACTGTGTTTGCTTGGTTCTTTTGTTGTTGAAAGTGGTCACAAAAACACTGGGATCATAACATAATGGAAATTTGGTCAAAGGGAATTGTCAGAAGTGGGATTTGAACCCACGCCTCCAGGGGAGATTGCGACCTGAACGCAGCGCCTTAGACCACTCGGCCATCCTGACAACTGCCACCCAGTTCCTGAATATATTTGCTTGGTTCTTTGTTGGTACTTTTATGGTGAAAATGGTAAACACAAAAACACTGGGATACCAACAAAATGGAAATTTGGTCAAAGGGAATTGTCAGAAGTGGGATTTGAACCCACGCCTCCAGGTGAGACTGCGACCTGAACGCAGCGCCTTAGACCGCTCGGCCATCCTGACAAGTGGTAGTGCCATCTTGACTGTGTTTGCTTGGTTCTTTTGTTGGTGAAAGTGGTCACAAAGACACTGGGATCATAACATAATGGAAATTTGGTCAAAGGGAATTGTCAGAAGTGGGATTTGAACCCACGCCTCCAGGAGAGACTGCGACCTTAACGCAGCGCCTTAGACCGCTCGGCCATCCTGACAACTGCCAGCTGTTCCCTGAATATATTTGCTTGGTTCTTTGTTGGTACTTTTATGGTGAAAGTGGTAACCACAAAAACACTGATCACAACATAGTGGAAATTTGGTCTATAGGAAATGTCAGAAGTGGGATTCGAACCCACGCCTCCAGGGAAGACTGCGACCTGAACGCAGCGCCTTAGACCGCTCGGCCATCCTGACAACTGCCAGCTGTTCCCTGAATATATTTGCTTGGTTCTTTGTTGGTACTTTTACTTGTGATAGTGGTAACCACAAAAACACTGGCATCACAACATAGTGGAGATTTGGTCAAAGGGAATTGTCAGAAGTGGGATTTGAACCCACGCCTCAAGGGGAGATTGCGACCTGAACGCAGCGCCTTAGACTGCTCAGCCATCCTGACAACCGCCACCCAGTTCCTGAATATATTTGCTTGGTTCTTTGTTGGTACTTTTATGGTGAAAATGGTAACCACAAAAACACTGGGATACCAACATAATGGAAATTTGGTCAAAGGGAACTGGCAGAAGTGGGATTTGAACCCACGCCTCCAGGGGAGACTGCGACCAGAACGCAGCGCCTTAGACCGCTCGGCCATCCTGACAAGTGGTAGAGCCGTCTTGACTGTGTTTGCTTGGTTCTTTTGTTGGTGAAAGTGGTCACAAAAACACTGGCATCACAACATAGTGGAAATTTGGTCTATAGGAATTGTCAGAAGTGGGATTTGAACCCACGCCTCCAGGTGAGATTGCGACCTGAACGCAGCGCCACAGACCACTCGGCCATCCTGACAACTGCCACCCAGTTCCTGAATATATTTGCTTGGTTCTTTGTTGGTACTTTTATGGTGAAAATGGTAAACACAAAAACACTGGGATACCAACATAATGGAAATTTGGTCAAAGCGAATTGTCAGAAGTGGGATTTGAACCCACGCCTCCAGGGGAGACTGCGACCTGAACGGAGCGCCTTAGACCGCTCGGCCATCCTGACAAGTGGTAGAGCCGTCTTGACTGTGTTTGCTTGGTTCTTTTGTTGGTGAAAGTGGTCACAAAGACACTGGGATCATAACATAATGGAAATTTGGTCAAAGGGAATTGTCAGAAGTGGGATTTGAACCCACGCCTCCAGGAGAGACTGCGACCTTAACGCAGCGCCTTAGACCGCTCGGCCATCCTGACAACTGCCAGCTGTGCCCTGAATATATTTGCTTGGTTCTTTGTTGGTACTTTTATGGTGAAAGTGGTAACCACAAAAATACTGGGATCACAACAAAATGGAAATTTGGTCAGAAGTAATTGTCAGAAGTGGGATTTGAACCCACGCCTCCAGGGGAGACTGCGACCTGAACGCAGCGCCTTAGACCGCTCGGCCATCCTGACAAGTGGTGGCGTGGTCTTGACTGTATTTGCTTGATTCTTTTATTGGTGAAAGTGGTAAACAAAAACACTGAGATCACTACATAATGGGAATTTGGTCGAAAGGATTTTTGTCAGAAGTGGGATTTGAACCCACGCCTCCAGGAGAGACTGCGACCTTAACGCAGCGCCTTAGACCGCTCGGCCATCCTGACAACCGCCAGCTGTTCCCTGAATATATTTGCTTGGTTCTTTGTTGGTACTTTTATGGTGAAAGTGGTAAGCACAAAAACACTGGGATCACAACAAAATGGAAATTTGGTCACAAGGAATTGTCAGAAGTGGGATTTGAACCCACGCCTCTAGGGGAGATTGCGACCTGAACGCAGCGCCTTAGACCGCTCGGCCATCCTGACAAGTGGTGGCGTTGTCTTGACTGTATTTGCTTGATTCTTTTATTGGTGAAAGTGGTAAACAAAAACACTGGGATCACAACATAATAGGAATTTGGTCGAAAGGATTTTTGTCAGAAGTGGGAATTGAACCCACGCCTCCAGGAGAGACTGCGACCTTAACGCAGCGCCTTAGACCGCTCGGCCATCCTGACAACTGCCAGCTGTTCCCTGAATATATTTGCTTGGTTCTTTGTTGGTACTTTTATGGTGAAAGTGGTAACCACAAAAACACTGGGATCACAACAAAATGGAAATTTGGTCAGAAGTAATTGTCAGAAGTGGGATTTGAACCCACGCCTCCAGGGGAGACTGCGACCTGAACGCAGCGCCTTAGACCGCTCGGCCATCCTGACAAGTGGTGGCGTTGTCTTGACTGTATTTGCTTGATTCTTTTATTGGTGAAAGTGGTAAACAAAAACTCTGGGATCACAACATAATGGGAATTTGGTCGAAAGGATTTTTGTCAGAAGTGGGATTTGAACCCACGCCTCCAGGAGAGACTGCGCCCTTAACGCAGCGCCTTAGACCGCTCGGCCATCCTGACAACTGCCAGCTGTTCCCTGAATATATTTGCTTGGTTCTTTGTTGGTACTTTTACTTGTGATAGTGGTAACCACAAAAACACTGGCATCACAACATAGTGGAGATTTGGTCTGTAGGAATTGTCAGAAGTGGGATTTGAACCCACGCCTCCAGGTGAGATTGCAACCTGAACGCAGCGCCTCAGACCACTCGGCCATCCTGACAACTGCCACCCAGTTCCTGAATATATTTGCTTGGTTCTTTGTTGGTACTTTTACTTGTGATAGTGGTAACCACAAAAACACTGGCATCACAACATAGTGGAGATTTGGTCTATAGGAATTGTCAGAAGTGGGATTCGAACCCACGCCTCCAGGGGAGACTGCGACCTGAACGCAGCGCCTTCGCCCGCTCGGCCATCCTGACAAGTGGTAGAGCTGTCTTGACTGTGTTTTCTTGGTTCTTTTGTTGTTGAAAGTGGTCACAAAAACACTGGGATCATAACATAATGGAAATTTGGTCAAAGGGAATTGTCAGAAGTGGGATTTGAACCCACGCCTCCAGGGGAGACTGCGACCTGAACGGAGCGCCTTAGACCGCTCGGCCATCCTGACAAGTGGTAGAGCCGTCTTGACTGTGTTTGCTTGGTTCTTTTGTTGGTGAAAGTGGTCACAAAGACACTGTGATCATAACATAATTAAAATTTGGTCAATGGGAATTGTCAGAAGTGGGATTTGAACCCACGCCTCCAGGAGAGACTGCGACCTTAACGCAGCGCCTTAGACCGCTCGGCCATCCTGACAACTGCCAGCTGTTCCCTGAATATATTTGCTTGGTTCTTTGTTGGTACTTTTATGGTGAAAGTGGTAACCACAAAAACACTGGGATACCAACATAATGGAAATTTGGTCAAAGGGAACTGGCAGAAGTGGGATTTGAACCCACGCCTCCAGGGGAGACTGCGACCTGAACGCAGCGCCTTAGACCGCTCGGCCATCCTGACAAGTGGTGGTGTTGTCTTGACTGTATTTGCTTGATTCTTTTATTGGTGAAAGTGGTAAAAAAAAACACTGGGATCACAACATAATGGGAATTTGGTCGAAAGGATTTTTGTCAGAAGTGGGATTTGAACCCACGCCTCCAGGAGAGACGGCGACCTTAACGCAGCGCCTTAGACCGCTCGGCCATCCTGACAACTGCCAGCTGTTCCCTGAATATATTTGCTTGGTTCTTTGTTGGTACTTTTATGGTGAAAGTGGTAAGCACAAAAACACTGGGATCACAACAAAATGGAAATTTGGTCACTAGGAATTGTCAGAAGTGGGATTTGAACCCACGCCTCCAGGGGAGATTGCGACCTGAACGCAGCGCCTTAGACCGCTCGGCCATCCTGACAAGTGGTGGCGTTGTCTTGACTGTATTTGCTTGATTCTTTTATTGGTGAAAGTGGTAAACAAAAACACTGGGATCACAACATAATAGGAATTTGGTCGAAAGGATTTTTGTCAGAAGTGGGATTTGAACCCACGCCTCCAGGAGAGACTGCGACCTTAACGCAGCGCCTTAGACCGCTCGGCCATCCTGACAACTGCCAGCTGTTCCCTGAATATATTTGCTTGGTTCTTTGTTGGTACTTTTATGGTGAAAGTGGTAACCACAAAAACACTGGGATCACAACAAAATGGAAATTTGGTCAGAAGTAATTGTCAGAAGTGGGATTTGAACCCACGCCTCCAGGGGAGACTGCGACCTGAACGCAGCGCCTTAGACCGCTCGGCCATCCTGACAAGTAGTGGCGTTGTCTTGACTGTATTTGCTTGATTCTTTTATTGGTGAAAGTGGTAAACAAAAACTCTGGGATCACAACATAATGGGAATTTGGTCGAAAGGATTTTTGTCAGAAGTGGGATTTGAACCCACGCCTCCGGGGGTGACTGCTACCTTAACGCAGCACCTTAGACCACTCAGCCATCCTGACAACTGCCTGCTGTTCCCTGAATATATTTGCTTGGTTCTTTGTTGGTACTTTTATTGGTGAATGTGTTGACCACAAAAACACTGGGATCACAACAAAGTGGAAATTTGGTCTATAGGAATTGCCAGAAGTGGGATTCGAACCCACGCCTCCAGGGGAGACTGCGACCTGAACGCAGCGCCTTAGACCGCTCGGCCATCCTGACAAGTGGTAGAGCTGTCTTGACTGTGTTTGCTTGGTTCTTTTGTTGTTGAAAGTGGTCACAAAAACACTGGGATCATAACATAATGGAAATTTGGTCAAAGGGAATTGTTAGAAGTGGGATTTGAACCCACGCCTCCTGGGGAGACTGCGACCTGAACGCAGCGCCTTAGACCGCTCGGCCATCCTGACAACTGCCACCCAGTTCCAGAATATATTTGCTTGGTTCTTTGTTGGTACTTTTATGGTGAAAATAGTAACCACAAAAACACTGGGATACCAACATAATGGAAATTTGGTCAAAGGGAATTGTCAGAAGTGGGATTTGAACCCACGCCTCAAGGGGAGATTGCGACCTGAACGCAGCGCCTTAGACCGCTCAGCCATCCTGACAACCGCCACCCAGTTCCTGAATATATTTGCTTGGTTCTTTGTTGGTACTTTTATGGTGAAAATGGTAACCACAAAAACACTGGGATACCAACATAATGGAAATTTGGTCAAAGGGAACTGGCAGAAGTGGGATTTGAACCCACGCCTCCAGGGGAGACTGCGACCTGAACGCAGCGCCTTAGACCGCTCGGCCATCCTGACAAGTGGTGGCGTTGTCTTGACTGTATTTGCTTGATTCTTTTATTGGTGAAAGTGGTAAAAAAAAACACTGGGATCACAACATAATGGGAATTTGGTCGAAAGGATTTTTGTCAGAAGTGGGATTTGAACCCACGCCTCCAGGAGAGACTGCGACCTTAACGCAGCGCCTTAGACCGCTCGGCCATCCTGACAACTGCCAGCTGTTCCCTGAATATATTTGCTTGGTTCTTTGTTGGTACTTTTATGGTGAAAGTGGTAAGCACAAAAACACTGGGATCACAACAAAATGGAAATTTGGTCACTAGGAATTGTCAGAAGTGGGATTTGAACCCACGCCTCCAGGGGAGATTGCGACCTGAACGCAGCGCCTTAGACCGCTCTGCCATCCTGACAAGTGGTGGCGTTGTCTTGACTGTATTTACTTGATTCTTTTATTGGTGAAAGTGGTAAACAAAAACACTGGGATCACAACATAATAGGAATTTGGTCGAAAGGATTTTTGTCAGAAGTGGGATTTGAACCCACGCCTCCAGGAGAGACTGCGACCTTAACGCAGCGCCTTAGACCGCTCGGCCATCCTGACAACTGCCAGCTGTTCCCTGAATATATTTGCTTGGTTCTTTGTTGGTACTTTTATGGTGAAAGTGGTAACCACAAAAACACTGGGATCACAACAAAATGGAAATTTGGTCAGAAGTAATTGTCAGAAGTGGGATTTGAACCCACGCCTCCAGGGGAGACTGCGACCTGAACGCAGCGCCTTAGACCGCTCGGCCATCCTGACAAGTAGTGGCGTTGTCTTGACTGTATTTGCTTGATTCTTTTATTGGTGAAAGTGGTAAACAAAAACTCTGGGATCACAACATAATGGGAATTTGGTCGAAAGGATTTTTGTCAGAAGTGGGATTTGAACCCACGCCTCCGGGGGTGACTGCTACCTTAACGCAGCACCTTAGACCACTCAGCCATCCTGACAACTGCCTGCTGTTCCCTGAATATATTTGCTTGGTTCTTTGTTGGTACTTTTATTGGTGAATGTGTTGACCACAAAAACACTGGGATCACAACAAAGTGGAAATTTGGTCTATAGGAATTGCCAGAAGTGGGATTCGAACCCACGCCTCCAGGGGAGACTGCGACCTGAACGCAGCGCCTTAGACCGCTCGGCCATCCTGACAAGTGGTAGAGCTGTCTTGACTGTGTTTGCTTGGTTCTTTTGTTGTTGAAAGTGGTCACAAAAACACTGGGATCATAACATAATGGAAATTTGGTCAAAGGGAATTGTCAGAAGTGGGATTTGAACCCACGCCTCCTGGGGAGACTGCGACCTGAACGCAGCGCCTTAGACCGCTCGGCCATCCTGACAACTGCCACCCAGTTCCAGAATATATTTGCTTGGTTCTTTGTTGGTACTTTTATGGTGAAAATAGTAACCACAAAAACACTGGGATACCAACATAATGGAAATTTGGTCAAAGGGAATTGTCAGAAGTGGGATTTGAACCCACGCCTCAAGGGGAGATTGCGACCTGAACGCAGCGCCTTAGACTGCTCAGCCATCCTGACAACCGCCACCCAGTTCCTGAATATATTTGCTTGGTTCTTTGTTGGTACTTTTATGGTGAAAATGGTAACCACAAAAACACTGGGATACCAACATAATGGAAATTTGGTCAAAGGGAACTGGCAGAAGTGGGATTTGAACCCACGCCTCCAGGGGAGACTGCGACCAGAACGCAGCGCCTTAGACCGCTCGGCCATCCTGACAAGTGGTAGAGCCATCTTGACTGTGTTTGCTTGGTTCTTTTGTTGGTGAAAGTGGTCAAAGACAATGGGATCATAAGATAATGGAAATTTGGTCAAAGGGAATTGTCAGAAGTGGGATTTGAACCCACGCCTCCAGGAGAGACTGCGACCTTAACGCAGCACCTTAGACCACTCGGCCATCCTGACAACTGCCAGCTGTTCCCTGAATATATTTGCTTGGTTCTTTGTTGGTACTTTTATGGTGAAAGTGGTAAACACAAAAACACTGGGATCACAACAAAATGGAAATTTGGTCAGAAGTAATTGTCAGAAGTGGGATTTGAACCCACGCCTCCAGGGGAGACTGCGACCTGAACGCAGCGCCTTAGACCGCTCGGCCATCCTGACAACTGCCACCCAGTTCCAGAATATATTTGCTTGGTTCTTTGTTGGTACTTTTATGGTGAAAATAGTAACCACAAAAACACTGGGATACCAACATAATGGAAATTTGGTCAAAGGGAATTGTCAGAAGTGGGATTTGAACCCACGCCTCAAGGGGAGATTGCGACCTGAACGCAGCGCCTTAGACCGCTCGGCCATCCTGACAACTGCCACCCAGTTCCAGAATATATTTGCTTGGTTCTTTGTTGGTACTTTTATGGTGAAAATGGTAACCACAAAAACACTGGGATACCAACATAATGGAAATTTGGTCAAAGGGAACTGGCAGAAGTGGGATTTGAACCCACGCCTCCAGGGGAGACTGCGACCTGAACGCAGCGCCTTAGACCGCTCAGCCATCCTGACAAGTGGTAGAGCCATCTTGACTGTGTTTGCTTGGTTCTTTTGTTGGTGAAAGTGGTCAAAGACAATGGGATCATAAGATAATGGAAATTTGGTCAAAGGGAATTGTCAGAAGTGGGATTTGAACCCACGCCTCCAGGAGAGACTGCGACCTTAACGCAGCACCTTAGACCACTCGGCCATCCTGACAACTGCCAGCTGTTCCCTGAATATATTTGCTTGGTTCTTTGTTGGTACTTTTATGGTGAAAGTGGTAACCACAAAAACACTGGGATCACAACAAAATGGAAATTTGGTCAGAAGTAATTGTCAGAAGTGGAATATGAACCCACGCCTCCAGGGGAGACTGCGACCTAAACGCAGCGCCTTAGACCGCTCGGCCATCCTGACAAGTGGTGGCGTTGTCTTGACTGTATTTGCTTGATTCTTTTATTGGTGAAAGTGGTAAACAAAAACTCTGGGATCACAACATAATGGGAATTTGGTCGAAAGGATTTTTGTCAGAAGTGGGATTTGAACCCACGCCTCCGGGGGTGACTGCTACCTTAACGCAGCACCTTAGACCACTCAGCCATCCTGACAACTGCCTGCTGTTCCCTGAATATATTTGCTTGGTTCTTTGTTGGTACTTTTATTGGTGAATGTGTTGACCACAAAAACACTGGGATCACAACAAAGTGGAAATTTGGTCTATAGGAATTGCCAGAAGTGGGATTCGAACCCACGCCTCCAGGGGAGACTGCGACCTGAACGCAGCGCCTTAGACCACTCGGCCATCCTGACAAGTGGTAGAGCTGTCTTGACTGTGTTTGCTTGGTTCTTTTGTTGTTGAAAGTGGTCACAAAAACACTGGGATCATAACATAATGGAAATTTGGTCAAAGGGAATTGTCAGAAGTGGGATTTGAACCCACGCCTCCTGGGGAGACTGCGACCTGAACGCAGCGCCTTAGACCGCTCGGCCATCCTGACAACTGCCACCCAGTTCCAGAATATATTTGCTTGGTTCTTTGTTGGTACTTTTATGGTGAAAATAGTAACCACAAAAACACTGGGATACCAACATAATGGAAATTTGGTCAAAGGGAATTGTCAGAAGTGGGATTTGAACCCACGCCTCAAGGGGAGATTGCGACCTGAACGCAGCGCCTTAGACCGCTCAGCCATCCTGACAACCGCCACCCAGTTCCTGAATATATTTGCTTGGTTCTTTGTTGGTACTTTTATGGTGAAAATGGTAACCACAAAAACACTGGGATACCAACATAATGGAAATTTGGTCAAAGGGAACTGGCAGAAGTGGGATTTTAACCAACGCCTCCAGGGGAGACTGCGACCTGAACGCAGCGCCTTAGACCGCTCGGCCATCCTGACAAGTGGTAGAGCCATCTTGACTGTGTTTGCTTGGTTCTTTTGTTGGTGAAAGTGGTCACAAAGACACTGGGATCATAACATAATGGAAATTTGGTCAAAGGGAATTGTCAGAAGTGGGATTTGAACCCACGCCTCCAGGAGAGACTGCGACCTTAACGCAGCACCTTAGACCACTCGGCCATCCTGACAACTGCCAGCTGTTCCCTGAATATATTTGCTTGGTTCTTTGTTGGTACTTTTATGGTGAAAGTGGTAACCACAAAAACACTGGTATACCAACATAATGGAAATTTGGTCAGAAGGAATTGTCAGAAGTGGGATTCGAACCCACGCCTCCAGGGGAGACTGCGACCTGAACGCAGCGCCTTAGACCGCTCGGCCATCCTGACAAGTGGTGGCGTTGTCTTGACTGCTTGATTCTTTTATTGGTGAAAGTGGTAAAAAAAAACACGGGGATCACAACATAATGGGAATTTGGTCAAAAGGATTTTTGTCAGAAGTTGGATTTGAACCCACACCCCCAGGGGTGACTGTGACCTTAACGCAGCGCCTTAGACCACTCAGCCATCCTGACAACTGCCTGCTGTTCCCTGAATATATTTGCTTGGTTCTTTGTTGGTACTTTTATTGGTGAATGTGTTGACCACAAAAACACTGGGATCACATCACAATGTTAATTTGTTCATCAGGATTTGTCAGAAGATGCTAAATCACTGGTGTCAAACTCAAGGCCCAGGGACCAGATTTGGTCCTTCACATCACTTTATGTGACCTACAAAGGGAACTTATATTTTCCACGTTTTTTTTTTAATTTTAAGTTTTTTTACAACATCCCTTATTGCAATAATGTAAGGGTTTAACAAATTATTTAATTGTATTGGCTTCTGATTTCAGAATTAGCTGTGCATCAATTGGTTGTGTATACAGTATGCAATATGAGGCGATCATACATTGATATGAGTTCACAGTCATAAAGACCCCCCCTTAGGAGCAACGTAATTATAATGTGGTCAGCAACAAAAATAACCTCTACACCAGTGCTCTAATTTGTATATAGGCCTTAATGTGAATGGTTGTTAGTCAATATGTGCCCTGTTATTGACTGGGGACCAGTCGAGTTGTCTCTCTGCATTATCTACACACACTTTGTAAAAAGGTATAGTGTATATTGATGTGCTGTGCTATAAGGTATTGTTCTGGGTTTGACTTGGCCCTTGGGATGCAGATGCACAGTAGTGGGCAGTGAGAGATCATCAGGTATACAGTATGTCCTCGCGTGGGATGTGGGTGAGCTGTAGCCTAATGGATATAAGTGAGAGACAGGTTTCCCCCAGACAGCCTTTTTGACTTCACATAAATAACTCATCTTAAATAAAAAATTTGTCTTTTTGGATTTCACTAAACATAAATGTCTGCGATAGGCGCAGCCGTAAATTTTGTTGATCCGTCATTCGTCATTTGCCGGGCTGAGGGTTAGTGTTAGCCACCCTTCTTTCATTGTCAGTCTATCATTATTTCAAGCCGGAGGAAAACTCTGATCATCACTCATCACTCCGTGTTTTTATAATCATGCTGCGCGGAGTGTACAAGCAACCTATTTTCTTTTTGAGTTGACACAAACTCAACATAGGGACTATATTTCAACCTTGAAAAGACAACGGATAAAAATGATCCATTAAGTCTTTGAAAAGTGACTTCATTCAGGTTACTACTTTAGATTCAGTAATGGGTTAGATTACTAGTTGCTCAAGATCGCAGCCATTATTGAGCAATACGCTGCATCACTGAGTGCTCTGAACTATGAATTTGGTGACTTTTTTTATGTTCCTTGAGATTTTTGTCATGCAAATTGTGTGCCTGGAAATTGAGGCACAGCCTGTTAAAGCCATCGCCAATTTTCACTCTTGGCTTACATTTGTTTGTTCAGAACAGCAGTCAGGAAAGCATTAAGGAAGGATGTGAAAACGGGCTGGTAGCCAAGCTAACCATTTGTTCCGCTTTTTTTTTTTCTTAATTGTGCGCTCTTGCAACACGTATGTTCACGCTCCCTGGAGATTCTATGAAAAATGTGCCCGTGGCAGAGATGATAGACGTTGACGGAGTATTGAGCTGTCACGCTTTCAGTTTAGCACATGACTGTCGCTGATGAGGCATTTTCGACTTTGCAGGCCTGAACTTAAACAAATGTTTAGTAACAAACCAAGCATGTGTTGTCGGTTCATGGAGGAGAACAGTGAGCCTAATTGAGGAAATGTATCGGAGGGAAACAGGGAGACTTATCTTTGAGCTGCCACGCAGGCTTCTGTCAGGAATTGCATGGAAGAACTAGGATGACCCCACTTTCTAAGAAAAAAAAAAATCATGTTGACTTGTGTTAGTTTAACCGTAATTGCGATGAAATGACAGAGCTGTTCAGAAGAAGCAAATCGAATGATCTGAAAGAATGGGCGGGGGGTTGAACGCATAGTTCCCAATCCAGTATGTTTTGGCTGTCTGCCTGTGTTTGCTCATGTGACTGACGTGACAAATCGTGCGAGAGGGAAAAGCAGAAGCTGAGGGCGAAAATGTAATGGCCGTCTGCAGACAAATGTGAGCCTGAACGCTCTTGTCTGTGAATTGTGCAAAGTAAAAGGGTTCCAAACAAGCTAAGAGGAACTAAAAAAGCGGTAACGGTACAAGGTATTTAGTGACATCTCAGGTTTAACCCTTTATTGGGTAAGGAATCATATTTGGTAACTTTACATCAGTGGTGAACAGTGTGGGCCAGGTAGGAAACCTAAATTATAATATTTGCTCTGTGAAATGTAATCAAATCCTTCCCTGCGGTCCAGACTCTTCATTTGACTTCAGTCTGATTGGTCAGTCAGAGCAAAACTAGCAAAACACACATGTTGCGACCTGCACGGATGAATACATTTCATAATCTGCATCCTGAGTGAGTATGATATATTTTATTTACATTTATGTTTTTGCTACATTTATCGATAAATATTTATTTTGAACTGCTCCAGAGGATTCCATTCTGTCATATTCTCATCCTGTAGTTTGAATGGCAACACAGCTTTATTGCTCCTTCTGCCATCTAGTGGAACGGCATTCAATGGTGTTGTAATTAAAAAAAACAAAAATCTGAGAAATTAAGTGAAATTGGATGATTCCCTGTGCCATCATTGATGAGCTCTAAAAATGTGCTAATATGCGACGTCAACTTGGTTGGGAATCACTGCTTTAAACTATATTCTATTGGCTTTATGAAAGTGTATGCATTTAGATGATAGGTTTCTGTGTGAAAGAACAGAATGATAAATACGGAGTCTTCTTATGTAGCTCAAGTGATATTTTTATGGCAATTGTGTGAAAGAGGTTCCAGCCACCTCCTCAAATATCCTTAGAGTGGCTACTATGTCGATCCTAGTCAAGCAGCCAATCTAATGTGTCATAGATCCTCGGACAATGTATTCTTGGCTCCGATGTTAAGCTAATGGACAAATTTCCTCTCCACACTGAACTTTGTTGTACCTTTCTGCTTGGGGACAGGAAGACTGATGGATGCACAAAAAAAAAAAAAAAAAAGGCCTGCCATGAACACAAAATCGTTTGCAATTCTGTAAGTTTTTAAAATGCACTGTAAAAAAATAGAAAAGAAGAGAAAAAAAAACATTAGTGCGGGCCTTTTATATACTACCTCCTACTTAGTTTTACCTAAATGCACAGATAAACGCAAAACACTAATTAGCCTTTTTCATTTGGTGCACTCATAGTATTTAATTCAATCATATAGCATTTTATACATGTAGTTGTCCTGTGCATTCTTACTTATTTTGTGCAATTTTGATAATTAATTAGCTTTCTCAATTTCTTATGGCGTGCTGTGAAATATGTGTAATTGTGTTTAAAATAATAATATGGTGAATGATTTTTGAAGGTTATTTTTAAAAAGTCATTTATTTAGAATTGAGTAGCATTGACTCAAAAGTATGACTTGTATCGTATTTAAAGACCAAATGTGGGCTCCTGGGGGAGAGCATATCAGAATGCCTGCTACAGTGGATTAACATTTCTGACAAATGTGTCAGAAATATTTTTATATTTAGAAATTTTATCTAAACCGAACATGCAATTTCACTTTCGTGTCGCGTATGGACTTTATAAGCCATCAAAGCTGGGGGCCGGATCCAGAAATCATTGAGTCTGTGTGTGGTTACCAAGGACACTGAGTGAAGCAGACAGAAACAAAAGCACATTAAAACGATTTTCACTCTGAAATGTGAATGTGTCCATCACACAATCCAGTATACGTTCAGCCTAAAAGCCATTAATCACAAAAGGAAAATGATCTGAACAAAGTCCAAATCCACGTTAGAGTGACATGTTGAAAATGCCGGAGAAAAAAAACTTGACATTTAAAAGCAAAAGTATTCTCAAGTGCACCTCTCAGAATTGGCTGTGTTCGTGTGTTTTAATAGCATCAAGACAAAAACATTTGACTGGTACCAATTACCGACATAAGTACTCTGTTTTGTTTGATTAAGAAACACTTTGAATGATGCTTTCGCTTGGAAAGGGGGGGATTGTTTGTTCCACGACCTTCTCCTACTTTTTTATTCAGGGTGGATGAATCTGTGTGGGATGTGTATGTGTTGCTCTGATGATTACTGTGGTTGGAAGGATTCTCTTAACCTTGAAGAAAAACCACAAGTTCTATGTACTGAGCCGACATGACACTTCTGTTATACCAACACAAAATTGGCCCTCTCGCTGCCTTCCCCTTGTTATACTGTCAATGAATAAAAGATGATGATTTTAATATGAAATGTTGGACAGTGTAAGGTGAAGCAAGGTGCACATGTATATGCATTGTGTCTAAACTTGGAAGCTGAAGGTTTTTCTGTTTAATGTGTTCAGTTCAGACAGATTTGTTTCTTGGATAGGACAAGCAGAATCATTCTGGTGGTATCACTCATTGCAGCTTTTTATAGTGCAAGCCACAAGCCAGCTCCGATGAAATATATTAAAATGCTTATCATGAGCAGGGGTGCGGAGAGCTGGGCCCGTACCCAACTGACTTTGGGCAAAAGGCAGACTACACACTGGACAGGCCACTCGTCAATCACACAGCACATATAAAGACAGAGAACGATTCACACTCACACTAACATCTCTGCATAGGAACTGAAGTAACACTGAATACCATGTATCTATTTATCTATCTATCTGTCTATCTATCTATCGATCTATTGAGAGAGAGAGACTGAGAGAGAGAGTGAGAGAGAGTGAGAGAGAGAGAGAGAGAGAGAAAGAGGCCTCAGAGGTCATGTGTTCGATTCCGTCTCCGGCCTTCCATGTTCTCCCCGTGCCTGGGTGGGTTTCCGCCGGGTACTCCAGTTTTCCTTCCACATTCCAAAAACATGCATGGCAAGTTAATTAGACACTCAAAATTGCTTAACCCTAACCCTTGACCCAAACCCGAACCCGACCCCTAAGGTTAATCCTAAAGCCCAAACCCTAAACTTTACCCATCACCCCAACCCGAACCCTACCCCTAAACCCTAACCCTAATCTTAACCCTTAAATCTAACTCTTAACCCAAACCCTAAACCCTAAACCATAAACTCTAAACCCTAACCTAACCCGTAACCCTTAACCCTAACCCAGATCCTGCCCTTTGCATTGTGTGTTAAAGCCATCGTAAACAGATACAATGAAGGAACACACGCATTCCTAGTGTTCCAGATAAACCGTTGGCAATAAAGTGTTCTACTAGCCTGTGAAATATTGAATTACTGTGTGTTATTCTGAACTTACTCTTTTAACAGGTAACTTCAGATAAAGTATTGGAAACAAATTTTTGCACAAAACTTCCACGAATATTGTGCTTTATTTGTTTGGATTGACCTTTTCATTTATGACCGACTCGCCTCACAGCTCAAAGGGAAGATCTCGCGTCACGTGTCTAACCTCTTTGAACTCCACTACTTCATTGAGGAGCCTCCTATATCCGCAGCCCAATTAATGCTATGAATATCATCTCATGGTCTGTAAATTTCTTTGACTACATTGTAAGGGATCTGAGACGCAAGCGTGACATTGACGATTCACTGCATCAAGTAGGAGCCCTAATGAGAATAATTTTGAATACTGAAAAGTAAAGGTTATTTTAAATGAATACCTTTCTGACATTATCAACAAAAGAAAAACCTGAGCAGAATTGATTTTGTAAAGACAGAATGTTCTACACAGCACTCATCAGATGCCATTGGTCACTCTCATCTTAGATTGGTTTCTGTTTTATTGGCAGGATAATTCAATGCGTACCGCTTTCCTCGGGATCCAAATTCAGTGTTACCGTGCAGTCTCCGGCGGGGTAATAATAAAGAGAATTTTCCTTAAATTAGTGAAACAAAAAGCAAGAGATAGCATCACAATGTCTCTGACCCAAAGTGACCCTGTATGACTCACTATTCCAGGTTTCTCGCAAGTAGCGCACAAATACAGACATGCTTTTTGTCTCAGGGGTGCTTTGTTTTTATTGATTCACCTTTTGCACACCCTGAACACTCAGTTCAAGGACACAGAACATAGTCATCACAATAGCTTTGCTATAGTTTAAAGACAACTTATTCTTAAGAGCACTTTAAAGATAGTGTGAAGTAAACTTTGCCAACCATCTTTTGCGCAATACTAATGGGGAACACTAAAACTTACTTTCATTTCGTAGGAACACACTTAAAAATTAAAATGCATGTATGTCAATCTCCGGTAATTTTTGTCATTTTTGAGTTTGTTCCAATCCCACAACGCGTCAGAAAAGTTCCCTGCACATTACTAGCTAACAGTTGAACAGCAGACCTGCGAACAAGTCCAAACAAAACAATGAACAATATTCGTGGGGGAACAGCTGTTGCCAGCCTGTGAATAACGAAAATGAGAATATGGTTGACATTGACATTATAAAGCATTTTTTAACAAAAAAAAAATAAAATGCAGGGGATGTTGCCAAATAACAGTTTCTTTTAAAAGCGGGTATTGCACCCTACCCCCAAAAAAGAAATAAATAATTCTACAGGTGGTGTTAACATGGGAGAGTTATATGTCATTATTAGCCATGTTGCAAGCAGTTAAATGATTAAAAAAAAAATCAATCAGTTTGTTAAATCGAGGTTCCACTATATTCTGATTTTCAAGTATTGTTTGGTCATTTATATATTTTCCTTGTATAAATTAAGGTTTGTGAAGACCAATTATGACATTGTCATTGTAATTTGTTATGGCAACTGAATAATATAATATGCATTAACAATATATCCTTTATTTAATACCTTATACATTGTTTTTTTTTTTTTTTTACTCAAAGAACTATGTTAACAATATAACTATATTATTTCAGCCATGTCCGAAAACATTCGTTGTGGGCTTGTTGGAAGTAGAATATTATAAATCTTGAGAAATCAATGCTTGTTTTAAATACTAACTGCAAGTTATTGATCTGTGTTCCATCAGCATGAGCAGCTAAAGGTTTCATTAGTTTATCTATCCATCCCCCTCCCCCCACCTCCGGTAAAGATAGATTCTCCTCTGCATGATAGCGTCATGCCTCAGCCACACCTTTTTTCTCCTCCACTCATCTGTTTACTGAGCCCTTTCTGCACCTCTGCATATTTTCTAAATTGCTTCTTGCTCCCATCATCCTTCCACTTCCTCTCCTTTCCTCTCTTCTCCTGCTCTTACCGCAGCGTGGCTCTCATTGACGTTTTTTTTCCTGTCTGATGCAGATTTCACAAGGAGAGTGCACTGGGCTGTGGCGCTGATCTTCTCTCTGCTTTCATACTTACTAGGTTGGCTCACATTTGAATGACTGGCCCTGCATGGAGATCCCCACACAAGTCTTGCTCGTTAATATTTTAATTAAAAGAGATGTCGAGAATGACGTACATTTTGTTTCCGTAATGCATAAATTGTCTTAACAGAAAATGAGGACATGTTTGACCTCAAATTTCTTTTCGGATATTTCCATGGTAAATGCAGTGAAACTCCCCAAAAGTGATCCAATTTGGACATCAATGAAACAGAGAAAAAAGAAATATGTTATCATGCATGACATCAGCTAATCTCATGAGAATGATCTTGATCTTCTAAATCGGGGGTGGGCAAACTTTTTGATTGGCGGGCCACAATGGGTTCTAAAATTTGTCAGAGGGGCCGGACCAGGAGCAGATGGATGGAGTGTTTTGGTAACCTCACCTCATCGGAGAAAAAAATACATTTAATTTTAAATGAAAATGAACAAAAGCATAAGAACAAAATATATGTCTTTGACACACCACAGTATTTAGAAAATAAAACATTAACAAGGTTTATTCAATTAATTTTTCTAAAGTCCGGCGGACCGCATCAAAACGTTTAATGGGCCGCATGTGGCCCCCTGGACCGTATTTTGCCCACACTTGTTCTAAATGGTTTACAACACCCAGGTGCATTGCTTTTACTTTGCCTTTTTGTGTGTAATGCATCCACAAAATCATACCAGAGCAAAACTGTGCCAATAACCGTAAAAGAGAAAATGAAATCTTTTTGTGACATTAAGAAGCTCAGCAGCAATACTTTCGCACTCACAAAATAATTCTACCAAGATGATTATTGAAACTACATACGCTACACAACCATTTTTCTGTCTGCCTCAAAATTGTTGGGTTCACGTTGTGACCGTCCAGTCTTGCCATGTGGAATTCACACGTTTTTCCTGTGTAAAAAGTAAAACAAATACCAAAAACATACAGAAGTTCATCCTTTGATTCTTGCTCAACTAACAGCTGAGTCAGACTTTTCCTCTTAAATGTTGGTTTCCAAATTCTATGACCTGAGGGGGACATGACTAGAGGTTCCACTGTAGACTGATGTTTGCCTCAGTACAGCTCCTCTACTCACCCCTCCTCTGCACGCTTCTTTCAATCCCGTACTCAGCCTTTTCAAGGCCCTAGGAGCGAGGGTGGGGTGGGGGTGGGAGGTTTAGGTTTGACAAACAAAGGTGGGGAAAGGCTTAGTGTTTGGGAAATTACAGTTTGAAATGACTAGCATCATCTCACAAGCCCTGAACTTGATCGGTGTAACAGCAAGGTCAGCGAGAGGTAAGAGCGAAGAAAAATACAAGCTAAAAGTGGGGGTGAGCAGAAAGCAATGGGAGAGAAAGACAGGACATGAAGCTATAATATGAGATAAAAGATAAGTAAGCAAGAAAGAAGTGACATCTTTGAGGGATGAATGCGTCCCAAGGAAGAGGAGGAGGGTGGTGACGGAGATAAAAGGCCCGTGAGGTTGTGTGCTGACAATTGCATCATGCTTCTGAGTCACCATTTTATGTTGTAGCATTAGGGCTGAAGGAAGGTAATTGCACCTAAATCTCTCCAGATCCATTTGCTCACTTCATTTGCCACTTCAAACTGAGGAAACAATTGAACACCAGCAAGACTATGAAGATGACCGACAACACAACTGTTGCATGAGCCGAAAGTCGTTCATTATTTGGTTTTGTTGAAAAATTAAACAATACCAAATAAACAGCAATAATTGGTTAATAAATAGTAATAATTGGTTAATAAATAGTGATGAGGAAAAATATTTGCAATAAACAATTTTAGATGTAATTGATAGATACAAGCAGCTGAAATGAGTTTCCATCGCAGGGTGTCCCTTAGAGATAAGGTGAGCCGCTGCTCCTCCGCATTAAAAGGAGCCAGATGAGTAGGCTCGGGCATCTTGTCAGGATGCCACCTAGACGTATCCCTGCTTAGGGCATGTCCAACTGGTAGGAGACCCAGAGGACGACATGGTAGAGAGACTATGACGCTTCGGGATCCCCCAGGAGGAGTTGGACAATGTGGCTGGGGAGAGGGAAGTCTGGGCTTCCCTGCTTAAGCCGATAACACCGCTACCTGACCTCGGATAAGTGGAAGAGAATGAATGAATTTTCAATAGAAAAATAAATTTTAAAATATTAAAATATTCAATAACTGCAGCCCCAATATTGATGTAAAATTCTACCAAAAGGGGAACAAGTAGTTGAAAAAAAGAATTGAATTCGGCTGAATTGTCTTACTAGTGAAGATGAAGCGCATAGCAGTACATGGACCTTAATCTGGATATCAAGGATATCAAAATAATTCTCAAATGGCTTTCCATAATTATGGTTGGCAAATATTAGCAATCACCTCCAGGAAATGAGAGCTAAGGAGGGATTTACAAGGACATCAGGGCATACAAAGGGACATAAGAGCGTATCAACCAGTTTTTCAATTTACCTCAATTGACAAAAGACTCGACGAGGGGCAAATAAAGGGTGGGCGCCATGACAACCTGTAGTCTCACGCAGGGGAAAAAAATAATGGCCTGGAAGTTGCATACATTAACATGATTTAGGTCGATGACGCTAGCTGTTGTGCGAATCAGAATTTCCAACTGCCTTTAAAGCGATGGAAAGGAAATTGAGTTTTGAAGTATGACCTTGTTTAAAGATCACGTCATGAATACAATACAACTGTGCCATCATACTTTTGCGGCTGAAACTCAAGAAAACGAATGCCTCTGAGTCACTTTTTCCACAGCTTTTAGTAACAACTGTCTCCACAGAAGGTACAACTATTTATCTTGAAGCCAAAAAATATTCATACTCCGGCTACACTTGACGTTAAAGCAAGTATTTATAAGTATTTATTTCTTGTCGAGTTGGCAAGACGAGACTAGATCACTCCAGGCATTGATATTCAGGCTAAACGACTAGATTAAGTCAGGTTGGCCAGGGGGGAACATGTCAGGATGGCCGAGCGGTCTAAGGCGCTGCGTTCAGGTCGCAGTCTCCCCTGGAGGCGTGGGTTCGAATCCCACTTCTGACATATATATTTTGCAAATTTCCCCATTGTGGGACTAATTCTTTATCTTTATAGAAATTGTGTTTGTTCTGTGTTTCCCCTGTTTCCCTTTTTACGTCTTGCTCAATAGGCTTTTGTTTCCAGCTGTTCTTGTCAGCACTGTCGCTTCAGTTAACCTATTGGCTCCCTCCAGCTGCTCTTGTTTTGTCTAAGTGTACTTCATTGTCTCATATGCTTGATTGTATTTCGTTCACTGGTTTCTTTTTGCCTTGGCCAGCTTGTTGTCTCGATTTTACCCCACAATGTGTAAATAACCATTTTCCTGGAAAAAAAAAGCACTCTGATTAGATTAATGTGTTCATGACTGAATGCTAAGAAGACGGTGAATGTATCGAATGCAAAAAAAAAAAAATATATATATATATATGTATATATATATATATATATATATCGAAACCCATGGCTGATGATTGTAGTTCTTTTTGGTAGGCGCTTCACCGCCAAGCCCATCGGCATGTTGAAATGTTCGGCAGAGTTGAAGAAGAAAGTCAGTTGAATTTATTCACCAATTGACAGAGGGTTCTACCTTTGTGCTAAAAATAATAACGTGTGCTCGCATTTTCACTTTCAACGCAGGTAAGCTTTTAAATGTAAACATTACTATTAGTTTATGCAACGAGAAGTTTTTCATTGCCACTAGTGATTGGCAGTTGGTCTCTCCGCATAGCCTTCCCTTTCGTGTTTATGTACTTGGACTTTTAGAGGCCCGATCGTCATCATCCAGGATGTCTTCGGTACCACATGGGCTCTACAGAAAAACAAAATGTCACTCTTTCTGGACAAAGAGCTTAGGTATGAATTCATTGTGTATTTTTATAACATACAACACATCTGAATGGGAGTGACATCAAACTGACCTGTGGTGGTGACTGTCAACACTGTATTGTAATCAGTGCAGCAACTCTCGCCCATTGCATTGAGTGCACTGACAGGGACTTTTGGTGGTTGCAGAATAGTCACAGTGAAAATTGTCGTTTAGGGAGGAAATGCATCCACGTACACACGTACAGGAAACAACCCAACTGGTCCCAACGGTGTCGGTAAGTCAAAAACACAAGCTTCTCTTTAATTATGAGAATGAGCCATAATCAAGCTCACATCCTGTTTTGATGGTTCATCTGATGCGTATTTTTTGGTGCAAACCACCTTTGACCGAATGGTGGGCAAGAAAGATGAAGGGAACATTTTTGATGAAAGATCTTTTCCTCAATATGACTCTAATAATATGACTATGATGGTGTTGAAACTGACCCAAAATAGTCCAATAATTACCTTTGTCATATCTGGATCAACACGTTTTCACTATGAGATTGTATCTTCCCACTGGTGCTCCATCTTTCTCTGAGAGCTGTTATGTGGAGACAGCAGCTGACACTCTCTAATAGAAATAGAAGGGGGGAGAAAGTTATGAGCTATTTTCTTTTTCCTTATTTTCTTCTGTCAAATACGCCACCAGATCTTGTTATTATTTTCAATTTTATGTGTCAGGTTTGGAATATATACCGGTCATTTTCAACTCCACCAAGAATATGAGGGTGGATGCTATAGTATATTAATGTGTTTGAAGTTTTGCACGTTGGATTGAGCAAAAATTACTCAGAACACCGAGCAACTAGGATTCCATTTTGGTGCAGATTCATACAAAGGTTTGTCAAGTACAAATTCAAAGTTTTGCATATAGCGAAGCATCACTTTGCCATCCGTGAATGGAAATAATGTAAGAAGGAAAATGTATTGCACTGCTTTTCTAGATGCACACACACTGATAAACGAATAACCTACCAATGTTTGGTGATGATTCCGATAAAGAAGTAGATTGACATATTTTCCTTTGCCACCAATTTTTAAATTCCACATTGCATTCGCCAAGTAATGCACTGGTGTGGATTAGTGCACAAAGCAAATCCTGATTTGTTTCAGTTATTTTTAGATTTAAAATAAAAGCAAACATATTTTTGTCAGGGTAGCAATGTATTGGTAGTGTATGTGGTGTGCTTGTATGCTTTTTTTCTTTTCTTAGGCTAATATTTTTGAGTTGCGGGTGAAGCATTGTTGATAGGCAGGCGTTTATCAAACACTGTCAAGAGGTGCTGTATTTCAATGGTGGGAGATGTGATGAATAAATGGTGAAATAATATCAGCCAAGAGATATCAACATCATCAAGGTCAAAACTCGTCAGGCAGGCTTCAAAGCTTCTCATGTGTTTATCTCGCAGTTCATTCCACTAGCTTTGAAAAGAACATGTTTTTGACAGCAAACACTTTGCATTACTCATCGACTGACTTTATTTATTTAGTTGTTTTTTTGCCTTTGGTAGAGCTTTGTTGTATGAAATGTTTTGGAAGCACGGGCAGTGATGGTTGATCTTTCACTCAACAAAATGGATCATTTATCCAGCCAAAGATGACAATGGAAGCGTTTATCATAATCAACATTAACAAAGATAAGAGCAAATGAAATCAAGATAGGTGGAGAAAATGGTGGATTACTTTACATTTGGCGCATGAAAAAAAAAATGAAAGGTGCTTTTAGGGGCAGAGGGAGAAACAGTCAAGGAGGTGATAGGAGCAACACGAGAGGATGATACTCAGTCGACTCCTCTCTTGCTGCAGGCAGCACCCCACTTTACTGAATAATTTCCACTATCAGCTCCACTCATAACCTTCCAGAGCAAAGAGGCCAGTATTATTTAGATGTTCTCTCATTGGAATAATAATAATATTAAAAAAAAAAAACTAAAACAAATAGGCATCCTCTCCCTCGCTCTCTTCTCAAATGATAAGGTAACCTTTAGAATCAAAAACGCATTTTCGCTTAATTATGTAAATTTACACTACAGAGAAAATTTGGAGACAGGGCCAGCGGTGCATCATACTTTATGGGCTATATTGTCAACATTAAACATGTCCAATGGTGGCTTTTGGCAGTAGTGAGCTGATAGAGGTGGTGCTGCGGGGATACCGTGACGACTTGCAGCTTGAGGCTAAAAACGTCGACGCACATATAGCGTGCAAAGTATATCAGAGCAGCATTATCTGAGAGAGGGTGAAGAAGTGCTGTGAGCTAACTGATAAGGTAGCGATAGAGCCATGGTATAAGTTCCCGAAGCTCAGAAGTAGCAATTCTCTTCACTTCACACTCGTGTACCCTTAGTGGCCCTCCTACACTATTGTAATGTGGCTGCAAAAGGCTGATAAAAAGCTGCACAGGCATTTTTTCCCCCCTGATTCTACCGAATGGGAACCAAAGGAAAAATGTAACCTCCACTGTCAAATACGTGATATGCATAATCCATTCATGTTTTGTACGCGCTGACCATTGACTTTGATCATTTTATTTGTGTGTAAAACGGCATGAAGTGATTTATGACCACAAGGGGGCAGAAAGACTCCAACACTACGGCCCCACGTTCACACGGCTTCTTGGTCTTTTTAATAAACAATCACCTGTTGGAAAGCTCATTTAAGCTAAACTTCTGACTGACGTTATCATTGTTTTACTAGTTGCTTGACTTCCTTTTTAATAGGGCGTTTTAAATTCAAACTGCCATAATTAACTTCTCAGTGGTGAATGTTTTCGACGCAGTGCATTTCAATTTAAATTCTGGTACATATTCCTAAACAAAGCGGTGGTATATATATATATATATATATATATATATATATATATATATATATATATATAGTGCTGTCAATTGATTAATATTTTTAACTAATTAATCACAAAAAAATTCTTCTGACAGCTTTCTTTGATTCTTGAACATAATCTAAACAGAGACATCTTTACAGGCATTTTTCTTACATTTCTCAAAACTGCCCACAGGCAACACACTCCAGCAGTGTTGATTTGTAAGGCCCTGTGGTAACTTGAGCTGGGTGTTTTATTCTGAGATGATGTGGTAAAGATGGATAGCTAATATGGTACAATATTTGCAAAGTATGCAAATTATTTTTGAAGTGTATCAAACTGAGTTAACTGAATCTTGACAGCACTAATACATATGAGGGAACAGCCTATGGCCACACAACAATTTTACCCCCAAATTGCTGAAAATCGACTCTTAAATAGGCTCAAAGGCAATGGGGACCCAGGGTGACAATATAGCCTCTATGAACTATGAGACGTTTAACCAATGGCAGAGCAGTGCGGTGAGTTCAAAGAATGCTCCGATTTGGTTTTCTCGTTCTGTCCCCTTTCCTGCAACTTTACTTCGCTGAGCTCCATTCAAAAGATTTAACTGCACAGGCCAGAAGACATATCGTTTAGAAAGATACACAACTAATGCACATTCAGGCATTCATTTGTGTCATCAGATGCAACGGATATCCAAACTATTCTGTCCCCGGCCTCCAACTTTTATTCCAATGGGGTGACACTGACGTGCTCCCACACAAGGCAGTCAAATACTGCCCCTGCAGTGTGTCTGCCTTGAGGCTTCCTTCCGGGTTGGACATGTCTGGAACATGGGGTGTAAGTCCAAAGAGCATGCTTCGCCACGTGATTCGGGAGGCATCTGTAGGAGATCGCAACAACTTCCCAAAAATAAGAGCTTCAACCTTTGTCTCAAAATTGTTTTCACCACTTGAGCCACCAACATCAACCATTCCAATGCCATCAAACTTCATCATGCGCTTGCAGCAATCTCCCAAAAGTTCCAAAATGGAACCATCCACCATTTTGCCTAAAGCATTAAACCCTCTTTTAGACTTGTTGCCAAGTCTCCAAGATCTGCAATGCGGAAACATTTCTCATTCTTAAACTGATTTTCATCAACACATTAAAGCAGCCTAAATTGGTTTGTTACACACACCAACTAAGACTTGATTGGATCAATTCCACCTTCCGAACCTCGAGTGAAAAATACAATAGCCCTGAAGTGTTTAAAAGAATGGAGTGAACTAGTGGAACCCACGTGATCAATTGAGGTAATCAAAATAAAGAAGTGAAATGCAATTTCCTAGTCCACAAAGTATGGAATGGTGGGACTCTCATGCACCCTTCCAGTCTCTTGGTGACGGTAAGGAACTGCTCCAGAGTTTAATGAGCGGGACAAAAGAACAGTTTCTCCTGCATCCAAAATCCAACGAACAGATGGACTGTAATCTCCAGAGTGCTGGAATAGACTTTCCAAAGGAGGCTGAGGCATGACTGCAGATATCAAACTTAGTCACTGGTACATGATTTGCACCCACACTGCACAAGATGCACATTGTCACTGCCCGTGGGTGCAATGACATTACTGGCTGTGTGGAGGTAAATTCCAGCTTGAGCCCAAGTCACATTACAGATTGGGAGGAGGCCTGATTCATCATCCTGGGTTCCCTCTCCCATCTGCATCTCCTCATTTTCTTGTGAAAGAAAGACCTAGAGGAATAAGTAGAGGATGGCATCTTCCTCGTAAGCTATAAAACATCTCCGATGGACAAAGGACTTTTGGTGAGGGGGTGGGCACCGGGATTTGAGGTGGGGTTAGCAGAGGTACCAACAAGCATCGTGGACTCATAAGGATAACACGGCAGGCTGGAAAAACCGCAGATTAAAAAGAAAAGGAGGGTGTTTTACAGGTAGGAAACAGAAAACTCCAAACTGCCAGTGGGTGAGGGGAGTTTGGACTAGAAAAGGCAATCAGTAGATACAGAGCCCTCGCCACGTTGACAAATGTGGCCTTTACTCATGCGGTGGTAATGAAAGCCATTTTTCTGGATTTGGGCTGAGTACGGTGCTGTGATAGGTGGCGTAGAGGGATAGTTGAAGCCAGTAAAATATGTTGCTTTTGTGCATTTCCAAAGGTCAGTGATAAATGCTGAGACCAGATCAGATTATAGAAAGAAACATGAATAACACAGGTAGCGTATGAACGTGTAGCTGGACCTCATCAGCTGCGATGGGGTCGGCATCTGTCGCAGATATCAGGTCAGCCGTTTTGCCCACACTCAATAACAAAGGGCCAAGCTTCGCTTTAGCAGTGGGAGCATCTGAGGTTAAAAAAGGGGGACAAAGCAAAAGCACAATCAAAGGCTAACATGCCAACTTGGGACACGTCATTTACCAACCCATTAAACAGGTATGCTGCATTGCTGTAATTACTCTTGCGCTCATTTCCGTCTGAACGTGTTCATAACCCTGCCCTAATTGGCCTCTGTGCTTTCGTTATCACGCCATTAACCTCTTTATTTCTTGGAGCACCGCAGAGGCTTCTGTTGCACAACTGAGAATTGGTCCTGTGACGCAGAAGGCCAAGCACTGACAACACAATCGCATTCAAACTGTGGCCCATTCTCCTCTTTCATCCATCTATCTATCTAAATAATTCTCACTGCTCGAAGCCTGCACGGTCTTCGTCTGCTCACTTCTTGTCTTTATTTGCCTCTACCCGAGAAGCACTTTATACTTCCCGGGGGTGCCATGTACTTGAAACAATAAGGCCATTAGCGCCTACTTGTCTCAAACTATGTTCACACTTGAAGAACACTGCCGAGAAAAAGCTTAAGAGACTCAAACCTCTGGGATGGTTAGATCTTCCCGTGTTGGTCTGCTAACAAAGACCGACATTGTTAAGTGGGCTACATCGCCACCCATAAAAGCTACTACAATTTTCCATACATAATGAATATCTACAACTGTCAAACCCATCAGATAAGGATGGCAGAATCCATTAGGTTTGTACCATGGGCTTTGGCGAATTAGGCAGGCCTACATTTTCAACACTTGCATTATTTAATCATCACTACCAGGGCAGAGGGCCTGACGCCCGAGGCGGGACCTGGGGCTTCACTGGAGTAGTGTGGCCTCGTACGGAGCCCTAATGAGAGAATGTTTGCTTGGTATTGGCTGAAAAGGCAGAGTTGTTTGGGTGGGTATGCGGTGATGGGTCAGACGCTTAAGTAACGTGACATTTGTTGCTTTCAGAAACAAAATCTCAAATCCGCTTCCTCTGATAAAACACAATACGGGATTGGATAAATTTTGGCTCGTACTGAGCGCGCTGGTATGCTACAAATGTGCGATATTTGAACCAATTTACTCTGCCTGTGTGTCCTGGGAAGGCACATGCACACATATAGACATCAAAGGGGGCTTGATCCCCTTCCCTTTTTCTTTCTGAGGAATATGTCCCCTTTATTTCCTGAGTTTCTGTTTAATTTTTTTTTTTTTTAAAGACATGAATTAATGTATATGCTTATATGCATATACATTACTGTTTTGGCACAGTTTCACTGTCAAATAAATATGAATTAAGAAAAAGAAAATAACTGGTCAGGAGCCGATGCTCAATGCACTCAGTCCCCCCCCCCCCCTCTACCCCACTGTAGCAGCGGCTGCCAGCACAGAAGCAGAGACGGGCAGCAGCCCCCCTCAGCGCAGTTTTGCTTTTGTTTATGGTGTTTTTAATCTCGGCGCTGAGTGGTGATGAAGGACGTTCTTGAGTCATAAATGACACGACCAAACATAGTTAATGTGTGTCTTTATGTGCACAAATGAGCTACTGGTTGATGCGTTTGGGTCAGCTGAGGCGCTTCATGATGGGAATAGAGGCTTATGTGATACTGGTAGACTACAGGTGAATACAATTAGGTGCATGTCTAAAATACCTCATTGGTATGTACATCGTGTGCTAATTAATTAAAATGCACTCATTTGCATATTTTTGCATTTGCCAAGGTATTGCAGGGATAAAAAAAGAAGGAAAACAAATCACCTCAGAAAGAAATTCTTCATTTTTTAAAAACAATATCTTCCCCAACATGTTTAAATATGGAGAGAACTTGGTTTGTTAAAATAAGGGAAAATCTTCTGATACAAACACATACAAGGCAGTTTGAAAAAATGCCTTCTAAATGGGCACATGTCTTTTTTGCTATTTTCTTCTTTTTGAATGAATGAGACCAAATATCCATAACCTTTAATCTCAAAATGGCTCGAATGTGAAACTTGAAGCGTCATGTCTTAAACAGATTCTGATTTTGATTGTAGGCTCCTCATCTTTAAATCATTTTTTCTACTAGTTTGTTCTTAGTGGGAATTAATCACCACAGAAAACCCTGCCTCAAATGTGAAAGCTACTGAATTTAATCATTTCCCAATGACTATGTCCAAGTGTGGAGAGTGATTTTGTGGTGGTAATAACCACAGCATTAAAAGAATGAGCACAATTTTAATAATATCTCTGAATATTTACTCGAGACTTCTAGCTTACAAAACACGCACGGTGTCACAGCTTCTTTTTGTCATGTTTCTGTTTTGTTAAATGTCTGTCCAGCTGGAGTGGAGGCGTTTCCCTCCAGCCGTTCGTCCGGGACACGTCATCACTTGCTGGAGAGGCGTTCCTTTCCAGTCGCGCACCTGTTCCTCATCTCCGTCATTTAAAATTGGACTACTAAAGGACTTCCTAAGCGCTTTTGTTGTTTTTGGTATTTCTCAGTTGGTTATTTATGGAATTGGATTGCCTTGTTGTTTTGCGACAAGATATTTTTGTTATTACTTTTTGTCCCCCCCCCCTTTTTTTTTTGCATGCGTGTTTTGTTCTCCGCGGTTATTTTCCTGGTGATTGTTTTACCCGCCTCAACTTTGTCTGTCCTGCGCCAAACTTTCTGAGTTGTCGTAAATAAATCACTTTTTGTTAAAAATATCTTGCTTTGCTCTGCACTTCTAGAATCCTGCCTTTTGCTTTTTCCAGATACACTGGAAAAGGAACCTCACACTTTTGTTCATGTTTACTTGTGTGATAAACTCTGAGTACAATAAAAAAATTTCTTAGTGTGGCCAGACTATTTTTTTTAGAGAATTCAACAACAATGTGATTGTAAGGATACTGAAATAAATAGGTAAATAAGTCAGGGACGCTTGATTATTTATTCATGAATGAATTGACCTTTTTCTCACTGTAATTCCAAAATGTCTATGCACATCCCTCGCCTTGTGATATATTTGCAAACGCAAACATTTCAATGATCACACAAGCAACTAGTGTGCAATTGACATAACTAAAATAAAATGTTCTCAGGATTTTTAGATTTTCTCTAAATTTGTCAAATCCGAAATCTGGTGTTCAACTTTAATTGAAGGTCCATCATCAGGACAAAGTCATTGGGACTTGAGGCCCATGGCGTTAGTCTATCCTTTGCAACATTCAGCTCATACTCTTCTGAGACAAATTTCTATGAAATTTTGCCCATGCATGCTTGGTAATAAACTCATGTTGGACCATTCAAGAGTTGTAAAAGGAATGGACGCAGACCCCTGTTCTGAATGTCTTATATAGCTTAATTGGAACAGTGTTGATTGTGGATTGAATAACTGATTAAGAAATGTGTGTTAAAGCATGTAAGAAATGTTCTGACAGAGGATGCTCAGCACGATAAATGTAGGGTTGACACTCTCATTTGTGCATTTATACTCCAACAGTCCCTCTGTGTGCCCGGACTAGAAAACATGTGGATGCCTCTTTTCCCTATAACATGCACACACACACACACACACACACAATGCACACTATTTTAAATTAAGCATTCATCCCACACTCATCAAACACATGCCCTTTGGCCATTGGTTGCTGGCGATGTGACATCTAATCTTGCATTATTGATTGGGCAGACTGCAATCCCATGACAAGCCAACAATGGGCTTTGTGAAAGATACCAGAACTAGTTTCTGGGTTGTTGCATTCAGGAAACTTTATTTTATGGTGAGTATGATGGAGCGAACAGAGAAAAAGAGTGAGTACAGCAGGATGACAAAGGCCCGCAGGACAAAAACGGGTTTAGAACCTTAGCTCTTGTATTCACAGAGAGAGCAATCCTCATTTAGACTGCATACATTAGAGCGTTAATGAGAATCACATTTGGCAGGGTCCCATGCTGACTATAACCTGCCATGTTTTATTCAGACCCTAAATGGCAGCACTGAGTGCTTACTTGCTAGCTCAGCTCAACGAGGACCTGGTTTTATAGAGCCGTCACCTCTGACCCGCTTCTCTCATGCTCTTCAGCCAAACGCAGGAGACCTCCTCTGTGTTGGCAGAGATGAGCAGTGGGATGGTTGCCATGTCATCCTCCACCACCTGAACTTTGGTGGGTCTGACACACACAGAGCACAGTTGGACCGCGACCAATTGCAGTCAAGCAGAGGCATGGAAAGACTACGCAGGCACGCATAATGACATGACAAAGTATTCCGCAAATTGAAATTGCAGAGAAAGTAACTAATAACCGTCAACTGGTGGAAAAACAACATCCAACTCGTTCCAGATCCAACCACGCGCGCGCACGTGGACGATGGGAGTAGCGAAGGACGTGGGAGGGAGAGGGACAGGCATTAAAATGGCTAGTGACAGTGCTGTTGTCCGACTGCTGTTCCCCACAAACACACAGTGACATTCCTTCATGCTCATGCACACTGCCGAGCTTTGAAGCTGTGGCGGGCTGCTTCCTGTGAAATGGCATCAAACACAAAGACGGCCATGCGGCAAAGCAAATGCACAATTAGGACACATTGCTGCAGCGTATAGCAGACCCAAAAATCACAACAAAGGTTTTAAAGCAAAGCCAAACAGGAAAAAAAGAACACCAGCAAAGCAGTTTACATCATTATGCATCGTTTGAGAAGCGTGCAAACAAACCAAGGAGAGAAAAATAGAAGTGTTCGCTCTTCCCTTACAAAGCCCAATGAGCTGGAAGAATGTGTTGGCCCCCCTCATTTAACTGAGGAGTGGACGCTTGGCAAATGACTCAGTTGCGATGCAGCGAGCTGAGATCCAGGAAGAGAAAACCGTGCTATGAAACACCTCCATACGGAGCCTTCCTGCGGGCCGCTGCATTGCTGTTACCTAAAGACACAAATCCCATCCAGAATATTTGATCATCAAGAGGGAAGCTTACAAATCAAACTTGCACATCTGCATAGTTAATTAGATATATATATTTTCACTCTATTTATGACGAGGACCGGAGTGCGCAAGTGATGCCCTCAAAAATCTGACACATCATCAAAAAATCAAAAGGGCTTCTTTCCAAAGTGCCATAAATCCATTTTGATTATTCGGAGAGGACTAACATGACATTTACCCCCAAAAATGTCCAAACAATCATTTTCATCAACTTAATCAATTGGCTCCGTCAAGACCACGGGCGTCAAACTCTAGCCCTTGAGGGTCGCTCTCCTGCATGTTTTAGATGTTTCCCTCCTCCAGCACACCTGATTCAAATGATCAGGATCGTTATCATGCTCCTGCAGAGCTTGGAGATGAGACGCATCTGAAACAGGAGAGAGCCTGACACCTGTGGTGTAGAAAATTGATTCTAGTATACGATCGATCTGTTATTTTGTTCTTTTTTTGTTGTTTTAGAGTGAGAACACTCATAAACCCAGGTTATAGTGCCGTATAGTAATTGTTTAGTTTCCAAATAAAGACTTGTTTTGTGTTCCATCAACAAGAGTTTTCTCTGTGCATTTTGTCTTGCATCCAGACTATTCCTGAAACACATATCGTATTGCGCAATAAATGCCGTTAATCTAAATACCTTCATTGTATTATATTATTGTAATATATTTCTACACCTGCTAGACATAACTCTATTTCAGTGAAGTTTTATAACGTATAATTAAGTAATAAAAAACTCTGGTGTTTGCGCTACATCTTGTGAAGGACCCCCGATCCATAAATTGGACCTTTGTTGTACTCACTCACAGTTCATGCAATCATGTACGTCTGCAAAATGCTTGAGGATATTCTCATTCATCCCGCTCATTACTTTCTCAGGGCATTGAAACGACCGCAGCTGGACTGCACACTTTGTCTTAGAATACATTTCGCTCAGGCTGGTTAGTCCGAACCAAGCCTCGTTGCATAAGCTGATGAAGCCTTCTTGGAGGCGGAATGTCTACCAAGACAAACAGAACGGTCCAATTGTGATTGATTCTATACCCGGAGAAAGAAAAACACCTGCGAAATCTGAGGTGAATTGCCGTATCAAAATGTGTTCTTGCAAACATAGGAATGCTGTTCTTTAATATACATTGCAAGATATTTATTTCACACTTTGTTTGTTTATTGTTGTGGCCTTAGGTTGTTGGCTGTGAACGCCTTACAGGTCATAGATTGCTGATGGCTGTCATTCTCCTTGGAGGTCTTATGAATGATGCTGGATATCCAACCATTGTGCCCATGCAAGTCCAAATCATACATGGCAGGTCACTAGGTAGATTTTTTTCCATTTCTTCTAACACACAACAACACAAAACACTCTTAGACTGTCTTGCTGAATACAAATGGCAAATTAACCAGGGTATAATCAGAAATGCTGTGCATGATCTCTTGCAAATAAGAATATTAAACTCTCCTCTTTTGTACACTTGAATATATTGTGCAAAGCATCATTCTGCTCCTCTTTGTGAGTAGCCATGCCAGTGCAGCACATCTAGAAATTAAGGTTCTTATTTGGGTGATTACAGAGAAAGTCACAGTCAAGAAAGACTAATTCAGACACCGTGAAGAAGCGTCAGTCTTAATTAACCTCACACTGTTTCGCATGCATTAGCGCTCACACGACAGAACACGGAGTACCTTGTGTAAGATCAAACGAGGATGCGGCTGCCAGACAAATAAGAGCCTGGTTAATAATGCTCATCGTCTGTGTCAGCTTTTATTCACTTTGAGCTTATTAACATTTGCAAGAGACGAGGTGAAGAGAGACACGCTTGCCTTTTTGGAATCAGCTGCTGATTCGGTATGAAGGTGCACTGCTCATGGTCACAACCCTTCCTTTTGTTGTGGTGTCTTGAAAGAGGTCATTTTCTCAATGTTGTTGCTTACGAAAAGAGTTGGTTTGAGTGAATGCTCACATTTTTGTATTTCATGTCATCATATCATGTTGTGCTCATAAAAAAAAAAGATTAAAAACATGTTCTTTTTGCAATCCCTCAAGATGGGAAGTATACATGTGAGAATGCTGCTGCATTTTTTTTAATACTTAAATGTAACGTTTTTTTGTTAACAGTGAAAAACCCATGTTTTTGCTCAGACTTCTTTTTATTCTATTCTTGTTTTCTGTTAATGTGATTTTTTTTTTTTAGTGCTACTGCTATTTCCGATGTACCAAGAAAGCACCGCGGCGCGAATGACGTCGCCTCTCGTATACTTTCTTTTGCATGTGAATTAAAGGAGAACGGTCTAAAGATTGAACTGCACCTGAAAGTGGATCGATGCTTCGTGGGACGTCGGCGAGTGACGTTAGGATTTCCCTGGCCACGTATTTCCCTGGAGGTTGGGTGGACCGTCGAAGAGGATTATTTTGGGCCAAATCTTTTTTTGTAATTTATTTCTGAGTTCTCAGACATTTTTATGTGAATCAGATCTGACACCAACTTTGACACTAACTGATACCAACACGAATACTGTTAAAAGAAAAACTGAATGTTCTAAATATTTAGGAGTTTAATATATATAAATATAAATGTTCACATAGTGTGTCTTATTTCTGTTGGGGTTTCTTCCTGCTCTTAAAGTTGCTGCTGCCAATCTCCCTGCAACCTAAGAAAGATGAAGCTTAATTTGAATAGATTTGGATAATTGGTACATTTATAAACACTGATTTGTTTTCTGACATCTTAACTTTAGTGTGACGCTGAGTAGCTTCAATTGTGATAGTTACCTTGCAGAACAGCATTGTGATGTGTTTTTATATACACTATTCAGTACTAAATTCCATTGCACTCTCTTATTTATTTATCTAATTTATATATTTGTCTGTATTATTGTTGTATTGCACTGGAGAGGGGAGCCCTCTAATCTCGTTGCACACTTGAGTACAATGACAATAAAGGGATTTCTAATTCTAATTCTAATTCTAATTCTAATTATAAGCGCTTTAACCAAAGTTGTATCCCAAATATCTTAAAGAGGAAGTAAGTGATCCATCACGCTTCAAATTCAGAGATTGTGGCAAGCATTACTCAAGATGGTACAGCACCTAGAACTCAAGTCTTGACCCTCAATGACCGTGAAGGAGCGCAGCAGTGTCAGCTTTGCATGCAGACACCACAACAGGTCCGGAACGAGATAAAAACAGATAATTACAACGGTGGCACAGTGAGCGTGACAATAACTCAGTGTGGAGGCTGTTTTTCTCAGGTTTTCAATGTGGTTTGTAAAAGTCTGATTCATTTCAACCACAGCGGGAGATAGTGTGCAATGGCTGCGGGCAATGTGCTGCAACTGCATGTCGCCCCCAGAGGAACACGAAGACTGGGGTAGACTGGGTCATATATGTAAATCTTTGCGTCTACCCCAAGTGATACCAAATGTGATGCAATTCTGCATGCCACACATAAAGAGTGCAGAAAGTTTATTACTTGGTTCACAAGTAAGACAGTCTGTGCCCTGGAGCAAACTTGAAAATTCCTGACATCATTGCATAGTATGAACAGAATATCTCAAATCAAAGTATTTACATAAAGTAGGTGCATCACTGAAACCGGATTTGAGGCTGTGACTTGGACTCTCCGGCTCTGTAGTGGAAATAGGTGTTAGACTCAGTGCACCAAGACTGTTGAATATTAATTCTGTGTTTGTTCTATTATAGCTGAAACAAACATTTTCTATTCAGAGAGAAAAGCATTATCTATTAACCATAGGAGTTGCAGTCGCACAAAGTGTGGGCTTAATCGCCTCGGGGCTGTACACTGAAGCAATTCAGCTAAATTAGCATAGTTGCTATAAAAGTGTATGCACTGACACTAATCTGGAGGCAATTGTGAAAAATGTGGAATAATCATTAGTTTCAATAATGGTGTTAATAAAAGAATTTATGCTGGGACTGCAGAAGACTTTGTTTTGGAGTTAAGACTAATTGTATCCATCCTCAGAGCAATTAATGTAAATCCACAAATTACAGTGAGTGCCTGTTGATTGTGGGAGACATCTTCCAGACTCACCAACAATAGGTAAAAAGCCACGATATAGCGAGACCGTTTAACCATAGCCAATCATTTTAACCCTCACACAAACTTTCAAAACAATTTCTTGCAACGCTTGTAGCTGAGCAGTGAGCACACCTGATCAACACACTCCCACTTGGCATCCATCGGAGCCCGATCATCCTGGAAGGGGAATCCCCCAAATGTGGTCCCTTGTCAAGGTTTGTCATTTTTCCCCAGATTCACCCAGCACGGGCATCTGCGGCACTATGTACCTCCTGCACTTTGCTGTGCAGTCAAGTGTGTCGTGTGTGATTTGTACCGGGTTGCAACAATGCAGTAAATAATAATCAGTTGTTGCCGTAGGAACTGGGCATTGTTCATCTGCATGCTTAGCCGAGGCTGTTTATTGTGCTGTATTTTTTAAAGTCCAGGAGTGTTTTAAACGCTATTCAGGTATTTCGGCCCCCCCAAAAAAAGATTACGATGTTCAATAGCAAATGGTTGGTTCACCATATTGCCAGGCCTTCACAAAATAGCACTACCTTTTTGTCTACTCTGGTCAAGTATATTGCTGGTCTGTGCCTGCGTGGCCTATTTGTCAGAAGTTCTGAACCTACTCCTCGTTGTGATTAAAGACAGACCCAGATGGTGTAATGCAGAGGGTACTGCCAATTTGATGCACCTGCAATGCAAGTTCTGTAACTAAAATGACTTTTTTTGGCTAGCACGACAACGCGTTCGTAACATTATTAACAGATGGCGCTGACGTTTTACCTTGGTCCACTGGAGAAGGATTCACCAAAAGACACACACACACCAACCAACAATGAATTCTGTGTGCTTTGACTTCACCTTAATCCAGACCCAAAATGACTGGAGGCTTAGGGACGTCTGCAGTGAAACCAACATGTAAATGTGGGCTAAACGAGGTTAAAATAGAACTGAAGCGGGAATAAGTTGAGTTGAAATGAGGAAGCAGCAGGAGTACTGAGACATGTGTGAGGAGTGTCCATCAATGGACATAAAAGAAGAGAATGCTGTACGATAGGAGCACTCTCTACAATTGAGTAGGACGCATCCCTATTTGCTGAGACAGCGCCAATAAATTGGACACATTGAACATGACTGTGGATAAGAGCTCCAGATCTGATGAAAGAATTAAATGAGCAGTGAGATGGATCCAGCCCATGAAGCAAAATAAAAAAATGTTCAAATAGTTATAAGACGACAGGAAGTACAAATAGATTACACTCCTCTTGAATAAAATATATGCAGTCAAATAAATTAAAGGAGGGCAGCCATTTATTATCGCTGTAATCAGTTTCAGAGTGCAGACCGGACCAACAAGACAAATTGCCCATTGCGAACAATCAAGGCGGCTGAAAATGGCCAGTACTCTTGCTATGATGGGCTGGCATTCTGAATGCACCTGCGGCCCCAGCCAGCTCTGCAAAATTAACACTTACGACAAAGCCATTTTTCGGAGGAAAGCGAGCAACAGTACGGAGAGGGAGGGAATAGTGCTCACAGTTCCTGGGAATGGATAAAGCGTGGCTGATAGCGACTGCAAGACAGACTCACAGAATAGAGGACAGAAGGAGTGGACAGTTGTGTTCCACTGTCATCAACAGTGTGATTTAGCTCATGGCAAAGCAGGTGGGCTGACTGTAAAAACTAAACAATTGGTTACTTCAAACAATCAATGGAATAGAAGACACTAAAAGCCACTTTGCAACACAGTTGCAGCAGCATCGCGGCAGAGATATTTATTGTTATGCAGTTCAAAATTGCTGCGGCTGGAGGAAAAGGCCTATTTCCTCTGGTAGGTTCGGAGGAATCTGAAAGCAAGGGAAACATTGACAGGGATGGGGATCCGAAGCAAGAGTGCATTGGATACCATGAGTACAGGAGGCAAACTACACGCGAGAATTTTCAAAGTGACTGACTGCTAAGAACTCGACGATAAGTGGCAATTTGGCAGCGTAGTAGAGCGCCTTAAGAACAGGCAGCTGCTAATATGTTGGATGAGGTGCAGCTGCGTCCAAAAATACAATTACACACACGCATGTAGGGGCAGAGCTCAGATGCCGATGTAGTAGACTTGACAATCACTTTATTTTTCTGTAACAACATTCAATGCCGGTTTATCCAGAAAAAGAAAAATGCCCATCATAGACAAAATCAGTTTTCTGCATGTTTCTGCTGTAGTCCAAATGGCATTATGGTTGCGTAGTTTCACAATGTTTGCTTGGGTAAATAAATTCCAAAAAAAGCCACGTCATCCTGCGTCACTTGACTCCAAATGCAAATTGAGCTGATAACAAAATCATCCTGGTTGGGTTTATTTGATTGCATAAAAGTCCAGTTTCTGCACTTTGAGCTTTGATGATACTGTATACCAGGCGTGGGCACACTGCGGCCCGGGGGCCACATGCGGCCCATTAAACGTTATAATCCGGCCCGCCGGACTTGAAAAAAATTGAATGAATAAACCTTGTTAATGTTTTATTTTCTAAATACTGTGGTTTTTTCAAAGACATTGTTGATTGTTGATTGTTGTAATGCTTTTGTTCACTTTCATTTAAAATTAAATGTATTTTTTTTTCTCAGATGAGGTGAGGTTACCAAAACAACCCATCCATCTTCTCCTGGTCCGGACCCTCTGCCAAATTTTTGCTCTTGCTGGCTCTCATCACTGCATGATTTATATTGGATACAATTGGGAAATTCTTTACAGGTAAATGTAATCTGTTTCCCTACTTCAGTTAACATTTGATCTCTCCAACCATTTGTCATAACATTCATACAGCTAATTGTCGCAGGGGGCTTGAGCCTACCCCCAGCTGAATTTGAGCAAATGGCAGACCACACTTTCGACTGGAGGCCAGTCAATCACAGAGCACCGAGGTAGAGACACACAAGCCACACTCATATGAGTGACCCCATAGTTCTCCCTGAATCTTACTTTTTCTTTTTAAACTTGGACATGAAAATATTTTTGCACTATTTTATCCTTTCAACATTGGGCGAGCAGTTTGGGGAAAGCTCTTTGTTTTCCAACCTTAATGTGTCCCGGTGTACAAAACAAGCGGAATAAAGCATATGGAACATGAGAGGCTTGATCCACATCAGATTGACATATTTTTGCCTGTAAAGTGCGTCATTCTTTGTGCATATTACTCCCAGTCTTCCAGTTTCAGGAAGCAGATGAGCGTTTGCCTTCAAGTGAAATGTGTTTCCTTATATTCCCCAGCAGACTGAGAGGACAAGGCCCAATACTCCAAGGCATCCTCAAGGTTAGGTGGCCTGCTGTCTTCACGTGGTGGTGTTGTTTTGACTGTCACTTTACAAAAGTACTCCACATTCATTGTCATGCTCTCCACTGGCAAAAAGAAAAATGTGATTCTTGGTGTGATATAAAAGCTGTCGTCCGTTGTCAGATCTCAGGTGACCCTTTGGGCAAGAAAGATTCAGTTAGGTTTCTTGAATGATAAAATATTATTTTAAGCATAGTGTATCACTCGCTTAGTGACTTTAAGGTTCATAAAACCTGAAATTCAAGAAGTGCATGCATTCTGTTTTTCGAACATTTGTCCTGCTTTCCTGAATTGACTATTTGGCCGTCCGTCAATGATCTGCCATCAATTCATCTAGCCACCAGTCCATTCAATTATTCATTCATTTGCCCAAATTTCTATCCATGCTTTCCATTTTCCTTCATCCCTTCATTGGTGTGTCCACCAAATCTTTTAACCTACTCTCCATCTTTGCACCAATCCATATTTTATGTCTGTCTGAAATCCTTTAATATTCAATTTCAAGTTTGTTTTGTGGGTTAGTATGCACAAATTAGCATGCAATTTTAGGTAGCATCTCTAAATTAATCCAGTCACAACACAATAATTTGTCTTATCACCATTAGTGTCCATATTTGTTTCGTCTTCACTCTCGATCACTCAAGCCTTTGCCCCGTTTGTCCTCTGATGTGGCCTTGAAATGAGCTTTGCCAACTTCTCAAAACTTGGTAGTGTCCATTGCACCAGTTTTTCATATTTGGCAGATTGGACTTTTTTTTGGGGGTAGTTGTTGAAGAACATTTGAATAAGTGCAGAAAACAAGGGGGTCACGCCGAGAGTCTTCATTAATCTAGCAAAACATGTTTTTTGGCTATGGGAGTTAAGATGATGTCTTTAAGACACATAGTAGATTATTTTTATTCTGGGCCTCGTGTACCTTTTCACCTGGTACCTTCTGTTTGAAATTGCACCTCATTGCCAAGTACAGCCATCACACATTACCCACTACTGTGTACGCGCCGTTCGAATATGAAGAAGAAGCAGACTCAATATTGCTTAAGACTTTGGCTGCAATAGCACCGAACAATGTTGCACGTCCTCGGGACCAGTGTTATCTCAGGATATGACACCAAGTTATTATCTTCGACACAGAGGAGACAAGCAGCATTAAAGCAATCTCTGGCCCTGTTTAATGTAAAGGCACCTGGCGAACGGGCGACGATCGGATTTGTCTCCCCACAGGAATGTAATTTTGTGCCTTTGACAGGAGCTAATTCAATCGCACAGTGCCAAGTAACAGTGCGCCGTGTGCCCAAATTCATTGTGCTCACTATAAGCGAATGTGAAAATAGGAGCTGGGTGGAAAAGACGGGAAACAAGAGACAAAGATAGACTTGGAGCGGAGAGGCTGGTGAGGAGAATGAGTCTGGCAGGCGGATGAACACATACGTTACTTCGGCATGCGTGTTCACAAGCTTATCCTTTGAGCCAGATATGGAGGAAGACGGTGCACCTGTCAGCTCCACTCCATCTAAAAGACACAATGGAGTATAGATACACAAATCATGTATACACGCGTTTACATGGGTTGGTGTGCGTTCAATACTGTGACAGGATTTAAAACAACACCGCACCTCAAGATGCCGTACAACACGCCATTCATGTGTAGATTATGGTTACTGACTCCAGACCAACGTGTAATGGGGGACTTACAGTATTTTCTGTGTGCTTAAGTCAGAAAAGGTGCGAAGCTGCACTTTTTAGCCTGCGCAGATCCTCCCATTGACTAAAGTCGACTGTACGCACTCTGGGCGGAGCAACCCTTGAATGATGGCAATCCTTGTCTGACCGAGACTTCAGCGCCATGCCTCTTGCACACTCCAGAGGCTGGAGTAAGTCCAGTGAGGGTGAAACAGCAAATGACATGTTTTGAGCCATTTGAGCTGCTCCGACAGCCGCTGACAGTTGGCTGACTGGTGCTAACGTGTGGGCAGGTGGGTACAACTGGCTGAAAAGATCACAACTTCCCAAGTGCCGACGAAAAAAAAAATAGAAATTTGAAAGGGTAAATAACAGACAACTACAAATTCTTTTAAACGTGTAAATATCCAACTTTTAAACATCAAACATATTTGAACACTTCACGCAAAATATCTTTAAGCATAAATTGTAAGACTTTAAAGCACTGATCAGTGCTGGGTGCTGTGAATAACTTTAAATGCCAGTCAAGCCCAGAGCATGGAGTTTTTATGTGCTTGTTATGTTGAGGGGGAACGGAAAAGCAATCTCAATACAATAGCTGCGTAAATCCATCCTTCCCGGAGCATATCCAAGAGTTTTATTTTCTTCTGAATGGTCAGGAACTTCCTCTGGCGCTTGGGCTCACTACCAGAAACCTTTGAAGATGCGGGATGCTTGTAAGGCTTTAAACAAAACTGAACGCTTGATGTTACCAGTAGCCAATCACTGTGCTGTACGGAGAGGGGTGGGACGGACACCTGTGAGTGAGTTATTTACTCGTGCGACACAACTCTATACTAGGCATCACAAAACAACACGCTGTCATTGGAGGAAGTGTGACTAAGGGAGGCAGTGGGCAAAATTGAGAATGGGAACGCTGTAGGGCGGCTTTGTAAACAACTCAGAACTTGCAATCCAGCCACCGTACATGCGGTGTCGTGTCAGTAAAAATTGGAAATTCAAATGTTCAGGTTATTACCTCTCACACAGAGTCTGCTCCTTTTCAATTATTCGATTAGAAAAACGTGAAATATAAAATCGTTTCTGAACTTGCATTTCATCCTCCTTGAAGTGTTTTTATGCTAAAATAATCAGGTTGTAACCCACAGAGGACTCAGAATTGAATTATTGGGCTGACTCTTTTCAAGCTTTCTGGCAGACCATGTCTGTTACCTTTAAAGCTATTGAAAGGCTTTTGCAAAGTGTCATTTCTGCCACCAGCGTTGCATCAATGGTGACACAGGTGACAATATATTTCTTTGCTGCCACCCACGGTGTCACCATGTCCGCTTGAGAGTAAGGCTCCGATGTATGAACTGTAATACATAAACAAGTCAGCTGCATATTATCGACAGAGCAACCAGAAAGTATCCACAGCATTTTATTTTATATTTGAAATGATAGCCTTATTTCAACGTAGATTAATTCCTTTTTGAAACATCGCTGGAGATGTGACAAACTAGTGGTATCTTATTAGAAATTGAGGCTGGTATTGGCGGCCGAGGTGCATAAAACCAAATTATTGAGCAAAGGCTTCCAATTCAAATGTACAGTAAATGTGATTTATTAGTTAAAAAATATATCATGTAATCTATCCCAAAAAAATCAGGTTGTAATTATGTGGTGCTATGTGTAAAATTTTGAGGGGAAAAATATAATTGGCCAACATATAATATGAAATATTAAACATAATAACCTGCGTCTGGCCAACACACAAATCCCTCCACCACGATAAGGTGACGGCTCTAGGAGGGAACTGCATAGTCTCCTTCTCTATATAATAAGAAGGATTTTTGTTGTTGTTGTTAAAAGTTGTAATGCCACAAGAATTAAGTCAGTAATCTCTTGCTTTATTTTAGTTGTCTCTGAGTCCTTCATAACTGTGCTCAGTCAATAGAGTATATTGACTTTTACATCAAGTAGACTGGAAGTGACTTGGGCTCGGATGCATGGAGTACGATCTAATGAGGATGAAAAACACTCATTCTACTGAAAAGGATGCTGCCAAAATCACTATATTGTATTTTGCTATAACTTAAAAACTGGCCATAATATATTCCTGTGATCTCCTCATCACTGTGATTGGCTGGCAATCAGCCCATCTCCTGCATGAAGTCAGCTGGAATAGGTTCCAGCTCACCCATGCGCATACCGTAATGAGGACAAGCATGGATTGATGAAATATATTGATGAAAAATAACAAGACAAACCCCCATATGTGCTACAGTGCATTACTTGTCATGCAAAACCGTCTTAACTGAGCTTAAGTGTCGTACTCTAGTGAGATTTACATTCCGTTCAAATTAGAACACTAATTTTGAACAAGAAGAGAACACAAGAGATGAAATAGTGATGAAACCAATCCAATGCTAATCCATCATGGCAAACACCAAACACTTCTCAGATCGCCCCCCAGCTAAATGTGTGCTTTCTAGACTGATCAAAGAGCTCTTCACTTCTGTACGCGACAGATCTTTTAACTGACCGTAAATAGTCATTCCAAGAGGAAAGAATAAACAATGTTTTGAATGCAGGGATTATTTGATTATTTTGCGATTAATCCATTTTTTGTTCTTGTTTTTACTTAGACTATCAGCTCAAACTACCACTGGAAGCTGATTGTCTACTGTGCCTGCATTGGGCAAGTCTGACGAGTCTGAAAAAGTACACTTGCTAATTATTAAGGTTGTATTTCTTTCGAGTGAGATCAAGTCAAAGGGCAGACTGTGTGAGCGAGACAGCTGGGTAGGAATGAAGAGTGGGTTGTTGAATTCCGAGATAAAGCTTCCACTAATTCTGGCTAAACAGCTACACTCACCAGTCCACACATAAAATCCTCCCTCAGCCACTAGGGGGTGCTGTTGCTGTGTGCAGAGTGGCCCAGTGGCTCAGCTCTCCTATTGAGACAGATGAGATGTGGCTTCAGCCTCAAACTGATTTAAAAGAAGCAATTGAATCTGTGCGGACTGTGATGGGTTACCCAGAGCACTGCAGAGGCGCACGTCGAAATAATGAGATGCATTTGTTTACCCCCCCACCGTCCATGCGAACCCTCTTCCCGGAGAAACATCTACTGACAGCGCCTTTGCTCTCAATCTACTCAGACCCGGACCATTCACATATCACTTGTTGTGCTCCTGGCAACCAAACAAATCTTAAAGTAAGAATAATGATATGTACACAAATGAGGAAGGCAGGTATCTAATTTCGTCCTCGCTTGCTGGCCTATTCTTCTAATCTCTTTCTCACTCCATCATGTCTCTGGTGGTTAACAGCCTCCCCCCACCAGCCCCTATCCCCAGCAACTCACCAACTGCCATCTTCCAGGTGTCTCCCAACACAATCCTTCTTGACCACTCCAGATAAACTACACAAGTACGGAGGGAAGGTGTGTTACAGCTCATGCTGGAAATTACAGCCCCTCCACATCTACTCAGGCTAACCATGTGACCCAATCAGCCTAGTCGGGAAGAACTACACACACACACACACACGCGCACACACACACCTTTGCAAAAATGTGATAGCAAAGGAGCTCACATGCTGTTCAATTTAGCAGACATGCACTCAGAGCAAATAAGAGAGAGCAAACATGCTGTTCTTTTAATTAACTCTTTCCCCTCGCTCATTGTCAACTTGTCTGTCTGCTTTTCTTTTTTTAAATCCGGTCGCCTGCGTTCCCTCTGTATCCCGGCTGTCTTATTAAGGCGCACATGTGAAGTGAAAAATAGAGAGGCATGCAAAGTCTGCTCAGACGAGAAACAGTGAGCCGCAAAATTCAATTCATTACACAAATACAGACGGATGGATAGATAAGGCAGATAAGAAGCAGATTAACAGGCACACATCAGTATGCATAAGCAGCTTTTTTTTATCATCCATTTTTCTTCCTTTCACATACAGACACACTCACTGCCTTTTCTCTTTCATAAACACAAGCACAGAGATAAACTCAAGTGGACTGCACGAGCACACATGAACACAATGACAGCCAAATGAATATGCACGCAGGCTCCGTTTGTTTTGCTTTTCTCGGAAAGCATCCACCAGCATGTAAAGCTCATTTCCTCGAAGAAATATTACAGGAAGTTCAAAAAGTAATTTGGCCTCTAAAACATGTTAAATTAAAGGAAATAATAGTGACGCTAGACACAAATCACGTGTGCACCGTGAGACACGCACACGCACGCACGCACACTTCAAATTTCCTTGAAAATACAAAGTGACTGTAAATTTGACTTCCAATGCACAATGCACTTTTATAAAATGTGGGAAGTATCTGACTCCCATATTTGGGTACATCATTAAAATGGAACACGTGTTAAAAAAGGCCTTATTTTAACAAGAGCTGTAGTCATACAGTAAAGGGTAAGAATTCTTAAGGTCTTTAGATTATATGTGTCCTGCAATTAGCTTGTGACCAGTTCAGGGTGTACACTTATTCTGCTCCGAAGTCAGCTGGGATAGGCTAGGTTATGGTATGTTAAGTGTCACGGAAAATGGGCTAGTAGGATTTTAACAAGGTAAGAAAAAAAATAAATATCAATATGCCATATTTTTTCTCTCAATCTCCTGAATGATGACTTCTACAGCATTTTTAAGGAAATCACAATTTGCCATCATTGGTGAGCTACTTATAGAACACAGGCTCATCATTTGATCCTTGTGAGCCACCTGGTGATCACAGGCACCGTATCGGTGACTGCTGATTTATATTATTTCAACATTTTTGTAGCATTATTCGCATACATTCAAGGAATAGCATCATTCTGGGCTTGTAACACCGCTGCTATTTTTTAACATGTTGTCCTTTCATGGGGTTATATTGGGCAACTGTCAGATCTTTTCATGAACACAGATGAATAAAGTCACCATGCTCTGTGTTGCTTGCGCCATCATTTATAAATTGTTCTATAATTCATAACAGGGAGTCCTGAAATGAAGCCTCATTATATTCTCTTTGAGTGCTTGTCATTAGGCACTGCAGAGATAAAAAAAAAAAAAAAAACGCATTACAGTTCTGGTTCCTAAAACGTCCTCAAACTCCACAACAAAAAAAATTATAATAAGCCTAAACATAGGGGGGACATGTGCATGCATGTCTCCACGAAACCCAACTGGGGCAACTGGATGAGTAAGACAGTCTAAAATCAGAGCACATTAAAACATATTTGGAATATTTGCAGGAGGCATCCGTACATCCATGCAATTCTCTCAGGGGAGCGAGCTGTTCATTAATAGGATTAAATGCTTGGGGTAATGGTATAAACCGAGACACCGGATGCGTCAGGTATGTGATTGGCAAAGTGAAGGGGAACTTTGAGCTGAGGAGGGCGTTTCGGTGGATGGGCTAGAGGTTGTTATTGTCATGGATTACTCACTGGCACTTGATCTGCCTATTGCAGTAATCCCCCATCTAAGCTCTGCAGGAAGGCAAAAACACACAAGAGTTATGTTGCACTGATGGAAATGTCTTGAAAACATCACTTTGTAAGCCTATGGATGGGGCTTATTGACATTTTTGCCAGATATTTACTGCCTGTGGTGATCCATCTTGAATTAGCCAGTCATGATGCCACTCCCGCTGACCCAAGAATCCAATTATACAACCAGCAATCCCCTGTTTTGTTTTCACCCTCCGCCCCTCTCTGCCACTGTATCTGCTCATAAAGCGTTTATAGTGTTTTGATTTGATGCAGAGCTTGATGGGTTGCGGCCACGGTTGACTGGCCAGCGGTGTGGGGCCTTGGGAGCTGTAGTTCAATGACGGAGAAGGCCGTGGGGAACTCATCAGACACAGTGCTCTTCAAAAAGGACGCGCGGTTTTCCCAGTCCCAGTTCAGCACTAACACGAGATTGGATCCATCAGATCATTATCAAGGCTCAGATTAGTCATGTATTTTGAATCAGTTGAGTCTGTGAGGTGGAACAAACAACCCTTTAGGAGCAAGGCTGCGAGGGCATTTTTAAGTCGGTCCCTTCACACTTTTGCCCTTCATAAACAGCACAGCTGCAACTGTCCATCCTCGACAATCCGCAGCTGGAGAGTTCCCAAGACGCCCAACTAAAAACACCAGAGAACCATAGGAGTGTAGAGAGGATTCTCAATGGAGGATCGCAGGAAAACAACAGCTGTTGGTTTCAACCCTCATAAATAGGCTCCATCTACCAACAATGCTTGACGTAACCATTTATATTTTTATGCCGCTAATCTTGTTCAGTGTCAGGTGGAAGCTTGAGTCTACCCGTGATGACTTAGGTGGAGAGGCAGGGTACACGCTGGAATGATCACCAGTCAATCACAGAACGGACAGAGACAGACCACTAATTACATTTAAGCCAGGGGGTGTGGGCGGGTCGCATCTCTGAGTCTCCAGTTAATTTAACATACATGTTTCTGGGCTGTGGAAGAAATACCCAGAGGGAACGATCACAGAGAAGACATGTAAATTTCTCCTAAAAACGGTGCACCCACTAACCTACCCCTGACAATCAGTTCATCAAGCCATCCTTCAGGCAATCGGGCCTGACACATCGATAGGACACCATTTATACTCACACTTCAAATCTTCAATTAACCCACTTTTTTGCATAACTGAAGTACTTTGACAACATGCAAACTCCACACAGCAAGGGCAGATACACCGAGCCTTCCTGCACGATCAGAACAGAGTTCACCACTTTACAGCTACGCCACCCCTGTTGCTCCATGAATACAATTTTAAACATTCTATTCAGTATATGACCAAGATGAAAGGTGGTTGACTTGCAGTGTGTGGGAGTCAAGTCTGTCGTGGCTGCAGGTGTAGGCCTGCTGAAGGACACGAGACAAAACACTTTCATTCAAAAGGAGATGTCTGCGCTCTATATGCCTCTTTATATTCTACACCGCCACCACATCCCTCCCATCGGCCCATTGATGTCAGGAAAATGTGCTCTCTTCCCAGGAGGAATAGTAGAGTGAGGCTGCTCGAATCGCCACGGCAACAACCCCCATCCTCCACACTGAAATAAACCCTGTCCATAGCCAGAAAAGCCTGGAAGCGAGGCAGCGGGGGAGAAATGGAGAGCGGGACTTAAATAAATGAACTTGGCCTGGACAAGAAAGTCTCTTGTCACATATGGGCTTGCTCCCACAAGCACAGGGGGGCATAAGATGGAGATGTTGTTCGGGGGCTAATAACAGGTGGTCCAATGTTATTTTATTTGTGCTACTTAGCAATCACTATGGCATAATTCAACATTATTGAAGCAAAAGGGATAAATTGCCAGGGGGCATCCGATGGAAGCAGGGACACATAGTCATACGTATAGTGATGCAGCTGATGGTATCCATGAAGTGGAGAAGAACTGGTCAAGAATATAAAATTAGATAACTGTGGTAACTTTCTTGAAGTATCAAGAGCAAGAATTTCACACATAAATGAACGCCCGTCAACATAAAACATCTGTTGAAGCAGTATGACCAGCTATATGCTATTATGCCATAATTAACCATCAGCCAAAGTTGTTATAACTTGCTAAAAATAGACAAAAGAGCTGGATCCCTGCCACCCATACATTCTTATATAACAAAGAGCATCTGCGTCTTCTTTGTGTTAACATAATACACTGGATATGTAAGGAGGCATATTGTGCCATTTTCTTCTGCTAATTAAACAGTTCCCAGGCTTGGCGTTACCATGACAACTACAGACTGTGAATCCTGGGAGAAACATGGTTGCCGGAAAATATACTGAGGTATAGCCGTTTAAAACTGAACCCAGAACAAGCGGAGAATCTCAAACACATTTGAGGGCGATAATTTTGTAGGCAGTGCACATGCACTCAGGCGGATAAACTGATGCGTCTGTTTTTTCGTGCTTGTGCAACTTTCCTTTAGGAATTTGGTAGCGCACGATGCGCCATGCTGGGCATTCCGGCCAACAAGCGTACCTTGCAATTTTAGTGGCTGATAATAGACTAAACATTAGACCAGATGAAATCAGGTTTGTCACACACCTATGCGCAATTAAAGGTGGAAGGTGATCTCCAAGTTCCTACTTCACGGCGGCAAACTTTACAGCACACGCTAGTGGAGATCTTCTTTCATGGACTCCAAGTAATCAGATTATGCTTCCACCACGAAGACTGTGCACCTTTCCTGCTTAAAGAAAATGAGAGGAGCCACTTCCATTGGTTCGGTCGTAAGTCGCCTGTGTTCACACCCTCAATGGCGCAAACAGCCATTTCTAGTCTGTGAAAATACCAAAAGAAGCAAAAAGTTCACTCATGGGCGCAGTGAGGCCATGCTTGCATGTCAGAGACTTTTGCTGGGCATACAAATATGACCCTTACTGGGTGTCACAGTCGCTTTGAATGTTGTAATATAATTTACTCAGGCATTTATGGCTGTGGTGGTTATGCTGCTATGTGTCGGTTTTTGGTCTGATTACTGCTGATAACGTTCTTACAAAATGTCCAACTCCAAAGTCCAAATACTTGAGTATTTGCTGGAGGCTCGCCGAGCTCACTTTTGGTGAGAGGTGGGACACATCCCAATCACAACACGCATATGGTATGAATAATAAAAATAGTCGTGGTCTCAGTTATATACAATATGGGAGGGGCCATACAGGGATGCTATGTGAAATGTTTTCCTATTGCCATTATGACATTTAAATTGTTGTATGGAATTTCATGGGGAATTGCCCCTTGAGAATAGACGCTTGGTGAGGGGGATGATGGGGAGTGTAGTTATTTTTAGCAAATATAGAGAGGAAATTGTCGAAAACCATCAAGTGGGCAATATTGAAAGTGGAAGAAATGGAGGGATGTAGGTATTTATGAACATAGCTTTATTCTTGGTATATTGTTATTTCATGGGTATGTGGGTGCCAACTTGAAATTGTCAATACTCTTATTAGCCTCTCCCCGAGCTTGATTGATTGCTCCTGATACATAGTAACGCTACTTTTTGTTAGTGCAAGAGGGTTTTAAATTTCTATTTTTTTTACCTGTTGATTAGCCTCTTGCATTTGAAGCAATTGACAAATCATTTTAGTGAGAGGCTAATACTGAGATATGCACTTCTTTGAATTTTCAAGGACGGACTGTTTAGGTTCAAGTCCCGTGTGTGTTTTTATTGGTGTTTGAATGCTGTCTACGCCACAGCATTTAGGACATCCAAAACTGAACCAAGAATGTCAGGACCTTGAGGCAAATGTTCTAACTATCACTTTACCGTCCTACGGCACTGCAAATTTGCTGGTGTTAATTCAACAACTAGGATGTTCTTTTTAACACCGGCAAGTGTCTATATGCATCCACACTACCTGGTGTTAAAGTTACATTTATTAAAGTGTAAAACGTTCAACAACCAATAGTGTGTTACAACAACAAAATGTAGTGTTAACAGTGCAGTAATACACTATTGAGTGTTTAGAGTCAACTTCTCAACCAATCCGAAAAAAGTCATAGAAATAAATTTGAATAAACAAGCAGCTCGTCACTCCAGCTGCCTCAACCTTCTTGACCCAACTCATTTTAAATATAGTGTCAGAATAAACTTTCCATAAAACACTGTGATCTCATGCTTTTTTTACGATTTTTTTTGTTTTTATGATTGGCTTCAGCAATGATGTCTTACAAACTTAATTATCCCTAAAATTATATAAGATGTCCTTTTTTTTTAATCCACTTTGAAAAAGGTGTATTGTTTTTGGGTTGGACGGTGTTGATGTTGTGGGAGGGTATAAGCTGTAATGTAAACAGGAGTTCTACACAAAGACCCGACTAAATTCAGTAGCTTATCTTTGGTGTATCCGGATTCAGTCTGCACACAACACCTTATCTTCAGTCATGCCAAGCTTTATCAGTAGAATATTGAACATCTCTTTATAAGCCGATTCCCAGTAAAGAGCATGTGTACAGCATATGTTATAGAAGAACAGGTCTCAATGCGCCATCCATTATTTTTTTGATCTGAAGAACAAAATGTTTATAATAGTTGATGAATAAATCATTTTTTACATCGAGGGGGCGTCGACTGGACATGCTAGTGGCCAAGCAGACATGGAGGGAATCATTAGCGTGTGTGTCGTATTGCGTTGCGATAGGGACACTAAACACATGTAAATTATTCACAGTCCTCCTCTTTTTAGGTCACTCTGTCAAAAAGTGCGAAAGGAGTATGAACCGCAAAATCAATTTGTACAATGACAATCAGACTTTTTATTCCAGTGCAGAATGCAACTAATTCTGGGTCCTGTTTGCTAGGATAAAAATAGACAATCTGCTCATATCTGTGAAAGAGAAACATCATACTTTCTGAAGACTATTGAAGCATTAAGTTTTATATCACTTTGCAAAAATGGTAATGATAAGAAACGTTCATAAATGGTTCATAAATTTGTATAAATAGTTTAAAACTTCAAATCAGTCAGTGGACAAGAACAACAGGGTTGCCCTATAAGCCATTAGAGACTTTCTTTTTTGTGTCTTTTTTTCTGGTATCATTTGGACAGATGAGACAGCCTAGACTTTGCTGTTTTTTAAACATATTATTTCTTGTCAATTATCATTGGAGCAGGGTTGAAAAAATGCTTCCTGGCAAGATATTTTCTTTTCCTGACTGCAATTCAACGCCAGTTCGAGAGGTTTCATGGCTTTCACACCGCTCCAACATGCCTAGTACAAGTTCCGTTATCCATGGCTAGTTTCTTAAAACCGAATCTCCTCAGCATCCACAAATGCTCGATTCAAGGGAGGCTTCGGAAAGTGCTACCTGTACTGACTGCAGGCCTAAGCTGTCAAATACTGATGGCCTCACGTCTATCCGAATGTTACCTAAAATGAAAATGGAAAAAAATGAAGTGCATAGTGAACTTCCTGTCATCGCAACTAATGTATGGCAATAGATTAAACCTGTCGTCTGCTTGGCATTGTTTAATAATGATTTACAATGCAGTTGTAACATTGTAATGAACCTGTTCAATTCACAATAACTTGTGCAGTACGTAAAAGGTCTCCTACGCATATGAGATATATTTCATTTCAGAATTCATTTTCATAACAGTAAATGAAATCCAATCTCAGATTCACAACACCTAGTGAATAAACCGTCTATTAACTGGAGCCAGGCGGAGCCCTTCTCTAAGTATCTCTCATCTGATAGCCTGGCATGCCAACAAGCCATGATTTGTTTGATGCATTGCCAAAACCTGTGGGGATTAGATGGTGTGCTGTGTGGCTTGTGGCACTCCTGACTCTCTGGCTCGCAGCCTGCGAACATGTGCAAAACAGCATTTTGGTCTGACAAACATTCAACCTCAAATGCATATGTCAACTAAGCTGGCAAGGTAATTAATGCCAACCAGAAGCAATTTTCACATCTAAGTTATCATTGAATGTAGAGAGAGCAAGAGAGAGAAGCTTTTAATCATATTCCTCTTTCTTAAATTACTCACAAATAGTGTAATCAAGTTGTAGGGTGTGTGTATTTATAGCATGTGAGATGGCGGATGGCTGCAGCGCAATTTGCTCATTTGTCCATTAGTCTGTATTTATATCATCGAGGGCCTTCACATTTTGGAGATACAGTATATCTTCATGGCCACTATGTCTGCCCCTGGCAGATTTATTGTCGCACGGTGTACACGTACAACCGCGCATACGTTCTCCCACAGAGGGGCTCCAGTTGTTACGATGACGAATACCGGCGTCTTTTTAGAGCCGTCGTAATCAAGTGGTGTGACGAGCGACCTCTCACCCAATGTCATCTGGGATTGGCTCCAACCTCCAGTGGCTCTACACGATTAGTGCTATACATAATGGATGAGGAGCTCATTTTTCAGGGGGACCGCGCAGTATTTTAAAAGCTACAAACAGCCAGCCCATGAATATGAAAAACATGTAAAATTTTTTGATGGCAGGTGAACACGGTTAAATGCTTCTGTTGTTAATTTCCTGCACACTCAGCACTGCAATAAAGTTTCAAATGTGTTGATCAGTCTTTAAACAAGATTGTGTTTTTCCTGTGCCTGCATTTAAAACGTCACTCTGCACAACGCATTTTTTTTTTTCATATTTCAGTATGTGTTCGTGAGCTTATAGAAAGCGAGGGTGCTACATATAACTTAAGAACACATTGAAATCAATGCTGACCTCTGGTGTACTAGTGATTGGGCGACTCAAGATTTTTTAAGCATCACTAAATGGCACTGATGGCCACAATCAGTGAAAGCTGGTGGGATATTAAGCGTGGTCAAGTGGCATCTTAAATGATTTTGCTCTTTCTCGCTGGTGTAAAGTGATTGCATACATCAGTGTGCTGCCTCTTTCTTTTTCTGGCCAAGTGTACCTGCACTTACTTTTATTCATGAATACAGCTTTAATAACTTGTATTGTGTATTTAAGTGTGTAACAGTACATGTCTGACCTTTGCTGATGTGAGAGAGCTTACGTTGGCCATTTTCGGGAATTATTCCTTTTTAAATCACTATTTATGAACTTTAACAAGACTCAGCAAATTGCGGGTGAGCAACTAAGAGCTTTGTTCCAGACAGCCACTCATTGGTAGCAGGTCACTTAGTCGTGGCTCAATGGTATGCTAGCTTGCTACCTAGCTAGCAAGCTAAAAATGTTTAAAAAAATACAAAAACATCTTTTGTCATTTTAAGACTTATGGTAGTAGCATTTTGGATTCCCTCCCAACGTGTATTCATGTAAATGTGCTTTTCATCTCAGAGTATCTTGAAAACGCTAATTCAATTAGCGCACGCGTTAGTCACTTAGTCACGCATGTGCGACTAGTAAATTAGCATTTTTTTATACATTATTATTATTGCTTTTTTTTGTTGCTGAAAAACATCTGCTTCACAGTTCAGCACCTTTATCAGTAATACTGAAACTGACGATGTGAATATTTACTTTGCAAGTCTATTTAAAGTGTAGTGCCCCTATATTTCCTACACAGTAAATTTCATAGAGCACATTTCTCTTGGAACATACTATATTTGGTCTCAGTCTAAGCGTCAGCATGACAGGTGCTAATCTGTCTGTGAATGAATCAATGTGAATATTTATAGATGACCCAGCATTTTTATCGCAATCTACCAATCAGTAGTGTTGTTGAAAAGGACACCTATTCATGACTGTGAGCACTTAATGGCAGCAGTTTGATTAAGTCATGCAACTCATAAGTTATTAACCTTCAAGTCCCAAGTTACTGTGGCATTGTTTAATTGTAACACATTCACGTGATTGTTTTTTAGTAGACTCGAACCACTTTATATTGTTTGCTACGTCTGTCTTCTCAATAAAACACAAAACCAAAATATAATTTGACCAGCTGTGAACTAAATTGTGAAGTTAACATATCTTACTTTGGATATATGTCATAGTTGCTGCATCTCTTATCTTTGTGTTGCCATTCACTTTTCCCCAAGCCCGTCCCGAGTCACAAAGTTGGCCACATAAAACTGACTTAAATCAAATCGCTGCCTTTTGGCACTCTTTTATTGGGGTACTAACCACAGCAATATTTTACCCTAATATTAGGGCAGAGTTAGACACATTTGATACATTTCCATGCAATGTTCACAACAACTGTACCATATTATGCTGACAGATTGAGGACTGTCTTGTGATACTGAATTTAATATTTATGTTATATAAATGTTTTGTGAGATGATATCATATTACAGGTTTTGTACATAGATAAAAATAATGTAGTGTGTGTATCTATCTATATATCTATATCTATCTATATATATATATATATATATATATATATATATATATATATATATATATATGTATATATAGTTGTTTTCTTTTTAGGGGAGGTGTCGCCCTTAATGTAGTACAGAGCAGTTGTAAATATTTGTGCTTGCTGAGAGTGTCTGGATCCTGCTGACAGTCAAAGGGATGTGTTGTTGACAGCCGTATCACCTTTGCACTCCTGGGTGCGCTCTGCAAAAGAGCCAATTGGCCATAAGGCTAGTCGTGTGTTATCACTCAACTTACTTAAGCCATGGCAATAGCACCACTAGTCAACATGGATTTACTGAGTGCTTTGGAATCGTACAGGGATCAGGAATCAGATTTTTTTTTTTTATGATTAAAATGGTACAGTTTCATTCCATTGATCATGCATACGTAATAATATGCCATAATACCAACATTTACAATTAAATACAATAAAATAGTTTAGGCCAACATACAAAAACATAAAAAATAGGGTCCTAATTCTAAGTCCAGCAATTTAACTGTGAGTATGGGTTTCTTTTTTTGTATTTTTGCATACACGTGCATTTAGAAAGTTGAGTTTGCACCGATGCGGGCGTGAACATGCCAACTTGCTTTCCTGTTAAATTCAGCACAGGAGAGGCTCACAGTCAACATGGTAGAATCATAAACTGACTCGCCGGAATCCATTCAATCGATCAACGAGCACAAAGTATGTTCACAAGGTACAGCAAGAAGAACTTGCGGAAGATGTGAAGTATGCACTTGAAGCCCGACTTCCACCCTGATCATTTTTGTTCATGTGTCCTGGTTGTGATGGGTGTGTGTCCTCTAATAGGATGGCACACGCAAGCCTCAGCCTAACATTATGCCTTCTTGCGTCTCATGGGGTTGCCAATCATGTAGTAGCGTGGAAAGCCTGGCAGTCCTCCGTGAGGTCCCAGGAGGAGGCCATCCTTCACCAACTGAACAGTCCCCGAGGCCCACAGCACCTCATATTTTAACACAGCTGTGGTTCACATCCACACAGTGACGTTCCTGGGATCTGACCGGAAGGCTTGCTGGGCCTGAGCGCCTGGAGACATGAGAGGAGGAGAACGGGACAGCAGGAGCAGTAAAAGGGGTGACGGTGTGCGCTGATGGTTTTTAATGTAAATGGGTGAAGAACAAAGCGTGTCGGTGCACGTGTGGCGACATAAAAGGAATGACAAAAATATGCACCGCAGGGATGTCGTCTTGTGGTCTTTTGTCTGCAGAGTCTCCCCTCCTCTTGTGTCTGCCCTCATTATTCATCCTGGCATATGTTTTATTGATGGCCAACCACAGTGATACGGCCTTAGAAATGAGTCAATAAAGTAATTACTGCGAATTAAATCCCCCCATCTGCCCTGCAGACAGGATATTGGTGTGAGGAAAAGTCATGAGGTATCCGGGATCTCCTTCACCTCGCTTTTTCAATGTCGATGTCCAAACAGCGAGTGCCGCCTGGGAGGTGTAATCATTATCACTTTAATTCCACTTGTTTGTCATAGGCGTGGCTGGTCACCGTTCAACCACACTCTTTAAATGACCCACTGTGGCTCTGTGTGTTTGAACGTGAAATGTGATCTTAAAAAAAATGACTACCCATGAGCCTCAGACACTGTGGGGAGGATTATATGATTAGCACTTTATGAATAATTTCAATTCAAGGATCCAAATGCAAGTGCAAACTTCAATTAGCGGCTTGCATTATACGTCGGCGGGGATCAATATTTAAGCAGAAGCTCATAAAAGAAAGTCAGCCTGATACTGCCGTGCTCTTGGCATCATGACCTTGATTGGCGCAATGACCAAGTTGTTTGTGAAATGCACGCTCTGCTGCATCTGACAACATGAGTGAGAGACAGAGCTCGCAGATCAAGGCTGAACCAGTCACCTCACGTCAAATGTGAAGGGCAAGATTGGCCATTACACAAGATGCATACAAACAACCAAACACGGGCGCACATTTGCATGCAGTTTACATAAATGAATAGGCAACTGTATGCTAAAATGCTAATACAAAGGAGTAATGTGCACAATAAAAACGCCATATAACAACATGTAGAGTTAAAAGTCATTTGAGTGTGTCGAATGCTTCTTAAAGTGATATATAAAGATGGTTTTAAGTGGGGAAAATCTAAGTTTTCTTTTCTAATAACCAATACAAAATTCAATGCAATCAGGTGCTGAGGAGCAAAAAAATGAGCGACACAGGCGAGCAGCTCATTAATCTTACAGCGGGAGTCCGCAAATGGTGCATGAAATTAGCCTGTAATCGAACCTAAAATATTAAATTATTACCATTGATCTTATTGTTCCAACAAATTTTTTTTTGTGTGTGGCTGATTGCTTTGGTGGCTAATGTTGGATAAAGCCAAGGCAAGATTTTGCCGACATTTGATGTCATTTTTTATTTTAACAGTTAGCCTACATTTTAGCAGAAAATATTTCAACAATTTCACTCACTTATAAACTGGAAAAGAAATTGAAATGGCGCCCTTCTTTTTTTGTAACACGCCTCCACACACACACACAAGTACAGAATATAGTACCATATTTTCACAACCGTAAGGCACACTGTATTATCAGGCACTGGCATGGTAAAACATACACCAGCTTAAAAAATGTTAGCATGCATGCACGCTAAAACACACGCGCGCATGCATGCGAGCGTGTGTTTTTAAAAAGGTAACGGGAGCAAAACTGAATTTGGTTGTACTTTTTTTTAAGCATTTAACATGGCATGTTACCGCTCAGTCAGTCTCGTTGCCGTGATCCGGATTTTGGCGAAAGCTCGAACAATGCAAACAGACACATTAGCGGCTAATGTGGCTAACCCAAGCTTCCACGATCCTTTCACAAATTATTGCGTAACTTACCGGGGCTGCCTCCCAGTCTTCATAAAGCTGTGTTCACCATCTGTCCACCATCGCTCGCACGCCTCTCGTAACTTCATCGCCCAACGGTTGGAGTTCCTCCGTTAAGCTTCCTGGAATGATGTCAAGCTCCGAGTTTAGTACTTACTTCTGGCGTGCCTTTAGCATCCTTGTTCACGCCCGAATGCTGTCCTCATCCACGTCCACTTTTCTCCTATATAGGTAGTGTGGCAGCAGGCAATGCTCCCAGTCAGTCAAGCGGACTGCTCAACAAAGTCAGGACAACGTTTACAGATTTTGGAAATCGGAGCAAACACAAGGTGTGCAGCATTATTCGGCACCCCGTTCACATTGGAGAAAGTTTAAGAATTTAAGCACGCCTTATGGTCATGAAAATACAACTACTAATCTAAACATGTCATATTTTACATCAAGGTTGCAATAAACTGATGAATTTTGTGTCACCTGAATAATGTGTCTGCGATTTGAAAGGATCGAATGTACATATGAATTTGAAAGCTTCAGAAGGGGTGGGAGGATGAGGGAGGAAGTTGGCCAAGCTGTCTCCTTCTGCTTCCATTCTCAATGCTAAGCTCAGTTAAAAGATTCTTGGCACTTCTCACTCACTCCACTTAGCACGCACAGCGGTATCTATCTTCCTATAGGAATCATGGTATACAATTCAACTTGGCATGGTAAGGAGGGAAGACTCCTTAATTGGAGGCCATAAATTCTACCAGCAAAAAGAAATTCATAAAATGACCCAAGGTTTGCAAGTCTCGTACTGCTCTGACTTCACCGGCAAAGCAATAGTGTCAATGTTGCCTTCCTGCATTGGCTAATTGTCATAAAAATCCTGAAATTAATCATAATACTGAGATACACTTGCATCATATGTTAAAAGGAAAACATTTTCATAATCAAAGTAAGAGAATTTTAAGACACACATTGTAAGTGCAATTCTGACTAAAAAGAAGAACAGGCTTCCGGAAACGAATTGTCAGTTAGGCTGATGGAAGAATATTGCTTCATTTTGTTTAAATATTGGACCAGGGTTATTAACCTTTTTGCAAGAGCGCTATTTCTTGGGTATTGATTCACATGAAGAGCTACCAGTTTAATACACACTTCAGTTTTCAGTGAACCCAACATATTTTTTTTTAGAATTGAGAGGAGGCCACAATTCCAAGAGAAACCAGCACACAGGCATGAAAATATATTTGAGTTCACGACAAAGGAAAGAAAGGGAATGCAAAAACAAATGCTTTCCGTTTTAGTAATTGCTGATCCCTGTCCAGAGAGAAAAGTATAAACACAAAGTCAAAAGAAACACATCAGTAAGCCAATTGAAACAAAAGTCAACATGGCGTCTGGAGAAGGATTCTCAAAACCTCAGATGAAACGATTAGATTAAGCAATTAATTTCGGAGGATTGTTACAGTGAAGTTGCAGCACTGCAGACGCGAGTTTTTGCTGAAGCCAAGCTTGAGAGCTCACTCATGTAAAAAGATTAGGAAAACATATGTTTGTGGGAATTCAATTAAGGCCTTTATAAAGTCAAGGTTGCCACTGCCCAGGTGAGCGGAACGAGGATGTGACTTGAAAAGGCCACAGTTACCATAATGATAGCTCCGTGGTGACATTTGAGCCTCTTACCCCAGATGAGACTGAGAAAGGGTAGCGCGGAGGGAGACGCAATCCGTGCTGACAAGAAGTCCATTTCCCCACTGACACCTGACCTTCAACAATCCTGAAAAATAAATAATACGCCTACATGACCTACATGTTCTCGTATTGAAAAAAAAACAAAAAAAAAAAAACATTTGTGCAGTCATGTGTTCAATTACGTGAAACTATCAAAATAACTGCAGCTCTTGACTTTTCAAGGTTCAAGGTTCATTTTTGTCACGCGGGGCTTGTTTTCAATAGGTGACTTTATAAAAAGGCATAAACAATTCCAGACTGCATCCATCCTCTCAAAACACACTCAATGCACCTTTAAAAAAAAAAAAGAAATCATGGTAAAAGGATTTTGATTAAGCATTTTTTGTTGTTGATGCATGAGTCACAAAGTAAGTCTGTCTGATCAGAGCAATCAAATGGACAAGTGGCTTATTGGAAATTAGGCTCAAATAAAATGACATTTGTAGCAATGACAAATTCTCAGAAGAAGCATGAAGAAACAGAATAATGCATCTGCTGCACCGCAAGTATAGTGGGACATGATGCAGACAGCGAGAATTGGATTCCATGCCAGTGGTTTAGACACTAAGGTCACCTGTAAAAAGGTGGTTAACTGTGGTCGTGCTGAAAGTCAACTCATGCTTAAATGCATCTGCTGCCGGAGTGGCGAGTAATTAACAATCTAACTCATTGAAACGCTTAAATGAAATGGAAATCAACGGCTCTCTGCGCCGCCCCTTCACTGAAAAACTCATACGCAGTTATTGTTGTTTTTCTTTTTCTGCATGCAGCTTCATTTCAACGCCTCTTGAAACGCTTTGAAAAGTGCAATTACCTTCCTCTTCATTGGCGTTCATGAGGTTAAAAGTGTCCTCATTCCTCTTTTTGTGCATCTTTTCAAATCATTACAAGGTTAATAAAAAGCCGATAGCGTGTCATTTGTATGCATTTAATTACAGTTATAGAATTGTTTCGAAATATTCAACATCATATTGCACTAGACTATTTATGTAACGTTTTGAAGAGCTTTAATGGAAGCAGTATCAATATAGTAGGGGCTGGGTAGGGGCTCAGAAGGACCAAATTTGGGCACCCCTGTTATTCTCTGTAAAAATTTTTACTTGAAATAAACTTTGCTCAAAAACCCTATCTATCTATCTACCTATCTATCTATCTATCCATCCCATTGTTAGGGTTATCTTCTATATGTAATAAATATGTAATAAACATATTTAATAAAGTAATGAACCATTTTCATTGTTGATTATACTTCACCACAGAAGGATTACATGCAACAGAACAGGAAAGTAAAAAAAAGATGCAGCTGCTAGGCCATGCAAGGCAGCTGCGCCATTCTGCGTGACCTCAACAGGTAGATCTCCGAAAGCGGCAGCCATAACATCATCAAACGACTCGCTACACTCCATTCTGGACCAATTTAACGCGAAACTCCATGAAATCAGTCAATGTGCAGAAAATGAAGTTTCAACGTCCACGCAGGCAGACGCAGGCCTCCGTCTTATTACCAGCCATAAGCCCCCTCGCCATGTGCCCGTAGCGCCAATTACTGGAGCTTATGGAGAATGTGTTGTGAACCGTTACTGCTTCAGTGCTGGAGTGCTGTTGGAGAGTCTTTCTTAAAGATGCAGATAAGATTATCAGCAGAATCTAATCACCCTCAAATATGGCACTCTTGTGGAAGTCTGATAAAACACACGCTCATGCACGCACACACACAAAGAAAGAGTCCTAAAATATTTGCCAGCATTTTTCCTCATATTTGAAATTATAATACAGTCTGACCTGAGCTCGTGGTCCCTCAAACATGAGATGGTTTGTTCAACCTGTGCATCTTAAACAATGATTCTGTTCACTTGTTTCCAATGTTGCATTCCCCTTTAGGCTTGCTGTGAATTGAAAATTAGATTAGCTGAGGATGTCTGAAAGCAGAACGAATAGGGAGTGAACATGCAAATTATGTGGAAAGTCCTGACCCAGTCTTAACAACTATTTATCGAAACCAATTTAGTCTCCAAGTTTACTAGATTACTCTGACTTCAAGATACACTCACAGACACTCAGAAAAAGAAGCAAAACTTCCTTTCAACTTTCAGCACCTGTGCCTGCCTATAGGGTGTACAGAAATAAGAGTGAGAAGAAGCAGAGGAAGTCACACACACGAAAAGGGTGTATATACTTCTTGCCATAAAAAGAAAGGTAAGAATCTTTTGAATTTGTGTGGATTTGCATACAAGCAAGCAGGTTGCGCTTACCTGTTGAGGGACGCCGAGACTCAGGAGTTTCCTTTTGTCTTCATAAGCTACAGATGACTCTCTGAAAACAAGTGTGGAAAGGAGCAAGAGAATGCCAATGGGAACATCTCTCTACCTCGATTCCTCTCACTTCTCAGTTGAATACAGAGGCAAGGAGAAGAAAGATAGTGGTTGCGGGACAGAGTAAAGTGTGAACCAGAGATGTGCATCAAATATTATGGGCAGGTGGTCATGTGAAAATGAGAGCTTCAACATTTTAGTGAAAAGAAAAGAAGAAAATATTTTTTTTAAATAGTTTTGTATTTTTTACAAACAACCAAGTTCTTAAAAAAAAAAACGTAAATAAAAAAAAAAAAAAAAAAACACCTTTTCCACAAAAAACAAGGGGGAATTGAGGGGGCACTAGTAATACCAGGAAAATAAAGAAAATAATCTGAAAAAAAAAATTTGATATTTGAATATAAGATATTTGTAAAACATAATAAATGAGTTCTTGCATTTAATGTCGGTTTCTTGTTCAGTAGTTATTGCCATCCTTTAATGGTAATGTTTATGCAAGTGCATCTTTTATTCATTGAAAAATGTATTATAAATAAAAAAAATACACATATTTTGGATGTGTTTACATATTTTACATCAATTTTATTCCATATTTTAAAGAGCATTTTTGTCCTACCTGGATAGGAAGTGCATGGTTCTATGTAGCCACTAATAAAAAATTGTGACCCCCTTCTCACATTTAAGTTCCTCATCACTAGCTGGTTTAGTTTGTAATCTTAAGGGTAAATATTTGATAGTCAGTTAAATAGTCCATGTTGAGAGCAATCAAGCCTCTCACTGTGGAATATTTGAGACAAAAATCGTAGATAAGAAGAAATGACAGCAAATGAATATTTAAGCAAGTGCACTTATTAAGCAATACAAGGTGAAACACAAATGTTTTTCTTTTCCAAGCTAATAACATATTTAGGGCCATGCTTGGTTCTGCCTTTCTGCAGAATATTCATGGATGTGATTTATTTTGCATTTTACTACGCTGTTTTGGAGCCGTGTAGCCACAGCACTCACAAATACAGATGCAACAACGCAGCTGCCAGTTTGTAACATTTACTGTATGCTCATACATAATGAATGAAATGGAGACTATCCACATAGCCGTATTTTCTATACTGAATGCTCCCAGTGTGACATGCTCTGCGGCAAGGATGGAGACGGACACAGGCCAAGGAATTCGCTTTTAGTGCAGAGCACCACCACTTCCCTCCCCTGCCGCATATCCCCCAATGTCAATTATATACTTCCAACTGAATGGTGGCTGGAGAATACCGCTATTTGCTCAGTGGAACGTAGAGAATGCTCGCCTCGACAGTCAACTTAAAGGTCATATTTATTTACCACATACATGTATTTTTCATTTGATCTGCTGATAGGCTACACTGGTTCTACCACCCCTCAAAATGGACCTCGTGGACAAATTTGCGCAGTATAAACTCAAACGTGGCCATCGATGCATCACAACCGGTGCAGTAGTACAAAAAGATATTTGGAAAATGTTCTCATCCTTTTCATCCAACAAACACCTGTCATTGACAATAGTCCGCTGATTCCTAACATACTGTATATTTGAGCATCGGCAGGATGAGCCACAACAGTTCAAATAGGTGCCAGAATAGATGAGACAATGTGATGAGGGAAGAGATGTGATGAGACAGACATGCTGGATAAAATGAGACAGGCAAGATGTTGTATGTGAGCCGTCATAGATAAGATCGAATAGAAAAGAAAGGCGCAACATTAGATAAATGGGATAAGAAACTAGGCCCGAAATAAATGAGATGAGAAACTTCATGAGAAAGAGGGAATGGATGCACCTAATATATAAGAGGAATCAGATGAGATGATACACGAGAGAATGTGAATTATAATTGTGATTGATGCGATAACAGTAAAAAGGTTGATTGATAGATAAAATAGATTTGATAAATGAGATGTGAGTGATAACATGGAAAGATAACCATGACAGGTAAAATAGAAAAGGTGTGAGATAATACAAATGAAATTAAAAATGAGATAAATGCAATGATGTGATTGCAGCAAAAACTTTCATGGATCGATGGAAAATCTAGCTAAGCTTGGTGAGAAATACTTTAAGGTAGGGAGAATGAGAGACATGATGGTTGATATTACTCAAATCCATATCGCAAAGCGCGTTTATACAGGTAAACGGCAAGATTTCCCCTTGCGGATGCAATTGGAGACCACTTTGCAGACACGACTAAGCGTCCCTACCTGACCACACGCCCTTAATAGTTGTGCCATGTGGTATTAAAATATTTTTTAAATGCCAATAATTGGTTCAATTCATTGATTTTGAAAATGATTCAGAGCGATTGTCGCATGCAGTTTATTGATTAATTTATTTATGAATGAAATACAATGACATCCACCACTCAGCGCCGAATTTGTCTACCTTGATCTAATCCACCAAAATCGCATTACACCACCTGCGCCACAAGTCAGACATGTTTTTAGGATGTCTAAAAGTTAGTGTACTTTGTCTCACCAAATTGGCTGGTGCGTCAAGGGAGTGCAAAAGAAAGCCTAGTGACGTGCAGCTCGATTTTTGCTTTATTGTTGTAATCAGATTATGACTTGTGTTTACACCACACTTGTTGATAGAATCTTAAGTGTCGTGGTGAAAGCTTAAAAGAGTGTAAGTCACAGTGTTTAGGCAAATTAATAACTCTAACTAAAGTAGATATATTAATATTATATATTTATTATTAAATATGAATATCACATACTATGACTAGTTCATACATATTTCATAAATATAATATGTTAATGAAGGGATTGGATGGGTTTGCTTTATTCAAGTTGGAGAATTGTTTTATTACTTTATGAATGAATTCATGAGTTCAGCCTCCCAAAAATGTAGTCTGTCAAAGACTGTGGCAAAACAAAAGCTTCTAATCCAAATTTATTGCAGTGTTGCTGTATAACACCACATTAGTTTAATGTAATTGTACCGAATAAATTGGCTCGCGAGTATCTGCCAACTACTATCTCAGGGAAAAGTGCCGTGGAACTCCCACGTTTGGGAAGCAGGCAATGAATGATAACGACACACGCATGCTTATGATGGCACAAAATCAGCGACTATAAACTTGTGTTCTGGGATTCTGGTTGCCAGTATAAGATGATATGTGTGACTTGTGTGTCGTTGTGAGAGGCTGTGTTTGAGGGCCCAAATGTTAGCACCCGGGCCAAGTAGTCAGAGCAGGTCCAGCAGACAGTCATTAGGCCCAGTGGACCAAGGCTGGAAAGGTTAATTCTACCCCTTTCCCAGAAGGGAGTATGTACAGCATAGGTGGGAGGCGGGAGGAAGATGGGAGGCTCAGGATGAAGAGGAGAGAAGGCGAGGCGAGGGGGCTGTGAAACTCAGTTCACACGAACAGCACTGTCAGCAAGATTGGAGACAGATAAAGGAGGGAAGAGGAAGAGGAGAGAGAGAGAGAGCTGGGTCTGAGGGATGGACAGAGGAGCTGAAGATGAATGGCGTCTTGAAAAATGCTGGGAGGAGAAGGGAGAATACAGTAAAGGGGGCAAAAAGAATTAATGTCAGGTGGTTGGACAGGCAGAGGGTGAGATGAAGGGGACATGAACGAGCAAGGTAATGGAGCGAGAGAGAAGAGGATGGAGGCAGAAAGATACTGTAAAATGGACTACGGAGTGATGAATAGAAGGTGCGGGAGGGAGGAGCAGCAGGAAGGAGGGGGGCAGGTCGGCGGTAGGAAGGCTGACAGAAGGAGTTGTTTTTGCAAACCAACAGGAAGTCTTCTGACTCAGACCAGCGTGACAGGAAAAGCAAGGAGGGCGATTAATTAAAGGCGGAACGTCACAACATGCGCAAGTGGAAAGTGCATGTTCAAGAGCTAAAAACAGATCACCACTGCACATCATTTTGACGTGTAGGGAGAAGAGCATTAATTAAGGGGTTGAATCGTAATATTGAGAAACCCCGAAAAACACTTACATTCCTTTGTTTCCAATGAAAACCATTTGAGTCCATTACATACAAATTCATTTTGTAAGAAAATATCCTGTTTTTAATTACTTTACTTCGAGAACCCAAGTGCACGCAAATGAGCAATTACATAACGATATGACAATATGCTGTATAATCCATACAAAAGATGTTGAACTATGGCAGAAAAATTGATGTTTCCAATGTTATAGACCAGCAACGGATGCACACTCCGAGTGGATCCTTGATTAATTTTCAATTTTTTTTTTTTTTACAAATCCCCCCAAAATTATTCCCGATTACTGATAAACTTTCAATATCCTGGGGAGTGCAATATGTATACCAAATTTTCAACCTCCATTCATTTCCTTTAGCAGATGTCATATTAACTAAGCAATTTCTGTGATCAGCTTTGTTAGGCACCAATGAAAATGCGACTGATATATTTTACCGTCAAAAGAAGTGGCTAATAGAGACTCCAAAAATACAAACATTAGCCTCTATAATTAAGTAACCCAAAGAAGTAATTTTTTTTTCATTTGTTTATCCGCTTTTGCAGTGTTGATATCTGCGAATCGATGTGCACAAATGGATCAGCACAAAAACGTTTGTGGTTATGAAATGGTAAAGAGGTTTTCACTTGTGCTGTGTTATTCCTCCCTTCAAGGTACCAGAAGCCCTTGAACAGCGTCTCCCACAGCCTTCGCATTGTCAGACGACCACTTTACCACCTGAGCCATGCTGTCCACAACTTAATGATGCCTGTGGTACATTTTCTTTGTCAAATTATTACAAAACGCTTCTTTGTCAGTTTATGCCCTTTAAAATGTTCTGGAAGTTGAAATACATATACAAAATGTATTTATGCTACAGAAATTTCGTGTGAGTTGTCAAATCAAACTTTGAAGTGAAAAATGTCATTCAATTCTGTACTAAATATTAAAATTGTTATATATATATATTGTAGATAGTCTCATGTAGCTACATTTTAAACAACCTTTAAAATGTTTCACAATTGGGGAAAGGCCACAGTGATACCCAAAAAAAAAAAAAGAAAAAAAAAAATCCTCATTCTGACGTTGTCTTCACCGTCGGCATGCAGAGGTCGACCGCATGCAGCTTGCAATCTGCACCCTGAGGAGCGTTTTAAGCACCCACTACTCTTTCCAAAGTGGTGAATAAATAAATAAATAAACAGATCCAATTCTGTGGCTCTCTGAAAACACAACAGACGATGTGCACTGAGCTGCGGAGTATTACCGCCACACTCTGAGCCCAGGCATTAACCACACGGCCATCTGACCCAGTGATCTGATTGGAAACACAACTTCTGTTGCAGCTGCACTGCGTATCAGACAAGCTAAATCTGTAGACAAGGTCAACGTATTTTTTTTTTTTCCCTCCTCCAACCAATCTGTCTCACAGGCAATGTCAAGGGGAGCTTTCGCAGCTACCCACAGTGTGGAAATGACAATTACAATCCACCAAAAAGTGACAGAACAAAGGTTAAAAGTTCCCTAAGTCTGACAGCATAAATAGACACTAAATCCTTTTACAGTAACACTTTCTTCAAAATAATGTTTCAGTCATAAATTCTGGACGGGGACATGAACTTTGTTCTATTTCTGCTCTCTAAAGCAGGCTTTCCAAAATGTTTTCAACTAAAAATTTTCTATTTCATCATCATTATGAATAAAAAGTGCACAGCTTTCACCAGAACAGCTCGGCTTCACAATTAGACAGAAAATGTAGCGTTTGCATAATGCGACGTTTGGTACATGACTGGATTTTATTTTTTGATGTCCCAAAATTGAGGCGTATACAATAACCAAATTTCAAAACAATGAAAGAGTTTGATACCTGGTGAACGCTGAAGTCCCGACGGTGAAATCAACCGCTAATGTTAGCTGCTAGCGCTATATGTGTCTTCGACTATACATGCATCCATGTTCATTATTTATCCCATGTGAATTTGGGTATGAGTCGGGGTACACCCTGGACTGGCCATCAGACAATTCAAAGGTGCATTCTGTAAAGCATACACCAGGTGTGGGCAAACTGCGGCCCGGGGGCCACATGCGGCCCGTTAAACGATTTAATCTGGTCTGCCAAACTTGAAAAAAATTAAATGCATAAACCTTGTTAATGTTTTATTTTCTAAATACTCTCGTGTGTCAATCACAGATATTTTGTTGTAATGCTTTTGTTCATTTTCATGTAAAATTAAATGTATTTTTTTTCACGGATGAGGTGGGGTTACCAAAACACTCCATCCATCTGCTCCTGGTCCGGCCCCTCTGTCAAATTTTAGAACCCATTGTGGCCCACCAATCAAAACGTTTGCCCACCCCTGCCATACACAATTACATTAACCTCTATGAACAACGTAGAGACTTTCATTGACCTACGAAGAATGTTTTGGGAATCTGGGAGGCAGCCCACAACTTTACACAGGAGATTGATATTTGAGTGTGAATGACTGTTTGAGTAAACATGCACTGTGATTGGCTGGGAACCAACCTAAAGTATATGGGCATATCCTCAGCAACACAACAGTAGGAAACGCATGTTGATTGATAATGCTCTACTGACTAAAGACAGTTGAGTTACAAGCGCGAAAGGACCAACTGATGCTGGTGCGTGCACACAAACAACTTGCATTGGGCTTAAGACTGATTTGGGCAAAACCCAGTTAAACATAGCAACACGATCTGCTGTTCGCATTCAATCCCATTGTGTGCCCATACATGTTGGCAGCGTCATCGAGATCCGGGTGGCATATGTGTGTGTGCGTGTGTGTGCGTGTAACGGATGGAAGGGTTTGATGTAACCAGCTGTGGTGTCCAGATTGGGGAGGGATTATTCCCCCAAATCTCTGCCATTTACCTCAGCTGCCTAACGAGCTCCAACACAGCCGCGCTAATTGTGACTTTTATTTTATTGTTGGTAACAAAAACAATCACGCAATCAAATTACAGCATGCTGATGATGCGTTATACTGATCTGTGTCTAGGTAAAGTCCAACAAGGGAATTACGATGCCAATGTGAGAAGCACGACAGATAGATCATCACAATCATTAGTAGGATGGACATCCGACTAATCATTACATTGGATAAAGGGATAAATTGGATGGTTTAGTGCTAATTCGTCTGAAACATCCACATAGGCGAATATGATGATAAATATCACTGAGTTGCTACCGGCAAAACTAATCAGCCAAGAGCCGAGGAAAAAGTAAAGGTTTTTCAAAAGGCCACTCTTGACTGGCAAAGGAGAACTCCTCATCTAGCAGACTCCTGTGTAATGTCAAGAGGTCGGAGGCTGGACAGGATCACTGAAACAATATTATTAGGCCAGTGAGGGAAAAGGAGGCAGGGTCAGATAATAAGACTCAATCTGGCTGAGTGAAAATGGCTGGGAGGGAAAGTGCTGACACCTGGCTCGCTCTTCCCCATCCAATTGCCATGCAGCGCTAACTCTGTGCTACTGATATTCATGCCGAGCTATCCGTCCATGGCCCACAAACTTTAACGGCCGCCCTCCGCCTCCTGATTCTCCTATCCTCCTTCCTCCTGTGTCTCATATATCAGCCCTCACTGGTGATGGGAGAGCCAAGTGGAGAACATGCAGGAGAAGATGAGTGGAGAGGACATACGGGGGGACTTTATTGAAATTTGAGGTCAGAAAAGACTCTTTCTGGACCTAATCTTCTGTGTCTTGTTCGTCTATGCACAGCCATTTCTCACGCTTGCGATAAATACACACATTCCCCAAAAAAGGGGTAAAAACCGCACAACTATGCTTTGTCTAACAAGCAATTCAATATTAAGACAGCACTCTGGCAATAATGTGAGAGATGGTATTGGCTCGGACAGGGGGGTCAAGCCACTCTGGGCTGTTGCCAACAAAATAGAGGGATTATAGGATGACACTGAGTCGTGGTTGGGCACGGTTCACCATTCATAAACTCATCTTGTCACATTTTTTTCTGTGAAACCGAGTTGCTATTTTTTAAAAACTCATCTAGTTGCACTTTCTGTGATGCTGCCAAAATACCTTGGTCCTTCGAAGGCGTCATGTTAGCTGAGGAGTAGTCGGCAGCAAAGTAGGGAGGAGTAACTAGCATTAGCCGACAGCTATATTCAAGTTCCGTTCCTAGACTGGATGTAACCCGAGTTTCCGCACAAATCTGAAATAACCCTTTTATACTCATTAACTCATTTTGTTTTGTCTGTTGCTCAGGGAAAGCCTTCTGTGACTAGCTGAAAACTTTCAGTTAAAAATATCCACCAATAAACTCAAATTAGCCGAAACTCAAGTGGTTCTACAAGTTCACGCATCAAAATTATTGTGACGTTTAAAACAGTGTAGCTAGATCAAGAAACTTGAATTATTGTATATAGCGTAAATGGAACATTGTTCGTGAGAAGAGCGGTTTGGGCTGTTAAATAGGTCAGTATAATGACAATTTATTGATCACTAAGTCAACATGGCGAGTAGTAGGGATGTAACAAAAATGATTGTAGTTGAGAAATCGATTTTGATCTGATGAACTGAATCGAATCATCTTATGTTAAAATCGTTATATCCTTCAATCTATCGCACATCATGTATCGATATACATATCGAATTGTCTTTTCGGAGAGATGCACACAGGGTATAAATCAGTATAAATTGAATTGACTTTGCTTTTTCAAATTTAATTAACTTGGATACTTTGGATTTTTAAGAGTTCGTTGATGTTAATAAACATGACAAAAGCAACAGGCGTTTCACATCGAAACCTAATCCCACTGAATCCAACTGAATCTATTGTTACATTTGTAAATCATTCCAACCTTGAATTTTTTTGTTCCCCATTTATCAAGAAACATATTGAATCATCTTTTGTGTTGAGTTGCACGTGTAATTGCTCTTTTACTGGATGACATGAACGCTGGCGACACACATTCACAAATTGAACCTTAGATTTTTGGCTATTTGCCTGATTTCCAATGCCGTTTGGTCCTTGTCATGTTCACTGCTAAAAAAAAAAAAAAAAAAAATCCTAAACACAGCAAACTTTATGCCTTGTGTAATGTACAATGTCATGGCAATGAAAGAAGCTGATAGTGGTCAACCATATTATAAGCACAGAGTTGAATTTGGTTCTCAGGAGATTGTTTCTTTTATTACCGGAGGAGGTCGGGTAATGAAGTTCTCAGATTCAATTCATCTAGCGTGTGATTATGTCTGCTAGAGGAGTATTGTCACCTCAGCAATAGGCTAAGACAGTCTTTATAGTTGCAATAATGCGTGTGGTATCATTTCATCTGTTACAAAGGAGGCCTTCACTTGTGGGTGATGTGCAATGAACTGACTGATATCATTGTTGATCATTGGCTGCTTCCAGCTTGATTGGTATTGTCTTAAAAATGCATTTCAGTATATTAAAATATCTCAAGTTCAAACAATAACAATCAAACCGTTCAGTGCCGGATAAATCTCTTTCACTTTCCCATGGAGGAGTTTTTAATCTGATGGTTTTAGTGAGAGGCTGTTACTTACCGTTGATGGATGAGAGGGGGGGTGGACAACGATGACAACCGTACAGTATATCAGGAACATTTTACTACAGGAAAATATAGAACAAAAACATTTTTATATTTAGTCTATCTATCAACCAGTGAAGTCAGGTGCTAATGTTAGCTGCTCATGCTAGTGTCAACTGGCTAACTGCTTCCGTGATTGCAATGTTTTATTGTGTTGACGATTCACATTACATGTGTGATTAATTTTTCTTGCAGACTTTAAACTTGTAACTAGTATACAGAGGCAAGGACTCCATTCAAGTCGTGTGTGAGACTTAAGTCTCCAGATTTTGTATTTCATAAATGCTTGGCTCAAATTTTGGAATGATTTTATTTGACTTTGAAGTGATATTCATGAGACTTGACCTACATGACTTGCCTGTTTTATTTGAGAATCAACATTTTTATTTGTTTTTGTTTTTGAAAGGAATTTTTCTTTGTCTGTGTATGTGTGCGTGTGTGTGTGCGCGTGTGTTTTCGTATTGTACAAACCTGGCATTCCACATCGCGGCATATTGGTATGTCGCGATGTGGAATGCAGAGGCCATCTCATGAAGCAAGTGTCATGGAGGGAGCTTTTAAGATGATTACATTTGGAATCAATAATTCTGTTTTGGAAAAAAATCATGGAAAAAGTAGAATGGCAACATTCAAGTTTAGTAAACTCAGAGGTCTCAGGCAAAAACTACAAGATTGTCATTGAAAAAACAACATTCTAAGCATGATTTATGTGTTTAATGGAGGAGACACTAAATTAATCGACAATTCAATGAATTGTTTGGGAATCTTTTTTTTTTTTATTTGCAATGCTGTGTCTGTTTTTGGGGGCGGGGACTTTATAAATTCAACATGCCCTGTTGACTTGCCTTTTTGTTCTTTTGGAGATTAAAGCCCTGTTTTGAGTGCAATACTGCCTTGCCTCCCTGCTTCTGGGATCTGAACCACGCACATACTTGACACAGGCTGTAATAAAAAAAAAATAATAAAAAAAAATGGATGGATTGTATCATATTATTGTTATTACATTGTCTTTAGTATTCAAACTCAACCAACATTTTTTTTCCCGTGGGCAGCCAAAACATTTATTTTAGGGCTGCTGTCTGATGGCAAAAAAAAAAAAAGGCAACATGAGCAGATTTAAATAGTCACTATCAGCTGCAGACATATAATTTCCTAACAGAATTGGACATTTTATACAGCATGCTGCAGCAGCATAGTAATATCACAATACTGATGCTTGTCTTTCCGTACCTAAATATGTATGCAAGCATTATTAAAACTAGAAGTAGTTGGAGACCTGGAGACGGGTGTAGATGACCTCTATTTGTTTGTCCAGTTGCTTAGGCTGCTATAATGTACAGTGTGTGTATATCTGACATGACACCCAATCATCTATTTTTTTTTGTTTCCAGATATGTTTTTGTCTTTTTGGTGTTTGTGTTTACAGCTTTCACCAGTTGGCCCCTGCCGGCCACCTTTGATTACGGCTTAGCAAAGTATTTATTGTTTATTAGTTGTGTCTTAAAGCATATGAGGCAGAATGAAGTGCACTTGCATGGCTCGGGCCAACCGTGACGCAGTTGATTCACTCTCAACTACACTCTCTAGTGCTGTCTCATTTTCTTTGATACACATGTACCTTGACACAGTCACAAAGCTCGTAAGTCAATTCATATTTTTAGATATATTATTAATCGACATTTATGAAATAAAAATGCATAAAACAAATCAAATAGCGAGTCTAAAGAATAACAAAAATAAGTCAAATGGAAAATCACACACAGACACATTTGTAGTTGTTGATGTTTACCTTTAAGGTGCCGAGTCAATGACATCAAGAGCTCAGACTCCAATTTGAGTTGATTTTTTAACTCCATGCTGCTTGTTGTGAGTCTTCATTTTTTTATTTGTGTTTTTGACTGTCAGTCCCATTCCATTCACCGTTGAAACTACATCAGCAACTAGGGCGCACCTCTTTTTTTTTTCTACTTCACTTGACTGAACGCGTATTTGAAGCTCACGCACAACTTGAAATTTAATTAGGCTTGCAACAAAAAACAACAATGACCAAGTAACAGCTGGTAACTGGATTAAAAAAAAAAAAACAACAACCTTATGTGAGGACACTCATACCACTCTGGGTATCGATTTCACACAAAACAGTGAGTTGAAATGGTGGCATTGGTGGTGGAGCAATAACAATTATAAAGATGTGGTTGGGCAAGATGAATGATTAATATTACAGAGCAAAACGATATCCTTCAAACATATGCCTTCATTCTGAAAGGCTCCAATGTGTTCTCACTGGGATAAAAGAACACGCAATTGAAGCCCACACGCACTTCTGCCAACTGATGAGCTTTTGCCTTTGCTGGGGCGGAGTTTGCCATCCTGCCCGTCCCATTTTCAGAAAATCTACTTTGATTAACATATCAGAGGCCCAAACGGGGCTAAAGCCCTTCTCTGCAAACTGTAATCTGCCCAGTTTGAAGTGATCAACCACAGAGCGGACACAACGAGGCCTGCCAAGCCAAACACAAGGATAATCCAGTTATACCTGCTTATACGGTGGACAGCTAAAAGCACTGAACTGACGCTCTCGCCCAGACGGGAAACAGCTTGCAAAGCATTTTCATCCAACCAAAAGCGTTTTGATGGACTTTTACGGCATGGCTCGAGCTCCAAACTGCAGTTTAGCCACATGCTGCCATATGAGCGCCTTCTCCTCCTCCACCTGGAACAAGATTAAATATCAAGCAAGTACGATTGCCCTTCTCTTATTACTCCCCAGTGGCTTTCATCACTTAATTTCCACCTGTACAACTTGCCGCCCCTTGGGTGCCCCTGCCTCAATCGCAACACTTCATCTGTCACAAAATGTATTTTCTTTCTTTTAACTTTCCCCCTTATATATACATCGTCACACACACCCTGGCTGAGTATATTGATCTAAGGGTGTCACTGAAGTAGTGACAGGGGGGGGTTGTGCTTTCCCCCTACTTGTAAACCGCCGGAGGACCATCAGGGAAAGTTGAGGGGGCAACAGATGGAGGCTATTGTGCCTCCAAAAGAAAAGTAGGGGGGATTGTAAAGCGAGTTTGCATGTCTGTGCATGTATGCGTTGTGTTTCCAGGGCTGGAGGAGGGGATGAGGGTAGTTTAACTCAAGATGTTTGAAATCTGCTTGGTTAATAGTCTCCTGGAATGCCACCTCCTGCAGTTTTAATGAACCACCCCAAGTCAAAAGGCCCAATGGAGCATGCTGTGTTTTCCAAAACAGTTCTTGGTTTGACGCCCTTTGACCCCTGGCACTCCCACGCCACTTGAAGGCCATTTCCATGGTGACCAAACAAGAATGTCTAGCGAGCTTCAGATTGTCAAAATGCTCATATCAGTTTCAAACGCTAAATGTATCAGTTTCTTCTAAATATTTCTTGATTCCCCTCTTTTCTCATGCAGGCAAAACCAACCATTTGGATAAAAAGTTTCTTTTCAAACCCTTACACTTTTTTTTCCAAACAACCCTTAGTCCTTATTAGCTCCCGAAAGGCCGAAAGACGCACACGAACAGATATAAGTATAAATGCGCACATCCACAAACACAAAAGCTGGTCCTCATTGCCAACAAGGAGCCTTATTATTCAATATGCATGTGTGCATTCATCGGGAGGTTTGTGGCATGTATGTGTGGGTTCAGAACTAATAAAGTGCAATGCACCTAATTAAACAGTCTTTGTTTGTGTTCTATAGCAGTGGTATTAGCTCAGCAGGCTCAATGCAGGGTGGCTATGCTCGCATTTAAATACTTGCAAACAATAGCTATGATAGGCAAGGGGCCAGTTAAGAAAAAAAAGAACTAAAGGATTGCATTGACAAAGAAGAGAAGACAAATCCGATGTCGAAGATGAACTGTCTTCCTCAAGTGCATGTGTGCAAAAGACAAGGTACTCTATTTGCAAACGAGTAGGTGATTATGGATGAACATTCTGTCTGTAAATTCCATAATAAAAGTGAGATGAACACAGGTGCAGTAGTGACAAAAAAGAGAGTTTATATATATATATTTTTTTGTAGTTTAATGTGTTAAAAATAATCCCATTGTAGGCTTCAAATGAAGAAATGGACTTGGGCACGGTATATAGGCTCGTAAAAAGGCACACCATGTTGACGTTTAATTGATCGTGGCCCCTTCTGTTCCTACGACTGCAACTTCACCTGAAAGTGGAATCAATTCTGACCTAGAAATGCCACAATGTGTCGGGACGATTAAAAAAAAAATAATAATAACAAAGAAGAAAACAATAATTGTAATTTTCTAAGAGGGATGAAATACTACAATTGTAATGGAAATACCGTATTTTCCGAACTAAAAACCGCTTTGTTCCTAGATTTTGGACCACGCGGCTAATACAACGGTGCACCTTTTTTTTCACAGTAAGGGTGCGCTATAGTTCAGAAAATATGCTAAATAAATCTCGATTTTTTTCTCTTGGGTCTGTTCTTTTTTAATCAGTAAAGTTGTTGCCGTGTTAAAAGGCACTGTTTTGAAAATCTGTTTATGTACCTTTATGTGCATTCACAGTACAAAATCGTTCTGTACATGCAGTAAACAACTACATTTTTTTACTGCGGCTTATTGCCTGGTGCGGCTTGTATATTGTTTTTTTGGTGTTTTTGTTTGTTTGTTTGTTTTTTTTTCCCCCAAAAAGAGTTCGTCCAACACCAAGTAGTACGTAAGTATGTGTCTGTATATTACTACTCCATCCGTGGCATCATGAATGATGGTATTATGAGGGGTATTTATTCAAGTCGGACTAAGTAGGACTTCACTGATGGCCTAAGTGTGAAATGCATGACCCGCAACTGTGACTGTTTATTGTCACGTACATGTATACGCCAAATTTGAGCTCTACATTAAACTGTCATAAGAGTGAATAAAGCTTTTCTGAGCCATTCATTCCAAGTATGCATATTATTTATACTTTGGTAGGATATTAAGCCGTAGTGTGACAATCTGCACCCAACTTTACATGTACACACTTTTGAATGCCAACACTCCAAAGCCTCTATTGACTAATCTTTTGACATCCAAACTCCACATTGAGAGGCTACATATATGTGCTATGATATAAGCGGCACAAAAGGACTCTTCTGTTATAAGATGGATCCATTGTGGGCCCCCTCTGCCATTTACCTGCAGCAGGCCTTTTAAGAAAACAAAGTGGAAAACCTGAAAGGGCAATCAGAGCTGCGCTTCCTGTCTGACATTCATGAGTTCAGCCTTCGAATGGCACCATTCATTATAACCCCGATTTAAATAAACACAAGCTTAATGATATAATAACAAGTGAGGCAGGCTGCATATACCATCATAATCAACAGGAAAAACAAATACCAAGAAACTAGAGGAACAACTATATCACATCCCCCAAAGGCAACCTCGCTGTCTCCCACATGTGAACATGTTAATCTATTCATTGGAAATATATGGAAACAAAGCAATCGAGGTGAGTTTAGTTAGTGCTCAGACTCCATAAACAGGTGAGAAGAAGGACTTCTTTCACTTGATGCGATGAATTTAGGATCTCGGAATGCGCAGTTGAGTGGTCATGAGTGGGTGGTGTGGCTTTATTTACAACACTGCAGGAAATGTGCACATTTTGACACACTCACAAAACGTACAAATATTGAAAGACTTGAAGCACATTGATATATGGAGTGCCATCCAGTGACACTCTTATGGAATCCAACTGATTAAAATCTTATGAATGTGATGCTCATTCATAGTAATTGAGTGGCAATCCCTTGGCCATATGGCATTTATTTGACACACTTGTATGCCACATATTTCAATATGAAAATTGAAATATGACAGAAGCTTGAAGTGGTTTAAGTTGTGGCATCATTTTGATTTTTAATAATCCATAATAATAAAATATGTAATAAACTACTGCCCTGAACTAGGCTAAGTGTATTCTCTAGCTGTTGGAATCCCGCTCTATCTTTGTTATTGTCTCACATTCAGACATCCCTTTAAAAAAAACAACAATATTTGGATATTTTGCCTTTCTCCGAAGAAAAGAAGCAATCCTGCCATCCATTTTTTAACGTGAAGCAAAGCATGTGATTGCAACCAGTTCTGGCAATGACAACATTAAAATTTTGATGAAATGTTTCCAATTTGTTCAATGTTTGTTGTTGTCATATTTGTATGTAGAAGGGCATCTGGCTTAAAACTTTGCCAAACAATTATGAGTGCTCATCCAAAGACGTGGAAAGCGGGTTCATAGGCAGAAAGAAAAAAGAACAGAACCTAGACCTGAAAGTGTGGACAGGAAAAGCTAGTAAATTGACATAAGATTAGGAAAAAAGTAGCTGTGTGACCAGGTGGAGAGGCAGTACGCCTATGAGCTTAGGGTTAGGGTTCAATTTGTTTTACCGCGGTATAGATGGGAAGATAAAAGGAGTAAAGGTTAACCTAAAGGCAGGGTTAGTCAAGAATATTACAGTGGTGTCAGATTAAATGTACAGCAGAGAACCCTGTGGTGGTAGCTAAGTTAAGAAGAGTCTCATGCGGGTTTCGAGGAAGAGCAGTCTCTTGGTGGGCAGTGGGAGCTTCCAGAAGACTGCACCAAGGCAGCCAAGTTGATCAGAGACAGGCAGGAGAGTACTTCAAGTGTTTTATGGTATGTAAGAGGAGAAGGAGAATTGGTGGTGGAAACAGGAAGTACAGGAAAGGGGACAAGGAATAATAATAATTTGCCCTTTATTAGTCCCACAATGGGGAAATTCGAGATTCGAACCCAGGCCTCTTGGGGAGACTGGGTCCTGAACGCGGCGCCTTAGACCACTCGGCCATCCTGGCAGCCATAATATTCCCTTTATTAGTCCCACAATGGGGAAATTCGAGATTCGAACCCAGGCCTCCTGGGGAGACTGGGTCCTGAACGCGGCGCCTTAGACCACTCGGCCGAAGGAGGTTCGCTGAGCAGAAGTTGGACACTGAGATGACTGAGGAGACAAAACAATACATAAAAAGGGAGATGCAACGTAGGGCGTCCAAAAAGAGTCATATGTATGCCAGGGTGGACAGTAAAGAAGTAGAGAAAGAGCTAATAAAAAAATAAATAAATTAATAAATTAATAAAAAAAATACAAAAAAAATAAAATAAATATATATATATATATTAATATATATATTATATATTTATATATATATAATATATTTATATATATATATATATATATATATATATATATTTTTTTTTTTTTTTTTAATTTTTTTTTAATATATTTTTCATAAAGGATGAGACAATCATTATTTTTTTTTTGTTTTGTTGTTGGTTGAATTAGAAATTGTTCGTGTTGATGAAGACGTGCTTCTCAGAGTCGTATTTTGATTGTAGTCAGTGCACATTTGGGCCTGCTGTTGGATGAATCAACATAAGCAAATTGAACTAATTGCACCGTAGCCTGCCCAATGGACCCGGTTCTCTGGAGGGAAGAGAGCTGAGAGAAGAAGGGAAGGGAGAAGAAGGGAACATTAGTGAATCCCACTAATTGCTCACGCACCTGTGCCTGTCCACTCGACTCAGCTGGGGATTGAAAGCGGGTGTGTCAACAGGAGGTTCACGATGTGGTGTTGTCACTCTTAAAGAACGATGTTGTTTAGCTGATCCAGCATATAATGTGCCAGCTCCCGTCGACGGTGGAAATTGTGCTTCCAGAGGAATATTCATTGCTCCATTTGGTCGTGAAAGCTGGAAAATTAAAGTGGCCAGTTTTATTACCATTCTGTCTGAATAAATAATGACGTTCATGTGTGAAGCATTAAAAAAAAAAAAAAAAAAGTGAATCATGAGAATCATGTGAACAGGAACGGACCACACAATTCTATTCCAGTTATCCGGGCATTCGTTTACTGCACACTTGTATCCCTCTTATGATTGTAATGATAAAGAACATCCTGAGTGTGACCTTGCCAGCTTGGAACAGAAAACAAACTCAAAACACATGAATCCAGATGACCATATACTGTATTTCCAATATACTGTAAAATGCTGTATATGTTTGTAGAAAATTGGGAATTTATTTTTTGGTCCACTTTAGTTTCATATGCATCATCATTTGCCATAACAATGTGGAACATCCGCACACTTTTTTTTTCAGTGAATTCCTCTGTTGTGTCCTCCAGTGACAGTTGTTTGTATATGTGTGCCCTGCCATTGACTGGCAACCAGTTCAGGGTGTACCCCACCTACTGCCCGAAGAGAGCTGGGATAGGCTCCAGCACCCCCACGACCCTTGTGAGGAGAAGCGATACGGATAATGGATGGATAATATATTGCCTAGACACCCCACAGTGGAAAATGACAGATTAGTCTTCCAAACCATATGGTGCTGTATACTGGTGGAAAAGTGGCTTTAGTGTTTGGACTAAGCAAATAAATACATCATTAACTCAACCAAAACAATTGTGGCAAAACCCAAAGAGGCAGAATAGAGGTTGTTATTGTCATAGCTATGATATTGTTTTATTAGATCATTATTATTAACAATCTGCGTCAACCAACAGTTTCGCAACCATTTCCATACAAATGCGTCAAAAGCATCTGCTTAAAAGTTGCAGAAAGAGTCAAAGCATCAACTCAGGTCCACTTGCGATATTTCTAAGATGCCATCTGTTTTTAGTTCGCTAAATAAGAAGTAACGCCATACGGTGGACAAAATATGGGCTTTGGTGGACATTAATCAAATTCTTGTCATTGTTGTGTATATGATACAAATAGAAAACACCTTGATTATTTCACGATGAAACAGTATTCCTGCACGCTAACGGATCAACTATTATAACAAAATAAGACTTTAAAATATAGCATGTTATATGAGAAGATAATATTCTCTGAAAAGGAGATTTAGTTAAATGGAAACAATCTTCTGTTATGTCCCGCAGCAGAAATGCCGCACTCCATTCAACCTTACAAATGTGTAACAAAACATTTCAATATTGTGTCCATATTCCCATTAAACAAACAATAAGTAGAACTGCACTCGGTGGAGAGCAGATGTCGATCATGGTGGAATTGTTAAGAAAAGACAAAAATATATGGTGAAGGGGAAGGCTCTAACAATTTTCGGAGGAAATTGTGGCGTGCGGCTGTATCTGCAATTGGCAGCGTGCAGCACAGGGCAAATTAATGGCCTTTTATTGTGAAGTCACATACAAATAAGACATTAAAATACTGTACACGCAGCAGAAATCGTAAATTGTTCTAAACACATTTTATCCTAACTTGATCCCAAATGTGGGTTTTTTCCTTGGCACACCCGTAAATGTAAACATCTATTGGTTAAATATATCAGATGGACTGGTGAATGTCAGTGCAGTACAGTGACCAGCGTGTTTGTTATAAAACACGCTTATTGGCGACAGAAATACACAATGTCTCTTGTGTGAGTGTGCGCGCCAACTGCCCGAGTCGGCAATGAATGTGTGCATGGTCACTGGTTGCACGACACCGCCAATACTTCACTTCCTGCCCGTGTATTTGAACAGGAAATATGCACCTCGAGCCATTTTAAGGATGACATCATTGATAATTATTGGATTGAAAAAGAAAATCAATTGAAAACAGATAAAACTCAAATGGAACTTTTTTTTTTTTTTTTGGGACAATTCACATGGGCAGCAGTGCCTCACTTGCCTACTCAGCCCGCACGTCCCTGCTTTACGATGCAACACTGCTAGAGGAAGGGAAGTGTGCCGTGTTTGAGCTTGGCACAGATTGTCAAGAGTGTGTGCATGTCATAACAAACAAACTCGAGTAATTACTTATTGCACTTTAACCCCCACGCCCCAACAACAACTAATCATTTGTTTGAAATCCCCAAGCAATGGATGTCTACCTTTGTGTATTCATCAGTGACATGACTGAACCTATTACACACACAAAAAAAGGCTCCTGCAGATGGACAACATTTAGTGTGCAGAACCATCTGTTCAAGTTGACTTTGTTACTTTGTTTTCATTTGTGGTCCTGACCCAACCTTCATTGTTCCACGGTGCTCAGGTGAGGTTAACGCTCGCTTGCTAGGATGTACAAAAGAGAAAACAAAGAGCACCATCTGCATTTGTTTGGAATAAAGGGATGTTTCAGTGAGTGGTACAGATCACAAAGCCAAAAAAGGCTAAAGGCTCTCGTGCCCCTCCCTTGGAGTAGAGTCTGACTAAAATTTAACTAATGACTCTCGTCTCCCCTCATCAAATGGCAACCTTCCCTATGGTGAGCGTCAGTGAAGTGCAGCTCTGCGAAATAGAATTTGGAGCAATGTGGCTCCTTGCGGTACCAGGGGAGAGGGGTTGAGAAAATAACAGTTGGAATGGACATAAATGAGCTGTGGAGGAAGGGAGAGATGGATGCGCTATGTTGTGTGGGAGGCCAATGAGTCCAGCAAGTCTTCGAATGCCATATGCTACCTTGAGGCAGGCGTAGTTCTGTGAAAGCGAAGGAGGGGAAGAGTGCGGCGAGTGTGACTGGCGTCATCAGAGCTGGTACGATACAGCATGTGCCCAGCCATCACATGCCTCCGAGTGCGCCTGATGGACAGAGGGAGGCCGTATTGAGGGAGGGGAGGGAATCGGTGAACGGGCATCATTAGATAATGAGCTTGGTGTTCATCAAGGGGGAACGGCAGCGAGGAAAAACAAAAATGTGCGCGTGTGAATTCGGAGGAAGCCAGAGAGGCACGGAGAGTAACGGAAAGACGGGTGCATAGTTATAAAACATACAGCAGGGCTGATTATTGTTATGGTGCCACCAATGAGGGCTGAAGCCTTTCGTGCTGCCAGGCAAATGTAGTATTAGTCACTTCAATAATTAATCACCCTGGGAGCGTGTCATTGCAGCCATGCACTGACCCATTTCGTTAGCATTTTACTCTCAGGACTGTGTTGTGTACCCTATACCCGCTGAGCCCCTCTGCTCACATGCCTTCATTTGGTGAGGTGTGGGGGGGGAGTTGCAGAGCCGGATCCGTTGGGTCACGCCTGGTCACTTTTTGCTGGAGGAATAAAGCAATGGCGCTGGTGCCTTAAAATATTGGAAACCATACAGGGAGGCAGAATAGCGGCCTCGGCTGTGGCCCAATGGCTCTTACCGACTGTCTTTCTAGATGAAATATGGAGCCCATATGTAGGACGCGCATGTGAAAGTGGGGACCCAACTGGGTTCCTTTAGGCTTTGATGCCTGATCACCACAAAAGCAGATGGCCCTCTTCTGGTCCTCAAACTTTTTGTGCCCCTCATCTTTTATCCAATCCTATCCTGCCTATTAGCCCCCTGCCTGTCATGGTCTAGCAGCCTGTGCTCAGCCCTCAGGGGGGCTTCCACAGTTAAGGAATGAAGGCAAGCTTCCCTATTGACACAGGTCTCACTGCAAAGCTTTGAATAGAAGTCAAGCGAGTGAAAAGGGATGTTTTAGAGGACAAAATAGAAGGAGGTGCTCGCCGGATCAATACAGCTGGGCTATGTGGACCTGAAATGCTTTGCTCAGTCAAAGCAGTGCGAGCCACAGGTGGCAAAGAATTTTCCTGACCATTGATTCAAAAGTAACAAAAAGTGTTAATGGCAGAAAAACCTGCATGCACCTGTCTGCAATATGAAATCAAAGCAGACAGACGGCCCACTGTGTTTGCGCTCCACACTGTAGATATTTGTCCTTGCTCTAAAAGCGGGCAGAATTCATTACAAAGGTCCAACGACCAAACTGCTTGCCCTTCGCACCCAAGAAATTGCTATATCAGAAAGGCGTCAGGGAGCTCCAGGCAGACGCAGTACAAACAGGTTTGAAGGCCCAACTGCAGTAATCAAACAGTCCCCCCTGCACTCAGTCTGCTCTCTCCTCAGCCTCTCGATGGCACAAGCCAATTAACGGTTCGTTACAGAACCACAGATGAACGCCTTAATTGATTACGTGGCAATCGCCAATTCAATTATAAATTCTGGTCCAAAATGCTGATCTGAGAGTTTGGTAATGGATATTTTCCTTCATTTTGAGTTTGTACTGAGATAGTTTCAGGTGAGCCGCTTGATAAGTGAAACGTTTAGTTATAACCTTAAATAGATTTGCTAGCCAATGTTCATAAGTCAAGATAATGTCTCCCATTTACATGAAGAGAAATGCAAATAATCTGTTCCAGCCACAAAGTTACACTTTTATGTTTTTTCTCCCTTTTTTACCAGTGTGTGGTCAAAAATAAATATAATTTCATATAGAAATAATTGAACACACGCTATTATACAAAAAAAAATTGCTCATTAACTTTATAGGGACCGTTGATTGGCCTGAACTTTGGCACTTATGTTATGAGTCGGTATGTCAAAATGATGTCAGCACTAAAATTCACCCCCCTGAAAAACTCACTAGTGATTTTATGCATTTTTTATGAAAATATTCAGCACATCTTAATGGCAGCAAGAGCTAAACTGCATGCAAGCTCCTCATTTTCTTATTCTCTCATAAGTGAGCGATCATGAGGCTAACTTGCGATGATTGATTGCCATTTTTGACATTAATCGCGATGTATGTACAATGATTTAGAATGGAAAAATTGTGCCCGGTTCCTCCACTGACTCCTACCAAGACATTGGGAGGAGGATTGGGGTGTGGCCATTCTGTGGAAGAAAAAGGGCTGTTTTTAGAGTAGTTATCTACTGAATCCTCCCCAAAAATTTATAAAATTGAAAATAAATAAAATAATATATGAAAATATGAAAAATAGCACATCCCGGCCAGATGGTCCTGAGGAGAAAAAAGGGAGGAGGACTACAACTCGTCCACAAGTGGAAAAAGCCTTGTTCCTTAATAACAGGGGGAATTCTGTTTTTATTTTTTTTTGCTTCTTCTCAGTATTCTTCACACCAATCAAGAGAAAAGTGTTATTTCTGTCCAAAATAAATCATATCATGAAAAGTCACATCATTAAAAAAATATTCATTTGCTACACATTTATTTTAGCCATTTTTCATATTTTTGGGATTGCTTCACTCATTCTCCCAACAGTGAGCACTTTGTATTTACAGAAGGCAGGAATTCTTCTGGCATCTGTTCTTGGGTGAATGGATTGTACAAAAGGGGAATTTCGCTCTTCCACACAGGCATGAAACATTCGTTACTTAATTAAAGCGACGATACAATTCAATAAATAACATTGTAAATATAGATGGCTTTTGGACTTACACGGCTACCACATGAATTATTTGTGATTGGATGATCAAGGATGTGGATGTAGAATTTCTGCCTACAAATGCAATAGATTTTTTTTTTCACTGAACAGCAATACGTTTTGCATGTTGCCAATGATGGTCACGCAGCCCGAGAAGAAGCCCATGACATAGATTTGCTAGCCAATGCCAACTCTGTTCGTACAATGGAAATATAGGTAATTTTTCTTTGAAAATTTTGTGTGCAACTCAAATTGTTAGTAAACAGCGCCATTTGTAAGTTGAGGTTTCACTATATGTGTAAATAGTCAAAACAATAGGATATCGGGACTAAATTGAATTGGAAGTGCAAATTCAGAGGGTGCTTGGTGCATAATGAATGAGGAGTGAAAAAAAAAACCTGGCAAATCTGTGGATTGTTTATTCATTGTTTCTGACTTACACTTCTCCTCTGCTTCCTGCTCCACAAACCGCTTTGTTGCCAGGAGCACACAAAGAAGCTTGGATCGGTCGACAGAGGCAGACGCACTTGAGAATCACAACCACGCACACACAAACACACATTTGCATGCATACAAGCCACAACAAATAGATATTGTTTATTAGAAGATATAAATATCGATATGGGGATGTTCGATATGGGTGCAGATGAAGAGGTCAAATTTACATATAAAATAGCCCCACGCACATACATAAATATGAAATATAAATGTACATGATTAAGAAAATAAAAGCAATACACACGTACACCCTGTCGTGGATATGAACCAACATAGGAAGACATACTGGAACAAAAGGCCATTTATACCACAGCAGCATTTTGGAGCTGGAAAATACAAACTGGTCTCAGAGTGGTGGTTTGAAACGTAGCTCATGCATTTTTGCAGAGTTGTAAAAGTACAGTAAGAAAAGTTGATTGCTGCCAAAATATTTCAAGCTTGCAAGTACATATTGTACCTCTCTTGTCTTTCGTATCACAATGTGAAAATGATTTCACTCTTGCTGTGTTTTTTTTTTTTAGCAGAGATCCTCTCTTGTCCACTACCATGTTGTTAGTGGAAGCAGTGTACGTCAGCGAGTAATGATGGATTTGAAATTGAATTCAATTTATTATGGTTACGTTCCTTTCTATTACAAAAGGTCTTGCATTTAAAGTTGCACATGGAAGTTGGTTTTAATTACATCTTATAGGTAGGATGCTTGGAAGAAATCCCTTGTATGGAGTCTACAGACCCATACAATTGAGAATCTCTGACTTACATATCCAGACAAAATGTTTAGACATGGTTATAGTCAACTACTGTCATATTACACAATTTCCAGACAAAACCTTTTTTGAAAAATGCAAAGAAAAAGTTCATAAAAAGTATCCTAATGCAGTTTGTGGTAAATACAATGTTGATCTACATTGTCTGGGTTAATTCGAAAACAAGTCTGGATATGGAAATCAGGAAGTTAAAGTCGCTGAACCTCCCTGAACAGATCCAGAACGGACAAAAACACAAATAAAAACACGGTTCTCATTTTTACGTGATCATTATGAACATTATAAAAACATATGTACAGTTATGACAATGGCAAAACCAAACCATCACCACACACACACACACACACACACACACACACACCCACATACACTTACATGATACTTGAGACTCTACTTTGTTTTCTGCGTCATAGAGGATCGCTCTGGCCAATCAGAATGAAGAGACCCTGGGTGAGGAGTTTGCGCTAACAAAGCCTCAAAAAGGGCAGTCTGCTGACGGAATAATTTCCCAGGACAGATCCATATCTCACTCCACAAGGTTTCGTCATTCAGTGAAAGATCAGTACCTGAACTATTGCAGGTGTGAAAGTAAATGTATGAAGTCTGTTTGGACTGCTTCTACCACTACTCTCCCTCAAGGTTTCTGCATTTATATCTATATTGCTTAATGGTCTGCCCACTATCTTGTGGCCTTGGGCTACATCTTTAATGTGTATATGTTGCTGGGTGTCTCTGGTTGTCTGAACTTTCTTTACCTAGCATACATTTCTCCCACTGCAGGGACTGAGGGACAATAAAGATGCAAAGCAGGGGGTTACATGAGTCGGAAGCACTGCAAGGGGTCCTCCCTAATGGTAGCATCCCGACATCTTTTTGGAGGCCTTTATCGAAGGCAGGCTCTTAACGCCACACGCTCCACACAAACTCCGACAGGCTGCGAGCTTTTGACCCATGGCGCTGAAGTTTTTAGAGAGGCAGGGTGTCCCACTACAGGAACAATTCCCTGCCTCCCTTTAGTGTTTTTCTCGACAAGAAAGAAAAAGACCTCAGTGACAGCCTCTACTCTGAAATGTACGGGAGTTAGGATGCACACTGTTCATCTTTGCCAAGGACTATCTTTCCCCAGCACCCCCATCCTAAACCCGAGAAAGCCAGTACATACACAAAGGCACACACAGGCCAGCATGACTCCCCGGGCATCCAATCAGGGATGAAGCGGCATTGTTGGACAGGCTTGGCATGGGCAAGATGGAAAGTCTAGAAGAGAAAGAGCAGCAAAAGACAGATTACCAAATGGGAAGACCAGGATGCACTCAGCATTCCTAATCAGCCAGCTGCTGACTTGCAACTCCACTACGTTCATCTAGTCTGTACAAGGTCACCTGAGAGATGAAGTGAAACAAAGTATTCCAGTGAAATGTAAAGTGAGGGTGGAAAAAAAAAAAGCGTCTCGGATGGGTGTTTGACTACAGTTAGTGTAAAGAAGAAAAAAAAACATCTAGCATTTGTTTTATTGTAAATATTTGTTATGAGAAGGCAGTAGGTCTGCTTGAATGTTCTGAACTCCTATTTAATATTGCATTCCCATTTCAGTGAATTGCTTCGGGACATAATTAATCAAAATCTGTTCCATCAGCCAAGTTTTTAACAATCCATGGATTTAATCAATGATTATTCTGCCTAGTTACAACAGTCTGACAATATTTTGGAATAAAAATTTGAGAACAAACAGTGAACTCTCATTGGATACGTTCCAGACTAACCCATGACATTCTTCAGTGCCTCGTCTGAGTTTCAGTAGTTCTCCAAATAAAATGCAAAGTATTTTTGCTTCGAGCTGTTTAGTTGTCGCTTTCAGTTGAAGGTTGCAGATGCAGAAAACTATCTTATAAAAGAGAGATTTAAAAAACAAAATTTTTGACCAAACAAATAACTTGGTATGTGTATTATGTGAAATGCCATAGATGGGCGAATGGAAGTTTGAATGAATGTTATGGTGATCAAACCATAAAATTATAAATTGCTATTTTAACACTCCAAGCAAGAAAAAATACAGAACAACAATACGAGCAGGCATAGACTGCATTCCCTCTGTGCTGTGGTAATAACAACTATTATTGCAATTTGGGAGCGGACCAACTCTCAAATTGGTTGCCTACAAATCAACAATATCGCAGGGGTGCGAACGATGAACCATGGTATAATGTATTGGCTTTGTTGTTTTTTATAATTTTTTTTTTCAATGTTTACATTTCAGAAGTACCCATGCTAATGTTAGCTGCACATGCTAGCCACGTGGTGACAGCTTAGCTCCTTGCTATCAATGAGACTGAATATTTTGGTATTACGAAACATTTAACATTGAGCCAGGAGTTGACCAAGCTTGAAGTGAAGATTGGATGGCTACAGAGAAGAGAATAAGGGCCACTGAGCTAGGTTAGCCTACTATGTTAGCTGCTACCACAAGCCACCTTGTCATATCGGGGCAATGGTTTCTGGTGGCTCAAACACGGATTTTCCTTGACTCGTTTTCTACTCTTCCACAGTATTTTATTGGGTATATAATTGTTGTGTAATGCTGACAATCCTGTAATGTAACACACCAAGTAAATGGTGATCAAAACATTACCAATTGCACTTAAGCAGAGAAAATAAGTCATGAAGCCTGACAACTTTTTTTATGGTCCTATCACCTCCACAATTCCACTTGCTAAACTGAAAGTTTTTGTTGAATTCACTCGGTTTCATTTCATCAAGTCATGACACGAAATAAAATCATCTAGATCGAGATACATTTTTAAGGATACTGTACATCTGCTTCTCTAGCCACTTAAGTTTAATACAAAAAACATCAGAAAGTAATTTCTGAAACAGGTCAATGTATGTTCGTGAGTGTAAGTGTGTGTGGCAGAGGTTATTCCTTTATCCTTTGACCCAGATTTAAGGCAGAACGAAGCAGGACATGAAAGACATGCACCTCCCTGTGGTGCAGGGTTTGTGTGCAACCTGAACAGAGGCACACCGGCACAGCCACCCGAGCAGAAAACACTATTATACACACTCACAGTCTAAACAGCCACTCATGGTGCATATGTTCACAAAAATGTATGCATGTGCACACAGCATCAAAAGGAAAAAAAAAATCATCATCAATTAAGATCACTCAAACATGGCAGCACACCTGCAGCCACATTCCTGACAAGCCTCACTTGAGTTTTCTCTATCCACACTGCATTTTACCTCAAATAAGTGAACATGCATCGGCATGCGCATATTATTACAGCTCGCTATTAATGGGAAACACATTGTTGAGTCTCATGATTCTCATGTTCACTGTTATGCAAATGATCACGCGACAACAATGTATAGCTTGAAAAGTGACATGGACATGACTTCAACTGACTGACAAAACACACTGGCTCACTGAACCCGGCACCAAAATGCCAGGCTCGCTCGTGTTCGCCGGACACCATGCACAGCTGTATTGACGGCACGCGCTGTCACAAGGACGAAACAACAACAAACAAATTTGCGATTTACAATAAAACTTTATCACTAAAAAAATTATATCTTGCAGATGCGGCAATGATTGTGTTGTTGCTTCAAGGGAAAGTTTGTGGTGTGATGGTACTTCACATATTTTGCGCCACAGAGGCCTATAAAAGAATTGGCAATCTAGGGGCTAGCCCGCCCTTGCCAGAGCGTCGACAGAAACAGAAAGTCAAAGAGTATTCCAAAATCAGAACTATACACAACAAATATCGCGAAATTTTCCAGGAAGTGAATTTCTAATGGTTAGCAGCTCAGCATGCTTAGGCCATGAAACTCAAAACATGTGGATGATATTGGTCTTATATGATTCACACACACAAACTGGACAGAAAAGCCATGAGGGTGAAGAAATGAAAATCAGTACCTAAAAAATACTTGGAAAAAAAAAATAAAGAAAAACTTTTCTGGTTGCTTCACTTGAATGAGTCAAATTCAATGTAAGCCTTGACATAATGAGTTTTCGTAAACAGTTGAGAAATGGTTTCATCAATCATCACCACTCTCTTTCATGTCATGAGATCTCAGGCATTTGTTGTGGACATATTAGTTTTGAAGGATATAACGTGGCCTTGAGTACATTTATATGTATGAATGCAACATAATGCACCCCCGTAAACATGAAGAAGATAGTCATGGAAAATTTCGCATTAAAGTCATAATAAGGTTGTTTGTTTGTTATATTGGTGTGCTATTGACTTTATTTAAAAAAAAAAAAAAGAAAAGCAATTGACATGGAAATTTCCATACTTCAGAATTACCTTGTCCCGGTCACGGTCTCCTCCGACTCTGGGCCCATTGATGCCTGGGAGCTGGAGCACATGGTTCCGGCCCGTGTTCCATTGCATAAGGACAAGAGGGAATGAGGAAGCTAGAGGGGACTCGGATGCATAAAAGTTCTTTTCTTCTCTGGCCTTGCCTCTTCTCTTTGAAGCAGAACAGAGGGTTGCCACGGCAATGAGGTTGGTCCGTCTCCCACAGTGTGGTGTGGGAAGAGCAGCAGCTTGCTGTGACATTTACTTAGGAGCAAGGGAATATACACCACGGTGGAGAAAAATGCTTAAATATACACCAAGCGGAGAGAGAAGCAGCTGGCATGGAGTAAATGACAAACACCTGTATCGTCGCCGCACTCAGTCGCACATTCAAAATTGACTTTCACAGCATTTGGGGCCTCCCACTTCATTTGCACTCATTTTCATCTCACCAGTAAGCCAACACATATTTCCACCCTGATCACAATCACTGCCAAAGTGATGTACACAACCAGGCGTTGTCGCATACACAAAATGCACAAACAAACAAACACATGGTGCACTAAGCTATGGCCGCTCTACTGAGAAGCCAAGCTGAAAACATGCCAGGAAGTTCTCTTGTCCAAAAGTGGGAAACTTGGCAGGGGATTGTCGTGAAACACGGCTTTTGTATCCTTTTTTCGGTACTGGAAATGGCAAAACAACAGAACATTTCAGCAAATTCTTTTCTATTGCTTATCTACTGGTGCAAGCGTGGATGCTTGTGCTTGCGGTAGCATTTTGGTAATGAATGGATTTCTTGCCGCTTCAAAACTGAGTCAGCACGGAGGATCTCCAGAAGAATCATCTGAAGTTCAAATTGCAAAGCAAACAGGGAGCCGGATCAGAAGTTATGAGTCAACATGGATGTAACGCGGCTGCAGTAAAAGCATTTTATGAAATGTACCCATATGTGCTATTTACTTTGTGGAATCTCATGAGAATGCTAATGAGCGGATTGAAATACAGAGGGCTCTCTGTCACTCATGAATAGGCTTTGTATTGTTTCAGCCTAGAGCTCCAGTTGAAAAGTTCACTTTTAGCTTACATCGGTGATTTTGGACTTAAAATAAAGGCTCCTTTAATGAACAAAATATGCTTTAAGGACATGAATATAAGTACGAACAATATGCGGTGATACATTACCCTCCGAAAGTATTGGAAGAGTGAGGCCGGGTCCTTTACTTTGCCAGAGACTAAAACCATTTGGGATATGACATTGAAAAGACGAATTAGAGACAAGAGATCAATATTTCATCTTTTAAATCTAGGTATTCATACACTGCAGGTGAGAGATGATTGACGACAAAAAGCTCATTTTCAGCTTTACTAGTGAGGCGGAAGTAGAATTGTCAACATGTTAATTAAGTACAATTTACACGAAATATGTTATGTATCATGTCAATTTACCAAAATTCAATCCATCTAGTATCTGATCCGCTTCTCCTCACAAGGGTCGCGGGGGGTGCTGGAGCCTATCCCAGCTGTCTCCGGGCAGTAGGCGGGGTACACCCTGAACTGGTTGCCAGCCAATCGCAGGGCACACAAAGACGAACAACCATCCGCCGCGCTCACAATCACACCGTGGGACAATTTAGAGCAAAGGTGGGCAAACTTTTTGATTGGCGGGCCACAATGGCTTCTAAGATTTGACACAGGGGCCGGACCAGGAGCAGTTGGATGGAGTGTTTTGTTAACCTCACCTCATCAGGCCGTATTTTGCCCACACCAAATTTAGAGCGTCAATCAACCTACCATGCATGTTTTTTTCTTTAATGTGGGAAGAGAAAAACCACACAGGCACGGAAAGAATATGCAAACACTCCCTACAGGCAGGCCGGCACCGGAATCCAACTTTGCACCTCTGCACTGTGAGGCCATCACGCTAACCAGCCGTCCACCGTGCCGCCCTCCAAAATTCAATTTGAAACGAATTACAATTGATCAGGCCTGTTGAAAGCTTACTGTATAAAATTACTTTTAGGGCAACTTATTTCAATTCTTATGGCGGCAGGCTCCAGCTGCTCCAGGGTCAATTACGAAGAACAATGGAAACACTCAACACTCAAACCTGAGGGATGCAGATGGTTGCATTCACTCAGATCTAAAAGCTGAGTTCAACCACTCGATACAATATTACAGCTCACTTATGCCCAACCCATCACAGCCAGATATTTCCTATGCCGAAGTAAAACAACATAACCTGCCTAAAGACTCCAAAAGCACCTGACTCATATGGTTTCCCTCCTGAGGTTTTCAAAAGAGGGAGTGACATCATGTTCTATCAACTTTTACATCGTGAGTCGAATGAACATTGCCGAATATGTGAGGGAAAATTATAGCCCGGGCCATTCCACCTATGATCAGATTGTGCCAGAAGCATCATGTGGCTTTTGTCACAATCAACATGATCTTCTTGTTACTGAAAAAAAAAACGCAAATGACTTCCACGACAACTCGAGGTCCCTGATCAGAATACTTACAAGACCTTTGTGGGGTAAATCAACGATTTTGGAATATTCTACTCTGCTCTTCTGCGACATGCCTTTCCTGATGCCTCGGGCATTCTGTTACACAGCCGCAGCACAGGCAACTTATTTAATCTTTCAAGACTACGTACAAAAACAAAAGTGTAAGGCATTCTTATTTGAGAAACTAGTGCATGTAGATGACACTGCCCTTGACTCTCAGTCAGAAGCTGAAATACAAGCTCAGTCTTGAGAAAGGCCTGTGAGGAGTTGAGTCCAACAAAAATAATCGATTCCTCCATGTATCAACAGCAATACCTTGCAATGGTTGGAAAATGAATTTACTCGGATCCACGATAAACAACTCCAACAGCACGAAAGACAAACTAAAGATGTGCATTGGCAAAGCTTCAGAAACTTTTGGAAAATGAGTAAGTGTGTCTGGAACAACAAGAACTCCTCATTACAGTTCAAAGTCAGTGTTTATCCTGTTTGCATCTTAAACACGCTCTGGCGAGCCACCAGGAATTAAAAAAAAAAAAAATCTCTTTTGGCTTTGCTTCTACAGTTCCTCAAAATGAAAATATTATCTTCTAGGGGCCCGGTCAATCGTACCCTGAGAATTGTGTGCGATATATTTTCATCAGTGCTTTATAAACCACGTGAGAAATAGTTTTGCATACTTGAGAAACAATCATTGCACTTAGTACTATCAAAGGTTACATATGTGTTAAGCAAAGTACCCAGGCACCTCCTGACTGAAAACTATGCTGTCGAGATAACAGATGGAAATTCCCCACACTTTGTGAACAGACTCGGAGACTGATGAGGGAAGACACATTCCGGAAGATGACCACATCATCCGGCGAGACTCTTGCGGAAGTGCTCTGTAAATGTCTTGGAACATGAATTGTTAATGTTCTTAATACAAAATTAAACTCATTCTCATGCCTGATCAATGACTCCTCCAACGGATTTATAAACATAAAGGATAAAAACGTCATCAACATTCTCCGCCTTATGGCGCCCTGAAGCACACTAATTTACGTAAGTGAGAAGGGATGAAAATACCAAAGACAGGAATCCATCCTAACATGTGCTGTAGGCTGAGAAATTTGTGCCTTGATTTGCAACCAGCCAAACTTGCACATTTTTTGAGTTACAAGTTTTTTTGTTTTTTGTTTTGCATTGCGTTGCCTGACTTCAGACAGGATCTCCCGTAAATTACGATTTTTCCTAATGCACTGATGAGAATACTAATATGCAGTGTGAACCATAGCGGATCCTTTTGATTGTTGTAAAGTAACCGGACTTTGTGTAACGAATCTGGTGTAGCGAATGACGTGGCCGACGAGTGTGCATATACTCAAGTAATGAATTGCTGGAGGTGTTGTATTTAACGGTGAATGTCTTCTGTGTTTAGAAACAAAACAATTAAGGCTGGATATGATTATATCATTTGAATGCTTATAGTTGAATCCCTTTTTTTCCCTCTTCATATCTTCATGTGCCAAAATGTTAATAACATGCTTTCATTATTAGCACTTTATGCCCAAAAGAGCACTTTCACTGTCCAAAGAAAAATACATTTGCTGATCAGAGCAAAATTATGCAGTATTGTTCTTGATTAATATTCATTCTTGATAAAAGATGAACGAAACGTTTGAAGTATGACGCAATATATTAAAATGACTTTTCTTACATGTCACCAATCGTCAATTCCTCATGCTGGCATGGTCAAACTTTGTCTCTCTTCTCTCTCAGGGTGACGGGAGACCAAATAATGTTCGGCAGAAGTGCCATCCTTCTTTATGTCTAATCTTATCAGCCGCTGGAGGCGTTCCCTCCTAACCAGCACGGTCTCAAACGTGCTCTGTCACTGCTGTGCATCCCATCTAGGGGAGTGTCAGTCTCGGGGGGTCACTAACTCTGCCGTAAATGAACTCTGGGATAGAAGCCGCCCGAGCGAGATGAGGCTGGAGGGGATCTTCTCACCCTGAGATGAGTGATTACTTCTCTGGCACTAAGTTATGCTAATGCATTCATTTCCAAAAGCACCATGATTATTTAGAGTTCATTGCCAACTGTTTCAGATTTTACTCACTTGCTATTTTATGCGAAGACATTTTCTTTCTATTTTGCAGGCGCTTGTGTTGGCACAGCAGTATGCACGCCAAGGGAGATAAGATGGGAGGAAATTTAGATGATTAAATTATTCGTCTTTCCCCCTCACTCTAATGTGTCCTTGATGTGTGAATGAAGCAAATCAAATATGTCATTTTTTCCCTTCCTGAATGTATCACAAGTGACAAATTTACAAAATGATATTTGAAGTCAATATAGTGGCGAGAATGGCTTTGCTTGACAGTACATTTATCACACGATTCCAACCAGTCACGGGGGTTTATGTTATCATTATATACTCAGTGGACACAATATTAGAAATAGAAATTCTGACCTAACAACTCTTTTTGAGGACTGGCAACATTCACTTTTTTATCTACCAATACACAAATATACACACGGAGCATATTTCTGCCCCCCCAAAAAAAAACATAAATAAGTAATAACCGTTCGGAAACACAGAGTGTGTTACGAATGTGTGGTTCGGTTACTCAGAGTACCCCAAAGTGCTAGAACAGAGTGTTGTCAGGCACTACAGATGCAAACAGTTCAACCACGAGCTGTTAATTGGTTTATAACATAGATTTGGAAATGAATGGGGGACAATTCATCAGAGATAGCTGTGAGAATATTCAGGTTTTTGCGGGTTTTACATGGCTTTTCAAAAACGGAATACTGCTAGTAGTCTGGTTTTAAAATTGTTAATAATTGGCTGTAATCATAGTCACTGATAAGAAAGACAATTGGTCAATGTTGTGAACTAAGCTAAAATAAACTATTCTTAATTTCAAGTGGCTGAATTTCACTGAAGCAATCCATCACAGAAATCTAGCTAGCTAAGCTACAATAAAACTGACAAAAGTGGATGAATTACATCAAAGCTACTTGTAACTTAAAGACTTAAAAACCTATATTTTAAAGTCTGGTACCGTAAATCTACAATGTGTTGGACTAAAACAGTGACAGCACTATTTTTATTAAATTTTGCATTTTTAAGTTATGACATCTCAAAATAATTATTTAAATACACCAGAACAATTTGGTTTTATAGAGAAAATTACCTGCACAAATAATATTTCCGAGTAACCAGAAGTTATACTTTTAAACATTATCATCCCGCCACGACCCCGTACAAACACATGCACACAGGGAATAAAATGGGCCCAACGACCTCAATGCACACTACAACCAAAACACTCGCCAATGGTTGAGTGTTTAGAACTGTCGTCCACCAAGAAGATTGCAGGTTCAAGCACCTGCTCGGCGGAAGAGGATAATAATGGATGAGTCCTTACCATGCAGAGTGACCTCCAAAATTGAACATATCAAAATCAAACAAAAACCTGGAGGTGACCATGCATGGGTTTACTCAATACGAGTGTTTTGCATCATTTTTGGCCTTTTCGTGGTTCAACTACAACCCCAACATCAATATTACGTCATCAGCGGCCCAAAGATAAGGAACTGGCTTCACAACTAGGCTTGGTAAAGTGCATGCAGTGAAACCAATGTTTTATTCTGCTTTTTTTTTTTTTTTTTTTTCAAATGTCAGGTTCTTACCCAGCTTGGATTGACAGGTTATGACAAATGTATAACAACAGCAGTAATAATCCTACAAATAATGCTAAAAGATTATATATATATTTATATATATATATATATAGAGAGAGAGAGAGAGAGAGAGTGAGATTATCAATTATTGTTATTATTATCACCATCATCAACATATATAGCCTCACAATTAACTCTACCAGCTGGCACTCTTTCAAAGTCATCCTTTCCTTAAAGGGTGAGCAACTATTTCATTTTTAACTTAGTTCTATTGAACATTTCATATGTTATGATAAAGAGCATTGAAATGTTACTTAAAACATTGCTTTATAAAGCGTAAAATAATGCCGTCTTGAAATAGGAACATATAGGATGTCCGGCACTGACTGTCATAGAACGGATTGTGTTCGACTTTAGAGGTTCCACTCTATATATAACAAAGACGTCTTCATGTTGCACTTGGCAGATTCAATAGAAGACAATTTCAACATTTCATCCTTATTTTCCTTCCGCTGCCTAAAATCGGAATCCCCCACCCGCCTTTGTCCCTACTTTGCAAGTTTGGATGTCATATTCCACCTGGGGTTGTGCATATGGTTTGCAGTGTGGCAGTGCTTCTACGAATCAGCGTCAGGAGATATCAGCATAATACTGACTGAATATGTTTGAGCACATTTGCTCCGCTAGTGAGCACACTGGTAATGAAAGGAGACGTGGCTTCCTACCACTGTGAACGGATGCTGAACTCAATGAAGGTATGTTGATGTAAGGTCGAGGAGCTGGCCTGCAGGGGTGAGGGGGATGGAGAGGTCAGAGGAGCTAAAAGAGCCTTTCGGTAAAAAGACAACCATAAAAAAAAAAAAAATAAATAAATAAATAAAAAAAGCAAGTTCACGACAAGGTGATGCTTCAACAAAAAAAAAGTGAGAATGGACAAAGTTGAAGGCAGCATTTTAAAAGCATGCCAAACCTTGCAGGGATTTGCAGAGAATTTAGAGGAGATTTCTGGAAATGAGAGCACTGACCAGATGTAGCGCGTGAAGCAGCATCTGCAGCTTTAATTACAATAACACCCCTCCACCCCTCACTCACTCCCCCTCACTGTACTCCGCCACCTGTTTCCTTCTAAGGGCTCCTTTCTACGTGAGCGAAATCCAGGATATCAACATTTAACACAATAGCTGATGCAACCCCCTCCCCAAGGTACTCACCACCACCACCACCACAAACAACCCCTCGCGGGTATTTTGATGTCTTGTCTTTTAGGATGTGAGAGTGAGAAACAGAACAAATCTGTCACCCTAGACGTCTCGTCCATGAGGTTTGTTTCTTCTTTGCGACTGGATTGATTTGGCGAGGCGGCCGCTCGGCTGATGGAGAGATTGTCGCTCCCAAGAGGCCAGAAAGGCCGCTTTCTTTGGAGCGTGCTGTGCCACTGTGGCGGTATCAGGAGCGCGAGATTACATCTGCTCAGCTGGGATTGTTTTCATGTTGCTCTCGTGGATGGATGCCGAAATTGCACCACAGACAGTTGCTGCCTTTGAGGCTGCTGGGAAGCTAAAGATTTTCCACAAGCGCCCCAATTGAATGTAAAATGACAACCAGAAAAAGCGACTATTTGTTTTGTTTGTCAAACTCTGTTGGCCTTTTTCTAAGATGAGCTCCCCCTAAAAATAAATCAAAAAATAAATTCATTTAGCTTGCCCATCATTGAATCAAACAACAAATATTTATTTTAAAGGCCAAACATTAAACTGAGATTAAAATGTCACTTTCTAAAAATGTATACTTCCAGTCTCCCAGGTGTGCTGTCATATCTTAATGTCAGATGGGACCTTGCGGCATTTCTTTTTTTAATACATCATTCTTTTGGTTCAGTTGCCAGGGATTTGCTGTAAACATCGAACGGGGGTAGATAGTAATCCTTGCTCTTTGTTGTTCATGGTCACGTTTGATTCGACATGTAATGAAAGACATTTAAAGAGTGAATTATGCGATTATGTTGTTTATCAGGATGGACAACTGGATAGATTTGGTGCAAGAAGGCAGGACTGAAAAGGAAAGGCCACCTGATCTTGGGAAATTCCAGATTTCAAAACCTTTGTTTCAGTCCCAAAATTTAGAAAAATCCCACAAAATAGAACATCATTTTACCGATGTACTCCGGGCTGGGATTATATAAATAATCGGTACATAGACCCAGTGGGATACTGAAAAATTTAACACAATTTGTCTGCAATGCTGAATTACAGTCCTGTTTTTCCAAAATTCTTCCAAAATGAATAAATAATCAAATTCATGACACAAACCCCTATTAACGTCTTATTAACGTATTTTCTAATGAATTAATACAAAATAAATCCATCCATGCATTATCTGAGCCACTTCTCGTGACTAGGGTCGCACCTTGGGGCAATTCAGAGTGGCCCATCAACGTTCCATGCATGTTATTGGAATGTGGAAGGAAACCGGACAGAATACCCGAAGAAAACCCATGCAGGCACGGGGAGAACATGCAAACTCCTCACAGGAAGGCCACAATCAAACCCTGCACCTCTGAGGCCATCATGCGAAAATAAAATGGAATTACTTACGATGTAGAGGCAAGAGAAAGCGATCGTTTCATATTGGAGCATTTTAGCTAAGCTCCATGCCCAGTTCAGTGATTATTTTTTTATCACAACTCCAAAACCAGGCATAAAAACATGGCGATGGAAAAAAATACAAGGTGTCACTTTTTTTTTTTTTTTTTAACCATGTAGGCGCTTATAGTGTGAGAGAAAGAGGCCACGCATGAGTGAAGTAACTTGGATAGTAATACAGCATGTCTAATGTCTGTAAAAGAAAGTCATGCAAAGAGGATTTGTGGTGAAAAACCATCAGATCAACTCTGTTTCTGCAGATTTGCCTCATGAGACCAAGCAGCAGAGGCCTGGGCTTATCTGAATAGAGGTGAAAGATTGATGGGGGTGTGTGGGGGTTGGAGGGGGGAGCGTAAAGCAGTACAAGCCTCTTATAATTGAAGATCTCTTTCAGCGAGAAAGCATGTGAGAGGCCCACCCCGCCCCCAACACCCCCTGCCCAACCCATGAGCTGTTAACTGCCTTGCTTCCAAATACTGCTGGGTTTCAAATGATCAATCAAATAACTTAGTGGCAATTTAGACTAGTTAGATGTTGTCGATCAATTGTATGGATCCCAACAGTCAGCGCTCCATCTGGAATATATCGAACCGGGCCATTAGAAATGCATCTTTCTACTCCTGATAAATTCGGACAAAAAGAGACGCATTCATCAGGAATGGTAGGAATGAGTAGAAGATACATTTTGGATTTGAAAGTAAAAGTAATTAACACAGACGTGTCTCCAGATGATAAAGGACTACACTTCAATGTTTTTGCTGAGCCTGGCTGATCCAAGCAGCTACATGGAATAAATAAGATTACCCATTTGGACATGCAAGTAAATCTTTCTATATTGGAGCAGGGAGAGGGGCTTGGCGACAGGACCAAAGCAGTGAGCTTTTATAGAGGCCAAGACAGTGGCAGCCATGGGTGCTGAACACAATTACTCTCTCAAACAAATCTTTTGATTTCATTTTTAGACTCACTGGATTGTACTTCTTCTTCAGGGCTTCAGAAACGATGAGGTTTCACATCCACCCTTGGCAAAAGCATTAATCTCCGTGGACATGAATGGTATATTGTATCAGATAATACTCATCACGATTGGATTGGTAAAAAGGCTTCATTATAGTGGATTTCTTCCCGACTTTTCTTCCCTCCTCAGTGTCGCTTCTTACGCAGTAGCACAAAATGTGACTAAAATGGAACTCTGAATATTGCCTTGGGCAAAAAAGAGAAATTCTTTCTTTTAACTGTGTCGTTATTGTACTTGTAGATGTTCTCATCAGTTTGAGTGGGCTCCTGTGAAGATAAACTGTAGAGGAGAGACGTAGTGTATCTTTATTTAGTGAGATTATACCGTTTTGAGGAGATTGTTGGTTGTGTTGAGGAGCCGTGTGATAGATTTGGCTCTGATTGGTGGATTGCATGAGAATGAAAACAGAAACAGTGCTGGTCTGACCATTTGGTGCATGCAACAACAGGAAATGAAAATATGGATATTTGAAATTTATAGTGCATCGTAACCCTAACGCAGACCAGCGCAGAAAGCAAACATCTGCCCTACAATATCTTAGTCATGAGTGATGCAATAAAGTAAATAATGAGCCAATTAACCCCGTCTATTATTTGGATATTAATATGAAACGGAAACTTAATTAAGTCCGGGACACACAAGAGTTGAAAACAAAGCATCACATGGAGCGATTTAAAAAAAAAAAACAACAACAACAACAACAAAAAAAACGAGAAAACTTAATTATTATGTCTAACATCCAGACCGTAGGTGATAATTAAGCCTCACAGCTTACGCAGAACGAAAAAAAAAAATGAAATAGTTTAGCCACACCAGCAACCCGTCTCAAAAATAAATGCGTTCAAGAGCGGCAGTGTATTTGTGTTTTTGTTTTAAAGTTATTTTCGCCACTATTGCCAGTAAAAATATTAGTATTTATACATAATTGTTGCCACCTATAAACCAAAAAAGACTGAGTGACTGAACAATCTCTTCCGCTGCCTGCATGTATAAACTATAGGCTAGCCAGCGACTCGATGGTGTTAGTGCCTTAAATTAATTCCTGTGACTGAAAAACAGCAACAACAAAAAAACAAGTGAAAATATGACAAAATGAGAACTGCTTGTGTTCAGCAACTGGGAAGAACACAAATAATGCATTACTGTCAAATCATGTTAATGACAGATGTTGGGCTTATGAGAGGAAATATTTTGGAACTTGTTAACAAAATATAAGCGGCACGAACACGGGAAAAAAAAAAGATTAGTCGTGTAGAAGCGCTCTGTGCACAAAACTGTTAGGGGAGGAGGGGTAAAAAAAAAGATTTTTTCTGTCTCTCAACAGACCTTGATCTTTTCAAATCCTTGTGTATCTGATGCTAAATCCATGTAATGTGGACTAAGACCTGTGCAAAAATACATATAGCTACAACACAGAACAGATTGTGGGCGACATCTTTGCCAAATCCTTGCTTGTTTGCCCTGAAAGAAGCGAGAAAGGATGAACGGTCGGGTCAGAAGGTTCTTTGACTATGAAAACATATTGGAGCATCAAATCAAAGAGAAACTTGCAGAGATTCTGCCACATTACATAGTATAAACCAGTTGGCATCATGAAATTATACATTTTTTGATATTTTGGGGGGTTTGGGAGCCTCGCGGGGCATTTTGGGTGCAGTGGGCCAGCTGATTTAGTGGAAGCTGGTGCTGCAGAAAATCAAATACCGTATTTTCTGGACTATAGGCCACTACTTTTTTCAAGATTTTGAACTATGCGGCTAATACAACGGTGCAGCATTTCTGTGGATTTTCTTTCACCAGCAGGGGTGCTCTATAGTTCAGAAAAAATGCTAAATAAATCTACATTTTTTTTCTCTTGGGTCTGTTCTGTTTTAATTAGCAACATTGTTGCCGAGTTAAAAAGCACACTTTTAAGAATTTGTTTATGTACCTTCAGGTGCATTCCCAGTACAAAATTGTTCTGTACATGCAGTAAACAAAAATTTTTCTTCAACATAGAAAACTGCGACTTATAGCCTGGTGCAGATTGTATATTGTTTTAAGTTTTTTTTTTTTTTCAAAAAGACTTGCGGCGGCTTATCTACGGGTGCACCGTATAGTCCAGGAAATATGTTCAGTTCCGAATTAATTTTTTTTAGGGTTTTGTCCGAGAAACTTGTGAGATTATTGCATTAAATCACATTCTGCTTTGATTGCTTTTATCTCTGTGAAAAATCTCTACCAAGTTTGGAAGAGAAAGCAATAATGATGGTGGAAAAAGTATATATAACAGGTCAACAGTATCACCCAGCTTTTATTTCGATAACAATTTGCTGAGGGAAGTGAAAAGTGGCTTTACTTGCAGATTGGCCAGATAATGAACACACACACAGTCAGTTATTTCTCTTATGTGCGGCCTGCCCTGCCCAATAAGGCGAGCTTTTTGTGCAAATATGCCAGCAAATCCAATTTTTTTAAGCTTATTGCCACCAAAGATCCATGCAAGATTCCCTACTGTGGCTTTAAAATGGCCACCGCACCCACTCGCTCGCTCACTTGTTCATGCTCCTATATGGCGTGTATTAATTATCCTTTCATACTCAAAAGTTTTAAAGAAGTGCATTCTTGACTGTCGCCCTGCCATCTTCTTTGTTTTCTTAAAAATAAATATCCAATTATGGCCCAATCTCCTGCTGGAGGAAATTCCATAAAAAAAAAATAAATAAATAAAAAAAAACACTGAGAGACAAAAACAAAAACATACTGCCACACATACAGCTGCAAATATGTGTAAATATTTTCCCGAGCCAGAAAAATAATAACAACTAGCCTTTTTCCACCACGTGTGTTGAACACCTGCTGGATGCTGCTGATTTCAAAATCCCAAACAGGTTTGAACCTGCCAGATGAGCAGCAGCCAGGTAAAATTGTGTTGTTTTTTTTTTAAGCCTCCAAAAGAACAAGCGAAAAATAGGATGGAGGGATGCTGCGGTAATAACGGCCATGATGAAAAGACTGCATCAAGTTGTGCACATACAAATAGCAAGTCAGCATGGCTATTTCTGTACAGTGTCAATGCAAATGAGCACTTTGGTCTGGGGTATGATTGCGTATGTGCAGTGGCAAATCAACACTCAATCCACCAGTTCACGATGCTTATTCAGTGTATCAATATAAACTTATTATGCACCAATATAAAGTCAAAATTAGAAAAGTAAACAACAAAGTAAAGTGTCACTTCATCCTTGAAGAACTATTTTTTTATGTAACTTACTTAAAGTGTGAGTCCATATTTCCCTCTCGTCTGTCATTCAGAGAACCAGTGGGAGTGACTGGTATAGCCATTTTTTTTTCTTCATTAGTCTATGGAGCTTTTATGCAAGAGTCTGTCAATGTTCCCTAGCAACTAGCAGCTGTGCAAACCCAATGCCATATAGCGAAATTATATTTTATATGTTTCATGACAAGTCGTAAATGTTTTCCTGGTATGCGATGAATAAGATAAAGTTTAGAAGAACAATTCAAAGCCAATCAGTGAGTAAAATAGAGTACTTTGGTTTTACTCATATTTGTCGTTTACCGCTTTCCCAGTTCTCAGTATGCCAGTTCATCTTACCCTTACTCGTGTTGGTTCGGGGTGGTCGGTTTTCCTCTCTGCATAAGCATCATTTGAGGGACTCCTCTATTTCCTTTTTAACGTGACTGTTAGGATATCTGAAATATTTTAATTAAGAGTAGGATTAGGGCAGCGATAAAATGGACCAAAGTGAAGGTAGTGAGACAGCGACAGGGAAATCCAACTCTAAAAAGCGTCTATTGTCTTGCTGCATCACTTCAAACCAATGCTCAACCAATGACGGTCAGACGTCTACGGTTCGTGAAACTTTACCATGGCAGGTATGTACTAGACACCTAGTTTGGCCAATAGATTTGTGTCAGCGGAAGTATGTCGAGCCAATTAGGCATCAGAAAATGAGTGCATGTAAATTCAATGTAGCAATTTCTTGCTGTAGAAAAAAAACACCACAATGGCCCTAGCAGTAGGTTGTTAAGTTGGGCCATGGAGTAAATGAAGAAAAAACGTGAAACAAAAGCATGATGCTAGATCATCTTCACAGTTCTATAATGTGTGTAGAGCTACAAAGCCAATGCGAATGTGAACGTGCGCGCCGGGGGACTGCGTCGATTTAGCTTGTGAAGGCAGGGAGAGTGACCGCTTTAATGAGGTAAGATTACCACACCACAAATGATGAAAAATTCATGGTACAAGTTGGCGCTGGCATAGGCCGCCGCTCAGAAATTTCATTTGCTGTTTGATATGCTTACTTGCCAGCTCAGCAGGCAGTATTGTGTGACTGGAAGAAGGGAAACACACACACACACACACTTCGGGCTGAAAGTTGAAGCTATTACCGTGAATAGCCTTTAGACACAAGAAAAGCGAGTATGCGTGCTTGCATCTCCACCCAATGTATATAGTAAGTGCACATGAGCTGTTTGTGTGTGTAACAGGGGGCAGCGCAGGTGAAATGATGCATACTGAATGTTAAACTTGCCCATCTCATTGGCATTGCAGCGCTTGTCCAACTAACTCCGATAAGTGCATTTATGGAAAAAGTGGACGCGGGCTTTATCTCGTCATTGCAGGTTCGATTGCAGATAAAAGGATTGGGCTAACAAAAAAGTGAATATATAAAAAAAGTCATACCAAGCCTGAGCCAGGGTCTAACTTTCCGCTTCACAGCGTATCGCCGCCGCTCATCAGCATGGTCTCGATCACCCTGGACTCACTGAGACCGCCGAGCATGCTTTAAGATAACATTTTCCCCAAGAAACTACTGATAATAGGGTTTGCCGCTGGTAGTCGTCTCCCGCACCACCATCCCAACCCCCGCCCCAGGCTATCACGAGTAAAATTCTGCTAGCATGTAAATTCAAATAGCTTTTCAGAGCATTTAATCCCACACTGCTGTTACCATATATTCACTTCTCTAGCCTGCGCGTGCTTTTTTTTTTCTACTCCGATCTCTTTCTTTGCCTTCAAACCTCTCCGTCCATCGTCTCTATGTTTGGAAATAAGGCTCCAGCAGTGGATCCTCGGGGTGATGGTGATGGAATGTATTTGGGGGGCCAGCAGAATTTCGCTTTCCAACCTGCATGTAAAATTTTCCCAATAGGGAATCTCTGGCTCCTGTTTATGACACCAACAGAGAATCGAGAGCACCATGATAACAATGTGGCTCTTGTAAAAAAAAAAAAAGAAAAAAAAAAGCTTGGCAAATATAGGCCTCCACAGTTAAGACATTTTACTGTCTGTAAAAAGCTAAGGAGAAAAAAATTGGCAGAAAGATCACTGGCGCACTACCACTCATGGTGGATGTCTGTATTGTTTTTTTTTTTTTTTTTTCTTCCCAATTCAACCCAAGTGTTAACTGAAATTATCTACACGCATGGCAGAACAGAATTAATATAGGTCACTGGAAGACCCGGTGTAAATGCAACGTTGATATGTCTGCCATCTAGTGGTAATTGATGACATTACAACTCAAAACTAATGTCGACCTTTGCCTATTCGCAGTTGGGCACCCGCGGACTCACATATTGGCATTTTTTCACATTTGGAATTTTTGACCCCTGAGCAGATTATTTACATTTATGTCAAATGCCAAAGGGAAATATGAACACATTTGACATCAACCAAGGGTCTTGGAACAGAGTGTGTCTGATATATAATAAGTTTCACTTAATTTACGTGGAAAACTGAATATTCTCATGAAGAAAGGTATACCAAAAGGGAAAAAAAATGTTCCAGACTAATCCTCTAAGACTTATGCAGTGGACAGAAATTCAGTCTTTATAGACGTTTTTTTCCATCATAGCAAACCCAGAGGTGAAGCCTTTACCAGAAAAATGTTGAAACAAATGGATTGACTGCGCTGCCAACCTTGAATTATTTACTCCGGCCACAAATGGAGTGACTAAAAAACAAAAGCTCATACAGATAAGCTATTTTATTGTGTTCTATTTGTCTGGCTTTCATTATCAATGTCTTTTTTTTTTTCTTAAATTAAGCAATTAGAAACAAAAACCCTAAATCTTACCCTAAAAGACTTGAATCAAATATTACGGTGCTGAAGTAGGCAAACCAGAATGACTGTCTAATGCACAAGAAGTCCCCCAAAGTGCTTCCTATGCAAAAAAAAAAAAAATTAACAATATAGTGAAACTGCTGTGCATGTGCGTGCATACAAAGCTCTCACACAAACTCAATTATAGTCAGTGCTGTCAGTATTTTTATTTCCCTGCCTAGCAGAGTGCTCAAGAGATTATGGTCTTGGTAATTTAGAGTATTTCTACTGAAACTGAATGTTTCACCCTGCTTTCCAAATGGAAAAAAAAAAAACAGGAAAACATTTAATTGATTTCCACTGCACATTTTTTTTGCAGTGATCCAGAGTGTTACATATTCATGAGCCATTAAAACTAAAAGATGCACATTTTGTATATCTGACCCTTGTTATGCGCAGCCAAGTCTATAATCTGTTCAATCCGGTACATTGTCCCACTCAGGGGTGAGGCGGGTGCTGTTTGTGCAAAGCGAAAAACACCATTAGTTTCCCACTGTTCCGCGTTGATTAGAGATGGTGGAGAGAGACTCCAATCCGCTCATTTGGCACTCGGAAAAAGCACACAACTGTCTTCATAAAATGCTGTTGTTCTGAAATAATGCACTTGTTTTTTTCCCCCCTTCATTATAACATTTTGATAAGATAACTGGAGGGGGATTTGGAATGAAACCAAGGGAAGTCATAAAATGTTTAATTAAGATGTGGATAAGTTTGGAAGAGAGAATAGAAAAATTCATTCTTCAGCATCCCTTTATGGAAGGTGAGGGACAAAGAAGAAAGCCAATGAAATAAAACCAGGAAATGGAAAGCCCAGCTTCATTCCCTATAAAATAAAAAATGCACAAAAGAAAGCGAAAAAAAAAAGTGAAACCTCCCAGTGTCTCTTCATCTAAAAATGAGCATTAACTTTAAACCTTACAAACCTGCAAGCCCATCTGCAGATGTCTGAGAAAAGGTCAGCATCCCCTTTTTGTTTTTTTCCCTCCCGCTCGCAAGTCTTATTTTACTCTTCAGTGAACATCTTTAAACGTCTGCTTTTATACGACTGGGAATGGCTTGGCTCAGTGTGAAGCTGGAGGAAATTTGCATCGGCTGCCGAATCCATGCTGGGTCTGCGTCACGTTCTGAGACGAAACCCAAGTCTAATCAACCCGAGCGGGTTTAAAAGTAGCCGCAGGTAGCTCTTCAGTGGCAGGGGCGTATAAAGGCAGAAAGAAAGGCAGATACTGATCCAACCCTCCTGTTTGTTCCATGTGTGACTTAATTCCACCGTCATTAGATCCTAACATTAAAAAGGCCTTCATGCTGCTCAAAGTGGGCCGTTTAATATCGCAAATCTGTAACCACACACATCTTCGCAGTGTGCATCAAGTCACAATTTCATCTCTTTGAACAGCCAATGAAGTCAAAGCTACAAATCATCTTGTTCATTCCCTATCGAGAGACTTTCAGAGAGGAAGCCCAATTTTTCCCGATGATCATCCATCCATTTTCTATTATCCTGTTCAGGGTCGCGGCCAGTCATTCAAAGGGCACATATAGAGACAAAGTATTCATGCCGTCACAAAATGGGAACTGAAGTCAAACGAGGGAACAAATACACATACAATCAGTTGACTGCCTTTTATCGTCATTACACAAAGATTTACTCACATTGGACACTTAATTAATTTCATCCTTATTTCAAAACAGCACCAAATTGTTTATCTTCACAGACAGGGTTGCTGCATGTGGCTGATTTCTTTTGTCATTAAGCGTCATGCATTATTCACTGAGAAATGAAAGAAAATGACCACGTTTCACATTGTTAATAAATGAACCCTTGTATTGAATCTTGTTAGATTATGACGGTGAGCATAATGCATTATATATATATATATATATATATATATATATATTAGGGCTGTCAAAATTAAAGCGTTAACTCATGTGATTAATCCAAAATGTTTTAACTCAGTTAAATATTTTAACTCTGTTAACTCAGTTTGGTTCACTTAAAAAAATATTTGCATACTTTGCCTCAGAACAAAACACTGTGTTCAAGTTACCACTAGGCCTTGCAAACCAACACTGCTGGAGTGTAGCGCTTGTGATTTTGCATCAATTCCAAGATATTATTCAAGTAAATACAAGCTTTGCAAAAAATAGTAGTTGAAAAATGTGATTAATCACAATTAATCATAGATTTTTTTTGCATTAGTTTGTTAAAAAATATTAATCACTTGACAGCACTAGCATGTGCAGCTCTGTCGTACCATATTTAGAAATTTTAAATTTGCAGACATGCACAAGGATTAGCCACCAATCGCCATGTTTTGCGGGTTCTCATTGACAATGTACTGTATATATAACCAATTTATGCCGCAGTCACAAAGGCCGACACATGTCAGATTTTTATCCACGTTTATAACTGGCCCGTTTCCAATGTCAGGATATCCAATTCCATTTGTTGTTTATAACACTGCTATCACATATATCCTCCAAATGGTGCCACTGGGGAACAAACAATGGGAATCGTGTCACTTGAATCATGCCATGCAAATTCAGCCTTAAAGATGTTTTCAAACGTTTGCGTCTTCAGTAAACTGTTGTGGTAATGGTCCCTGAATGTAATACTTCTGAAAAATGGAAAATAAATGCCAGGAAAATAACATCATTACCTCAAGGGTAACTGTTGTTGTTGTTGGCGCCACATTGTCACATAATGCTACTTCAAAAGCAGATCCTGAGCTTGACCCTCAAAACAACGTGATAATCTTTAGGGGTCAAGAGTTGGGGTCTGAAGGTCAAATTCTGCCTAGTAACCATGCTGAGTGCCAATGGACTTCCTCCATGTTTGCTTTCTTGGATGCACCGCCCGTGGTGGCAATGTTGCAATGCAGATAACACACTTCCCAAAGATCTTTTCATACGTTCCGTGCCGTGGACATCAGCACGATCAGCATCTTGACTGTGTAAAAATAAGTCATGGGCTAAATACACTCACGCTGAACCGCTGCTTTGCTATCTCTAACTCTTTATCCTCTTGTCATTTACCTCTCATCCCTGATTTCTTTGCTAAGCCGACTCCAGCTGGATAACCCTGTAAATGCTCGCAGCCTCAGTCAGGTCATTGCTCTAGAATATGCTTAATTACAAGCACGGATGTGGATAACACGGAACTGTTTACAATTAATGTGACACAAACACTCTCAAGATATAGGGCAAGTGAGGCTGAAAAACAACTTGCAGAACCAATATACATCCTATTATTTATAAAATATTGAGTCACTAGTCACTTCGGATTGGTTGGACAAAAAGATGAAAGAAGAAAGTGTAATACGAGTATCTTTTTGTCTATAATGATATCATCTTTGAGAACCTTTTTTTTTAAGCAATTGCTATGACATATGGAGCTGTGCGACAGGGGAACTAACAGAAAGTTAATCTGCCCCTGATTCCCATGGCTTGGCCATACTTCCCCCTTTTAATAAACTAGGTCACAACTAAGCACAGCCAATGCAGGAAATGGGAAGGAAAAAAAAAAAACACCATCTAAAAATAAAAGTGTGGAATAGAAAGAGCAGAAAATCCACCCAAAAATGGCCATATTTGTTGGAAAATGTTTTAATCACTTGATTTGTCTTCACAGCGTTGCAAAGCGAGTTGGAAAAGAGCTGTGCAGGCCAAGGACAAGATGCACTGGCGCTCGGCCCTACAGACGCACAAGAGTGGCACACAAGACAAGCAGAACTCCTTAGAAAGAATGTGCACTGCAAACAGTCGAGAAGATAAAACATGCTTAGAGGAGGGGAAAAGTGTTACCAGGTGACGCTATCGTAAGGGGTGCATCTTTTTTTTTTTTTAAGTGTGCTGACTTTTCACCAAAAACCACAAACTCATATATTTAGGTCTCCCAAGTCAATACAAGGCAAATTCCCCTCTTACCATGCGATAGGAATGTTGCTAACATGAGGACCACTGACGGCGTTTGCTCTTTTTTTTTTTGAGAAACTGACTAAAATTGTTACGCATACCCCTGGCAACAGTTTTGTGTTATACTAAACAAAGAAATATGTGGTTCTTTATTCATTCATTTATATCATAATCTCAACATGACTCCCTTTATACCACCAATCAAACTCTGTGTGGAGCCACACTGTTATGTAACAGTGGGGGGCAAATGTGAGACGGCTCCAAAGATTTCTAGGAATCGGCAGTTAAAAAGCTTTACTTAGTTACTTCATTTCATTTACTTGATGGGTGGGCAGGCACTCCAAAGATGTACGAAAAAAACAATAATAGTAAAAACTATATAATAATAATAATAATACTGTTTGATTCATTTTGATGACTATGCTGTTTTGGCATTGTAATCTAAAGACCAATTTGCCTTAAATGTTTTCCTTGCCCAGGAAGTTAACATTAGTTAATAATAGTTAGTTAGCATGCATGGCTGCGTAATTTATTTTTTAAATTGTTTTTATTTATTTATTTATTTAGAATAAAAAATATTTTGTAATATGTTGAATAAGCGAAATGGGCAAATGACAAAAAATTGCCTCTGAGAGCATCAACTGTTTGTGAAGAGACATGAGACAGCAGTATGCGTTCAAGCATGCCTGTATTTTCTTATTCTGATGTCACGTAACCAGCACCTCCCACCTGCTACTGGGGCATACTATTACAAGAGAGGGAGTGGGAAATACCACAATCTCAATAACACCAAGAGTGCGTACTTACTTGCATTGGGCACGTTCATGGAGAATAAAGAAGAAGGTGACAAATAAGACCATAATAAGTTTGTAATAAGGTAATAAGATTTGAATAGTAAATTAGCCAGCTAATGTTAAATAAACCCCTCCCGTTAGCATCTCTGCCGCGGCGGCGTCATGCACCGTCGCTTTTTTTTTGGGGGGGGGGCACATGTGTTACTATGAGTGGCACTTCCCATTTACTGGCTTGGTAGTTCTAAAAACATAATATGAAATTATCTTGTGTGTTACGATTAATGCAATGTGTAAAAATAACGTTTGAAAATGCATTATAATTACGTCTGTCACAGCAAAGGTGCAGGGGTATCTAAAAACATCCATGTCAGATAGCATCTTCTCCTGTCCTCTCCTGGGGCTTTTGTTGCACTTTGTCGTGGCAACCCTGCAGGCATTCTGTGTCTCCACAAAGCTTCTGCAGCACCTTGGATGTGCCTCTCGTGGGGGAAGGACCCGAAAAGAGAGCCTGGGATTAAAAAAAAAAAAAAATGAAGGAATAAAGTAGTGCAGGAGAGGAGAGAGATGAGATAGATGAGGAGAAAATGAGATAGGTTTTCATGTTTTCAGCCTGTCCTTTTGATGTACACACCAAAACAAGCGCAAGCCCACAGCAGCCCGTCCCAGTGGCCAACATGACAGTCGGCTTGGCAGCCGCTGTGCACGCTAGGGCCTCCGCTCCGCCTCCGTTCCCACCCTGTCCTGCCGCGCTCATCCCTTCCCGATCCTCTACCTCCATGGCTTCTCACAACACAACCTGCCTTCACACATGCCAAAACACAGTTGGCACCCCAGGATGGATCTTCTCATTTCTGCCAAACAAACCCGTGTGATGCCAATGGTTTTGGAAACAACACCATAAAACTGGCGTGTTATTTGATGCAGAATATTGCCCACTTAGACACAACTTATTACGAAAACAAAAACAAAAGCTCTTTTGTGTGTTTCAGGGCCATACTGAAAAGAACAGATTTTTATTCATCATGACAAAAAAGTAATGTTATGATATTATTACAATGCTATGATAATTGTTCAAGAAAAGCAATGCAATTTTAGTGCAATAAAGCCTTTTATAAAAGAAAAGCACATTCCACTTATTTAGGAATTTATTAATTAAAAATATCAGGTGAAGTCATAATTGCAATTTTTTTTTCTCATAATGCTATTCCCATTAGTGAATGAGTTTATTCTCTTAAAATTACAACTAGTTTTAAATTAAATAAATTACGGCTTGATTGATTCATTGACTTTACTTTTATTTTTATAACTTTATTTTTAGAAATCAGCAACTTTATTCTCTCGACCTTATGGGTTTATTAACATAATTCTAGGATTGTTTTCCCCTTGATAAAATTCTAACTTTATTAATATAATGGAGATAAGACTCATAATACCAATATTACTAAATTCATGAATTAATTTTCATAAAATTAGGTCTTTAGTCTTACCGTAACCGTTTCATTTTGTTCTGGTGATTACAACTCTTTTTCTTGTAATTCTGTCTTTATTTTCTTAATATTAGGATCATTCTTGATTTGATAAGAAGTACAACTTTATTTTAATTTTTCTGTGACTTTTTTAAATTTAAGAGTTACTTTATTTGTTCTATAATTTCTCTGCCTCGTAAAAGCATTTTATGTGGAAAAAAAAAACATTCACTATTACTAGATTTTGACTTTGCCTTTGTATTTGCAACTTTTTTTTCATTGTAATTCTGATTTTATTTTCATTATTCCATTACATTATTCTCATGAAAGAATGACTCTATTCCCCTAAAATCCATTTGTTAATCACGCGTGGTTTTCCCACTAAATGACTTCTTTTTTTTGCTCAGAATATTTTATAAAATTCTTTACGTATGTGAAAGATCTCCCAAGGACCGTTCCATTTTATAAATTGGAACAACAAATGGAAAACTCACACACACAAGCACACCCCCACACACGCACCCCCACACATGTTCAAACACACAACTCATTGTTTCAGCACAGCTGCAATGCAAACACACACTTAAACATTTTTTTTTCCATAACTGAATTCATAATAACGACAAGCTTGTGCCAAATAAAAATAATTACAGCAAAGACAAGAATGCTAATTAGGAGAGGGATAATAATGATGCGCATACATGGCCAACAGTGTTGTGACCATCCCAGTTATTGTTCTTCATTGTCTTTCATCTCTGTTAAGAGGCGATGAAAATCAATGGCAGGCTCGCCCAGCAGCTTGGCAGCCGACTGACAACGATGATGGCCTTCATCATGCACACACACACATGCACACCACTATACACATGTGCACTCCCATATGACACACATACAGACACACGCACAATCAGTGGCTGATGTGAGGGAGATTACTATCAGGGTGAAGCTGGGTTTTAATTGATCTTGGTCACAGTTTAATGTGAGGCAGGGATTAACCGTTATCAGTGAAAGGGAGAAGAGCTTTGGAAAAGAGATATCACAGTCCCTGACGCTAAAACCCACTGCCCTTGATGACAGGAATTCAGCGATGTGACCCACAAAGATGTGAGACTGCTGCTGAGATGGAAAAAAAAAAGTGGAAAGCTGGCCAGTGGTAAGACTGCCGACATCAAGACAAATTTAATCCCAATTTCCCTATGTCGTGTTGGTTCATATCTCAGCTATTTCCAGCATTGCAAGGTGTGAGCGCTGGAGCAGTTGCTATGTGTTAGTTTTTTATCTTTGTTTTTTTAATCCAGAATTTGTAATCATCATATGTGAATCACCTGCCAAGGTCAAGCAAGGGTTGCCCTGGCAGAGGAAAACAACTGAGAAATAAGATCAGTCCACTGGGGTCGACCTTTATTACTAAATTACACTCTGGAAACATGGGTATAGGTCCACCTTTTTAGAGGCATGAATTTCAAAGAGAGCTTTGGCTGTAAATGCCAGGGCATGATTAAAAAAAAAAAAAAAAAAAAAAAGACAAAAAAAAGAAAAACTGCGCCAGATGGCGAATCTTAAAACATCACAGCTAAATACCTGTTTCATTCTCCCTCAAATTCCAACCAAAGAAAACATCCAGGATATAACAATTAGACCAGAAAAATAAACCGACACGGAAATTTTAAAACAAAACAATAGCAACAACGAAAAAAGAAACAGAGCCAATGTGATTTGTGTATTAAGTCAAACAACCCAAAAAAACCCTGTGCAGGATTTTTGGAGGGAGTACATGTAACCCATAACCATTGAACAGAAAATGGCACAATACAAATCCGAGGTGTCATCAGTTTACAATCAAGATCAGTCCATGTATGGTGGCAACATAACCCCCATTTGAACGCAAGTCGGAACAACCCATAGTCTAATCCATGCTAACAATAGGGTCTCAAACTAGGGTTAGAGTTCCAAACTAGGGTTAGGGTTTAGAAGTCGGGTTTCAAACAAGGGTTTGGGGTTTGCCTCCGGGTTAGGGTTAAGAAGAAGGCTTTTAAACCAAGGTTATGGTTTAGAAGTAGGGTTTCAAACAAGGTTTGGGTTAAAAAGCATGGTTTAGAACAGGTGTCGGCAAACTACGGCCGGGGGGCCACATGCGGGCCGTTTTAATCCGGCATGTATATATATATACACATATATATATACATATACATATATATATATATATATATATATACATATATATATATATATATATATATATATACATATATTATTGTAATACTTTTGTTCACTTTCATTTAAATTTTTTATTTTTTTTTCTCCGATGAGGTGAGGTTACCAAAACATTCCATCCATCTGCTCCTGGTCCGGCCCCTCTGTCAAATTTTAGAACCCATTGTGGCCCGCCAATCAAAAGGTTTGCCCACCCCTGGTTTAGAACAACGGTTAGGGGTTCAAATTTAGGTTTATTGTTAAAAAGTAGGCTTTAGAAGTAGAATTTAGAAGTCGGGTTTCCAAAAGGGGTTAGGATTAAGAAGAAAGGGTTAGGGTTTAGAAATAGCATTTAATAGTTTCCCTTCTTTTAAAGCTTGCACGACTTAATTTCATCAAGCAGATTCTAACAAATTTAGATACACAAAACTCAATTGTATTTTGAGCTTAGTGTTTGCACAAACAGAAAAAACAGCTTCATTTGAGTGAGAAGTTTTACTTCTAGTTAAATTTGCTTGTTGCTATACAATGGTCATGTATTTGTACGAGTAATAAATGTTTCCTAACACTGTCTGTATATGTAATAAAGGTTTTATAATAGCTGGAATGAATTTACTTTCAGAATCCCTGATGCAAAAAGTTGTTTTGGAATTAGAGCAACTTGGAAGTCAGCTAGCATCACGGAACAGAATGTTTACAGTTTCGGAGGTTTGACTGCAACTGTGAAGCCATGAATCTTTACATGACACTCTGGGTTTCACAGCACTGTGTTTCAGTTGACAGCGCGGCAGCTAGCTTCAGGGGGTGCAGACAAGAAAAACAAATCATCCCAGGCCTTGCTTCTTTCTCTTCTCATTTCTCCTCTTGGATGCTTTTCTCATTCAGCGCTCTCCACTGACAGTAGACTATAGTTCAAGAGCCTCTTAACAGTGTCCCTCACGCCACTCCACCCCCAGCTGCAAGCTTTTCTCCGAGTTCCCAAGACAACACTTGGGTGGCAAAAGATGGATGAAAAGTCAGGGACAGCACGATGTTCCGTTTGTCCGCAGAGGATCGGCTAAATGAGACCGAATTTGATTTGCGAGCTTTGCGTCATTCCTAACTTCTGCAAATGGTCAGCCCTGCATTGTGTATAATGGGCTCGCCTGCGAGATATACTGTAGAACAAGATAGTGTCAGCAATTAAGCTCCTTTCTAACACTTAACTCCTGATTCACAACATTATTCAACGCTGTGACTGGCATGGTATTGACTCTCCCTTTGTATGTGCTAATTAAATGAGGAATGTTTTATGCGCTTCAGCATGAAGCATTCAGCTCGAAAGTCAAACGCATACACACTCGCGCGCACACACACGCACCTTTATGAGCAGCAAACATCTCAGCTCCAACTCATTCAGAGCCATAAAAACATATTTATGGAAGCATCAGGCCATTGAGCCACAGAAATGTTTGCCATTTTCTTTGCGCACTATGATTCCATCCAAGCATCAAGATTGATTTTGAGAGCTCCTACTGTGCACCCTCGCTCCCCACCTGCAACCCGACCAGCTCTACTCCACCTTCCCATTAGAACTATGTATTATGCAAGAGCCTGTTTCTTTTTGTTGTTGTTGTTGTTTCTAAATAAGCATTCACTTAGCAGAATGAGAACCAAGTCTGCACTTCAAACTAAAAACACAGTGAAACCTTAAAGTCTTATTATTCATATTAGTTATGAATTTGATCAACTGTCTCAATTCAAGTGACAGTTTTTACCTTTCCTTTCAACGACACTCAAGAAGTGCTCAGGAACAAAGGACACTGTTGAAGCGTTGTAGGTGGAATTCTTTTTCATTCTTGCTTGACGTACAACTTTAGTTGCTCTAAAGCCCAGGGTCGCCGCTGTCATATTTTGCGCTTCTCATTTTCCATGGGGGATAGTTACACATACCATTACAGATGCTGGAATTTGAACTTGTAGAAATGGTGACCAACTGTGAAACGGCAACGGCTTTCCCATGCCCACATGGCAATATCTTTGATGCCGTGTTTCTAAGGCAGTATCGCCATTCTTTGTTGGTTTTGGGCCCTTTGTGCAGAGATTTCTACAGATTCTTTGAATCCATTGTTATTATTTTTACTATGAAACCTAGATGATTAAATCTGAGTTGAACAACTTCCGTGTAGTACCATGTTGTGCCACAAAATTTCAGACAGCACAGAATTTGACTGTGAGCAATGCAATGTAATTAACAGATGAAGAGGCAGACTAGGTCCCCAACCTCCAAGCTCCTTTAATAATCGTTGTTTATTGCAGAGTAGAGAGAATATATGCGTAGTATATGATCGCAAGATCTGTTTGTTAATGCTCCTTGTATGTAAAAGCAATGTTTGCTTTGAGGTTTATAATATTCACAATTTAAAATAGCATTAAGCTAGTGGACGGTAATTGGACAAATAAAACCATATGTTTTAAAATAATGGTGTTCGAATGCACAATGTTAATTCTCATTTGTTTTATAATTTAGTTTTACAGTAAGTAAGTGGAAGTGAGGCACTTTGCCTCTAATCTTGGGAACTGCGCAAGGGAGAAAGTGAGAACAGGTGCTAAGGAATACTTTGAAAATTGTGTTTAAGTGAGTTTTAATGAGTTTTGTTTCCACTTATCATGACTGGGTCTGTATCGTACCCCCATTTCCTCTTATTATTTTTTTATATAAATACAGTATTTTGTATTTACACAAATTCCGATTTGTTCATGAAAAAAAAGTCATTCTAAGGGTGATATGAGTGGTGGTGCCGCCAGTGTCGATGCAGCATTTTATTGCCCGCAAGGCCCAATGCAAGTCTCATATTGTTGTGCGTGGAAAGACAGATTGTCATGTGGTAGGACACTGGCAGTTGAACAATCCCCAACAACAATTGTGCCTGGCAATTGTCAGCCTGTCATTTCTAATGGCCACACTGGGCCATAAAGTGACACATGCAGCAAAGTTGTGTACCTGAGTGCTGGCGGGAAGCCACCGTTGTATCGGCGCGCGCACTCCATCCTTTGGAGTTAGAGCTGATAACTTGCAGTGTAAATGTAGGAATTGTTAGGGCTGTAAAATTGTACTGTATGTGAACATGCATGGATGTGTGCATTCGTATACATGCAAGCGCTGTGTTTATGCATCCCAGCAAGTGTGCGATTGGCGTCAAGCTTTCCCGCAATGAAGGACTCACTGGGCTAGGCACTACTACAGTCATTACATCCACGTTCTCGCACAAGCAGATGGCGAAACAGATGATCCCCGCTCATCTCACTCATGACCATCCATATTTATTTCATGGTTGCTGGCCCACAGACTCCCCATGCCCATCACTTCTCCATGAGTGCCTTGGCAGGGAGATGGCTGCCGACGCACACAAGTGTTTGGAAAACAAACCAGGCATGAAAAAAAAAAAAAAAAAGCAGGCAAGTGAGAAAGAAATCAAGTGCGAGCAAACACGAGGAAAAAGCTGTGAAAGGCAAAAAGGAAAACAATGCATCTCGCCAAACGCTCGCCCATCAAGGCTTCACATTGATCAAAACGCGGCAAATCCATGAGTAGTTCTGAGCTACTGTTTGTGAGGAAGGTGCTGGTCAATGCTTGTGGACGTGATTTATTCCGCTTCTTGGGGTGCCAATAAATGAAAGGTCTGATTGGTTTAGTCTTCGCTCGCAGCCTTTGAGGTCCTGCTACCTGTGACTGGAGGGAAATGAGCAACCAATCCTAAGACTAACTCCAGGAAAAGCCCATACATAAGCAGGCTGTCCCCTGGAGCCTGGCCAGAGCTAAACAGCCCAATTTGGTCCGCACTGACGCTGTTAAATGGAACAGGCTATGACAAGAAGTCATTTTTAAATCCACTTGACCAGCTCAATGCACACTGGGTGACATCAGAGCCGTGTAGCTTTTTGCTGAGGCAGGAAAGTGGGCCCTTTTACCTGATATCCTAATTATTTCCAACCTCACTTCTCTGTTTTATGCGCAGATGTGGGCATTAACTGCTCCTATGATATATATTCTGCCGCCATCATCACATCTTACCTTGGCACTGGCCTTTTATTTTCCTCTCCTTGCTCTTTTATTGTGCCTGTCTCAACGCATACTGGCGGCCTTAGCACAACACAACAACGTCTTGGATGATGGCTGAAATTTAGGTTAATCATAGGAAGTGACACAGAGGTGTCCCTCCAGGGCAAGTGGCTGAGTGAGCAACTCAATTAAGAGCAAACCGCCTCAGACAGGGCCGCCCATGTTCGACTTGATCTCTCAGAGCTGCAGGCGGCAAGGGAGGGGAGATCTCGGCAAAGAGTTGCCTCGCGTCTCTTCGCGCTCCTTGGGCATTCGGGACTGGCACTGGCGCCTCACAGCCGGGGGGGCGGGTGACCATGTGCTCCACTTACTCAGTCGCAGATGATTCAACAGAACCGAGGTGAAGGGGAAGGGGGGAAGCCGCAAGCAGGACATGTGACACAAAATACAAATGATTCGACTGCAGCTCAGTTCCATAATCAGTCGGTAAAGAGAGCTAAGAGATTGAGGGAACGGGAGTTTGGGTGCATGGAAACACGCGTTTATCTCCATCCATTTTTCCTTGGAGCGTGACTTGCAGACACCAAGGCACAGCTGGCGATCAGGGCCGCAGAGCGCCAAGCGGCTCCGAGTAGATAGCCGGCTTTATCAAAGCGAAGAACGGGCCCGCACGTCTGAGTGCCATCATTTCCAATGGCACCAAGCCGATCAAAAAAAGGGATGCTCCTGGCAAAGCGCTCCTATTAAATGGTTGAACTGAAGAACAGGTAGGATTTAATTATTAAAATAAGTATGCTCTGCAAAATTAAAAGACGTAAAAAAGTGTTTGGTTATTTATCTCTCTAGCAATGTGTTGATTACAAAGTAAAAAAAATAAATAAATAAAATCACAGTGTTGAGCGAAAGCAAATATTTATTTTCAGTGTTTCTGTTGTTGCTTTTTTTCACCCCGTTCATTAGCATACATGTTTGAGTAGCGGCAGTGCGGTGCTCCGGGGCACACGCAGAGAGTGAGTAACAAGCAAAGTTGGCAACATTCAGCTGTCAGCTTACACATGGAGATGGTCGGGCATGAGAGGAGTGCACAAGCCCAACCGCATCTTCATTATGACTAATAAGTATACAACTTCCACCAGAGCAGCATGCCCTCACAATTACACACAAAATATGTTGTTTGGTAATGGGATCTGGCACATGGCAGCATTTTACAATGCAACAAGAAAAACATGCATTTGCAAAACTTGTGTCAGTGTTGTTACACTCACCTTGAAAATGTTACATAGGTGCTTTAATGATGACGTGACTTTCAAAGTAATTATTAAGCTCACACGTTTATTTATTAGTTATATTCAACAGATGCCAAGAACCTAGCTATAATACATAACATTGTTTCACCAATACTTAATTGGAAGTACACTTTTAGCAGTGACGTTTAAGAATAAAGTTTCTTTTTTCGAATCTAAAATGATGACAACCTTTTTTTGACTTAACATAAAAAAATATTTTTATTGTTTTTAATTAAAAAAAAAAGATTTTGTCTTTCTAAACTTCAGTTAACATCAATGTGTTTTTTGTTTTTTATTTTCTTTTTTAGTTTGTATGTTTTTTTATCAAGGCAGTCCTATTCGGCCTGACATATTTAACTGTTAATAATAATGCATAATGCAAATGGCTTATGAATATAATGATAATATTTAAGGACCTTATAGAGTCACACAACCTTATAAGTCTTTCTCTTTTAGTTAGAATATGGTGCTAGCCATATGTTTTTATTTATTTATTTATTTTTAATAAGATAGATTGTTTTTTTGGTCGTTATTTTTTTTTTAGCTGACTCAAAATAGTGACTATATTTCCAGCTTGAAAACGTGAATCTCTTTCTCCATTGTTTTTTTCGATGCACAACATTTGATTTGACTGATTTGAGCTAGACTGCTCCCTGGATTGGTCGCGAATCGGTTGAAGGGCACATGGAAACAAACAACCATTCACTTTCACATTCACACCATCACTGAGTGGGAACTGAACCCACGGCGCCTGCACCGCAGTCTGGCAAATGTACCACTACACCATCTGTGACTATTAAACAAACAAATGAAAAAGTTAAAGTAAACTTGATGAGTGAATCATCCCCATAAACGCCTCCGTCAAATCAAGCTTTCACTTTTACCAACTGGGAAAATAACATGCAGGAACTTTATTGTGCCCATCAAAACATACAAAAGACGTGTAAAAATTAATTAACATGTGTCATCTTACTGCTGAAATGAAAACGACCTTTTTTAAAGTATGTAACCTTCAACAACAAGTCTTCCAGAATATTCTTGCATGATCACTTCCCAATGTTGTGCACGTCCATGATTATGCACTAGCATGCAACGCAACTGCACCCTGACCTGCTTCAATTTGTACTAATGTGTTTGTATTTCTGCAATATTGTTGCTTTGTGTTTCTTTCAAACTCCAGGTTCATCTTACATAAATTGCAATGTGTGATGATTTCTTTATTTAAATTTGTACTTGAGACATATCATGAAATAGACACTATTTCATGATTTTAATTCCTTAGTTTAGTTACTTTTTCATTACCTTTACAATAATGATATGAGAGTATAATGCACTTTTATTTCACTATAAATAAATGACTGAAATAAATTCCTTATCAAAATGATTTTCTATGATTTTATTTCATTTGGTAATTAACTTGAAATTAACAAACACAATACTCATGTACACAGTTGCCTATACGCAATTGTTACAGCTGTATGGAAAAATGCAGGCAGAATAAATTGTTGCACCCATTTGTTATATATTCCTGAGTACCAGTAATTAGAGCATAAAACTTGAAAGTAAAAAAAAATAAAATAAAAAAAAAAAATAATAAAAAAATATATAGGCAACCTGTATTACAATTGTTTTAATTACATATTCTATTCAACTATTCCCCTGACACGTTAGTTAATGGATTTAATTCAATTATAACTCCAGCAGAGAAAGTTGTGGTATTTTTGTTGTTGTTTTGAACATATTTGAGGTTTGGCTAATTAATCGCTATAGGTGCAGTGTCTCTGCCCTGCAATTGGCTGGCAACCAGTTCAGGGTGTCCCCCGCCTACTGCCCAAAGATAGCTGGCATAGGCTCCAGCACCCCCCGCGACCCTAGTGAGGAGAAGCGGTACAGATGATGGATGGATGGAGGTGCAGTGTTTCAAAAATGTCCATTGCTTGGGAACATGCACGAGTGGAATAGCATGCGTTATAGACTCGAAAGGGCGGATGCACATGCAAAACCTGAGTCTGTAACAGTCTTGTACTGGAAAACAATTGGCGTGATATTTACTTGAAACAAAAAAGTAAAAAGATCTTTTATAAAATTAAAAAAAAAAAAAGTTAATCAAAGGTTGAGGAATGAATATTCTGCTGTGCCATGCTCCTCCTACTGTATGTTAGTATATTGCTGGTGCAAAGCAGATGCCGCAAAAACCTACGTGGGCTGTCGTACGAGGATTACACCTGACACCACCAACAGACTGCAGGTGTGGCATGGCTAAATGTCACTCCAATTAGTTTTTTTACACTTAGATGACTGGGTTATAGAAATTACCGGTAATTGCCATCCAGTCAATTAGCAGAGGTGGGCATTTGTCAGTGCGTTAGTCCGTCTGGGAGCTCACGTCAGTATTTCTGCCCCGCCGGGTCAGCTAAACGGCGTCGACTGGTTCCACGTCACACGCAGGTGGCGCACACCTGAAAAACAAGCAAATACAATAAAAAAATAATAATTAAACAGTGTTGTATACGCTTCATTTTTTTAATGTATTCTGCATGTCTGCTTGTGCGGTGCCTGTATGTGATGCGGAAATTATGTTCTCGATGCGGATCGGCTGGGCCCACGTGGGTCGGCTTGAAATACTGACAAGAACCTGGTGACGGACTGACGATGTCCACCTGCGTCAATTAATAATTTGTCTTATCCAAAATGTGCCTGGCTTGATTACCGTCTATTCATTATGTGGACAGCTGAACATAATTAAAAGAAAATAAGTTACATAACTTTCTGTGGGGGAACAATACTGGGGCATACCAAAAGTAGCATAGCTGTTTGCAAGGCTGAAATTTGGAATTTTCATCTATTTATTATTTGGAGTGATGCATGTTTGTCTTCTTTTTTTTTTCCTCTCTGGTTTAGAGTAAGTTAATGCTGTTTTGGTGCAATGTGTCTTCCTGTCAAACGCAGCATATTTGTTGTGACATAAAACTGAGATTACATCTTGTGTCCTTTGTGCAGAATATACCCCCTGCAAAAATATCAGGCAGGCGATATTGATTTTTTGCGGGGCCAGAGAAGCGAAACACACAAGTGACCTGTGGTTGAAGACCCCATCATACAGGTATGTCATGATTTTGAAATAAATCCACATCATCCTTCATTCTAACTCTAGCCTCTAATAACTACAGAAACATTTTGACTGATAAAACCATGGATGCAAATATGCTGAAACACATTCTATTGCCGCCATCAGTCATGTAGGCTCACAGTGACTGGCGGCTGTCAGTCTTTATCATCTCTCACTTGGTCGAATAGCAAACAGGACGACAGCCAAAGAGTGAAATGTGCTGTCCAACGTCCCCTCTGACGAAGTGCAGGTGGCGGCGTGTTGACCTGCAGTCTCTCGGCAAGGATAATGAGCCTCATTGCTTGCAACGGGAATAGCGTTGGCGGCTAAGATTTTCTCATAATGACCTTCTATCCTTTTAAAAAAAAAATGCAACAAGGCCTTTTTTTGTGTTAAATCCCCCCCCCCCACATCTGAGCAATCCAAAAGGAAAATAACGATGGACCAAATTTGCAAAGAGCCTGAAGCACGATCGAGAGCATCAGTGAACAATAAGAAAGGCAACACCAGCTGACATTTTCAGGTCAGCGTCACTCCGCTCTTCATCCCCGGCTTCTTCTTAGCTAGTCTTGATTAGCTGCGGTGGCTTGCAGGGCCCACGTTCAAAACTGCTCGTCCACCGAGCTAATTAGGAGCGACAAACAAAGCAGCAAAGCAAAAACAAAAAAACAAAAAAAGAAAAGAAATGAAAAAAAAAAAAAAGCATGGGCAACTATGTAGTCGATGTCTTTTGAAGGCGTTGAGCAGTACAAATGTGTCAATGCCAACTTACGCTGCCCCTCACTCCAACCCCGTCGGGTTGTGGTGCCTTTGTGTCTGTGGAGAAGGAGGAGGAGGAGGAGGTGGACAGTGCCATCAAACACATGTCATCTTCCTTGAATGGGCAGAGAACAGAGGTGACCCAGGGAACTGTTATCGTGGGTGTGTGTGTGTGTGTGTGTGTGTGCGCATCATGAGCTGATGGAATCAGATAAGAGGTAGAATGAGAAGACAGCCACTCACTGAGGTCCTGTCAAACATGGACACAAGTGACAACTGTGCAGAACTACCACACAAATGCTAATATCCTCCATCCATCCATCCATCCATATCTATATATATATAAATAAATATTATACACAAACGCATACAACATGCACATTTTCACTTTGTGCTCCACGAAGTACACAATAAAGCTAAAGACACAACAAATTTGAGACTTTCACCACACTATTCCGACGGCCAGGCAGCGGCACCCACACATGAGGACACTAGTATTGAAGATTTTATCCTAGGACATCCATATACACCAACATAAACATAAAAGACAAGGAAGGTTGCAGGATGTTGGATGTCACCAGGTCGTGGGACCAGACTTAGGGACCTTGCACCATGAGACGGAGAAGGACAGGGAGAATGATTCCAACTGACCTGACATGATGGAAAAAAACCTGTCTCGCGTCAGGGACCCCATAAATTGTGAGGGCACTTTTCCTTGGGTGAGGATGAGATGTAACGAGTAGCAAATTATGACAGAACGGGACGGAACGGGACAGGACAGCGTAAGTGAGCTTGGCCGTTCTACCAAAGTGTGGTGGGAATGGCGATGCAGTGCCAAAGCGCCTGTAAACACTCTGAGTGCAGATGTGAGGTCACTCAATCAAATTCACATAATCTAAAGACTGTTCATAGCAATTAGCAAGTGGCCTCATTTAACATTCTTAATCGTACAAGTGTCAAAATGAGTTAATTGCTGTTCGTTACAACTAAATAAACCGAAAATGGAAGCAATCATTCAGATAATGACGCTTGATAACGTCACAGACAGAGAGAGAGGAAAGCAGTTCAACTTCAAATGTTTTTTTTTTTTTATAACTAGCAAATATGTTAACTACTCTATACTGCATTACAATTACAAATCAATGAACGGGGTACTTCCCCTCAATTCCAATGGCCGCGATGGATGCAGTAATAAAGACTATTACAGTTCATTTTACAGCATACATTCTGTCATTATTGGTTGTTGTTATAACAATATTGTTTTGTCGATCAAAGACAAATATAAGTACAGCTTCCCCCTGGCGCAAAAATGTTTGATTTTCAGTTTGATGTTTGTCATTGGGTCAACACTGTGGAGTACTGTTATCATGCATAATGATGTTTGACCTCTCAGGTTTGGTGTGACATTAGAAACATAGACTGAATTTCCACAGTTTGAGTCTTCAATTGCATCGTTGGCCCTCAAAACTGAACAGAGATGAAATTTGATATGCCCTTTGTTTCCAGTAGGAATTAAATGCCTCACATTATTGTCAACATTTGGCCCAATGAAAATAATTCTGAATGTTGGTTGCTGAAACACTGAATCCATAGAACACTTGCTCTATTTGCGTGGAAAGTAACAACAACCACAGAGGAAAAATCAATATGTTAACCTGAAACAAGTGTGATTATTGACAAGCGCCCATATTTTCTATACCGTTTACCCTCTTAAGACTTGCCAGCGAGCTTGAGACGATCCCAGGAGATTTTCTGCCACAAAAGGTGGACCACACACAGGACTGGTCGCCAAGCAGTGCAGGGTACATATTTGGACTATCTTTTGGACTTGCATATACACCGTCACTGAATGTGACCTGGAACCATGCTGCCTGCACATTAGTCCGACGAAGGAAGATCGACGTCACAAAGTGTCCCCTTAATTAATTAAAACACTTTTATTTATTTATTCATTTATTTTACAAACCCTAAAACCTCTTCAGAAATGCTAATAAAATGGGGAAATGGGAAAGAAAATCAAGTAAAAAAAGTGAAAAATCAAAAATTTGAAAAACTAAATTATATATATATATATATATATATATATATATATATATATGTGTGAATATGCGACTCCATGGGTGCCGAATTGTGAATATGCAGGGATCGACCGTAGCTTTGTGTTGTAATAACACCAATCACCAGTAGATGACAGACATGTCTTAGTTGTGCTACATAACATCTTAAAGCAAATATCTGTAATCACAAGTTAAGTTTAAGAGAAACTGTATTTATCAAGGAAAAATAACATGTAGTTTCTCTGCCAAGTGCCAAGCGGGAGTGCGAAATTAGCAAAACCTTGCTAAGGCACCACAAATGTATACGTGCGGTCCAACTACCTTGCATATAAATACAAAACATGTGTTTTAACGCATTTTTATTTTCTAATTGAATACTAGCACCAATTATTTGACAGCAAAATGAGAAAAGAAAATATACATGCCTCTTTAAACAATTTAATGGATGCTCGATGTGTACACATAGCAACTATCCACAATGTTTCATGGAAGTCAGTTTTTGCGTAATCTTGCTGACTAAAACACAATCCGACCAGCTAATGGGTGAGAACAATACCTCGCACCTTCACGCTTTTGATTAAAACATAACCTGCTTGGCCAAGGTATAATTCGCCAAACTGCATATCTGTCATAATGTTGTTATCCATCCAATCATTTTCTACCACTTATCGCTATCACTTATCGAAATGAGCTGGAGGCTATGCCAACTGAATTTTGAGTCAATTGCAGGATACATACAGTAGGCCGACTGTATAGACAAAAATAAAACTCACTTGCCTGCGCACGTATAGGCAATTTATAGTCTTCAATTAACACGTATGTTTTATAGATGTAGAAGGAAAACTGCAGGACCTGGAGAAAAGCCACACAAGCACAGAGCTAACATGTTTATTGTTATAAATATCCCTTGGAATGTGACCTCATTTTGCGTTAAGGTAAAATGCTGTTTACATGGCCGTGTCTGACTGCGGATGTTGCTTTAATTGAGTTAATATTGGACTATTGCTGTCCACGGTAAACATAGCCAGTGAGGCATCGAGGGAAGCGCAACTCATTGGCCCCACAGACGCTCAATAGCTTTCGGCGAGGCATGATTTCATTGAGGCTTTAATAGAAGTGCTAATGGTTGCTGACAGACACGCTCACACCCTGCTCACCATGCTGTGTCTTATTGTTTGCCCCAACAGGACCAGGCTTTGATTTTACCAAAGAGTGATTTAATCTCACCTTTGTCCGAGGTGTGTTCAATCCACATGAACCCGGACAAGATGAGGAAGGAGAGCAAAATGGACGTCAGGTGAATGTGTGGTCCAACTGATGGTGTGTACACTAAGTGATATATTTATATTTACTTTCCAGTAATCCCCAGGATATATTGCCTGTTTCTGTTCGCATTACACCAAGTGTGTTTTAAAATGTGCCAACAGACGTTATGCTCCACTCTGTTTCTTTTACGGGGTGTTATGTTTCGCGTCAGGCGCGGAACAACACAACCAATCATTCCATACATCCGTATGTAGACAAACACACGCTACCAAACATGGACATACGATGTCACGCAGATCCTCCGTCCCATACCCGACTGTTTGTTTATATCACTCGTAGCTTACTTGAGCCACAGCCTGGCCAGCCAACCATAATATTTGCCATGTGGCAGTCACAACACATTAGCTTCGCCCAGGTCTGCGAACATTGAGTTAACGGGTTTCAGCTGCAGTGAGGGCATGTCAACCCAAGAGCGCACTAATCAATCATATTTCACTTCAAGCATGCATGGGTTCAACCGCAGCCTACCATTATCCTCCTTCCCACTTTACACTTCCTCCTCCGCCTTAGCGTTGTGTTTGTCTCCTGAGCACAAAGTGCGGCAAAACCTTAATGAAGCCAACAGGCTGTTCACATGGAGAGTAATGAGCAGGTTTCGGTTGAGAGGGAACCACAATTTCTCGTTTCCATTAAGGCACTTGAGCTACAATAATGAATAGTACCACAGGGATGGGTGTTAAATATACCGTGATTAAAAGGTCAACGCAGCTCAAGAGTTGCATATTTAGAGCAACGTCCAGAGGTGCATGGTTTGTTTTATCAATGACTTGACCTCACGATGCAAAGAACGCCAGCAAAGCTCGCTAAATGAAGTTAACCAATGTAAGCAATGGCATGTATAGCACTAAACCATTTTCTGTCTTTCATCTATTCAGAATAAATAGGCATGTCCCCCCTGCACGAGCCCTCAGGACAACATCTTTACTGATATCAATCAGCTTTACTGCAACCGGTCAAACTCGCAGAGATTTCAAGTGATCGTCTATCAGCGGAACTAATCTATTTCGTTCGTTGAAAGGGCCCCTTTTTCAATTTAAATCATGCGTCTACCTAATTTGACCAAGACCCGCTTCAATACAACACATATTATGTGGAACGGTTGTACCCTTCAGCAACGTTCCTTTACCTGTGTGTCTCCGCTTTGCAAATGGGCTCCAGATTTATGAGCCACTTGGGGATGCGCGTCTGAGCCGAAAGCATGAAATAATAAAACTAATATTTACATCAGGTTTCAAACCCAAACCCTTCTCCTTTTTTCGACTCGCTATGGTAATGTTCTCATTCAGGTAATCCACGCTCTTTAGAAAACACCACAGCGTGGCTTTACAACAGTGAGTGTAAAAGATAATTAAGTGGCAGGGGTAATTGGGCAGCGATATTGCAGAAGCGAGCGTGGCAAGGGCACTATGAACTCGCTCTCAATAACTGCTTTGCAAAAACCACTTGCACGAATTGACCTTCCAGGAGAAGTAGCAGGGAAAGTACACAGCACACGAGGACGCGATGGAGGCACGGATGAAAATACAATCAGGATGCAGTGGAAGGAAGTGCGCGAGTGGCTCGCTAATAATAGGAAGGTGACGTAGGCCAACAAATACGCAGGCTAACTGCTTTAAATCCGGCCTTATGGGAAAATGACTTCATTATTTGCACAATCCTGTCAAATTGATGCGTTGTTGTAGGATTATATTAAGATTTTCCTGTAATAGAAAACTGACATGACATTTACAACTTACTAAGTGTCCAGTAGGAGACAGCAAATTCCAGTCTGATCTGGAATTTGTAATAAAAGAAAACAGAACATTTGCCATTTTCAGTACACGGTCCCAAGATGGCATTATTTTCCATTTTGCTGCAAAACAACAACGTATACGCACTGTATATCACACAACGGTCTGTCTCCTTCACAAGGCGAGGTCAGGAGACTCACAAGAAGTGTACGAATCATGCTGCCTTTTGAAATCAAAACAACCTTTTCCTTTCCCTCATCCTCAAACACAAGCTGTTAGGCTGCCCCGTCTCCCAAGATGTCCCAAGTAACAGATGCTTTTCCTGTGCCTCTTGACGAGAGATGAGGGAATGAGGCTACAGGAGCCACCCTGCCAGATGTGACTAAACAAACCTGTGTTTGCTGTGAACAATTTTAGTTTTTTTTTTTTTAGTTTCCAAATCACACCTCAAAAATGTATGCAGTTACCTCTTTAGCACCTTAAGCTAGAGAAGACAAGCCACTCAGGGCTTGTTAATGTATAAAGCTTTTGTTTTATTTTACCTTTCACAATTGGTTGTTAGTGACCATCTGGATATTAAAAGGTTTTACAAGGAAAATTGTATTGAATTTTTGTGTAATGCCGTTAACAGAATATGCCCTCAACTTTGACAGTCAAAGGTAACAATATTATTCATCTGTAAATTTGCAATTTCACAAACAATGACTGGTAATCATGTCTGCCTCACAGTACAGAGATGCTGGGTTTGATTCCGGGTCTGGCTTTCCAGAGTGGAGTTTGCAAATTCTCCCCGTGTCTGCGTGGGTTTCCTCCGGGTACTCCGGTTTCCTTCCACATTCCAAAGATATGCATGGTAGGTTAATGGGGCACTATAAATTGTCCCTAGGTGGGATTGTGAACACAAGTGTTTTTTTGACTTTGGCTCCAGCACGCCCGCAACCCTTGTGAGAAAAAAAATGGCTCAGATAATGGGAGGATGTTAGCATTAAGCTAGCAGCTTTTCATTCGATGAAATGATATGGTATGTTTGAACATTCTGTTGTTTGAAAGTAAAATGATTTGTCTGTTTATTAATGTTAGAGTGAAACAAACTACTTGAATATTCATGCTTTGCCTTTTGGTCAGAGAACTATTTTTCGACACTGTAAAGCCATCCTGCTGTAGAATTGCAACAATCTGGAATGAAAATAGGTATAAAAGAATACTTTGAAAAATGTTTCAATTGGTTTAAATGTGGTCCAACTATGAAAAAATGTTTATATGGTCTTTCACAGATTTTCACCTTTCCTGGTATGGAGTGAGTCCCTCACCATTTTTTCCTCACAAGCTAGCAGAGCTAATGGCAATTATTCTGGTTTATAGCAGATCAGAGAGAGCTGCGGGTTTGTTTTGAGGGACGTAAAGGGATATGTTGACCCCAAAGACATCTGATATACACGAGTAGATCTTTATCCCTCTGTCTTGGCCAGTCTTTAGCCTGAACAGAAGGGAGCATTGTATCTCTGTCTCCTTTGGGTGGCAGCTGCGCGAGTGAAGCACGCACACATAGATGTACGTACACGTTTGCCATTTTGAACAAGTACAACAAGTAAACTCTTCTAATCTTGCAAATGAGGTCCACCAGGCACCGCGGTGGGAGGTTGATTATTCGAGCTGTGTGTTTACATGTTTTTTTCTTTTCCCCCCTTCACAAATGCATTTTCTTTCCAAAGAGAACCGGCAAGACGGGATGCGGAGGAAAGACGGGCAGCAGGCATCCACTAAAACGAGGAGGTCTAATGGATTCGTTTCACTTTATGGTTCAGCTACAATTTCGGAAAAGCAGCACAAAATGATGACCGCAAATGTGAGTGCTTATGATAATCAGGAGAAAAGTATGATACATACTGTATTAATGGTTACCCTGAAAGGAATGTGGTATTGATTTAGAGCATGCGGGTATTAACTTGCAGGCTTTTTAGCTTTAAGTAGAGGATATACATGAAAGGGAGCCATGGTATATTCTGTGTGGATCTTTGCGTACTTGTGTAGGACTATGGAGGTATGTTGATTAAGCGTGCCAAAGCCATTCCAGATGTTACATTTGACATCATGTCATCTCCACTTAGTCGAGCAGAGTAGCAAGTCCATTTGGATGTAATGCCCCTCAAACAAGGTGGTTATTTGGAAGGATATTTGGCGGCATCAGCACACTTTGATCCGCCCCCTTCCTCATCAGACTGCCGCCCCCCGCTGACCTTTCGTAAACCCAATGTGAGGTGCACCTTCGGAGCTGAGACAATTTGACAAATAAGTGATGACCGTTCACATTTTTAATTTAGTAGCAGGATGAAATATTAATCACAACTCAAAACCTTGATTTATATTTTAAAAAAGGAGTCCCATCGTTAAAACCTCCGTCTTCCTCGCTTTACCATCCATCTCTTTGGCTTGCTCTGCTGATCTTCTCCTCCCCCCGGCCCCGCCCCGCCCCCTTCTCCTCCTTCCTGCCCCATAACTAATCCTTATGCCGCTCACATAAACTGCAGGTCTGGCACTATGCTGCCCAGTCACACGACATGAAAAGTGCGAGAGTGAAGGAGGGTTTCTTACGTCGCGCCAGACAACGCTCTCCTGTTTCTGCCTCTCATTTGAGATTTCCTCCATTGTATTCCAGTGTCATTCCATAGTCAGCATAAGACCCCCTGAAAGGTAGATAACTATTAATAGAGTTTGCAGAGCACTGCAGTCATACGGATGGCCCCCGCAGCGCTGTGACTAAGTAGAACTGATGTCTCCAGTGACAAGTGCTCGTGTTGCTGTCATCCAGGACGCGCACACGCTCTGCATACATTACAGACTGCTGCCCCCCCCCACGCCCCACCCCTTACCCTGCCCCTGCTTTTGGATGGCACCACAGCTGTCCCAAAGTGAATCCCAAATGAGAGGATCTGTCAGGGTTTGTTTGCCGCGGGCCTTGATTTGATGCTATTACCGCTTAGATGGAGAGATGGGATCAGGCTGTCGGAGATGAGAGCTGCTGGTGGACACTCGCCTCAGGCCTGGCCTGGTGGCTCCCAAAACACTTTTTGAACAAACAGGGAGCTGAAATCAATTTGTTTGTTGTCGAGGGGGTTTTCGTATCCCTCCCTAAAAACAACATTTATCCCTGATTCCTCTGCACAAACTGTGTTTGCTTTGCAGGGGCTGTCCTCCCTGCAGCCAGATGTTCTTCATTCATATTTCTTACACACAGATGTGTATGTAAATAATCCATGATTTCTCTTTCTGGGTGGGTGACTCTCAAGGCAGCAGATTCCTTTTCCATTTGGCTTCTTCTGAACTTTAAAGACGACATATTGCTTATTTTTAATTGCTTATATACAAATAGTTGGGTCTCTGGAGTGCCTGCCTACGTATCAAGTGTGAAATTAAACAACCAAGTAAATCCTGAATTACCATATTAGCCTATTTCTCAAAATGCGTCTGTGAGTGAGTCCGTGGAGCTAATTTGCATATTAACTACGCGATGAATTCTTTTTCCACACGTGACAAGATAAACTAGCCGGGGTGAAGATCCGAAGCCAATTTTAAGCAAAAACCGTGTCGGGTCACCAGACTATGCTGTCTAAAACATGATCATCAAAAACGAGATTTCTCTTTTATCATATTCAAAAATAAAAGTTAAGCAGAGCTGTATTAAGTTTGTTTAGGTGCACAGAATACCATTATCCATCAGTGTTAGCTTCTGACAACTGCTAGCTATACATGTATAGAGCTTTTAGGAATTTAAAGATCTAAATTTTACAATAAGTAAGGCGACTTAAAATTTGGTCAAAAAGTTTCCATAAATTGGAAAGATTAAGCAGAAATCAAACATACTTTAAAAACACTTGCGCATGCCTGAGATGCACTTTTCACCCAAAGTCAGCCATGATAGACCACAACATATACCGGCTCCATGACCGTGAGGAGGAAAAGACGTTCTGAAAATACTGAATGCTTTTTGTATAGCCTGTATTACAACTCTGACAGGATTTAGCACAAGTGGACACAAAACATGTTAGCTGAGACTCCTTCACTACCTGATCCAGATTGGAGAAGATTCCCTGCTGTCACTCTTCTGGTGCAGAGGCTTTTTTTTTTCTGTATCACCCGAAGCAACTCTTTCTTCTCTGTAGCAACCATCAGCTGCACTGACAGCTGACCCAACGCGGAGGTGTGCAAGCAAGTCAACCAGAACAATAACAAAACTGGACTCAGAGAAAAAGAGGGGGAGGCGAAGACAGAGCCTAATAATGGCCGGGCCGCAACTTGACATGCTATGAAAAGTGACAGTGGACGAGTCATTCATTATTTATATCAGCGCAGAACTGCACCAGATCACGGCACGAAACAAGTAGCCAGCCAGTTGTGGGTCAGTCATGTGATCGAGGGAGCTGAGTGATGGGAAGAAGATGTGACGGAAGACGGGTTCTCATTTGGACTCTGCACCTGGGACTGGATTCACCTGGACTGCTGTTGACTGTGACCCTCTCCATGTCATGTGAGGTCAATTTTGATATATATATATATATATATGTCAAATATTAGCATTACTGGTACATCCATCCATTATCTGTACCGCTTCTCCTCACAAGGGTCGCGGGGGCTGCTGGAGCCTATCCCAGCTGTCATCGGGCCGTAGTACACCCTGAACTGGTTGCCAGCCAATCGCAGAGCACACAGAGACGGACATTCATCCGCTCTCACACTCATACCAAAGGGCACTCAAGTTGCCATGCATTTTTTGGAATGTGGGAGGAAACCGCAGTACCTGGAGGAAACCCACGCAGGCACAGGGAGAACATGCAAACTCCACACAAGAAGGCCAGAGCCAGAATCGAACCCACAACCTCTGCACCATGAGGCCATCGTACTAACCTGTCTTCCACCGTGTCGCCATGACTGTTACAGTAATAATAAACCTTCAAACAAGTACTATGTCAACAAGCATGGAGCAGCAACACATACAAACAGCATATAACAAAACTCACACGCATACATTTTGATCTGTGGGAACAATTACTATTAATGTCGCTAAATAGGGGACTTTTTCTGAGTGTTATTTTTGCCCCAAAATTATGCTGCATTTACATTTAATAGAGCTCAGTGCTGCCCCGCGTGTTGTGGCACGACATGGTACTACATTAAAAGTACCCAGATCAAAATTAAATGTAAATGTATTTCTGTACTATAGATTATATTACTATATATCCTGCAGTATAGTGGGATCACCAACAATTAACCGCAATATAAGGAGGCTTCATTGTAGATGAGTGAGACAACGCACGTTTTTATATAAGAAATCTGCAGGAGCCTTTATGACAACACTCAACTGAGACATTCATCAGAGAGTGGCAGAAGCGCTGATCCGCAGTGGCCAATCTATATGTATGGATTAGCAGAGGTGTTCAATAGCTCTGTCCAGTCAACTGGATCGCCATCATTGCCACAGATATTTATCTTAGCAGAGAGTGTGTGTGTGTGTTGGGGAGGGGGGGTGTGTGCTCTGTACGGCAGAGACGTGACGGACTCCATCAGGGCATTTCTGGCACACTGGAACGTGCATGACATCAGGAACAGATGTTGCACATGGTGAGGCCCATCAAGGGACAACAACTCTGCATCAGCGCATGAATATTTTAGACAGCTTACTGCTGTACATATCAGCAAAGACACAGCTCGGCTTGCCGTGGACCCAGTCAATCTGAGTTTACATTCTGGGTAGGGCTGTAATTACTACTTGAATGAGTGACGCGAAAACTAAAGTGTTCTCATGAGAATGCTGGAGAAAAATTAGACAAACATTAAAGTACTACATCCAGAACTGCATAAACATGATGCATGCCAGGCTGAAAATTGGCACCAATTTTTGAAAAAGCTATATTTTGTCATCTTTGTAGAACGCAGGGTTAGATTATTTTTGAAGAATTCATCCATTGGAAAAAAGGCTATTTTTTTAACGCGTTATTTAATTTTCTCGTGAGCTTCAGAGTTATATGCATAAATACACCCAGAAGCTCCACAAATATTTTTAATTGGACTACAGTGGAATGTTTAAGTGGAAAACAATTCATGTGCATGTTCAGGTTTGGAAACCATTTCCCAATAGATAAAGATAATAATTCTTAACTGTGCTCAAAACACACAAGTCTTAACTTTAATGACAAGTGACAAAAGTGACTGAGGAAATATGCTTATCGTACCTCTTTTTTTAATTCTTATTTACATTTTCTCTTGATTCCGAAAGTCACGAAGAAGACGGAAAAATGATGTTTGTCACTCCATGAATAAGGACTGCTTTCATTGAGAGTGCACTTAAAGCATTTGCACACAGGTGTGAATTATAAAATAATCTCAAATTGCATTATTTGTATACACGTATGAAGTAGTTTAAATCTAGAATGATTTTACCGTCATGTGCAGTCTCGTGTGCTGCGGCGACAGCATTCTTAACATTCACATTACATTCAAACCCGTCTACCATTTTGAGCGGAGACAAAAGCAAAGGCTAAAACGTTGCGTTGTGATTTGTTTTTTCTTCATAAATTGTGTTTTTACTTAAATCTGTATTTTTCCTATTTCAACCAGACACAGATTAAAATCTGGTAAATTTTCATTTTGGAGCTAGAGTGAATTAATTGCATTTCCATTCAGTTCATTGGTAAACATCACCTCCATTTGCATGAGTTTTGGGTTGCAAACAAGGTAACAGATTAACTGAATTTGTCACCCTTGGTTCCACAGTATATTTTTATGAAAAACTTTAATCAAAGCGCAAGGATGGTGGGTAAAAGTCCTTGTTCCCGTTTTAAATTTGCTTGTGTGGGTTTTCGCCATGTAGTCCGGCTCCTTCTCACATTCCAAAAACCGGCATGTTTGATTTATTGAATATGTGGGTGTGAATTTGAATGGGGAGTGGCTGTTTGTCAATATATGCCCTGTGATTGACATGCGACCAGTTGATGCACTTTGATGATGAGAATCCGAATGGTACGGCTTCAGTAGAGTTTGACTTTTAATGCCATGCAGTATTTGTGTCATCTCAGTATACAAAGTATGCATACATGGGCTGAGAATCAATTTATGGACCAAAGTGCGTGTGCCTCCTCGATTATAAATGGTGCTTTCAACCTCTTAGTATTAGGCTTTTGTCGGCATATTGGACTTTTCCCGGTTGACTTGTTAGAACCCACACACCCTAATAGGTAAACAATCTGGCTAGCGGCAAATTGCGATAATGGCAAATGATTTTGACCTGTGCCGCAACAGGACAATTAATATTTGCTGCATGCTTTATTTTCGCTGCTAATACGTTTGCACACTCCACGCCTCGGTGTGCTTTAAGTATTATGACTTGTATACATGCTGTAAGAAATAGAAGGAATGTGTATAGAAATATTTCTGTCGAAAAAATCAGTAGGATTTAACGCAATAATTCCATATTCTCAAATGTCATGTCAACAATTTTACCGGTTGAAGTGCTTCGTTCAACATGCTCATGCTACAATAATATCAGACTTTGCAGCCTGCCTATAGTATAAACACACTCAACGGGCACAGTTGGATCTACTGTGAAGTCGGCCTCCTGGTCCGCTTCATATCTCCAGAGGAGTTTACCGGCTATATTCCTGTAATCCACACGGCGTTCTGAGCGCCGCTTGAACCAAAAGCCTCAACCTCTCCTTGACCCCCGAGGAAAAGAATCCCTCCACTCGATCCCCTGGGAGACTTTCATTACAGACGAAAACAGAATCCATGGGTGGGCAGAGTCATATCCTGATATTAGGGCAGAGGACATGGATTTGATATGAGGCTGAAAATATTCCTATAGACTGCAGAGTGAACCTCGGGTCCAGGTTGAGCTTTAATGGCCTTCCTCTGCTCGTCAATCACACGTGGGGAAAATGCACAATCGCAGATTTCATGGCAGGGCATTGGGTTGACGTCATATTAGTGGAACGGAGGGAGAGAGCGAGTGGTTTTGAATTGCGAGGGGATCGCACCTCTTGGAAAAAGGTGTACATGTCTGTGTGAGTTACGAGCTCGTAGCGGCGGTTAGAGTTATGGGTGACACAGATCCGCTCAACATTCAATATTACAATTACAGTAAAAGCTGGTGTAATGTTTCTCATATGGGGAGCAGCATAAACCTTGCAACCCTACGGAGACCCAAAATGGACATGGGTGCATATGTTTATCAATCAATTCAAATATAATCGGACGGTGTGAAATTTGTGAAATGCAGTTGCTCTGAATTTCACAAGAGATGCCCGCAAGTCACTTTTCGGGGGCTTTTTTTTTTAGGTGCGGCATAGTACAGACACCCCCGCCTTACATGCTGACTTGCATGCCTGAATGTGTGTAATCTGGTTCTGTGTGGTGTCACACAAATAGACAGCGTTGTGTGAGTTGAATTACCCCTTGTGGTGCAAATGAATATAATAAATTGAAAAGAAAGTCACATAAAATTCATTTCAAAGCACTCCGTGTGCGCATGGTCTGCTATTTCTTTTTTTTTTTATTAAGCGTGAACAAAGCGAGTTCAGAGAAGAAGAACATTGAAGAGATATATAGCATATATAGCATTGGACAGTATGCGAAGAACGAGGCCTCACAATCAAAACAGTGTCACCATATACATTGTTTCTTGTTGTCAATGTGAAAGACTTTTAATTCACAATATGTTTGGACTTTACCACTGCACTATAAAAAAAATCAACAAAATACTTAGATGAGTCTGATTCAATTAAAATTCACTACTAGCCCAGGCAAAAAGAATGCACTTTCTGACTTTTATATCCGTCAATGGCAGTGAATGAGTTAAAGTGTATTGGATATAAAAGTTAAATGAAGATTATACCTAAATAAAAGTTTTAAAACTGTTCTTAAAGATTAAATACAAATGCACAAAAAGTTAAATACAACTGAACTGTACTTAGGGCAGTTATTATTTTGCTAACCATCAGAGGAAGCGAGTGTGTACAACAAGAATCACGGTTCCGGTAGACGGAAATATGTGGTAAGGACACATCAAAAGCACAGTTCATTATTCAGAATGTAAAGAATGTGCCCAGTTATGCGTGTTATGATTGAAAGTCATGCCGAAGGTTCCCACCCAGCTCAAGGTTTTCAAACTAAACAAAACGCATTCCTCAACTTGTGGCTCACTCTGTTTACTTATGAAAGAAAAATGTCGTCTTTACCTCGGCGAGATAAGAAGGTTGATTTATTCAGTTTCATATTCGTTGAAGCTAAACACACGGCTACCCTCCTCCACCCAATAATACCAAAAGAGGGAGCAAGGAGTGCGAGTTTAAAGCCCAGCATGACGGACATCATCTTTTTAATTGACCCGGGGTCATCATAATATTTTGTTAAATCATTCTCATTTCCTTATGAATCCCATTTCCATATATTGCCGCTTCATGCCTTATTTATTACCTCCTTACGATTACCATGCAGACGACATCCAAACTGTCACCCCTTTCTCCCGCTGAACAGTTTAGTAAATATCAAACCCTCTCAATTATTAATAACTGCTGAAAATCCCTTTTTTATTCATCAATTATTCAAACAGTCAAAAGCTTGGGGAGTATGGGTGCCCTCCATTTGATGCCGCGGTGGCCAGCGTAATTAAGACTTCATTTTATCTGCCCTCATCTACCTTCCATCTGCGTGACATCATACATGTCAATGCAAGCGTGAGACTCAACACAATGGATGTCGATTTTATAAGCACAGAACAACTGGTGCAGCCCCCCCCCCCGTTGTTTTTTAACAGCTCACCCAGCATCCCCACACCCGTCACCCTACCTCCAGTCAATCATTGATGGATTCTCACGCAAACGCTAGGTCCCACACACACACACACGCGATTTGTTTCAATCTCCTACCTCCGAGCACCAACGTGCGAGCTGGATGGCTCTGTGATGTTTGTAAAAATAGCACAATAGTGTGGATTCCTGCGCAAACACACATTCGTACACACGCACCGCTCATCCATGTGCCCCGTCGCTCTAACCTCAGTTGGCTTCCCGGCTGTGCAAGCTGTTTCTCCCATCAACATGTGTTTACTAGCAGGGGACCCTTATGTTTGCATTAGTGAGAGGCAATAAACAGAAAGGGGCTGCCTTGGGGTCTAAAGACTACTGTTTTTTTTTTTTCCTTGGAGAGGGCGCAAAACAAAGCTAATCATGATGTGGATTGTCCAAAAGGTGATAATTTGCCCCCACCCCAAAAATCCACACATGACACGTATCCTGAGTGTGGGCACTTTGATGAATTTCTCACACTTTTGTGGAGCTCTCACCACCTGGTTGTGTTAACTGGGCACATGTGTGCTGCCTTTGTGTGTGAATTGAGCCTGGGGGGGGTCAATGCTAAATAAAGGTCTTTTGCCTGCTATAAAACACACACAAACACACGCGTGAAAGATTATTGAAACAGGTGAATGCCAGGCTTATTATTTTTGGTTAATCAATAGATCCTTGAATAACTAATGAAGCAGATGAAAGGGTGTGTCTATTAACAGCCACAGGCGAGTGATAGACTGCATTGTTTTCATCTCTCGATAAAAGGCCTTGGTTTTTGTTGTAATATAATAACAATTCTCCTCCCTTTTGTGCGCGCCCGCCGCATGACAACGGGCTCACTTGAGATCAAACTGCTCCTTGAATGATCCATTTTCCTTCCAGTCGCAATGAAAAATTGCTTGAAAAAAGACATCATTTTACAGAGGCCATTTTTTGTGTTGCAATGTAATGTTTTGCGGCAAAAGTAACGATTCTGAGCTTAACTGTAATGTTACTTCTTTGGTGAAAATCACATCTGCTCTTTTCCGTTTATGAAATACAAATTTAGATGTCAGTGATGTCAGTAACAAAACTTTTAACAAAGGAGCTGAATGGGAGCATGTGTGCATCACAGACCAGTGAGGGACTCGATTAAATGCAGATATCAAAACAATTTCAGTGAAATGACAGAGTGTAATTGTTATTTCTTTTAATCAGTGACTGAGGAAAAAAGTGGGCTGCAGCAGAAAGGTCACTTACTTTTTAACTCATTCACTGCCATTGACGGCTAAAGACGTCAAAGATCCATTTTCTTTTTTCTCGGCTGGTAGTTAAGGGACTGGTGCTGGAGAATCACTGGGGGTCAATCAGTTCATGTGCCTGTTGATACAATTAAAAATTAGATTGGTCTACAAACATTCGGAACATTCTGAATATTCTTCTAAAATCAGAAAACTTTGGAGTTTAAACCTCATGCATGACCTCATGCAAGATCTCAGTTCAGTGAGCATTGAAGAATTTACTTGCAGTGGTCAATTTTTTTCTTTTAAGCTTTTTTTCCACAAAAGCAGTGAGTCAAGTGACTCAATTCAAATCAGTTATAGTTCAACTCCAAACAAAGCATTACGTTGCTTCTCGTGACACTTGCAGAACTTTCTAGAACACTTTCTAGTTTTGGGAGGTCATGTGATGCATTGAGTACAAATCAGTCCACTTCTCATATACTTACCGTAGTTTCTTGCCTCTCTTTGATTGTCTCGCCTTGCCTTCTTGGCTACTGAAAGACAAAAGATCATATTGTATTTTTTCACATAGCGTAAACTTAACATAAACCTGTTAGATAAAAAAAGAATGCTGAAATAATTCACATTTTTATAGTACACCTACTGTATGTCATTAATGTAAGTAATCAGTGTTTTGTAATTTTACAAAGGCTTTTTTGGGGTTTGTTTGTGTATTTAAAAAGCCATATCTTGAATATTGAGTTTTTTAATGGTTAACTTTTTTGTCAGGCGGTTCAGAATATAAAGATGATGTCCGGACAGCGACTGTTTGACACCGCAAAAGATTATTCCCATTTCTCATATTGTATTTGCAAAGGCAAAATTAAAAATTATATTATGAATTCTGAAATGTACAATGGTTTGTGACGCTATCATACCGAGAGGCGTTTCTATTATTCCTCCTCAGATCATTGGGCTACGTGAGCGGGCCAGGCAAGAAACAGCTCTCAGTATGATGCAATGCTTTTCGACAGCGTTGCAAACTACAACAACCACAAATTCAATTTCCCAATTGACGGATTAGTACAATAAATCCAGTTCAATTAAGAGCATTATTATCTTTGTCAAGGCAGCATTCGGAGATCTCGTTCTTGCCTGTGTGTGATCTCATTGTTGGGTTGTTGTGACGAGAGACAAGATCATTTCGATCTCGGAAAATACATGCACTTAATTTATCTATGATTGTACGAAAGGAGGGCGCTGCAGTAGATGAGTAGTTACCATGCACACCTTACCGAACTGAACTTGATGATTCGGGAACGATCTAACCGTTCTTTGTAGAGTTTTTTGACGTTCTATCAACTCCGGCTTCCTCCCACAGTCCAAAAACACGCATTTAAGGTTCCTTGAGGACTCTAAAGGGTTCTATTAGATGTGAGTGTGAACGTGTTTGTTTACATGTGCTCTGTGATTGGCTGGTGACCAGTTCAGAGTGCACCCTGTCTCTCACCCAAAGTCAGCTTGGCTAGGTTCCAGCACCCACTGCAACCCGAGTTCGACAATGGATGGTGGAAATAAAGGATTGAATTTATTGACGGGTGGTAATATTGTGACTGGTTTTAATGTGTAAAAGTAGTTTGACACGGCAAACAAAACAACAAGGACAAAATGGTGCTGTTCTGTTAAGATCAGTGGAGAGATGTGAAGTGCAAATAGTTTTTTTCAGGTATTGCACTTTGCCTGAGGATGTATATTTCTGATGACTTTTGACTTTTACTCCCTATTTGAAAACAAATTACGATGATGTAAAGCACTGATTGATTGATTGATTTATAATAAACAGGGAATGCTGTGACAATGTGTGAAAATCCGTGTCACTGCATATAAGAGGGAAATAATTTGGTGTGCAGAAGCTTTTTTCCATTGTGCTCAGTCATCAGAAACTGATATTGTTTATGATAAAACGTTTTACTGCATTTCAGAGCACTTTTCTTCGAAGTCAAAGCATTGAATCAGTGCTTCTATAGAGTGTGCGTATTTGCCACCTCTGATTATGATAGTGGCCGTTAACGTCTGGGCGTCTGCACAGCAAAATGTGTATTCAAGCACACATTTAACTCGGGATAACTGTTTCAAACGAAGCCCTCCCCTGGACGCCAGCTCAGCCAATAGGGGACCCCAAGAGGCGGTGTAGAGGGTGGTGGTGGGAGGTTCCGCCACCCTTCCCACCGCCCCACCGGCGTGCGTGTGAGGCAAAGGGGCTCCACACACTCATCTTGGTGCCAAATGTGGTGTAAGCCCCCAACAGTGCGCGTCTCCCGTTGGCAAGAAGCGGAGAGGAGTGCGCGTACGTTCCATACATACATCACAGCGAGAGAGTCACTCACACGGAGGAAAAGGAGGAGGAGAGAGGAGGAGGAGGAGGAGAGAGGCAACTTCAGCCGGCTCCATCATCACAAGCGCCCACAGTCCTGGTGAAGAGCGCGCAGCAGTGAACAAGTGGACCGCGCTTCCAGCCCGTGGCTTTTGATTCTGCAGAGTGGAAAGTTATCACGAGTGGGGAAACATGCATCTGTGACTAGACTTCCTCCAAGTGTTTGGGGCTTATTCACAGCGATTGCACTCGAGTGGATCATATCACGGGAGTGCGTGAGCGAGTGGACCACAAGCAGCCCCCGCGCGAAGCAGACGGAGCAGGCGTTAATACACGCGGCCACGGGAGAACAACTACAATGACCGTGCTTTACCTCATCTTTTGCCTTATGGCTTCAGGTAAGATCACTTTATATTTGATCGTTCTTGTATTAAATTAACATTTGAGTGCGTCTTAACGCGCGCTGCGTCAAAGCAGCCGGTGCGGCGCGTCGATCCATGGGACAATTCCTCATCCACACACAAACTACAAACCTGTTATCTGTGGAATTACGCATGCAATTAGTTAGGGGCAGCATGATTGCATCAGTGGGTCTCACACTGTGTGGCGAGTGGCGCGGCAGTGAGTGGATTACACGCACTTTGCTTGGGATTCTTGGCAAGGCTTTGCGGGTTGCGCGTGGAGGTGGTCGCGGAAGATGAGACACGGAAGGGAAAGTTGAGCAGAATCGTTGTGTAAACTGAATGAATGTGAATGAACGAAGTAAGAAAAAACATCAAATCTGCGTAATTAGACTAGAAAGCGCATTTGTTATTTTTAATCTTTTTTTATTATAATTTTGGGGGGCTCCCCCACCCCCGCGGCCCCGAATACCAAGCACCATCCTCAAATAATCCTTCTAATAAAATACCTCTGAAAACACCCAATCGTGTTCAGCAGATTGGTGAATGAAGTAAAAGGGACATCACCTTTTTTTATTTTTTTTAAGAAAGCCTACTTCATCCTAAACTTTCTCTACTTCCACGCGTGATTTGGCTGCTGACTGACTGCTAACAACTCGCATATGTCTTGATGCAAAAAGAAAATAGCTTGCGGTAATTAACACTGAGAGACTGTGACTTATCAGCATTGTGCCAGAGCTGTTAAAGAAAACACGTACACACACGCGCGCGCGCACACACACGTAGAATGTACAAGTGAGTTAATTAAACACCTTAAGGAAAAAAAACATGACTGAATCACAAGCCAGAATTTTAGTTAACAAATGGTATTGTTTGCTTAAAAGCCATTTGTTGGGAGCAGCGCAGTACCATTAAACCCCTCTTCACTCCACATGGTTTCGTCATTGTGGGGCTGGGGGGGGTTGGTGGGGGGCTGATGGGATGCCAGCAAACCTTTGCTCTTTGACAGACGAGCAACAGCTGGATAAGAAGGAGGGAAGCGCCGGTAGCCAGACAGTGGCACTTTACCCCCCTCCTTCCAAATCCAGCACACATTCACACACATTCTACACAGTCACATACACGCACACAAGCACCCAAATCATGAAAATGGTAGCAGCTGCCCTAATTAGAGTGCAAGACACCTTGCAGCACTTATTTTTTTTTTAGTTGTTGTCAAAGCTTTCACGCAAAGTCACTCTAACTCCCAACTGTCAAAATAGCTCCCCTAAGGAGCAGTTTTTTTGCACACAAAAAAAAAAAATAGAATGGACAAAGAACATATAGGCTACATTTAAATAGCAGGTTGCAGGTGCTGAAAATCTATTCTTGCTTACAAGTACAAGAGCCGCCGTACACTCAGCACTTGTCGCCCTTCACACTTGCACTCACATTCCCACTTATGGGCAATTTCGTCTTCAATGAACCTAACATGCATGTTGGGGGAACCCATGTAAGCTCGGAGATAACATGCAAAATCCGCACATGTAAGGCCAGCGCCAAGATTTAAACCCAGTACCTCGGAATTGTAAGACACATTATAACCACTAATCCACTGTGCTGCCCTAGTTCTTTTTTTTATGAATCTACTCAGTACTTCGGCTTGAAACCTACTCCCTATTGATGTTTTTTTTTAATGCCTCTGCTGGTCACCGGTTGATCGTCATCAGCCTGAGCTTACACTCTTTGTAAGCTTCTGTGAGGCTCTGGCCTGCCCGCGAGCCAAACGAGGACAAGCGTTATAGAAAATAGACGGCTGCTTCCAATCTCTCCCTAACCGCTGTTGTTATCTTCCACAGTCTCCACTTCGCTGCTGTTTACTTGCTGCCCTCAGTCTCCTCTCCAATTAATGTCATCACATGGTGAAATTTGAATACAGGAGACCCTCGTTGAGTGACGGATGCATTCAAATCAGTGAAGTTTTCAATTTCTCACAGTGCTATTTTGAAGCAGGAACCAAATCAAATCTGTGGGAAGTAGTGGATAAGTGACGGAGAAGGTGCAAGTCCCAATCCAGTGCGAGTAAAGAAAAAGTGACATAGAAAGTGCAATTTGGTGCTGATTGAATTTCAATTGGTTATTTTCGGCACCATTGTTGCTACATCACAATGTGTCCTAGCACATGATTGCACGCAGGCGTTATACAGTCTTGTTCCCCGCTCGCAATTTACTTTCCCGGGAAGTCCCCTTTGGCGCCCTGAGGAATTTGATTCCACACTACATCAGTATTCTGAGTAATCTTCTGCGAGCGCTTCTTTGGAAACCTTTTTTTTTTTTTTTTTTTTTTTTGCTTTGGGAAGCTTGTGTCTCATCGGGCCGAGTTCAAAGGCTGAGTGCTGAGATTACAAGTTTCTACTGCTTCCCTCTTTAAGTTGTGTCGCCACACCATGGTGCAACTCCATGGTGCAAAAAAATCACCTTCTTTCTTCACAGAAGCCTTTATTTTTTTCCCCTTTCTTGCTTATTGGTGAACATCTGACAAAGGGTCATGGGGACATGCAAGTGCATCTTCTTAATGAGCCGACACACATACACACACCTACAAAGCCGTTACCAAGCATCATCTCCCCTCTTGGCCATTACTAGAGATTTGTCTCATCCTTGTTCGGTGCAGACATGTTTGTGGGCCCACTGACAGCCTGGCCCCCAATAGGGTGGCTTTAAGAAAGTGTGCATATTTCATGAGCGATGGTTCTTTGAATTCTCGTCGAGGAAAGTGGGAGGGGGTCATTGTGGGTGGAGGAAAGTGAGACGAGAGTCTTGTTGCAAGCATGAGGCTTAGATGCGTCACCAGTATCTTAATGATTGCACATGGCGGGAAAACACCGGGGACAAGCGGCAGAGCGTCATTAACCTTTTTTCGCCGCATGTCGAACACACTCACTCATCGTTCCTCTTAACTTCCCCCACCATCAACACCCGCCGCCCATCCTCATTTTATTTCCTTCGCTTAGTGGTACAAAGTTTGTTGGCAGGAACTTCAGCCAGCCGGCTTTGGACACGAGTTGCATAGTGCCGATCCAGCAGAATCTGGATGCAGCTGACTCCTGGAGAGGAGTGTCGTGCATTATTTAAGAGACGTAGTCATGGCTAAGATGCATTTTTAGCTTACTTTGACTTCCTGTCTCTCTGTGTATTGGTTTTTACGCTTGCAAAGTTGTATTTAACATTATCCACATTCACTTGAGGGTAGGAAATCTATCTATCTATCCATGCGGAAATGCAGTATAAATCAAAGAAAAAAAAAGACTTCTCAAAATGCAGAAAAAAGGACAAAAAACACGAGGTTGAACTGAAGCAGACCATTCATGCCTCGTGCAAGTCTGGTGTCGGCTGTCTAAAAGTGCAAATGGGCGGGTGACACCAAGTGTTGGTATTTTTGCAAAGCTTGGCGCAGTTTAAAAGAGGCAGTTTGAGCCATTGTCGCCATCAACACAGCCGACTTGCTTCATCACCAATTGAGGCGGTTCCTCTCTTTAACTTGGAAATCTGCGCCTGAAAGGTGAAAAGTGGAAAGTGATTTGCTAGAATCCTTGTCCGAGGTTGATGCATGCAGAGTAGGTTTCTAAGGACTTGCTAGCAATCTGTCTTCCTGCACCTCGATCAAATTCTCCCAAATCGCATCACACCAACGCCAATACTTACACGTGGATCTAGCAGGTCTTGGGTTTAGACTACTTTCAGCCACTAAATTGCCAGATGTGCCGAGAGTGTGTCAAAGGAAACGCCCTCAATTCACCGGAACGCCCATCTTAGTACAGAGCCGTCTTCCAAATTCCAGCTAAACGAGGCTTGCACTCCAAGCGCACCTGCGCTCTCTATGAATATAGAGGCCATGGTGTCTATTTGCATAGACACCCCTATTTGAGACACTCGGGCTTCTCCCAAGCGCTCTAATTTGCTCCTATTCCCTCTAAACACTCATTTTATGCAGGAGGCACGCGCAAACAAACAGTAATGAATGACCAAGCTGTTAAACAATGGCCTGCTGCTTTCTCCTCATCCTGTAGACACGGTGCACACATTGCATTGCGAGCCTTCAGAAACAGCCCCTACACGTGTGCAAAGGAGAAAGGAAACAATGGCACTTCATAATGACGCCTGCCTCTAATCAGCTTTGCCATTCGGGTAAACACAGATAAAAAAGAACTTGGCAGTATGTCCCCGTGCATTGTTATCAGCTGTTAGCAAATTAGCCAGTCGTGTTTGCTGCTCTGACCCAGCGCAGGAAGCCAGGTAGCAAACTGTTGATGGCACTTGTCCTCTTCAGCCCACCCATCCTCCTTTGTCTTCACTTTCTCCTTGTGCACATCCTCACCTTGTCTCCCTCTGGGCCAGTCGTCGCATCCGGGGAGGAAATGACAAAGAAACGGGACAATGGAGGGGCCCGTGTCAGCTTTCCTGCCTTTGCCTGGAGACATCTTCCCCGGCGACTCCACCTCGGGCTGGATCGTCAGCGTGCGACACAAACTTGTTTACTCTTTCATTCTCCTTTGCAAACAACGTAATGGAAAGATGGGGAGGATTGAGAATTAATTCTGCGCACGTCATTAAAACAGCACCTCGAGGGATGAAGTCACGTTTATACAGTAGAAGATATTTTGAGAAGTTGGCTCGCATTCTCCTCCCCTTCCTCCACACACACACAGACACGCACACACCCAGACACTCAATGTCAATTCCGGCTCAGAAGATGTACACCTTCAACACGCAACAATAATAAAGTTACAGCTTCATTTTTATCCTTTAATCAAGCAAGAGAAGAATTTCATACCTGGTGTCCACGCACACACGTATTCACAGAAAATTTAAACGTGTCTAGTGCAGCACAGCAATATGTGTTATCTTGAATTCCTTAACCTTGTATCAAGCAAAGCTCAGCTGTAGGAGGATTATGAGGGGGAAAAAAAAACAAGCTTAGGTAGAAATTCCTTCATCGCTCTTTTGTCCTGTAAAGAAAGGAAAGACTAGGCATTCTGTTGCCATCTCCTAAGAGAAGATCTGAAATGTTCTGCAGAATGCTGTGGGCTGATGACATATGCTCATTCGCCACAAGTGACTCACCATGAACTCACCGACGCATGTACACAGCTAGTCACCGGGGTCAAGGGCACGCATTGTGATGATAAGTTGACATGAGTGTGAGGCATCTTCGGGGCTTTGTGCCCTTTCTGGAATGATTAGTCAAAGTCCAATTGTCTAATTGATAATGCTCCAAGAACAGGACATGTCATCTTATTTTTTACAAATGACACATATGAGAAAAACTGCTCCTCGTGTCATGTGCTTTTAGAGGAGCGTATTTAATGTAGTTTACACAACTCATAAAAATGGCCTGGTTGTCAGTATTCAAATACCATAGTTGAGATGCTTGAAATCAGGGAGCATTACATCAGATTTAAGGCGGTGTTTAAAGCTGAAAGAAACATATTAGATTGGCTCAAAGTGGAACTCATCACTGGCAAAGACATGGAAAAATGAACAGATCCTCGCACTTTGCAGATAATGTCGGAATCGGAGACATTTTTCAAGTTGCAGTGAAGTGAAGCCTAATTCGGAGGTTCAGCCACAGCAATCTTTTCTTCTTGTTGTTTTTATGCGTTCGCATGGCCACGGCCAATATTGTCTTGGTGACTCAAACACGAATCAAAATATTGGTTTGGCGGTGCTTCAGTCCCGTTTACAGTCGTATTGTCTGTCTTGTGTTGTAGAGAAATGGCCGGAGGAATTGTCTTTTATTTATATTTCTTCCCTGCACTGCTGATTCGTTTTCCCGCCTCGAGCTTCGAGAAAGATGTCAGCCAATTTGCTATCAACTGAAGGATGTCAATCAAAGTGTATTGATCTGGCTTTAAACTGCAACTCCCCCCAATGGCGAAACATGTTAATGTTATCGAGCAGTGTGGAAACGCGAGAAACGGCGTATGTGGGTGGCGGTTGAAGCGGGAGGAAGGAAAGGTGTCTCTCGCTCTCGCTCTCTCTCCCCTGCTGTCTTTTTGGCCACAAAAAGCAATGTGCAAACTGCCATGGGCTCAGCATGGGAATAGGGGGTGGGAGAGAGGCAGACAGAAGGAATGAGAAGGGTCAAAGGGATTTACTGCCAGGAGCTGAACATTTCAGGTAATGGATATGCTTGAATCGGTGTAAAGCAAGCCTGCTGCTTTTTTCTCTTTTTGGCGTGGCAGGGGTGAAAGAAAACAACCGGGGTGTAACTTACCATATGCTCTGAAGGGGATTTACGGAAAGTTGATATTTTAGCACCTGCGGGCCAAACATGAGCTCTCAGGTGTGTACTCGGACATGCGCGGGGCGGCTGTGTGCGTACGTATGTGTGGGTAGAGATGTGGATGCGTATCGTGGGAGGCGTCTTCTGCCACATTCCCGGCAAGCTGCAGTAAGGAGGCCAGTAACAGTCGGTATAAGTGCTTGCCAAGCTGGCTGAGGTGAACTTAACACCCCTGGTAGAATGAAGCAGCCCAAACCATTGTTCCAGCACATTGCACCCGTCTGAATGAGGCATCCTACTTCTGCGTCGATCCCAGGGGGCCGGAAGGAGGAACGAAGCAGAGGAGGAGAGGGACTGATTGTTCCCCGCTCAGACTATCCACAGATGGGGCTATGGCACATGATGTTTGCTTTAGCAAGTCCCAGGCGTGTTCTGTGAATGCACTGGAGGATAGAAGAGAAGGGACTGCCAGTAGGAGGGAAGAAATGGCTGCAAAAATGACCGAGCGGCTTAATACTATGATGTCAGTGCGAAAATAGTGCCGGTTCCCAGAACAGAAGACAAAGCATACAATGAACAGATAGTTGGGCAGGAAAGTGCTCGAGCTCGCCACTATTTCCAAGCAGAGCCATATAAAGCTGAACATAATGAAGAAGGGAGGGAGAGTAAGTGAGAAAAGGATGAGATGCAGGGCTGCATCCATCATGGCTTTGGTGCAGGAGCCATTTGTACCTATTGTTCTCCATAATTTGTGTTCTCAGAAGCTGCAAAGGGAGGGGCAAAGGGGAGACACCGGGCTATGGCAGATAGTTATTTTTTGTGCTAATTACATGAGTGAGACACCGTAATTAGGCTAAATAAAACAATGGGCTCGAAAAGGAAATTCACACAGGGGGAAAGACAGGCATTGATAGGCACAATCTTCTGGATTTTATACATTCAAGTGATCAGGTTAAAAGAAGCTTTTAAAAAAGATGGGGCAGGTATAGACTGGGAGAGAAGGAGAGCGGGCAATGAAGGAGCCAAGAGCGATAAGATGGAAAAGCCCTCTTCTCAGATTGCTCTTTGAGGTGCATGCAGCCCCAGTGCAGGTGGAATTGTATTTAATACACCCGCTAGACATGGGAGGAAAGGGAGATGTTTGAAACAACCCCCCCCCCCCCTAAAAAAAAGCACGAGCGTTGCACTCTGCTTCCTCGCATCAAAGCTGGAGAGTGGCTTCAGCAAGGTGTTTGTTGTGGCTTGTTTGGGAGGTTCTCCTTGTTCGCTCACCGGGTCGACCCGGCCCACTCTTTAACTCAGGTGGTATTAAGCCTCTGAGCTGTCACATAAACTATCAAAGAATCCAGACAACCCGTATATGTGTAAGTGTTAAAGAAATGTAAGTTTTTCTTGTTATCAAGTTTCAATGTTTCAAGTTTCAAATCCATGCAAGTGTAAAAATAAGCCAATCACTAGATAACAATAAAAAATACAACTCTTGAGTAACTCTTAACATTGACTATGACAGTAGATAACAGAAGGCCAGCCTCCTTACAAAAAGACTGAAACAGTCAGTGGATGATTCTTAACTGGCATATCAGAATAAGAAAAAGCTTTCCACTGATAATAACGAAGGGCACAAATAATTTATATAAGCGTTTGAGCTGAGTGGGTGAAATTTTTCTAACTCCATGCTGCATAGTAACGATTCCTTATATCAGTTATCATTGTCGATTTGTTCCTTGTCGCCCTAGCATGTGGACTACTTTCTTACATAAACCTCTTAAACTCAACATTTGCTGAAAATGTTGGTCAAATTGTGAATTGTACCATCACAAAGGATTTAGGCTTGAGAGGTTCTTATCTCTGTGTATGTGTGGGGGCGTACTGAGCTTGTCAGTGGTCTTTTGGGGCGGTGATACATGGAAAGATAAATAAGCCCCTAATGAAGCCCCTCAATCAGCGGGCAGTTAAACAGCTGACCGAAAGATTGAGGAGCAGCGAGGGTGATTGTTGGCTCATTCAAAGTGCTGCGAGGAGGCTCTTGTAGCGTCACACTTCAGATGAACCGTTCTGTGCTCCACAAACCTCAGCCTTTCTTTTTCTGAATGCTCATTTTGATACACAACAGCAGCTCCGGCACTGATTGTGCCGGGCAGTTCTTTAAAAGGCAATTTCGAACGGGGGGGCCTTTGTTTAACGCCCCCAAGTAGGGGCACATTCTATCTATGGAGCTCTTCTATTGGGTTTAAAAGGTTGTGTTGCAGTAGGCATGTGATATTTTGTTTTGAAAAAAAATAAATAAATAAACAAGGTACATCTCAGAACTGGTCCGGACTAGTTTTTGCGGGGATGAGAGAAATCAATGGCCCATTTCAAGCTAATACCGCCATGACTGTTGTGGTAATGGTGCGAAAATGGCCAGCGTTCATGTGGCTCTTTTATACCTCCAGGCTTGGATCACAAGTGAAGTCCGATTCATTCCCACTTGATTCGAGGGAAAAAAAATTCTCAAGGGCTTTCAAAAGACTCACATGATGATGGCAAGTGAACAGGTTGCTTTTTGTAAGTTTTGTAAGAAAACGGATGAGCCTGCCATTTTGCCATGGGACAGGGACAGTCTGTAACACTGAGCTGCTGTTTTTCCGAGCAAATAATGATTCCTCTCCGCAGCCTTTGCCTCTTTGATCCCAGGTAATGTGCTAACAAGAATCCCCACCACACTCACCGAGAAGTGTGTGTACGTGTGTGTTTTCTCACCAATTAATGAATTGCTTTGTATGCTTGCTGAGGTGACAGTGGCCTTTTTCTGGCGGGGTCTGAAACACACACATTTGTGTCTCCGGCCCTGGGCCTTCTCACACTATTAATGAAAGCAGACTCATTAGTGCTTGTGGTTCTATAAGCAATAGGACTTTGGACCATTGTGAGAGTGTCTAATCAGGGGACCACTCAAAGGCTGAGGGCCCCGCTGGACCAATGATAAAGTTCACATTTAAAAAGGAGCCAACGAGCACTCTCTTTAATTGGGAGAGAGGGAAATACCGAAAGGGGTCCGTCACATTTGGAGGTTCGTGGTCACTGAGATTCACACCTCCTGCTCAGAGAGCAACGCAGAAGCTTGATTCCCTCATATTTCCTCTGCATGTCACAATTCAATCTGCTCAATATGAAATTATTTCCAAGACTATTTCCATCCTACTTTAACCTTATCGCTCAAACCGAGATCTTTGAGTGACGGGTTGGTCAAAGAAGAAATAGAGAGTCGGGAATAAGGAATACAAATGGATCTCTGCGGAGTGCCTTAATGAGAATCAGTTTGCCATTTTCCCGGCTCAGATGTTGAAACAGCTGGCAAATAGGTAGGGAGAGAAAGCGGAGAGTTCGGAAAAGAGCTAAATGAAGCCATACAACAAAGTGATGCGAGTTGCGCTGCTCGCTTGATGTTTGGGGCTCTAACTTGTGTCCCGCAGCACTTAACACGCCCTAAGCCATCTCTCCTGGCGGTTAATTAGAATCCAATAAGGTTGCCTCCTGTTGGTCATTGTTCCTCCAGTGTGTTTACCCTTTCCAGAGGCTCCATTCGCTGCTTAATCTGCCGAGACGCTGAATGTCAATAGGTCAGGCCAAGACTCCAGAGCCCAGAGAGGGCGGGCGGCGCCATTGAGCAAAGGGGGAAGGAGAGAGGATCAGGGGGATGAAGGAAAGGGGTCATTTCTTTACCTCCTTGCTATATTTTTCTCCCCGCCACCGCATTCTTGTTGTTGTTTCTCTCTCCCCCTCCCGATCCCTTCTACGGCTCTACCTCGGCTTTTCTTCTCACTTCTAATCCGTCCTCTTGATTGTTCTAAGCTGCTTTCAGACAGCCCCTGGGATGCTGGGTTGGGCAGTTGGAGACTGTTTTAATTAAGATTCAGGCGAGAGCTCCCTTAAGAAGGGTGCTTTTAGTGCAGGACAGACAGAGCAAAGTGAAAGAGTGAAGGTGACGAATGAAGGGCTCAAATCAGAAAATGGCAAACCAAGAAAGCTTTTTATTGAAAATAAAAGTTGTTAATAGACATGGAGGCATGCGTCCATTTGCTCACACAAACAGTCGGGCTCCAAGGCATCCAAGGGGCTAAGCCAAATTGGATTTTTTTCATCTGTAATCAAGCGGCACAATCTTTATGGATCGATCTCAACTTCCTGTGATTCATACCGTATCCTGCGAGGCTGATATGGGATCAGTGTGAGCCAGCAGGCAAAGCGAAGGAGTTTAAATACTCGATCTAATGATCGATCATCACACCAGATGGGCTGAGAAGCCTGCGATGCTTCACTTGTATGTCTCAGCCCCAAACTGGAAATCTCTCGCTTCGTCTAATTTTGAATGGAGAATGGAAAAAGTGACATGCTAGATGGGCTTGAATGAGGACAGACATCCATTTTTTTTGTGCATCGCTTTTCCTTTTCAGTGTCCTGGGGCGCTACAGATTATCGGAGCTAACTTTGGCTGACTAGGCTCTGGACTGGTCTCCCATCAATTACACGCCGGTTGTGGAAACAAACAACAATTCACCCCAACAATCACCAAACCCGCGATGCCAACAGAGAAGTGAGGAGTGACCCACTACGTCATTTGGGGCTGGGGGCAGACAGGCACAACTTTGCACAACTGACAAAAAAAAAAAAAAAGGATTGAAGGGAAATAAACTAAAGAAAATCGATTAGACAGACCTAGTGTGGGGCTAGATTTTTTATTTTTTTTTTTAATCCCAACCTCTGGTGAAAATAGGCTCGGCATACAAAATAAGGGTTTGCCTGTGAATTTTTGCCTAATAAAGGACACGTGCTCCGTCTTCAGTACACTAGTTCTTTAGAGCACATCTGTCCATCTTTTCCAACTAAGGGCCATACAAAAGTTAAACCTCAATGCAAAGACAGAGCGCACAATGAAGTGTTTAAGTCAATCAAACCAGCAGACTTAAGTGTGGCGGGTGGTGAGGTGCGTGAGGCCAAGCCGAGGTCGAGAGACCAACCCTCGGCATTCTCTGCCGTCACACATCCCGACACACAGCCACCATATGTCCAATGTTCCATGCTCAATGAGGAAACCAGCCACTGTTACAAAGACCCATTCACAGCCACTTGATGCTGAAGAGTCGTGGAATGCTGTGGTATATTTGGGAACAGAGTGTGGCACGAGCTTGTACCAAATAAGCTTCTGTCATGTCAAGGATTTTCAGCTTGCCTCTTTAATTGCGGGCCGATCAAGTCGGCTGTGTTCACACCCACAACGGTGCAAAAGGTTCACCGGCTTGCATGCGTCAATAATGACAATTAATATGTTAATGTGCAAAAATGTACTCTGTCAATTTTGTAGAGAAACTTTTTCTCTAAAAGGACTATATTTGGTCCCAGTAAAATATTGAGCACAAGATTCCCCCTAAAAGTTACATTGAGAATGTTATGCTGAATATTTTACGCTGAAATTTTACGGTTTAACGGGACCAAATATAGTCTTCTTAGAGTAAAATGTATATGAAATTTACTATGTAGTTTTGTAAGTTTTTTACAAAAAAAAAAACAACTAAAAAACAGCAATGTGAGCCTGAGAAAAATACATCCATAGTAATTTGTGTTTTAAGCAATGCAGGCTGATAAACAATATCATGATTTTGCCCTCAGCATGTTACAGCATCCGTGCACCACCACGAGATCCGCCTCCCATAAGAGTCCCCAAGTACACTGTGCCTCAGTCACTCACAAGGCGCTTAATAAGGCCACCAGTAAATGCCAAGGAAGATATGCCGGAATGAAAGATCTTTTTCTCATACTCCAGCTTTGAGGATGAGTTTCCTGGTGTCGTGGGGGAGGGTAAAAATGCAGCTTTTAAAGAGCAATGCTACATTTTAAAAGAAACAATAAACCCATCCGCTTATGAAATAATATTTTTTGCATTTCGCATCCCGTTGTGTGCCAGCTCAGGGGACTTTTGGCAGACATGAAAGCTGAGTAAAAGGTAGCAAAGGAAGCCCGTGCCAAAAAGATAAAGTGTGCCGAGCTCCACTGGGAGGGATGCATCACACAGATAGTTCATTCTTTCACTGTAGTCATTAATATCCAGCGCAAAAAAAAAAAGGTCAAACCTGACTTGAAGCCGTCCAGTATATCACAGTTACATTTATACATCAAACCCTGCTGTGATGTCTCATCAGTTCGGTCACACAGGAGAGACCCACACTGCACATTATCAAAGATTGATGGGCTGTCCTAGTTAACGACAGGGGGGAGTGAATGAGGAGGCGTGGGCATCGCTCAGGAACTTTTGCATAGTCAGAGATGTTGACGGTGCATCACAGTGTCATCTTAGCGCTGCAAACATCATTAGTGCGGCCGGCTCATGCTTTGCCACGCCGCCTTCCCTCGCTCACAACCTCCCGACCCGACCTCGAGATAAGCAGCAGAACTTGCAAATGCTGTATTCTGAGGTCAAGGCTCTCGCACCAAAGGCTGCCGGCAGATGCAGAGGCTTCAGCCTGCATCTCCTCCCATCCGTCACTTCTCTCTATCCATCCGCTTCTCTGTGTGAGCAGAACACAAACAACCAGATGAGCCCACATCCTTTTTTGGTTTCAACACATCTATTTAATGCAGCGCCATCATGCCCAGTTGTTCACACTGCTAGCTGCTTTAATAATATATTGATTAATTAGCTCACTCATTAATCATTTATTCCTTAATCCTGGCCTGATTTTTCTTAGGGAAGCGGTGCAATCTGAAAAAGCCTGACTTCACATTTCATTATAATTACACTCCTTCACTAATCAACACTTAAGAGATGGAATTTCAGGAAATGAGTTTTTCTCCTTCCTTTCTTCTACTCAATACAAAGCAGAAGTATTGAGGCCAGCAGGTAACAGACCAGCCGCCCTCCTCCCCAACTCTCGTCTTCTGGCAGCTCATCTGTGGGTTAAAAGGACGTTTCCACTTACAAGAAATCAAATGAACAAAATGAGCATTTGATGTTAAATTAAAAACTTTTCTCCCCGGCAAAGTCGACATGCAGGGGGAAAAGGGGAAATTAGGTTGCATGCACCTTTTCAGTTGCTCCCAAATAGACTCCATACAGTTTCTGCCTATTGACAATTTCCAATGGCAAAACCTTGTACTATACTACGAAACCACACGTGGTCTCTCATTGGTTGATCATATTCAACATTACCGCGCTGCTGTTATATTTGACGATACATAAAAAATGACAAAAAATAAATAAACAGACAATGCTAACATTAGCTTACTTTGTACCTTAGCTCCGAACATCGCAGAATTATGTGCCATAATCTCCACTTTGCCACAGTGGGCCATTTTCGTGGTGCCTTTAGTCTCCCGTTGAATAAAATTTGTCTTCTGAACTTGCCTCGAGGAAAATACAGGCGAGCTTCCATTGTTACTGCCCAGTCTGTGTAGCGGAAAAGCAGCAAAACAGAAAAAAAGTGTATATGAATATTGTAAAGGTGGTTTTGTAAGAATGCCGAGGCGGCAACATTGTGAATCTTACCATTTTATTGTTTCCAGAAGAGATTCATGGCTCCCAAGGGGGTAGAAAGTAATTTGTTTAATCGCCAGGAGTTATTTTCTATGGACAGAGAGAAAACATCGTTAATGTGCAGCATGAAAAGGAAAAAGTGAAGAGGAATATTAAAACAGGTTTAATTAGAAGTGGTCTTTGTGCTTTTGTGTATCCGTTGCAAAGCGAGGCCAAAATACAACACATCAGCTTTCTGTGAAGAGACTCTTGTTGGCTGCTGACAAAAAAAAAAAAAAAAGAATTATGCATCAAATTAAAAGAGAGCTCCAGTGAGATGACGGCAAGTCGGGCATTAACCTCTAAGCTTTAAAAAGCACACACATTAAGCAACGCTAATGAGACACTCATTGAGGGAGCTGTGTTCTGTGTTCAAAAACACACAAAAGCGCGGCATTTACTTCAATGTGCTGCTTTGAATTAGTTTGTCACCCTTACTCATCACACCAGCAGCTAACGTTACAAACATGAACAATGGCGTCAATGGCCTTTTACCGCACTGAGATGCGTACGCGAACAACATTACAGCCCTCATTAAAAAAAAATAATACTAATAAAAAGGGGGGGGGGGGAGTATTAATTATGAAACGCACTACTTCCTATCCTATCGTAAAGAGCCAAGGGGGTCTCCATCGGGCTCAATTAGGGAGAGTAGGCCACAAATCCCCAGACTAAATTAATTGACACCCCAGGGCATTCGGTCGAGACCCAGAACAGAATCTATGTAGACTTTCTTTGTTTTCATTTCACTGCCTTTTAGAAAAAGCAAGAGATGGAGGCAATCGTTATCTCCGTGTTGTTTTATGGATTT